>NC_141784.1:8221207-9421207 GCF_054643075.1 Acanthaster planci
GTTGGTCATGGGCTGTGGTGGGGTATAGGGTATAGGAGACCCTGGGTGGGGGGGGGGGAGTGTTAGGGTATAGAGGACCCATCAGACCGGGAGGTGAGGAGGGGCTGCCAGATATCGCTGATGGAGAAGCCGATGTCTTGAGGTACGGTGGGGTGCTTGGAGATTTCTAAGGCTTCTCTAATGCGTCTTGGGTACCACTGTTCAATGTTGGCGATGAGGTGGGCTTCTTCCCAGTTGATGGTGTGGTCTTCGGCGTGGGAATGCTTGATGATGGCTGACTTCTCATATTCCCCCTTTCTGCCATGGGCTCTGTGTTATTTGATCCTGGTAGGGAGGTCCCTACCAGTCTCTCCGATGTACAGTTTGCCACACTGGCAGGGATCTTGTATACACCTGGTCGGCGGTGTGGATCTTGCCGGTCCTTGTGAGAAGTCAGCATTCCTTGGATCTTGAGGGGGGTTGTGTGGAACACCTTGATGTTGTGCTTGCTCACAGATGATTTATTCTAACAAAAAGCGGTGCCTAATATTTTGTAGTGAGAGGAATTAATAGCCTGATCCCAGTAATTCATACTGGTCACTAAAATAAATGTGAACACAATTTTGCTGTTTAATCAAATATTAAATATTTCCCAGAGATAAACACACTTCAATTCAGTTGAATTTTACTGCAAAGGTATCATAACATTATATTTGCTTCACTGGCACATGAAGTACATGAACCTGCCTTTAGGTTGGCTAGTGTCACTTTCAGATTGAATCCTGAACTAACCATTTTGATATGTTGAAAAATGCTAGCTCAGAGACTCCCTTTTTTCTGTGTACAGAATGTCTCTGGAGGATAGTGTACTTTTATGCAAACAAATGGTTTCCATATAGGAAGGATTTGTCTTCCACTTAATTGCCTCTAATCAGCCTGTGTGGCAGTATTTTACTTGCTTGCTCATGAAAGGTCAAGTCTGTGAGCTTTCTTCTGAATCAAGAAATCTCACACCACTCTTCTTTGGTTTTTCTTTCTTTGGTTTTTGGCCTGGCTGTCTGATTGGAATTTAGCACAGCGTCAGGTGCTTCAATTATTAAATACACGGGGTGAAATGTTTCAGCGGTGTGATGAAAAGGGTCCAAACAATTTTTGTCTTTTCCAAGGAAACCTTCTGGCGCATCCCAGGTCACCTTGACCCAGAACAGCTCCGGCAGGGAGCAGACTCCATCCAGCCCCAGGAGGGGGTTGCCGAATCGGCTGCTGAGCGCAAGAAGAAGTCCAATCCCAGGTATAAGGCCCTGAAGGAGATGGCGAGGCAGCGGAGACGAGAGAAGAAAGTGCCCGGGGAGCGACGGAGGAGGAGAGACCATCGAGAGGAGCTCTCCGTCACTGAAGTGGTTAATAGGGTCATCATGGATGACGATAGGTTGCCAACGGTAACAGAGCAAGGCACAGAGAGCGACAGCAATGGCGGAGGAACGGCCAGTAAGAGAATATCGCCAGGGTCTGGTCAGAGGAAAAGTCGGGTCAAACGAGCACTGCAGAGCGATTCATCTGATGATGAAAGGTAAGAGTTGGTTGTTTATTTGCTTTGTATGTGCCACATACCAGTAGGAATTGTGAAGCAAATTAAACACTAAGAAACAATTATGGTGAAAACTTTAGAGATGAGTACAGCTTTTATTCAATTCATTGTACAAATATTTTCTATTTATGCCATACGTTTGCTGCTCATGTGCAGTTCACATCAAGTGTGAACCAGCCATTCTGTTTTGCTTAGCCAACAATTTTATTTGTTTTTATACATTGACACTAAAAAATGGACTTTCCTGCTTCAAGTTGATTGAATGCACCCCTTGGCCACAGAAGGCCAAGGCTTTTAAGCCTTGGAATATGCAAATTTTTTGTCATTGTGGTCTTTGATCTTTTTAGCTTTGCATTTAAATATCAGACTCTACTTTTACAAGGTCCCAAGTTCCATTCCCAGATTAAGTTAATTTGTCCATAATGTTGGTTTATTGTGAACCCTAACATGATCAACTGAAGCTACCGATATCTTCCCTCAACAAATCTCAGTGCCATTGAGTCACCACCAAAGAATGACCCAGTCACCAGTGAGACTGAGCTGCCTATGAGTAAGCCTGCTGCCAAACGAAGCCGTCTGCTGCTGTCCAGTGACAATGACAGTGACAGTGAAACTGGCGCAGCCAAGACCGGAGTTTCCCAGATGCATTCACAAGGTGAGATGCTCTCCAAAATGGTGGGAGAGAGGATGGGGGGGGGGAGATTGACTGATGACCCGCGGGAACTGTGAAGTAGTATCCGAGTTAGCTCAGCAAATTTGTGAGCTGTGACATTAAGGTGGATAATACACAGCGCTGCAGTGCAGAATTGACTGAATTAAGCATACAGGTTTCTCCAAACTTGCTGTCTTCCCATATGGGAAATTTCTTTATGGGGCAATTAAGATGGTGTCATCTTACTTAAGCTTTCCGACTCAATTCCCAGTTGACATCCAGCCCAACACTGCTCAAAACTTGCTGTCTTGGGTTCGCTCTCAGGGTACTTAAAGACGACAAACTGGTTCCTGAGTCATTAAGTGCAGGAAAATATTGATTTAATAGTTTATTTGTGTTGTCTTTACATGTGGCCAGGACATATATGCACTATCCCATTGCAATGGTATTATAGCACCTGTGTAGTAGACTAGCTCCCAGGTATTAAGCTGTGTGATAGTCCTTTGTGCATGTGCATTTATTCTGTGTGAGTATCCTGGTGTCTACCAGGTAGATGGCAGGAATAATGACTGATGGTGAACCAGTGAATCTTTGGCTCACAATCATGAATATGTATGGTGCATGAATAGTAAAGTAATGTTTCACAAGTTGATAACATGGGGGTGATTTTGTGCACAGCTCATAAGGTAGTATTTATAATGCCAGTTCTGTGTTGGTTTGTCTTCAGAGACACCAGAAGTCAGCCAGACTCATGCCTATTTCCCAACAACAGATCTAGTGATGGACTGTGACACACAGGATTCAGATGATGACATGCCGCTCCACCGGATTGCTAGGCGACGCATCGTCGAGTCAGACAGTGATGAAGATTAGCTTACATTAGGTCGTTCTCTGCATCTGCACAGTAACCATATTGCACATACACAAAGTATTTACTAGTAGATACAAGTTCATAAAAAGTAAGGGAAATTAACCACTAATCAAGTCATTAACAGCATTCAGTTGGAGAAATTGGCAATTTTGTTTTAGCCAAAAACCTCAACTGGTATAAAATTAATGTATTTTACCTTCAAAAAATTCAAAGGACATTCAACAAGCCTCGACAAGGATGCAGTGCTGGTCAAATACATTGATTGTTTCATAGCACTTTGAAAAAAGGATTTCTTTTCAAGTTCTCGGAGGAATACTCTGTAATTTTGCTGAAGAGTATTTTCTTCTGTTAATAATTATACACGCTAGTACTAATTTGAAAAGTTCTACCCAGCTGTGTTGGAAAAATGCTGTTGTAAAATTACCATTTCATGAATGAACTGAGGGTCACTCTCAGGAAAAAAAACCACATTTCCATATCTTGTGCCAGTACTCGGCTCTGCTACTTATTTCTTCACTAAGGACTTATTCCTGGAGGATTTGTGTCGGCCAGTTTTCTTTGATAAGTCCCATAGTGTGCGGTTAGATAGGTACTGAGAACAAAAAATATCATGTGATATTCTGTATACCAAAACTAGGGGTATGATTTCTCTGGACTTTTTCAGGTTTCAGGATTTTACAGGTTTAAGTATTCAAGTTTGTGAGTACTTTGCACTTTTTACAATAAAGCCAAGTGTCGGATTGGCATAAACATAGCCATTATGTTGCTTACATTGCGACAAGCCCTCTACTGGACGCTTCGCTTTATTTCTCATCTTCCCCCAAGCTATATCCTTTTCCGACTATGATAATGTTTTGTGAGAACAAGAGGTTTTGTTTCTCTCTCTTGACAAAAAGGGTGAAAACGGATGATCACTTTAATAAATGTTCACAAATAGAAAGATCTCATGTGATACTGAAATTTTTATGAGTAGGCCTACTTCAAATGATTGGATAAAACATAATGAAGTGATAGGAGACAATTCTATTCAGAGAAATTCAATAAACTGCAGTGCATTATTTGTTGAAGTACAAGAAAAACTCTGATTGACAGCCCCCCCCCCAAAATAACCCCCAAAACAAATACCACCTAAAAAAACCGAGGACAGCAGACGCTAGCTAGCTCAGCTTTAGTTAAAATAAGAATTGCACGAGTATTTTTTAAACAAATGTGTGTACTTTCGAAGACAATCTAAATTGTCACATTTCTTTTCCTTTTTAAAACATACGAGAACAGTTTTGTTTGTTTGTTTTGGAGGAACTGAACTTCGACCCGACTTCTCTTACTCGAACGTACGTGTTGGACTACACTGGTTCAGGGGTGCATTCCGAGTCCACTAAATGGGTAGATTTCTACGCACGAGCTCATTAATATTTTGTGATCCTGTTGGGATTTTTTACAATAACAGGTGCTATCAGTGGGAGAAATCAGAGATGTTTTCCAAAATCACGAATTTGGGACTTCTGGCGTCGAACTGGGCCATTTCGTTCACAAAAACCAACTCGTGGGCCTATTTTGCATAGAGGCAGGCGGCTAGTTGAAAGCTGAGCGCATAGATTTACTCCTGTTTTGGGGGTGTTTTCGGCAAAGGGCAGCGCAGCTAACCCCTATAGAATTGGACAGAAAAGTGGACTTCTGGCCATAATCTTGAATTTCCAACGGGGAGCGGGAGGCTAACGTCTCCTTGGGAGTCACCAGGCGGCGCTTTTTCTGTCCGATTTTGCACTGTTTTCTACGGGCGCGTATTTAGTGTCGTGCAACCCAAGAAGACAACTGGAAAAACTGATTGGAAGTCGTATGCAGTTATTTTCATGAAAGATGACTTTGTGATGGATAAAGTTTTGAGCTATTGGAAAAGCAAGCACAGGGATTTAGAAAAGTGATTAACGCAAACTCTATTTGGCAAACGCGGTTAACGAGGTGACGTCATAATCAAATGTATTCCAATCCGGTTCGTAAGTGACTTCGTCACAATGGCGGACGCGCCACGATTTGCAGGCTCTCATTGGACAATCGCAGAAGTTGCGCGTTAACTTCCGGTTCCATGGTTCCTTGTAAACGGCGATCAAAGCATGCAACCCTATGAACAGTGCACGTGTGCAGTGGGCCAGGTTTAAATTGAACTGACGTCACACTTACGAACCGGATACAGGCACATCCCGCGTGGTGGTAGCAGTAGTTATGGGCGGCCATTGAGGGGAAAAAGACAAAACGAAAAGTATAAATAAAACCAAGAAATGTAAATATACATACAAAATGTAATACAAACTAAAAATATAAAATTTGTAGCGTGTCCTGCTTATTGGGCTCTGACGCTGTCAAGAACCTATACAAGAACCACTCAGTCAGACGCAAATCGCCGTTCCAGGCAAAAACTGCTCTATTTATTGTCACGAAGTCAAAAAGCTGTTTCACACACACAAGCTCCAGGCGCGAGGCGGGAAAACCGCAGGCCGTTCGCATACCATGTACCATGCACCAGTGGGGCAGCCAGCTTGCTCCATGCGGGTCCGAGCTGGCGCCCCCACCGACCGAACCCGCCAGCGCGACAAAATGAACGAAATACATAAGCACTTACAAAATACAAACGAAACGTGTAAAGACAAATAAATATGAATGACAAGTATAAAGAGAAAGCGGGGACAAAGTGATGGTTATTCGATCAGGCCCGAAACTCAACTTGACCGAACGAAAGTGTTGCAAATCGAATTATACATGAAATGCAACAAAACTACAATTCATTGATTTTAAAATGTTTATGGTCCGAGTTGGTGAATAAAATAATTGTCCCTCTTCAGCAGAAATATGCTCCCGCACATTTCACACACGATCGCAACAATACTTGCTCTCAACTTCTGTGTTGGCTAAAACTAATTTCCAAAGTATGTCAGAAACCAAATCAGGAATATTTCCAAAATTCTGGCTGCACCAATTCAGATAATGCTCTCTTCTGCCATGTTTATAAACTGTGGCGAAAGTTCATACGACGTTTGAAACGGCGCGTTCCGGTCCAGACTGTTAATATGGCGCACGGCTTTCAAACATTTGCTCAAACTGGCGTAAGTGGAATACCCCTGATTTCTGTAAAAGAGGGTTTTCACGTGACGTCACTTGACCGGCAAAGGCAGTTCAGCTGGATTGTTTGGCTTTTTTACCGCTTTATCTCATTTTTTTCTGTGGTACACATGTACTTAAAAACAAAGATTTCAGTAGCTTTTAGAGTTTTAAAGGACAGTGTTAAGCCATACAGGACACCAATTAATGCTTAGTAGCGAAACATGTTTAAAGAGTGATAGCAAGATTGTTATTTATTGCTAAACAGAGTTTTAGAAATCCATGTTCCAGGAGACGCTTGTGGTCTCTCGCAAAATCTCATATTATTACGTCAGATAGACTCTTGTATTTAACAAAATCGATGTCCCGTACAAAATGCCTTTATAGCACAGTTCTAAATCAAAACTACACGAAGACTGGACGCCACTTCGCCGCTCAAAACGCCTTTTATGTTTAGTCATCCGTAACTAACCCTGGACAACGTAGACGTCCTAAGGAAGTTATATACCAAGTATCATAAACCATGTCTGTTACAGCATGTAACTGGAATCTGGAGGACCACTATTGGGATTTACTCGAGAGAAATTGGTATTCGGTAAACGTGATCGACTCATGACATCTGGTGCACGCGGCAGACCCTGCATGATCAGGTGGCTAACCATATAAAAGCTGAGAAAAATTTGATATGCATGACGATCTCCATTAAAATGTCCCTGCTATTTCTCAAACTAAATGAGGCGACAGTCATGATACGGTTGTGCAAATGAGAGCGCCAATAAGCAAAATAATTAATGAAGTTAAGGTCGAGAGATGTGCCACTAAAACGAGTCGAGGACAAGGTCAAGGGCGGATCCAGAATCAAATTCGAAGGGTTAAGTTTCGGAGGAGTCGGTACGACAGCCAAACTTTGACGAGTGTACTGCAAATTTCCTGATCTTCTGAGAAGACTCAGTTTTGGTATGTGCGGGAGGGCGCTGTTCTGCGTGCTACGGTGTGCGCGTCAGGTTTTTTTTGTGGCTGCCATTTTGTCAGACTCTCCTTTCCAAGGCTAAAATAAATCAAATTTTCTGTTAAAAGGGGCCTATCGTTTCCCGATTGGGTTGGTCCCTTTTCCTCATAAACGTTTTGATCAATATGAGTAATTCTGGAGAATGGAATAGTTCAAGGAAACTCATATTAAAGAAAGAATTTATCCCGAATATTTAGTCTGTTTATAAACCGACGAATAGGTCCTCCCAGTGCTTCACTCATGTACAATCATAACTTTAGGTATTGGGGATCTGTTGTGGTAAATCTGTAATGTATTCGTTCCGGTTTTAACCCATGTCCAAGTATCAGATAATGAGACCTGTGTTTTGATATTATTCCGAATTCAGTCGGGAAACTTTATGTTTGGTTCTTTTCCAATTAATTAACCTATCTGACAGACTGGGGGTATAATAGATCATTGGTTTGAATAAAATAATTAAAATGCTGATTAGGGTAAACGTAGCATGATGTACTGTTCATTTTATTAACAGCATAAGTGATATATAGAGGCTACAGTGTCAGCGGTAGGCCTTCACCACGAACCACTGTTGTTATCCCTTGTTCACTTTGTCTACTGAGAAGAGTTTACACATAAAAGCTGAAACCTGGGAAAACCTTAAGAGAACACTGTCTGGTGTGCCATTCCTGAATGCTGTCTATACTTGTTAGCCAGCAGTAACATGTATTCCCCATTAGCCTACACCAACTGAGGTCTCGCAAGTGCCTAACTGGACTTGGAGTCGGTCACAAACAACCAACCACCAGGCCCCCGGTAACTCTACACTCAAGAGAAGTGGAATAATTTTTTGCAGTCCCTTTCCACTTTAGGAAGAAGGGCCAATTATACGATTAAAAAGAGTTCTCCCGTAATCAATTTTAAAAATGCCTTCAGGGGCAACTCTTCCGTTAGCAATTTTAACCTTCGTTTTGGCGTGCAATGACATTTATTAAAGTTAAAGCAAGTAGCTTTTTAATATTTAAAGATATCAGGAAAGGATTTCAAGATATCTTTAGATCATTAAGATATCTTGAAATGGATTTAGAGTTATCTTGAGATAGATTTCAAGGTATGTCTAAATGTGTTGGGGGTATCTCAATATCGATTCAGAGATATGCCGAAATCATTTCCACTTTCGCCGATTGCATTGTGTGTATTCAAGGGTCAAAACGGACTGATGTGCGGCTCACGGAAGCGAAAAGAATATAATATATCAAATGTTTCTGAACTATCTTGATGTAGATAGAGATATTTTGAAGCAATCAAGAGCTACCGCTTAACATGAATAGAATGTCACTTTCGCGCGCTGTGTCAAAGTTCCACGTTTGCGACGTGAACAGTGTACTTTAGTGAAGTGAACGTTCGAGTTTGGCTACTTTAGCATGAACGGTGCTCGAGTTGATAATTGATGTTGCATTGTCAATCTTCGCCATTTATCCACAAATCACCGTAGCACTATTGATGGCCTTGCACCATCCTGATGTTAACGATGAGCGAAGCTTCTTTGGCAAGATAACCATGGCCCCTGAAGTTTTGAATAAACTACGGTGTCCTCGCTTGAGTGACCAACGGGACACGGGAAACAATGGGATGACTGTTTCATGTCGCCAATTCCAGGGCCTAAATTGCTGATACTTTCCAGGCATAATTTTAAGTGTACTTCTTTTAAACTGCCCATATCTGCAATAAACATAACAGCTAGGTTTTACAAGTAATTTCAAAGGATTGATGTTACACACTCATGTCGTGCGCAGTGCAATCAATGCAACAGCAGGTCGAACTACACGATGTTAATGTCATCCATCGATTGACATTTCTCAGCTGCGGTGATAATCTTTACAGAAAGTTAAAAGAAACACAGGAGAAATGACTCAGTTGAGCCATTCCGCTGTACCAATGCAGACAATCCCTTTTAGGAATTCCGTCATTTGAGATACCTGAGCATGTTTATAATTTATATGAAAACAACACGGCTTTTTCCCAAGTTGGGGGCGATATTCCTTTATTTTGTTCGGAATATTGTTTATCAAAAATACATTATATATGATTGAAATTGCAACCTTACATAAACGATTTGCAAAAAAGTAAAGTCTTAAAAATTATGCTTTGAAAGAACAAATGATTTAGTCCCGAATCAATCATTTTGGTTAATATATCCAAGATTGAACGTTCATTTCGCCAAGCTGTATCGTTCAGAATTATTGCGAAGGTGGAATGTTGACATCGCTATATCAAGCACCGTGCAACCATGAAAGAAGGATGCAACTTAAACATCGTGAAAACGGATCGTTGTTGGCGAAAGTCGAAACCTTCATATGAACAAGGTTCACACAAAAATGTCCTCACTGGGCCACCGCTGGGTTTACCGTCACAGAGCCTGAAATTTGACGCCTGGTAGCGCGCTTCCGGAACCCCTTGCTTTCCAAACCATCAATTCTGATAACGTCCCTTGTCAATTAGTTGCAAACATATGGAAATTAAAAAAAAAAGGTTTGATCTGAAAGAGAAACACCATACTAAACCTGACTTTTCACTACCGAAAATATCGAATGCACAAGTTAATTGCACAACATTATTTTCTGGTCACCGCGATCTGTAGGTAGGTCTACATATAAAAAATGAAATTGAAATAGAAGACCTAAATGAGTTGCACGGGCTACAATTTTTTCAACAAATCTACAGGCATAATGACCATTTTATGAAAATAAATCTAAAGTCAGATCTCACCTTTGACAAGAACTGCACGCACCAGGCCAGCCCCCACTAAATCTAGAACTCATTGGCTGAAAGCAGGAAGGTAAGTCTTTACAACGTTGTATGTTCTTGTTACCACTGAACGATATGATGTGCCAACAAACGTATACAGACACGGTGACCTAATGACGACAGTGCCAGTTTTGAAAGTTCATGCATGAAATTCTGTTTACCCAACCTTTAGGAAATTTTTCCACAATTTCTCGGGAGATAAAAGGGAGATAAAATTCCGACAGGACTATTTCCTGGGGAGAACGTGATGGGGCGACCCAATGTTAAAATCCCCTTAGGCGGGCCATGCAAGAGTTTCGTAGTACTCACCCCGTGATTTTTACCCTTTAGGCTCTTTTGGCGGGTCCAGGTGGGGCCCCCTAAAAGGGTTAAATTTTCATTTGAATAATGAGAAAAACACGATATTAGGGTGACCATTTCTAACCTATGAATATCTAGCTTCAGCCCTGACAAAGGTTACACAAAGAAATTCCTAAATTTCCGTCCCCCACAAAACATCCCGCCTGAATATTTAATTCTGACTCTGCAGGTATTCTTTCCATTTACTTTCGTGTGCCTGCATGTACCAAATACTGTCAAGTCTAGCACCAGACTCCTTTTCAAAATGATTTTCACTTTGCGATTATTAATTCCAGTGGCAGAACTAGAAGGGGGATACTGTCGGCAGCATCCAGTAATGTTTACGTTGTTGTGGAAAATCCCCTAGACAGCAAAAGGCACATTCTTTCAAAAACTAAGCTTTTCGATCTATCATCATCACAACCTCCTTACGGATTAAAGTTAGACCTACCCTGATTCTGTCAAAGGTGTGTAGCCACTTAAAATCAAGAGACTAAAACACTCCCACTCAAAATCACCTTCCACATTAATGTTGATGTCACTGACGCGCACTGGTACAAAGGCTGCAATAATCTAAAAAAATATCAAAGACCTTCATCAGCATCTATCTGTCTCGAGCAGAAGCGCCCCCTCATTGGTTGAAAAGAGCCATATTGGTCGAGAGCGTTCATTTTAGCGATGTGACTGTAACTCGTGCATTTCATAGTCGATCGTGAATCAGCAAAATGTTCAGTTCTGACCAAAGGCGCCTCCGTTGCTAAGAAAATCGCGCCCTCTGCTGGTCCAGCTCAAGGCTCATAGCCACGATAGGAATGGGTGCATGAATGGGCAAGATCCCTCATGCCCCTCCTCCCCACGGAGGGGTATAATAAAATCTGGACTCGCAATGCCCTTAATCAGCTTATAGGGATCATTAATCCACTCGCGGCCATTTTACAGAGCCGAATACAAAGCTCTCCTGGCGGTGCCTGCCTTTGTTCTTCCTAACGTCAATAGAGGGGAGCCAATCCACCATATGTACCCGGCTCGGTAAAATGGTCGCTGGTTGGCTTCTTCTTCATACAAAGGCGTTGCAAATCCAGGTTTTTTTTATATGCGTCCGTGCTCCTCCCCTTTAAATAGCTCAACGTCTCTTATCACTCCGTTCAGTGACGGTCCAGAGGAATGACCAACAAGGAATGACGACTATTGTCAATCATCACGTTTCCTGTGCTCCCATGTGAGCAATCATCCGCCCAACGTTTTTCATTATCATCACACGCCATAGCACGCCTCTTTAATTCAACGTCAATCTCGCCCCGCAGCGCCCAATAAACCGAGCACCACATACGACAGAAGTTATTCGGAAGGAATAATGCACGCTCGGCCAATTCGGAGATGATTATGCAGCACATTGATCGCTATTAAACATTCTTTCTAGTCACCAGCTGCAGCATTGCGAGGCACATGCTATGGAGCCGCCTAATGCATGCAATCCTTTACGAATTGAGGAATCTATCCACGCGGGTGGCAAATTATCTTCCTGTTGTAGAATTGTGATAAATTATTTCCCGTTGAAGCCCGAACACAATATTTCACCGTTGCTTTAGCTGATTGATTTGTACCATGTCAGTGCAGTGCACTGAAGGACGAGTTTTCTTTTTCCTACATTCTTGTCTTCTCAGATTTGGCCCAGCCTATCCCCTATATGCCTACTTAAAGAGCCTGTTAATTTTCAGTGAAAGGTAATGAGCCACTCTGGTACTGTGACAGCGCATGCACAAAACGAAGTGGATCGTGGATCATTCACGAACACCAATACACCTGCCAGATCGGTGTCATTGATCTGGAATAAATCCCGACATCTACAGTCGGCCATATCAGCAAGGCAGTACGCCGATTCAAAGGAAAGAACACTTCCGAGGTCGTATGATGTCAGGTGGTTTGTTCCCGAATGACCTTGTGTTTTGGGCTTAATAATTTGCCGATGGGGGTGTCTAAGGTGTTTTCGCCACTGAAGGCGTTGCAGGTAGGTTCTAAGATACCCTGTGCACACTTCTAAAACTTTACTTCGCTTCGGAAATCGTTTGTTCACTACGTTTTGTTAATTGAATGATCGAATAACGCAGTGACTGTCGGTGTTGCAAACTGCTTGTTAGGTGGAAGTCATTTTGCCTGGCAATGGCAATGATGGTACATTGGGCTCACAGGAAATTAGGTCTAATAAACGCGTAATTGGATGCCATATATCTAGCCCAATTTGCTCTTAAACCTGAAGAAGTGTAATAACGCTTTCGGGTATGGAGTAGGCCTATCACTGAAAGGACTTCACTCGACGATTGAGTATCCTTTTCTTTCTGGCTTTTTAATATCGAGCAGACAGACTGAGAAAGAGTGATTGATGGCTTTTACTGCGCATGTCCCTTCAAAAATAAAACCACATGAACGCTACTGGGGCAGAGTACAAGACATTATATCAGGAATATTCCTTATTCAATTCTTTCGTTTCGCGCCGCCCACTCATAAACAGCCACAGAGTAAACATTGGGTAGGTACCCGCCATCACGTTGACTGAATCTCCTCCGGTTGTGTGTCTTCATTCGTAGCAATTTCTGCCAACAAGGCAAATGCATGCGAGCACATGACACGTTCTAGTATTATGGTTTGGAGTCCGCTTGTGAAATCGAGCATTTCGTCGTGGGGAAGAGCTTGAGCGACACACGTGGCATGGGGGCCGTAACGTGGATTTTATACGCTGTCATCGTGTGGGCATCCAACAAATCCAGGTACGTGTTGCCACTGTCTCAACGAAGTGAAATCTCTACCAACCGGTGTGATGTTCAGTACTGAAAGCACACGAACCAAATCGAGAGTAGCATCGATTTGTGGACGTAACTGTTCTGGAAGTATATAGTTAGTCGGACAGACTTGTGATATATAACACTGACATTTAGGTCAGCTTCATTTTAAAAAGTATTGGAGAGGTGATGATCTCTCAGGAAGGGTATTCACAATATGTGCTATCCATACCATATTTGTATATCGGTTAAATATTACGACGCGTTCTATTGTTTCTCGCTATAGAAGTATTCTTGGTAGTCCTCAATGAACCAGACGTTGGTAAATTCTGTTGTAATGGGTGGGCCTGCGTTATCGTTTGGCAAACAATAATTGCTTTCCAAAGTTAAACACAACTGGCGACATAAATAGGTTTTGGAAGCTACGGTTTAGGCCCTACTGTCAAGCATTGGTTCGTGCTCGCGACTTACTAGCAGAGGGATGGTCCATAGCCATAGAGACTGCTTCATTCATTTACAAAAACAGGATTATTAATATGTGCCTGCTCTTGTGAAATATGGAAACTTGTTGGCCTGCAAAGTATTGTGGATCAGTGCATATTTGGGTCCAATGTTTTTCGTGCCCCTAATGGTTTTGTTTTTTTGTTCAGAACACATTCTTTAATTTGCAACATTATTTCAGCAATACAAATCACCTGCCAAATAAATAGAAATATTCGATGTGAATCTTAATGATATTTCCCTGTGAAACAACACAGGCCAGGAGCAACAGGGACACGAAAGTCTCACACGTTTGGACCCCAAATTTACAGAATGACCCAAGTACAACAAATATCTTGGTGCTATATGGGGGTAATCCGGTCACCAAAGTGGACCTTCCTCCCAACAAAGAGCACAGCGCCCAACTGTCAGCATCGAGGCTAATCAATAGCATGCACGTTTCTCTCTAGAATATGATAATCGATTACTGTATCACTGATAGTTCTGACTTCTTAGTATAAACGATGAGCTCATCTTTACTCAGAAGGCCGAAATCAGATCTCTGAGTTACCACAACGGACCTCGCTGAAGGGCTGAGCTTAATTAAGTGGTTTCTCAGAAGACGCGGTACCTTTTTCATTCTTTTCTTTTGTAACTGCTTCAAGAGACCGTGTCCGCCATAGTCTTTTTTATGTAGATCGATTAACTCAGGATAGTTGTGTTTTGAAAAACGGCAAATTTTGCCATAATATTCTTATGAACAAGAGCCAGACTTGCACTACAGACCATTGTCAGGGTTCGAATCCTTAAGATCTTACTTTTCTTAGGGAATTAGCGTGTCCCTAGAATGGAAGTACCGTGTAAATGTTACTTCGTTGAAGTATTTGCCGTGAACTCCCAAACTGTAAGCTTTGTCTGAACCCCACTGAGCGTGTAGAATGTTTCACGGGACCTTATAGCAATTAGAGATGACCCGAAACTGGAAAGTGCAGTGAATTTTGAACGTAATGCTTGAATCATAAAATGCCAGGGTTGCTTTCAAACTAAGCCAGTCCCTCTACCCTGCTTCTTATGTTAAAGCTTAATTGTAGGTTCCTAGAAGTGCATAATGTGTACAATTTGAAAACGTACGTCCGAGAGCGTGCATCATGGGTGCATTGTTACTAAGCAGACGAGTGATAATCACGGTACCTGTGTATATTTCGGGGACAGATATTCAACCAATGACCTAGTGAAGGTAACCCAGGTTAAGTTCAAGCACTTAGGCTGTGGCAAAGGTGTACTTCTATTGCTCATAAACAGATCAATTGCTGAATATTTGCGCATATTGTGTACGCTCCCTCTATCATCAGCGTACGGACTGGCAAATGTGCAAGGTTTATGTTCAGCCATTAAGGAACGGATCATTATCTCGTATATCATGGCTAAGCAGAATTTCGCTGAAAGCAAGGTTTAATTAGGCAGGCCTGTCCAGTCATATTCATTAATTTATAGCATTTATTTATTAATTCGTGGCTATTAAAGCAGAATTCCGCTGAAAGCGAGGTTTAACTAGGCAGGCCTGTCCAGTCATATTCATTAATTTATAGCAGGTACGAGCAAGGGCTCTTTCCGAGAGAAACCATGCAGTTTGCATAAAATACTGTAGATTTCTTTATCGGTATAGCTCTTGGTGTGGCATTTGTGAGATATCAAGGGTCCTAAAATAGTCCAAGAACCGTCCTGTACGGACTGGCAAATGTGCAAGGTTTATGTTCAGCCATTAAGGAACGGATCATTATCTCGTATATCATGGCTAAGCAAAATTTCGCTGAAAGCAAGGTTTAATTGGGCAGGCCTGTCCAGTCATATTTATTAATTTATAGCAGGTACGAGCAAGGGCTCTTTCCGAGAAAAACCATGCAGTTTGCATAAAATACGGTAGATTTCTTTATCGGTATAGCTCTTGGTGTGGTATCTGTGAGATATCAAGGGTCCTAAAAAAGTCCATGAACCGTCCCCTTCTCCGCTCTCTCCCCCTCATATTTCACAACAGAATTCTTGACAACTTTTGGAATGACCTTACGCCATTGGCATTTGTAAACAAACACATAAGTAAGGGACCCCCATTTAGCTAAGGACATGAATTAGGATTTTTTGCATTCGTTGGGCAAGGTTTGCGAGATTGATGACAACTTAAACAAAGCACGTGATCGTCCGAGATTGAAAATTTGACAGAGGTGAATCGACGATGTCATCGTGACTAGCCTCTTCGTGTATAAAGCTGGCATTCCTGAAGGATGGTGTGACTGCAGGGATACAGATGTATACGTCTAGAGGACACCTTCATACGTGCTGTCTCAGTCAACACCAAATACCGATCAACCGCGAAGAATCTGTCTCCTATGAGCCGTGGGTCACTTTTCTGATTCAAACGTTCCGCGTCCCCAGGGTTGACAGTGTTACGACGAAGTGTCCAGCGAAGCACGACCGACGAATATAGAGCAAGCAGTAAACGACTCCCAATCGATGGCTGGGCAGTGGACATTTTTTTACAAAATACATAAAAAAACGCGCCAGCGTATTGCACTCTTGTTCGATTCTCTTAAAGGCCAACACATGCAAATGGGACACAAATAATTTGACGCCTCCTGTCTTCAGCGAAAATCGCGTAAGTTGAAATATTTTCAACTTTTGAAAGGTCGCGGCGCGAATACTGATCTGGCGTCGTCAAATCGCAGTTCATGATCGCGTGTTGTGCTAAGCCAATGGCGTAGCTGGGTAGGGAGGGAGAGGGGGCACGTGCCCCCCGCCCCTCCCAAAAATTCCCGGTGCTCTTCCCCAGGTGGTGCCCCTGCACTAAAAAAAGGACGATTGGATATTGAACAAGGTTAACAAAAAATTTTCTCCCCCCCCCAAAAAAACACCAATGAAAGCTGGTGCCTCCCCTAAAATGCTGGTGCCCCCTTCGTGCCCCCAACTTGTAAAATCCTAGCTACACCACCGGATTGAACTGGCCTTTACGGTATTGCTATTATTTGTTCAAACCAGAGGCATCGATATATATCTATATGTTCATGTGAAATTAGGTTCTAGGTGGGTCGTAAATCTAGTTTAGAAGATCTGTAGTGTGTTAGGAGAACGATCACTAACCTTTATTTTTTTGGAAAAGAAAACTCCGCCAAACATGTTTTTAATCAACAGAATACAGGACGATCCATATGGCAATGGCTAAGTAATACTTGTTTTGGTATATTCCGGTCGAAAAAGTTGATAATCCAGCTATCAATATTTAGCATTGTAAGATTTTATACTGAGCCTATGACCAATACCGAGGCCCCAAACGCTTTATGCGGTAAACAAATGTAATTCCTCAATTCATCCTTTGAGAACGTTTCAATTCTGAGGACATTGAAATCTGTACCTTAATACGTATGCGTTTAGTCAGTGGAATTTAGTCAGTGGCATTCAGGGTGGCAACACGTTCCTTAACCTTGCAAGTTTTGAAACGTAAGGAGTAACGCTTTTCAAAGTTCCACCAGCTGGTGATATCTCAACACACACTGTCATCACCATAATGGGTACATTCAGATCAGGCAACATGGCAAAACCTAATACCAGTGGGTGAGAAGCTAAGAATTAACACACGTTGTTGTTAAAGAATAAACTTTCACAAATAAAAAAGACATGTTTTTCTCAGATGGTGGGGAAATAAGTTGCCAATACTAAAGAGAACTCGTTGGGAAAAGCTGTTATTTTAAACCATGAATCAAGGAGCATTTATTACAAGAAATGCAACCACACTCAGCGGTTGTGATCAATGCATGGATTTCAGGTTGAATTTTAGCTGTTTAGAATAGCCCTTTCCCAAAACAAATTTGCACCGTCGTCTCATTAAAGTAAATATGAGATGAAAATGAATTATTCCTATAAAAACAACAGCTGACTGAATTCATACAGTACATCACTACCGTATACAATCAGCCAGTTCAGTCAACATTGACGAAAAAACAATTAAGGGAGACATCTCTACAATCAACATTTAACACGCCGAGATAAAAAATAAAAACCCAGATATTTATGGGTGACTTGGCAATGCACTGTCAAGCATGAACTATCAAAGTGTGCATTCACACTTCCCATTTGTTTTGATATTGTTCAAGTTTAATCACCGGGGCGTTTTTTCTACCCGCATGTTTCATTCTTCTTGTAATGATGTTGGACTGGCGTGAAGTGTTAGCGTTACGGTTTCTGAACGACAAAACATAGGCCTACCTGCAGCTCATTATTCGTGAATATGTCTACTTTCATGCAGACGTCGAGAAGTTACATGTTGCCAGTTATTGCCGGTCAAACCACGAGAAAAACGCTACGGACTCTGGCATAATTCCACAATAATTACGTGTAGGCCGTAGACTTGAGCATCTATTACGCACGGATATTTATCGATAGACTTCAGTCTATCCTGTGTGAGCGATTACAAAACGCCAGATTTCCTTAGTAATTTTACAAATGCTCTACGAGAAGTGCATGCTTGAAAGCCAGCTGTTGATTGAACAGGAAATGACCAACCAATGTGAACCTTATCATCAGAAAATCAGTGCAGTGGAATTTTTTTATCTAAAGGACTGCACAATCATTTTCCCACTGCGTTTAGAGAATATTGCATTGCAAGAAGCCATCAGACTGTTCTCGAAGTGTGATTTGTCTCGTGGTGAAGTATAGAGAATGTCTCAGTGATGATGGATGAGACTGGTGTTAATCAAGTTTACAAAACCGATTTTCGCATGATACATGCAATGGCGAAAGAATACGGCATCATCTAAATCTAAATTTTAATAGGGATCACTCATTTAATAATGTCAATCTTAACATTGATCCTGACTTAAACTACGATACTCCTGATATTGCATGCAAATATTTTGATTAAAACTCATTTTCTGACTATTTCAAAGACAGTATACAAATGTCCAAATTTTACACATCAATGCAAGAAGTTTGAAGAAAAATGTCTGTACTATATCTAACTCTCTTAATTTACTCCAAGATGAGTTTTCAATAATTATGATCACTTAGACCTGGCTTAGAGATGTAGATGACCCTCTCATTCAGATGTCATATTATAACATCGAAGGATAAAGGAGCAGGTGGAGTTGCACTTTATGTGAGTGAGGACATAACTTACAAGGTACGCAATGATATCAGTAAAATTAATTCGAATACTGAATCATGTTTTTTTGAAATTAAAAAAAAATTGAAACTTCTGTGGACATAAATAGTGCTGTTGTTGGAGTAATTCATAGACCCCTGATATTTCTTGTGATGAATTTTATAAAAGATTTTATTGATATGTTAGGTCTCCTAAGCCAAAAGGTATGCCTCATTATGGGCGATTTTAATATTAATCTGCTTAACCAACATAGCGAACATACCGATACTGTGAATAACTTTCTCGCAGCCTATTCGTTTTACCTACGTACTCTATGGACGGCCCCTTTCATGTTTATTTCTTATTGCATGTGCTTAAATTTTACCCATGATGCAAGCATTGTTTCATCGGCTAGGTCACAGCAAGCTAGCTAGTAAACTAATTACTTTATTTTACTCATTAATTTATTCAATTAAATAGTTAACTCTTATTTAATAATTTTTACTGATTTATTAATGAATTTATTCATTTGTTTATATTATGGATTTATCAACTTATTTTTTATTAATTAAATAATAATTTTTTATATGGGGTAGCCTCAGCACATAGCTCATGTTGCCTCCTTCACTGCGTTTGTCGCCTCGTAAGGCTTAACATATCAAACGGGACAGATGTTTGTCTCACGAGGCAGAAAATGCAGAAAAATATAACCTCACACGGTGAGCTATTGGCCTACGTGCTGATCGAACAGCCACAAATAAAGGCGCCTTTCCATATGCGCGTCAACACTTGCGCTAAGCGTTGCGTATCCGTCAGAATCGCTCTCGGGGCGATTTTGACAGCCGAGCGCAACGCACATGTGTTATGTTAATGGAGTCGATTTTGGTGTCCGCAAAAGTGAAACGCATGAACGTATCGTGCACGCAACGCAACAAAAAAGCACACATATAAAGACGCCTTTAGAATGTCAATGATTCTACCTGCATGGTCAAATGTGCCCTTTACTTGGGGCTCTATAGCTTATGTCAGTCACAATAATATTTAATGCCGAGTTGTTACCAACGCAACATAATTATGCCAGTGTTCTGCAGATAAGCGGTCAATAGCAAGCTAACTTCGTAGGCTGATAGCGCTTTTGAAAATGCTGACGTTAGGTGAGAAATCTTATGACACACACATCCAATCAGCATGTCCAGGCCGTGAAATCACACAATGTTCTTGCGGTGCGTTAAGTATACTTTTTTTCTACTGTAAACACAATCGAGATGTGACACCAGTGCCATTGAACGTGTACGTAATTATCCTTTGTGTGTAATAGCTCTCGCGGGCGATGAGCTTTAGTATAGTTCCGCTGCAGATGCTTAACTTTTTCCGTATGCATTTGAAGTGCTGTTTATATGCGACGTTGCACCGTTCACGACAGTTTGTTTACACGTACGTAAAATACATGTACATGTACTTACAAAAGGGAATTCATCATCATCAGCCCATGTCGTCCCACTGCTGGGCGACAGCCTCTTACACGCTGCGAAAGGTATTCCTGTGCTTTGTGTACTTTTTGCCATTCTGTTGTGATTTACTCAATCTTTCATCTTTTCTTCGGCTTAGGTGTCCAGCCCATCTCCATTTTATACTTTTTCTGTTAATAATGCATCGTTGATTTTTTTGTTTGAATTTGGATCCAAGCACTTGTTTTGTTGTCTCATCTTGTGTATCGAACCATCATTCGTTCCATGTTTCTTTGGCCTGTTTGAATATTTCTTTCCATTTCCTTACTCAAAGACCATGTTCCGCCGCTAAGTCATGGATGACAGAACACATTGAACACTGATTTTCCTGTTGATACAGTTTGGTATTGTCTTATCAGTATCTTTATGCATGCCGAATACTGATTTCTTGGCTCTGGTTACCATCTGGCCATCTTTCCTCACCTGGTTACATTTATATGTGTTTGGCTACTGATTATAATAATTTTCATTTCACTTCCAATGTTAATTTCCTTGTTGTCTGCGTGTACGTTGACTAGTGGCAGATTTAGAGCGCGCGCCCACCTCATCTGCCTGCAAAACAGGCTCGCATTTGATCCTCCAAGTTTGCAACCCCCTTTCTGAAAAACCTGGATCAGCCCTCGCCTTTGACATATTCATATTTAGACCTATCGTCTGGCTCGCCGTCCAAAGATCTGACAAATATAGTTCTGCTGACCCAGAGATGACAACTAGATCTTCTAAAAAGTCGACAAAGCGAAGGTGGTTTAGTTTCTTTCCACTGATATTGATACCCCCACTCCTCCCGATATTCCTTTTGAAAAATTCTTACAAGGGCTGTCAGAAAGAGTTTGTGTGATATAATATCTTCTTGTCGAACTCCCCATCTTGGTGTAGTTGTGTTGTAGTTTCATTATTGTATGTTGTTCGATGTTCTTGATGTAGGCCTATGTTGTTTTAATGGCTTGTTGTTTTTTTTCCCAAGACTGAATGACTGCATTTATTTCCACAGAGCCACATGCTTTTTCATGGTTTATAAACACCAAACAGAGGCAGCTGATATTCTCTTGGATTTTTTCTATATTCTGATTCATAGTCTGTAGATTCAGAGTCCATTGTTGATAAGTCTCGCCTAACGGCTTGCTTACTGGTTGACTTTCATGCCGCAGTTTCTCGGTTGATGTATTTGCGATAACTTTGGTGAAGAATACATGTTGGAGGGCAGCCTGATCGGTCGATGGTTTCTGTGAGGTATTTTGTCTCCTTTTGTATGGAGAATAATAATGTTAGCATTGTCTTTTCCAGTTTGATGGTATAGTATTGGTTCATAGACATTGTTGAACTATTAGGAGATTTCTGAGTAATTATTTCTCCTCCACATTTAAGTACTTCTGTAACATTGTCTGGTCCTAATGACTTCCCATCCTTCATCGATTTCCAGGCTGTTTCTACTCCGTCTTGTCCCACTTCCAAAATGTCTTTCCTTCTCGTGATCTGCATGGCTCCTCATCTGGCACTGCCATTCTGCTGTTGTGTAGTTCTTGGTAGAGCTCATCTGTTCTGTTGATTATTCTGTCCCTCGGATGATGGTGCCATCCTCTTCCTTGATATGAATCATCTGGTTTTTCGCTACGGCTAGCTTTGGGGAATTACATATTTTGACAAGATTAGTTGTCTGTGATGCTGAATATTTTATTTGGTTTCCGGCTCCCTTTGAATCCATCTATTTAATTTGATTTTTTATTCTTGATGCATTTACTTGCAGCTGAATCATGAATTACCCGACTGTGTGTGTGTGTGTTGTATGTGCGCACATATGGCCTGTATCTATAGAGAGGAGGCCCTGCACGGGTCACAGTATTGAACTGACGTTTAGATTTCCTGGAGGGTTCTGTTGTGTGTTGGTGTGTGATTTCAGTCTGCTTGTGTTGACATACTTTGTCTCCTGTTGCACTGTCTTATTATCTTAAAGAATTCCAAATAAATAACAACGAAATATCGACATTGTGGAAAACATTTAATCGATTACTTACTGATGTGTGTTCAGCTAATATAGGAACAACTCACCACAGTCAAAATTAGTACAATGAACGGTCCAAGCTGTTCGAATATCCTGAGCACTTAAATCATCAATTAGCTAGTTACTCATCATTATATGACATTGTTAAAGCCGTGTAAACCCTGGATTACAACGATCAGGATGCAGCGTTTTGAATGTCTTATAACATTATCTGATGTTACAACTAAATTAAAAATTGCAGAGATGAAAAAAAGTGGGAAAGGTTCGCATGGACGAAGCACTTCAAGCAGATTCTTGCCCACATTTATCATTTTTTTAAATAAAATGATCGGCTATAGTTGGAGAGAGTACCATCGTATATTCCCTATCGCAATAGTCAGAACACGGTGGATTCTGAAACCGTCACAGCAACTCGCTCAGTTGGTCTTATTCACGAGTCGGCCATCTTGAATCGAAAACCAGGCTATCGCCGTAAAGAATTTTCTCAGAACTTAATATGTGTGGGAACGAACATGATGCAGAAGGTACAAAATATAGATAACCATCCGTGTGCTCCAAATGAGTAGCTCCAAATTACGGATGGAAAGTCAGGTCACCTTTTGTGTCCAAATGGAAAACAATTCAAAGTGAGGCTACACCTGAAATTGTAGTAAAACAGTCAGGCCCACTCCCGCTGCGGGGTATACGGGGAGCATGGTCTGAAATGGCCATCTCGTGAAGCGACCATACCAACATCGTTTAGTGCATACCTGGCAAGTTGCTTACACTTGAGTGCGCATTGACTCGGTGGATAAATAAACATCTGGGAAGTAGTTAACTCGCCGAAGGCCGCATCCGAATCTCTTGTTTAGAGCTAGGTCTAGGTCTTCGCTCCATTGGAAATGTATGGAGACGCGCAGACAATAGACCTAGCCGTAGCTCTGGAAGCCTGTTTCGGACACGGCTTTAGCCAAATATACCAAGTAACAAATAGGCTCAGGGCGTGGAGCTAAAAATCGTCAGGTCCGGTATTTAATGGGCACGGCTGTGCACGCAACAGTTTCATGGGACTGGTTAATCATCGTGGAATCGTTCATGATATCCAGAACGTTTTTTGGGGGGGTGTTTGGCGGGGTATTTCATTCTTTGTTCATTACATTTTATGTTATGTTTACAAAATTATTTTCTACGTTAGTTTGATTTTGAAGCTTCAAGACTCTAGTTTAATATCTATAATTTTAATGTCGTGGTTCTGTGACTTGTGATAACTGTTATTTATTTTAGTGGACCGATGAACAAATGCGATTCCCTTGGTGGATTAATAAATTGAATCTAATCACGATGAAAATGAAACAAAAATGCGGCGAAACAAACGACACGACACGATAAGAAATAGAATGAAAAAGAAATGAAACGGAACGGAACTTTACAGCGGTGCTAGGCCGCCCGTCTTTCAATTTGAAGGGCACAGGAAATAGGCTTATTTCATGCAGTCTTCGCAGATTTTCCTTCTTGTCCCATTAACCACGATTTTCAATTTTTGTAGCGAAAATCCCATAATTAATCAAACACTGCGGTTACTGGGTTAAAGGCTTTAATAAATGCCAAATGAAAACCTTATTCTATACTGTTATTGTGCATTTTACGTGTCTTTCATTTGGCAAATGAGAGCAACCTGTGTTTACGTTGTGTGCATTGCTTACATTTGTTTGTCGAAGAAAAAAAAAGGGTAATTGCACTGCGAACGAAGAAAAGGACGTCTTGCAAGTGGGCGATTTATTGACGTGAAAACGCGCCCTAGCGGGATGGTTCCCTCAAGGCAGAATTTATTCGCACGGACATGTTATTGGTACTCTAAAGGGTGATAAAGGGAAATTGTGATAATCAAGACCCAGCGCAGAAGGGCAGATAAAAGCACCGTGAGCAAAATTTTAATGTAATTACACTGCCACATAGCTGGGGGAACCGGGTTCGCAAGGTCGGGCATCGATTCTCACCTTTACAATAGGGTTCGCACTTGTCCTCGCGTGTAAGATTGGCCATGGTTTAGTCGTTTCAAGAGAAAGTGTACGTTTTAAATCACCTTGGTAGTATCGACTGATACTCTCAAAGTAACTCTACTCAACGTACAATGTTGCACTGTTGCCACTCTTGGCCATGGCTGCAAACCGCGGGGAAAATCATGAATATATACACCAACTAAATGGATTAACGTTCGCGTTACACGAGATATGCCAATTTCATCCACCACTCAGAATAGTTTTGTATGAGGGAAGATTAACGCTTGACAGTCTGTGACTCACTTATTGCAGTCATTTGCAGTGCGAGGTTATAAAATATCAATGATTTTCTTTAGGTGAATTAACATAGGAAATACCTCGCTGCTTTGAATCATTCAACAGAGAGAATATTGCTCTCGGGACTTCTCATGCACGCGCACGTTATACAGACTACATCGTATACAAAGATAGACAGTTAAAGGTGCGTACTGCCCTCGAATGACCAAAAGTGCGCTGTTTTAAATTGTTTACTTGGAATATATTCAAGGCGTGGGTAAGCACTAGCCTAATGTCTTGAAGAAATTATAAAAAATCGATTTTATTAAATAATGCATGCGGCATTCAATTTAAAGCTTTGATATTCTTATTTCCGGCAGTGAATACAAGCCACCAAACTATGAGCATATGCATGCATGGCTGCTCTTGCCAGTCGCCAGTGTGTTTGGGCATCAGTTGCACTTCTAGGCCGGTTAAATGCCATTGGCCGTCAGCCGCAGCCGCCATGCATGTGGCCGATACACATGCGTGAACCACAGCACTGTTTACAAGTTCCCATTTCCTCGCCTGCAAACACAATGGAATACAGTCGAAACTGCTTTCACTTAACAAAACAGCGCTGGATGCTTCTGAGCCCATTCGTTCTCATATGAGACTTAGAAGCGACAAGCACTCAAATGCTTTGTGCATTTGAAGGAAACGTTGTGAGTGGAATACCCACTGGCACTCCAAACCCTATATTATGTTTATCCGGGAAAAAAAATTGACCTTAGATATTCCTTCCCCCAGCAATCACACGAATAACAAGATGGTCGATTTCACCTCGAGACAATAAATTTCGTGCACCCTTCAGGCGTGGCAATCAATCAACTCATTTTTGTTGCACATCTGAAAATCAATGAACAAGATTGGGCAGGAACTCCTATATGAGATCTCAACTATCGTTTTTCTCATACATGTATTTGCTTTGTGCCTCCTCTGCACACATGTATCGAGCTTCATAAGGAGGGTTAACCTACAACACTCTTAATTAAAATTCATAGCCAAGTACATGTACTGCATGGGTAAAATTCTAACCTTTTCTTGAGTAAGAAGGGAACACGGTCGTCAATAAAACGTTTGCACAAGAGGTCATTGTGCTCTTTCGGTTAATATTTTATCCCTTATTGTGTTGTAGATTTATACAATAAAATTTAACTTTGTGTCGACCAGATTCCCGTTTTGTGGGTAAACTTATATATCCAACCCTCATTTTACCCACGTGTTGTGCCATCTCTTATCCAGATACTGTTTAGGTCTTACGGACGGTTTTCATGATTCAGACGCGTAGAAAATGTACGACACAGCGTTGAGCATAAGACGAAATTACGCGTGCCTGTTTACACCGCACAGTGGTCATATTTTTACTCATTTCGTGGTAAAGTGAAACTTTTCAATGGGTACAGCAAAACAAGTTAGACACGTGGCATGGGGTACGTGCTAATGTTTCTTTAACTCTTTACTTGGTAACAATATTTTGATTTTAATTCTTTGCTTGTGCTTGTCCTTGTGATCAAAGTCCTGTTTTACCTTGTAATACCAAATAAGATAAAAGCAAGAGGCAAACGCATAGTTTAATTATTGTTTTGATATTAAGAAAAATATTGCTCAATATTTTTGTACTAAAAAATGTACACACAAAAATATGCATTTGTTTTTAGATTGAAGTTGGAACAAAATGATGATAATCTTGAATTTACAGCAAAAGTCCGACAAGTCCCCAGCGCAGACCACATAGCACGCAGGAAAGATTTCGCACCACATCATGTGAGATTGGGGAATGGCTTACGCTTCAACTAGCCATCCACTGAACCGTGAGAGGACAAAAAGTTAAACCCCGTCCAACTGCACTTATTTTGTTGTCAGATCGACATCAGAACATTCCTTGCTTGTTCAATTGCACCAGCCGCAGTAAAATGTCAATATCTTTACGCTTCAAACACAGGAAGCGATTTGAATGTACATAACCCGCATGGCTGAGCCGTGTTTGTTGACGATGCATGACGACTTAAACGATGATGTGTGAGTGGGTCTGTGAGCAAATACACGCAATTTTTCGTTATGAATGAAGCGAAGACACACCAGAGAGGCGAAATGACCCAATAAATGACTACTGGCATTAGAGAAACTCATAATATAATGTCCGTTGATGACTTCATGACCGATAATTATCCGCGAAATTACTTATAGCGCACAACGAAACTCTGTATAAGTGGGACGCCATCAGTACACAGCCGAAGAGAAGGCGCAATTTCCCCGATGTTTGAGTCTCACTCGAGTAAGCCGGGGAATTATTTCACAAGCTCTCAGGCGAGCACTGTGTATACAGTGTTTATAAATACATACGTCAGTCAAGGGCAAAACCCGTAATTTAAGTTGTTTACTTAATTGTGCAGTTTCAGAGTTTAATAAGTGTATTTCAAAGAAAACAACTTCAGTTTAACTGGCTGGGCAGTTTACCCACGTCAAATTTTGTAATAATTTGCTGATCATATTAACATGTGCTTTTGTAACTTCAACCACTTTGTACCCTTTCAAGATCCCATTTTTTGATGGAAAATAAGAGGTTTTCACGTATCACAACAGACAGTACCCTGTTCAATTCAGTATATCTTGCAACCTTTTCCACTGATGTCAAAGGGTGTTAAATGGCTTAAACATGGTATTTTGATTGTAGTGGTAAATCCCATTAAACAGAACAAAAACATTTGTCTTAAGTAATTAATTATCTCTGCAACATATCAGATTAAAATGAAGACTTCATGTTTAAAATGATAACATCGTAAGCTTTGATTTGATACCTAAAAATAGCGATTTCTGACAATTCTGACAATGCATAATAGTGACCCGTGGACATGGCACCTGTTCAACGAATCCTCGACCCGTGGAAGATATGTGTTCACTATCATCCATGCAGAATTCCAAAGATAAATGTCTTACTATGAAATGAGTCATTCAAGTGGAATTATTCGACAAATTTGTCACTAATTTTACAGATTTGGTCATTTTGGCGACACCAAACATCTCATACGTGTTACCTATACATCATAAGGGAAGAAGCATTGGGTTTTCCAAAAAGGCCGACAAGAGTATAGCTCAGCACTCGCAATGAACGTTCATAACGCTCATTATCGCGAAACTGAACGTACTTTCCCCAGGGAACCATAGAGAAGACATAAACCCTGGATTACCAATTCATGAAATGCGAGACCGGAGACACCGGGCGATATTCAAAGGGGACCGTACAGCAGTTGATATTAGCTGCCCTCGCCGATGAAATTAATTCGCGCAGACGGCAGGTGATGTCCGTAAATCATAGATCAAATACAGCTCTCCCATTTATTGGTTTCTCATTATCAAAGATGTGATCCTCCTGTGCCTCCCAGCCGTCAAGGACTCCGCAACATGGGTTCCAATTTCGTCCTAATGACTTTGTAGTTCCTTTTTGCAAGCTTCAGCGCCCACGGCAAATATGTATTTTGAACCCTCTGGATCACAAGAGGTAAAACTAGTCCCGTTACCTGCCATGCACTTTGGTCGTGTCTAAGTTCTTTGAGAGCATTTCTGGACTCACTTTTCGAGCCTCTATACCTAGCTTATTAGGCCATCGGTTGGGCCATCTTCTCGGTTGTCTGTGCTATAGATACATGCAGCTTGAGGTTCTTGGTCTCGTAGATGTAACAAGACTACTTGTATGAAATGTGAAACCCTTTACCTTCCTTGTCATAGCAATCTACGAACTCCTTCAGCAATTATCTGCTGGTCCGTCCGTTTTCAGACTGAATTTTCGAACACAATTAGAAAAATACCTTTGAAAAATAAACTCTCAACCGAGAGACATAATGTGGCCTGAGAACAAAAGCCGTAAAGGTATAGTGAATCAGTAAGTTTATCACAGTGCGCAATACATTCATCTTGATGATATCCTGCATGGTTACTAAATGTATACAAGGGCATAACGAAAGCATATAACTTACCGGACAAGAAGTTAACTCAAGCACACTAACCGAATACACGCAATCTAATCTGTTTTTAATAATCTGATATGTTTTTCTGTACTGCAGGGTCGGTGGCCAGCCCTTGTCATGTTCAGCTGCGGCTGACTATGATCCAAGTATTAGGCCCAATAGCACGGGTAGGTATAAGCAGCATCTTAGTTGAACAAACTTTTACATTCAGATAGAATAACATTGAAACAAAGACTGTCTGATATACGAAAGCATCGGCCATTAGGAAATGTCTCAACAAAAGCTTTGAAACAGAATCGTGATTTCAATGGTCAGGGTCCGCCCTATTTCGTCATAGTCAATTCACCCAATCTTAAGAAACTTTTCAAAGTGTAGTTCACACATTATACTCAGAAAAACAGGTCTCTCACTATGCTCAAACCCTATCGGCCTGACCAAACGGCATCCTCTGGAAAACCAAATACGTGCATGTACATGTAGCATAGCAAACCTATGCACTAGAACCATATGGAACTATCTCGGATGCAACGTTGAATACATTATGGTCACTATCCAACGGGTCTCATCGGCAGGCCCATAACCTCCTCATACCCGGCCTTCATGAATCTGCTACGCAGGATAAACCATATGACCGTGGCAACGAATTCAAGACATGATCCACGATAATTAAGGTTGTTTTCTGAACCTCGAGCGCGACTGACGAAATTTTAATTGAGGCAACCACGGTGAGCGCGGATGCTGTAGTTACAAGATGATTGACTGCCGATTATGAGATCTAAGATTCGCTGTCGTCAAGTACACATACCCGTTTCATTACAGCGACACCACACAACAGCGCGAAGAAGGCAACTTGTCACTGATGTGTATCAAGTTAAAAGTCCAATTGTTGCTGGTTCTGTTTCCCTTGTAAATGTATTGGATTGGATTTATTTTTACACAACTTAATACATGTATACTGATTGCGCCCGTGAAATCACGTGACCTACAGTGGGTATCAACCCCACAGCAACGTTTGTTTCGAGTTTTGTTTACAAATAATACAGCCAAGTCACGTTATAGACCCCAGTACATCAGAAGTCTGAGTATGGTACCCACTGCGGCTTTATTTTTTGTTTTTGGTGGACGCCATATTTGTTGATATTTGATACCCACTATATAGGTCACATGACTTAGCAGGTGCACTCAGTCTATACAACGATAAAGGTAGTGCAACAAATTATTACGTACAATCTGTTGCCCTTTGACTTTTCTCTTCCCACTTAATGTAAATCCACCCACCACAAGCAATTCATATTCTTCGTTTATGGAGGTTGCCTCTATCAAAACGTAGAACTCCGCTTGTCAAGAATTGCCATAATAAAAGTGAAGGAAAATATACAATGGAATCCAATATTAATGAAAATTGCTTTTATTGCTCAATGGAGCCATTTCGCATCTATAAAGAAGTTAATCCTATAAACAATTCCAACAAAGTCGCACCCCCCTCAATTACTGAATCGAGACCTGCTTCAATGTTTATGCTTTAGCCCTTTGCTGTTTAACTTCTGTTCTGCAATTGTTTATAAACGGTTTTCAAAAGGTTTTACCAATTCCAAAGGGAAACTCTTGTAGGAAATGTGGGGTGTTGCGTTTATCCTAGATATGCATACGTCTTACTGCGGTGGAACCATAACGATTATGGTCCAAAGGTAATCGGATAGGGGTACACACAGGCCTACTGTAATTAGTGTGCCTTGTCTGCCATCTTTTAATAGATTTCCATCAGTTAAACGACTTACTTTTACGACCCATTCCCCGGTAGACGACCACAGATTGGTTGAACCTCACAGGACAAGGCAAAAATGCCATTTAAACGGTTGCTTTATGCGTTCGGTCCAGGAATTTAGTCGGCTAATAAAAGATGCCATAGAATGTCTAATTGCAGTTGAACTCTGTGCATTTTGCCATTTCGTAGCAGTTACCACCGGTACTGAACTGTCGCAAGATACAAGCAGAGAGTTAAGAGTGTATGGAAAAAACATTGAAATTTTATATTCAGATTGATCAGAAACAATCAATTTGCAATTATGCTATTCCAAACTATGCTCATGATGAAGATGCTGAAGAAATCGTGAATTACACTGTGCCCCTATTCCTGGCACTACCTTCATAATACATTTTCAGTAAGATTTTAAAGTAACATCAAAGTCCCATACTTTTGAAGCTACTTGTCGTCTTTGACGTAAAATAAACTGTTAACGGATGATTTGGGGCTTTGATGGAAGTGAACGCGTACAAGTAAATTTAATATGTAATTGTTTTTACATTTCTTCACACAGTAGATTCCTACACGGGGTTTAAAACATAACAGGAAATCTGTTTACAAATGCAGGTTTGCAAACCCGTTATGCCGAGCTGCATGCAAGCGATCACTTCTTTAAATAAAGGGTGCTTCAGGTACACCACCAAGATCCAAAGTACAATGTTGTATTGGATTGGACCTGTGAATACCGCGCCCTGCAGTGAGGGATGGTTTAGTTTAGCTCTTAAAGTGACTACAAGCAGAGTGCTGTTTGGTTAAGTTGGAGACCGTCATGGGTTGCTTGAGAATAGACACGATCATTCAGGACACTTTGCTCTCGGGAGAAGTTCCGAAGGCGAGTGATTGCTTTGACATGTCTCATTCTAGAGAGGCACCCACCTCGAGGACGCTGTGTTGTGATGACTCTTCACGGGGAAAATCAACATCTCAACAAAGACGAAAAGCTTCAACCCCAAGTTATGGTCCATTTCACCTTTCAATTTCCACGTTCATCGAGAGAACACAGAACCTTACCGATGTCTTCCTCTAGCTATTATACATCAAACAAATATTTAAGGGTGTTTTTAGTTAAAAATTCAAATCAGATTGCATGGAAAAATTATCAAATCGGCGAAGAAAAATGGCAACGACCGTGCTTTTGATAGGCCCCAGCATACAGTGTGAGTGACAGCGACATCGAAATGCCTAGGGCATGCCCCCACAAGAATTGACACGCGTTCCTGACTAAGTGCGTTACTTTATCACGGCACTGCTTTCTCCATCGCTCAGAACGTTATAAATGACTTTCGCCCAGACAAACAAATAGGCCCTAAAGTGAGAATCAGAGTTCCCAGAGAAAAGTTGCGATTGGAAAGTGCAAAGACCAGCTACGATATATTGCAGCATACAAAGAATAAAATCCATCACTTGGAGAGGGTTGGGGGAAACACTATATCTGGAATTGCAAAGGACGACGAGGGAAATCTTAGACCGATTGGAAATTTGAAGATTGGGCAATTCCCAGAGTTGGCATATAGGAGCATATTTTAACAACGGTGTGACAAATTACCCTTGAGAGTCGAGGTATTGCATCATCGAACAAAGTTCGCTGATTTCAAATTCCCAATCGCTCAAGTGGACCACCAACAGCCGCGACGGGTCACTGAATGAGTGATAAAGTAAAAGAAAAGAAAAAAAGTTAAAAGCAGTTAGTTTAGAGAGGTCTCCTGCCGTGGTGTCTTTTTATTTTATCTCTTTTAATGTTTAACATGATGTTTACACTTATTTTTAGGGTTGAGATATTTGAGTGAAAAATGAAATAAATCGAATTGACCAGATGAGTTAATCTTCCTAGGTGGAAAACTTCCCCATATCCTTGTCATGCACTGTAGACATACAACGGCCGTAGCCGCAGACGTTACATCGTGCCCGGCTTTTCATACATTGCTCAAAGACCCATGCATCGCCCTGTGCTAGCTGTAGTCGTAGCTCTTGCAAATGAACGCGTAGGTGTTTGCCTCTCATTGCATTGGATGTAAAATTCCCTATAAAAGGCGGTGCGCCGTGTATTTATGCATCAGTACCAATTCTGTCAAGGAAGTAATGCGTGTCTAATCAGTGCAGTATCGGATTTGCATGTAGGGACCAGATGGAAAATAATTTTCAAGGCTCAGTGAATAAAGAAAACGGCGCTCCAAATTCGTTTATTTGAGTATTGTTCGTGTTTATGGCCGACGGAGAAATTGCCGTGACGGGAAAACAATGTAATGCATTTTACATTTCAGGGAAAAAGTGGCTTAACTGGGTATTGTGGTCACGGAGATTCCACTTGCAGGATGATTGGATACAGAAGAATTCAACGAATAAGACAATTAAGAGTAATCTCCCAATGCTTCAAGGCCAAAGAAGGAATTGTTCATGACATACGGCGTATTCTATTTGCCCCAATAAAGCTGGTTACCAAGCATATGTGGCTATTTTTATCGCATAAATGGGCTAAAAAGACCTTCCTTAAAAGTTCCTGACGACTCGCTGCCTTCTAAACATTGCTGAAATGCGGTCAATGTATGGTTGAAATACTCCCAGTAATGTACGATACTTTTCCCACTGCGCGGGCAATACCATTTATCCATAAATCGACGCTGTAAACCGACTGAAACGTACCACAAATAAAAAGCTTGGTGTGGTTTGAAAACTGCCGGCATTTTGAGGCCCTAAGACACAGTTAGAGAGGGCCTGCGTGGAGCACCCTCCCAGAGGACGTTTTGTTATTTAGCGTTAATGACAATGAATGCACAAAAGGTTTACTTGAGCCTATAACAGTAATAACAATAACAAGCATTTGTAAAGCGCCATCTATCTAGCAAACCATTCCGAGGCGCTGCATTATCATTATCCCTGCACGTTGGGCTCACACATCATCTGAACATTCCTGAAACCATCTCAGCTCCCTGGGGAGTATACTAGCCTGGTTCTGCCATTTTGGCGCAAACGGCTAAACTACCATATCTGCCCTCACAGGAACCCATTTACTCCTGGTTGGAGAGAGGCTCATAGGGGTAAAGCGACTTGTCCAGGATCGCAACATGCTGCCACCAGATGGATTCGAACCCCTGATCCTATGATCAGAACAAACCCTAACCACTAGGCCACATGCCTCCCTAGAGGAAGAATGAAATGCCTTCTATTGCGACGTCATACGCAGGCCCTCTATAAGTTATAGATAAATATCAAAAATAGTTTAACAACACATAATATTATTACAATAATAGTTAAGAAATAAAAAGTTTTTCTTCCTACAAGTTTCCGCTTGGATCAATCGGGAATGTAAGTCCAAACTTTCCACATTTTATCAAAACCTCTCTGACACTACGGGGGCCGGCAAGTTCATTTCTTCCATATATGAATATACACAGGGTGGTTAAAAAAGGTTAACCAAAGTTTAAGGTGATTGTTAACTCGCATCCTGCAATCCAGGGAATGTGTAACTTACCTAGTGTTGATGGATAGGGTGTTTAGCAATGATACTGAAAAAAAATGGTATAGGTCTAGCTTAATTCCCCCTTTACAAATGGCATGTTCAAATCTGACTCGTCCACAGCATGCTCTCGCTGCAAATTTGAAAAGCCCGCTCTGACAAAGCATTCCCAATCTGTGCCTACCATTCCCATTCATCAGAGAAAATGAGTTACGTAATGTTATGCAACAGTGGTCCCACGCATACCAGACTAATGTTCCAGACAAAGCAGGCAATACGTTTTACTTCTAAAGCTAAAGAAAATGACTGTCAAAAGTAAATCACTTTACATATCTTCATTGTGTTAAATCATGCTTTGCGACGAAGCAAAGAATGCACAAACCCGTTTTGCACCTGCCATTGGTAATGGGTGATATCTTGAGATACAATAGACCGATTGCGCTCGCTAAGTCACGTGACCTATAGTGGGCATTAAATATCAACAAACATGGCATCCACCACAAGTAAAGTGTTTCATAAGTATCATTTACCAAAATAGAGCGGACGGTAGGTACCCTACTCGGACTATTGATATGCTGAGTACTATGCCCTAACTTGGCTGTATTGTTTTGTTAACAACAATCAAAACAAACTTTGCTATGAGGTTGATACCCACTGTAGGTCACATTATTTAGCGGGTGCAATGGATGTATTAAGCTAGACCTACCAATTTTCAGGATTGTTGCTAAACTCCCTCCTCATCAACACTTGGTCAACACAAATTCTCCAGAATGACATGTGAGTAATAAACCTTAAACTTGGGTGTACTTTTTTTGAACCACCTTGTATTTGAGCAGAAATCTTCACGGTACACGTAAGGATTTTTAAAATGAATTTTCAGAATGAGCAGTATCTGAACCCGTTGTAAATTTCTTTTTTATGCCAGTTCAGTTTGATATTGCGTGAACCATAAAAAGAATGTCTTGGAATTCTGTTATTATTCGGTTTATGCTCATAACGGACACCGAAGTTGTAGTTAGATGCTTTATTTAGTGCGTAATATATTCTCAGCAAGCAATATGAAAGCTCCTGATTGCTTACAGTGATGGGCACTAACTGCAAAACCATCCGAACGAAAATAATGATATCTTAAGAAAAAACGTTTTTGATTAAAAATTTCAAGTTTTAAAACTGCAGACTGCCACTTCCCAACAATAATGAAAGCGGTAGTTAATTACTGAAAATAAGTTTGTAAAAATGTAGGCCTAACGTAAATTTTCGTTTTCTTGAAATACGCCCCTCTCTTTATTAGGGTTTTCCGTAGGGAATGGGCGCGCATGTTTACACGCGCGCAGCTGAGAATGTAACATAAGATGAATGTTGATATGCTTCCTTAAGCAAAATATTATTAATTTATAAATGACATGAATGATGCCAAGGTCAGGCATCTCGATAGCTAAATTTTTTTTATTTTCACAAAAACACGTCAACATGCTAGCAGCCCCTTGAACACGTACAGAATGTACTGCCTGGAAAGGCACAAAAGTAGGTCCATTGAGATTTTCAAACAGAACAGGAGTTACTGCGTAGCTCTTGTAAAACCGAAGGTAAACAATACAGTAAAAAAATGTGCTCTCACCGTCATCAAATTACTGTATTTTTGGACGATTGTCCTTAATCAAGGTGGAGTTAAGTTACTGTGAAGAAACGCAGCATCGACGGGGAATTCACTGTGTTTCCTTATAGTAACTTACCGCCACCTTGATGAGATACAAACGTCCGAAAATTCGGTAAACTTTTGGAAACGGTGAGCACTTGTTCAGCTTTATTGCGTATAAACTGATATTTTCGTTTTAAAAACTTAAGGATGGGTAGTTAAGTACGTTGTTTTGAAACAAAACCGTGAAATAACTGAAATTGAAACAAATGTCAGTTTTGACATGCCTGTCTTTTCGTGAAAAAGACGATGAATTGTTATTTTGCTCTAGTTTCAATATAGTACTATGTCATTATCTACATAAGGTGTGGACACTTGGGGGAATACAGTTCATGATTCAAAATCTGCCATGTACACCATACACATGGTACGTTTAATGTTAAAATAAACATCTTGGAAATGGTAGCCAATCAGTTATGTTAACTGTTAGAATCCTCCTGCACATCAAAATGCACAATGAATAGCACATTTTATCTCCAAAACAGACAACTTTTTAAAAGTTGCTGATCAGTGTTATCGTCGCCATTGGTGCGGAATATCTTTGACGGCATGTCATGTTAGTCCCAACATTCCATTATCCGATGTCAAAATGGGTGCAGTGGGGGAAATTATAGGTAAGAAACAAACTGTGCCGCGGCACGAAAGGCAGCCTGGCAGGAAACAGTAGAATCTATAATGCATTTTTTCCCATTTGCTCGAGAGTTATATCCCACTGGTGATCAAACGATTGATAAAATTGATAACACGAAAACAGGTCACGGCTAGCGAGGCTTCCATAGCACAAGGAAAGATGCAATTTATTCAGAAAGAAATTGGGCGAAATTTTAATCCTTCATGAAATAAAATTGGTTTCAGATACAATTTCATTTTCAAGAAAAATCGCTTTTGTCCTTTATGGCGTGTTCAGAGCTTGCTATTGTGTTTTTAATCAAAGTTCCGGAATTCAAGAGGCAGTCTTTCTGTTTCTTGCGTTTGTCTTTTAATGAAAGAAGTCATCATGAAATGAGGTTCAATACCAGAACAAGGCACGTCTCACAGGAAATAAAATGCTTCCAGAAGTACACCTCTCTCAAGTTCACCCATGCACTCACCTTAAAAGCAGAATGTTTCGCATGGGTCGTCGACTTGCATCTCATGTTTGAGGCCTTGCATTATAAATCAAATATTGATGGTTGCGTCCATTTGGTGTGCGCGGAACTGTAAACAAGATTGACGAGTCAAGACAACTTGTGAAAGTTCGTCTCCAGCCTTTTAAAATATTCACTTGATGCATGTGGAGATCCATCCTCTTTAATGTCATTGGAGAGATGTTTAGCATACATTGGGTTCTTGACGATGCACTCTGTTAAGGTAAGGTTATTCGCGAGTCCGCGTAGGAACGCGCTGATAGGACAGACATCGCTCGTGCGTTCGAATGACCTCGGACGCGCTTCATTTTGGGCATGCGCGTTTGGAATACCGAAATATTTTGCACAAGCTAAAAGCTCCTGTGTTTAGAAAAGTACAGCATGACACATTTGAAATATGCTCGCCAATCCTCGTCAAGAACAGTAGAGTTGGGCTTTCTGAGTCATCGACATATCCATACGAAATGAAAGAAAAACAGGGACTCCACAAACACCATTCGCACACGCGCTTATTTACACAACTGTACCAATATTTGAAGTGCGTACGACGTAGACGAATGCAAATACAAAACCATTTGAACAGCAGCGGATTTAGACGTGAAAAACATTGAAAACAAAATAACTTTAGAATATTTATACCAATAGCAAATTGCACAGCGTCTACGTTTAAAACCAATGCATAATAATATAAGAGATCGGGAGAGGTCCTCGCAAATATGCATCGACGTTTGGCTAACTTTCACTTTGGCGTGTATGTCCCACGACTTCTATCCCGTCAGATAAACCAACACGAGTCCCAAGGAAATTTAATGGTAACCAATTCTACGATATGAAAACTGTTTCATAGGCAGGCAAACCTATCAGTTATAGTTTTAAAGGACTTCAGAGCGCTTGCAATGTCGTAAAGCGTTTGGATGTCTGTTTTCAGGGTTTTTCCTGTGGCGGGTACCCGCTATGATATTGAGCTCAAACGTCGTTATTTCTATGGCTTCATTCGAGAGTAGTTAAGTCAAACATACAGTGATTCGCATCTGCGTAGTTAGAAAACAGAAATGGCTTCGCTAAAGCTTATTTAAACTAAACTCCTGCGAAATTTGCCGAGAATGTGTCTCCAAGTCGAATTTGCATTCTTGGTAGATATAAAATGGCTTCATCATAAGGTCAGTTCACACTTTACGTCACGAATTTCCGCGAACTTCGCAAAGTTGAAGAGGAGTTCATCTCTTCCAAATGCAAAGCTTTGATGTAACAAACCTCGCTCGCTGTACGCTTTCACGGCAATTGTTGATTGCTTGAAAGGTTAAAACACCTAAAGAAAAACTCACCAAAATGTTTTCCCTTCATGGGCAGCTGCCACTGAACTGATTCAAATTGTTCACAACAAATTGTACATGAAATCCTTTAAGAGAGGATCACAACACCTCGACAGATCAAGAAGCGCGATCTGCTACCCATCCGTAAAGAAAATTTAATCAGTCCACAACGAACCATAACGAAATTGATCACACGGTGTAATGGAACATCATTTTCCTTATGAGTGAACACCGGAACGAAAAGCACTTAACATTTTTTTTGTGTAAAACTAGTCTACGAGGGTGAAATCCATTAGCGACGTGAATCACACTTCGTCTTGACATAGGGGGTCACTCTCTTTTTTGGAAGAGCAATTAATTTGAACATGTCCATTCTCCTCACTTAAGTATTTACAAACTATCAACCTGACCAAATTTAAACATGCCTGTTCTTGTCGGCCTATTTCCATCTCACCATGTGAGACTAACTTTGAGAAATCTATCTCCCATCCTGCAAGGGTTCACCATTTTTGCTTGACAAATCTGTGGACAAACGTCGAGTTATACTATTTCCATTTGCCATTATGTTTTTCCCATACAAAAAGAGTAACTCCTTTGCGTTTAATATCTTTGGTGTCCTTTTTTACAGGTGCGCCAGTAGACGTGAGCCTTCACTTTTACATTGAAAGCATGGGAACGATAAAGGAATCAACAATGGTAGGGTATTATGGTTATCTCCGTGTCTCCTGTGGGCTCTCTGCTTGGGGTGATAGCCTAGCGTTGAAACGGGTTCATGTGAATTGACTTCAATCATATCCTCCCAATATACGCCCTCTAGCTAATCTCAGGTTCAACGAAGTCTAACCGCGTCAGTCAGTGGTGTAACTAGGGAAGGTTGGGGCAGGGCACGTACCCAGCGGAAGTTCGTGCCCCCCATTTGAAATTTTTAATGTAGAAGCCGTAGTTTATCAGTTTTCGGTGCCCAGGAAAAATGTGTGCAACTCTGCTTGACCTCATATAAAAAGGGTTTACATGCGCATCAAAGTGACGCAGAGCTTAAATTAATTACAACAAACTGCATGATAAATTGTGGCATAACTTACGTAGTCATATATATTTAAGTAAGTGTGTGCGGCGATATTGAAAACGGACCATCTAATCATGATCGTCATAAAGCACTCTGTCGTCCAGTTTGAACTAAGTCAGTGCGAGAAATGATTGTTTCTCCAACGAGTTAGCCTATAGTGAAATAATTGTTTCATTGCTTTCGTGAGACAACTCCAGCAAGTTAAAAAAAAGTTTAAATCGACGACATGTTTGTGGCCATCAAAAAATCGTAAAGAGACAGTCGTCGTAACAACTGCAAGCTTGGGAACCTCTCGCGAAAATGACATTACGTGCATGGGGTTACACTGTAGGTTTCGTGAAACCAATTACTGTTGATGACAGCGAAGTAAAACTTGACATGGCTAGCTACCGGTACCCCTGGCTGCGTAATTTGCTGTGACGACATCTGCGGACTTGCTCCCCGAAACAAACTTAACAACTCACGTTTGAGCAGGATCTCGCAATAGTCACAAAACCAAACCAAACCAAACGAAACCAAACCAACCCAACCTATCCCAACCCAACCAAACCAAAAAGTTGAGTGAAACCAGACATGATCCTGATCTGAAAATGCAGCGAAATACGTAGCTTAATTTTCCCATTAAAACCTTTAGAATTAGCTCAGGTTGTCATGTGTGTTTGAAATAGTTCATTATAGGCATTGCATAGTCTTTGCACGACACCTCTCTTGCATGCCAAAGAAGAGGTTGTGCAGGACATAAAAACTATTTCTGAATGATCGATATCTGGACGTTGACGGAGTAGACATGATGTTGACAAAATCATTTCTACCAAAAGGTTCCTTCTTCGAGCACAGCCCACAGGAGCCGTTAGAAATGATGCAAGTCCTGGAGATGCATTTGACTCAGCTCGCATTCCATCCTACCGTTATTGCACAAGATACATATCGTTCACGGTATGCCACGCACAAACCCCCTCAAAGTGATAACAATCAACAACCCTTTATCGAGCTAGAGATTTATGTCTCCAGTATAAATATCATTTCTGGCGGAGTGTGTTGTATTTGTCTGATCACCCTTCGCCTACCCTTCACACCCATATGGCCACCCTTAACCCCCATCCATCCATCCTACACCCATGTCCACCCACACCTTCTTTGCATAAATCCAACCACTTCTCCCAATGAACCCACCCAAACCAGTATACCTATTCAATTAGAGCACGCATTGTCGGTTTTTATATCGTGGTGTTTCCTCCTTATCTACAAGTTTTCATCTAACTGTCCATCCTTCTCCACCATCCATCCATCATCCTGACCACGACTCCATTCCAGCAGTGCGATCCAATCACCTCAAATTAGACGTCGTCCAATCGCAATCCTCGTAAATAGCTCTTCGTCATCGACAAGTGTATAATCAGCCCATACTTGTGCCGTCCTCAACGTCTACCTATCCATTCCCTGTCATCGTTGAAGCGTTAATTCGTATCCAGCTTACACTATAACCCCCCCCCAAAAAAAACCAACCGGACAAATTCGGAAGCGGCCTTCGGGCATCAGACACTCTGCGCCTCTGCGTCTGACCTTTTCCCGATGTTCCATAGTCTGAAGTACAATTTGACTATATCCACGTATAGGTCCGGAAACCTTATTAACACCGGTCAGTGTTATTTCAAGAAGTCGTACGGTCGCTTTGTTGCGCTCATAAAAATAGCAAATATGAAACCATTCGCCTGTGATCGAGTTCAGTTTGCAGCGCTAAATATGATTGTTCAGCGGGAGGCAATGTCGGAATGCAGATAAAAAAAAAAACACTGAAATTTACTTGCGAATCGGGTTACAGACTGTTTCGCCTTATAGTATTGGCATACAAGGAAATCAGTGACAGAAATGTAGGAGAAAAAGACGAATTTCAGTGATGGCGATCTTTTTATAATCAGTTTTTTTTCTGACCGTGCAATGACCAGATGTTTTACGGGGAAATAATACAATTAAAACTTTGCCTAAATTGGAAGATGAATAAATTCGAAAAACACTTTTTAAACGTCAAAGACCGACATTTCCATAATATTCTCCGTCATCGATTCATCAAAATCCATTACGTATTCCTTTGGGAATTTTACCACTCGAGTCTCCGTTATGGACAAATACGAAATGCTATTAAATTATTATGTTGAGACTCCTTTGGTACATACCACGTTGGCATACACAAATGGGTAAAAAAAAGTGTAATCAGTTCTTGGGGAAAAGTCCCATGTTCCTATGAACTGCTGTCGGCTCATTATAGCTCTTAGATTTTCGAGCAATGCAATGACTCCTTGAGACATTAGGCCGAATGCTGAGATCCGGAGGAAACTGACTCTCACTGTCTCTTAGCAAACCTAAGTAATCAAATAATTTAAATTGTGGGGAGGGGTGAGAGAGCTTTTTGTGATTTCATCGAGACACGCATTTGAAGAAAAACATCTTAGTTTTCGAGATAATCGCCAGAGAAGTTTCTCCTGCTTTAAAACAGTGAAAATAAAACGTACTGATTTGTGACAACTTTAATATGCAATAAAAAGGCTTCAAACTATTATTTGAGAGTTTAACTTTGTATGAATCCAGTAATTGAACTTAACTTGGTTGTTAATTAGAAGTGCGTCCAGTCGTGGATACAAATAACCACGTTTTCCTGCCTTGACGCCCTTAATAATAATGTTCAATGTATTTTTTTCCGTAGGCCTATTACGCTTGCGCAGCTGTGAATGTAACGAAGCCGTGCGTCTCTGCATGGAACACTACTTTTAGGCCTTTTTGGGCGATAGGTTTCGTACGTACACAAGCGGCAGACAGATTTGTGTTTCTTCATAAAAACGCGAAATGCTGTTCTCGAGATTTTTGCCCTAGGCAACATCAATGCAATGCTGACATCAACGTTTTGCTTGCCAGAGCATGCCAAAATTGAAATCGAAGAAATGTCATTTTTGACATTTCCGCCTCTTCGTGAAAACAGTGGCGAGATGTCATTTGAAAGACCTGTTTTCAGGAAGGCAGCTGGCACAATATACTTTCACGTGCTCGTATTCACCCACAGGTTACCAACAGGTGAACAACAGGCCAAAGAAAATATCGGGGCCAACTGGGTATAATTTGGAAGCGTGACTGATCTTGCAGTCGTGCATACCCGAAGATTCATAATTGCATTATCAAAGCTTGGCGCCAAAATACGTTCCTTTCTCGTTGTGCAGCTTGCGGGCGAGTACATTCTAGAAAGCAAATATTGAGACAAGTCAGTTTAATTCTTATATTCGAACGACGATACCGATTCACCATCTTGATATCAGCTAGCGAGACATCGAGTCTTTGCGGAGAGTTAGACTCTAATCCTGACGACGAAACCTTTGATAACAGCGTAGTTCCTGTTACACAACGTAAACTTAGCCGAATTCAAATAAGTGTCGCAAAAACTGGTACCGATTTTCAATACGAATAGGCCTACCTTGAAGTAAAAAAAATACACAGTGAACCATTGGGAAAAATAGGGTTGTGGCTGCACGTAGCAACTCATTCCTTGTACAAACACTGCCGAGCCCTTGGCCGAATTACTGCGCTCTCCGTCTACATGAATCACATCAATCTTTCACATGCTTCTCTCGGGAGGAGCAACCAGCTGCGGTGTATCCCTACAAATGTTTGTGCGTCTTGTTTCAAATTGACCCGCTCTGGAATCCACATCCCACGTGCCTTGCGTTACGACGCATCGAGGTGTTTCTATTTTAGGATCTCTGACTAAAGCTGAAAATCGCACAGATTGTCATGGCTTCTGAGGTCATGGGACCGCATACATTTTTCGGAACATCAGGAGAGTCTTTGATATCTGTTCTGGACGGATGGAGACACCCTTGGTTACAAAAACACCAACAAACCAATAATGTGTAGTCACAGCGTGAAAGTCGCTATTTCCAAAACAATCTAAACCTTGTCCCATCCACTGTGAGAGTCATACAATTATATAGATTGCTGTTGTACTTTGTAGCCAGGGAATGAACGCAAGGAAACGGCACGAATCTTGCTTTGAAAGGAAAATGTGAATGGACGGTAAAATTTGGTTCATTTCGTGTAACGTACACCAAATGTGGCTAGCGGTGGGTTTTGTTCCTTTTACATGTACTTATCTTAAGATCAAACTCTATGCATCATCTTAATGTCGCTTTAATACGTGCAATCACGTATTTTTCAACAAATACTTTTTTTCGAACGACCAACCCGTCTCCAAGGCCATAGGAAATAACGGAATTTCAAAGAGACGTAAAATAATCAATCACGAAGACACTTCTAGTATTGATAAGACAGTAAATTCAATTGAGACTGCCGCCACCTAACTCCAGCTGCCCCCCAAATTGCTGGAGCATACATTTTCAATCGAAGCACCAATGCTGCAATTTGATTACCACATAGGCCTAGTTCATTTGATTTACAAGATGCGGCAACGTAATGTTTCGTTGGCTGAATGAGGAATTCGCTGGGCTGACTATTAGGACCTAATTTTGTCGCCATTATTTGGGTTAAATGAATTCACGTCTACGACAAGATGTTTACAGCATAAGAAAAAAGAGAGTTCATCAAAGTCCGCCGGGAAATAGAGGGGAATGGGGTGAAGTGCAACATGGTAAGTCTTCTGGCAAGAAAATAACAATAGTATCCAAACATCGTGTCGTTCGTGTTAGGGCGCCTTTCTATGCGCGCGTCAACACTTGCGCCAAGCTTTGCGTATCCCTCAGAATCGCTCCCGGAGCGATTTAGACAGCCGCAACGCACGCAACGCAAATGTGTTGTGTTAATGGTGTCGATTTTCGTGTCGGTAAAAGTGAAATGCATGAACGCATCGTGCACGCAGTGCAACAAAAAGTACATATGGAAAGGTGCCTTTAGAATGTCAAATGTGCCCTTTACTCGGAGCACTAAACCTCATGTCAGTCACAATAATATATTTCATGCCGAGTTGTTACAAACTCAATATAATTATGCCAGTGTTCTGCAGATAAGAAGCGGTCAATAGCAAGCTAACTTCGTTAGCTTTTTTAAATGCTGACGTTAGGTGAGAAATCTTATGACACACGCATCCAATCAGCATGCTGAGGCCGTGAAATCACACAATGTTCTTGCGTTGCGTTCAGTATGCTTTTTTTTAACTCTAAACACAATCGAGAAGTGACACCAGTGCCATTGAGCGTGTAGGTAATTATCATCTTTGTATGTTTTTTTCCCGCAAAGTCCAACATCCGTCGCAGTGTAATTATTTGGTTTGCGGATCAACGCATCGACAGGCATATGATGAATGACGTAAGGATGCGCGCAGCGCCCAAGGCAAACAAAAAATGTCAAACCTATCGTGAGGTTCACCTTATGTGAGTGGTAATTATCGCTAAATTTCTCCGGCTGCGCCTAACGAGATAAACCGTTGTAATTTTAAATTGATTGACACTGCCATGGGTAAGCGGGTAAATGGCAATTAGAAGTCCTCCTTGTCATGTCTCCGTTTCTGGTGAACATCCAGTACCAATTTATCTTCTCGTTGTCTATGATTTGATGAAATTTGCCCGGTGCTTTTTTATGTAAGCTGTGATAACTCACTCAACACGCAACTTTTTTAAAACTGATTCCTCCACCTTTCATCAATGAGACACAAAAGGAGCATTCCATAGAATATTTCACTTTTGCATTTTTTGATCGCATCTAGGTATCCAGCCAGCGAGTGGTCACCAAATCCTTCGTTCAAAGTAGACATACCGTGAAGTCACCTCCTAGCAAAGTATGATTCATAGATATATCTCATCTAAAGAGGCTGTCGTGCGCTCTGCGCCTTGGCCTGCATTCCCAGATATAGGGGTGATCAAGGGGTTGGGTACCTCCCCTTATCCTTCAGGACAAACCGCAAATTAAACATTGCCATGTTATGAATTATACACTAATGTATTGTGGGTTTGTGCTCCCCTGTCTTCGTTGTATAAAATGCCCTTCCCTATACATCTTTGAAACCTCCCCTTTGTCCACCTTTTTCGCTCTACTAGATCTTCGAGTGCATAAACCTGTGAGATTTTGTTTTCTTCGAAGGGTTATGGAAAGGGGCACCGACAAAAACTCGGTAAATGTGTCCAAAATGAAAAGAAATTCTAAAACAAATCCAAACAGGTATCAAACACACGTTTGCACGAGGGGATAGGCCATAACACCAGCATTCGCCGGCTCTGATTTCAATTGGGGGATGGGCATGATAGCACCAGGCCGTAATGTTGAAAAAACAAGTGCTCCTAATCCAAATTATCCTGGGAACGAAGTCGCCTCTTATGAAGATGTCAAGTTATGAAAGCACGGGGTCACAATGTGAAAAAAATGCATGGCACAGATCACCCATTTTCAGCCTCCTACTAACTGCATGAATCCTTGAAACACTGTGGATCACTGTAGTCGTCTGCGCCCACCCAGGATTTCACCATGACGTTGTTCTTCCGACAATTCTGGCACGATTCCCGCCTAGTGGCCAACGCCTCGGTCGGCCGGGACGTGGTCAACTTCAAGGGGGACCGTATGAGCACGATATGGACTCCAGACGTCTTCTTCCTGTACGAGAAGGAATCCACGTTCCACGACGTCACAGTGCCCAACCGGATGATCCGGCTGTACCCGAACGGCACCGTGTTGATGAGCACGAGGTGAGTCTGCTGTGTATCGGGCGTGTCCGAGTGGCTTCCACGAGTTGACTCGGGTTTAACCCCATTCTCACAGTCTAGTATGTTTGCCACATGTACAAACGGTAATCCCAGGTCAACGTTCCCCGTGGAAGGTATAATCCAACGCACCCATTTTGCGCACAGCGCCCAGCCGTCAAGGGATCGGGAATAATGAAGAGTGACTTTTGATCTTTTAATTTCTGTACATTGTTGAGCCGTTGCGTTGTTCATCTAATGCCTGTCGGCCTCGAAGCATCTGCAAACACAAATTACCCAACCCTCCAAAAAAAATCTGAGTACAGCCAGAGTGACTCGCGTATGGAGTTTAACCTTTGTGTTTGAACCTAATCCTGTATAACTTAACAGGTTTTCGAATTTCATGTTTTATTTATTGGTATTCGTAAAATTCTCCATAAGGTCAGTTAATAATTGGCGCGAAAGCGCTGAAAAATGCAAATTTGTGACCTCAGGTCAAATATTCGCGCTGCAAATTTCCAAAAGTTGAGCACCTTTCACCTCGAGCGAAATTTTGCTGCAAATCTTTCGTGGCGTCGTTGCTGGCAAGTTCGAGCGACAACTATAAATCACTATTTCGACTAAAACTGCCCGAACGATAGATAGTTTGGACTATCTAGTCCACCATTTGGGACCAGGCTCCTCGGCATGGTCGCACCGCTGGTTATCGATAACTCATTTCATTTATCATTACGGAGGGAACCATTCACATGAAAATAAACGTCAGAGATTTCAGTGGCCATGTTCGCTGCGAGATTCGCAGCCAACGGTGAAAATGTGAGTAATACGATGAGAATTTAAAAAAGGTCGACTAGGGTCGCCCGAGTGTAACTGCATTGCGCATGCGCACTGTTCAAAAGCATCTGACTACTGGTCGAACTGACTGCGTCCGTTAGGTTACATGACCTGTAGTAGGTATTACTATTATATCAACAAGCACTTTGTCCACCAAAAGCAAAGTGTTGCATAAGTATCATTTGCCAAAAATAGAGCCGACGGTAGGTACCGTACTCAGAGTATTGATCTGCTGGGTGCTATACCGTAACTTGGATGTATTGTAAACATTACTCAAAACACACGTTGCTATGGGGTTGATTCCCACAATAGGTCACGTGATTTCGCGGGCGCAATCAGTAGATTGCCCTTCACGTTCACACCTGCCTATTGTATGAACCAGTCTTTATTCCAGAATTCAGTTGGACCAGTCCAAAACAAACGCTTATCAGTCCATCACAATTCATCCTGTCTCAAGCTGTGCCATGAGTTGTTCGAATGAAATGTGACAACTGTTCATTCCCGTCACTTTGGTAACCACTGTGATGTGGCCCCTGGCTAATTAAACTTGTGACACTGATATAGCCGACAAGAAGTTGAACCCTGCCAGTGCTGTAATCATTATCCCAATCCTCAGGCAGACAATAGCCTTTTTAGACTGTCCAACGTTACATCCCATGTGACACTTAATTTGATATGAAACAAGCGGCTGCCTTGATAAAACAGTACTACTCTAAATGCACGTGCGTTGAAATGACGGTACGTAGGATAAGAGGCCTGTTCAAGAATTTAAAAAAAAGGATTAAGGCGGTGACTTGATGGCTGAGCTGGCGACTCATGTGCCGCCCAAAGATCAATTCCGTCCTACATTTAATATTACCAAATGGAAATCCCACTTTCACGGTACGGTCTCCGCGCAATCTGTATAAACTGCAATAACAACGCTGTGCTGGAAGTCAGATAAACACATGTACTGTTACAACTACGTGCAGGACAGTTTCTTCAAGGATAAACTGTGATATTTTGAACGCAAAGTTAAACAGTAAATGGAATTCAAGAGGGGAAAACAGACACAGGAAGAGTTCAATTTGAACGACCGATTGGCGTGGTGATAAACTTCTGAAATATATTACGTATGAATAATGTTCCGCATCGAGTCAAAGTGCAGGATGCTCCACACAGATGCACCCGGCCTGATCAGCGAACTTGACTTTTTGTGTCATGTCAAATGAGGCAACGGCATGGTCGATACAATCGACGAGATCGGATGTATTAACACTATAGCCCCTGCCTGCTCATTTCTATTCGATTCAACTCAATTTAACTGATCTTACCTCCCTTTCATGCATTCGAGTAAATAGACGCACAATGCGATGCTAAAATAACTATGGCTGAAATCCGTTTAGGCATGAACAAAATCTTCACTGTCAAAGACAGCGAAAAAGTGCATAGCAAAAGAAAAGATGTTGGCATTGAAGCTATGGAAATTTACTGAAAATGGCTTAGTTGGGTCGGTTTGGTCCAGTTCTGTCTCCCATAATCAGGCTATAATCAGATGTTGATATCGAGTACAGTGAAATCAACATATTGTCAAAATGTGCGTTCACAATGAACACGGTGTGGACTCAAGGTTAAAAAAATTGAGGACTGCGATGAATAGAACAATTTGTGCCGGTTTTTGTTTTTAAAGTATCTTGATTTTTTCCCACAAGCATCACAAGAATTCTATATTTCAAGATCTAGATGCCTGTCCGGTCGGCCTATCGCGTCAAAAACGCAAACCAGCCTTCGCATAAAACCGCATTAGCAGAAATTGATGCAGAAAAAAACCCAGAAAACAGAGAACAGAAAACTCTATAGTAACTGAACGGCGACATGGATTGAACCTCAACTTTAAGCACTCGACCGATGTGATTTATCATGTTATTGAGTGGAACAAGTGCATCGGGCAGGAATACTTCGAGTGAGGGCTGAATGTCGTGATATATGGCGAGAACATGACGTGTGCGGGGCCTGATGAGGCAGAATGACCAATCGACTAAGTATACCACTATTCCACAATGCCTGTGTCATGTCAATGTCATAGGCTATTTCCCTGCTCTATGTTATGTCGACTCCTATTTTAAATCAATGTATTTATACGTCCAATTTATACATCCAATTCATTCCAGAGTTTCAGTTACGCTCTCGTGCAACATGGACTTGGCGAGGTTTCCAATGGACACCCAAGAGTGTCAGATGATCATGATGAGCTGTAAGTACCAAGTTGGCTTCATTTAAGGGCAGTTTTGTTCATAGACTTGTGTCGATTTGATCTCAAACAGTCAGATTTGACCTTAATAGCCTTATTGACCTTATTGTTTTTTTATGTGCGCTAAACAAAACGGGATTGATAGCACTCGTTTATGAAACAACCCAAACAGCTCACAATCTTCACACTTTAATCTGGTTTTTCTAAAAACCATATTGGGCAGTTTCCCAGGTTTTGCGTCACAAGACATATTAGGACCATTTCATGTGGTTGTGAAGCTTTTCCGCACAAAGTGATACTCTTGGAAGGTTATTGGTACTTTGGTTGACAGTTTTGGGAATCTTTGATATTCCGTATATTACCTTTAAAGGCTGGTTTATTATTGCATTGGAACTTTCCACCATTTGGGGGGATATTTCTCTAGGTATTTTGGCTGGGGTGGGGTTTGGATCAGGTAACCAAAAAGGCCCACAACACAGTACCCCCACCCCCCAAAAATCCAACAATACAGGCGTACATAGACCATGAGCTGGAGATCAGCGCAGTGTGATAGCCGCACTCCTAAGTACCCTTAGTCCTGGAGGGAAAGAGGCCCTTGTGATAACCAGCAGAATGCAGACCTGCCAACCTGTCGCACTTCTTCCTGAGGTCAGGCAATATCACACAATAGATTAAAAATTTATTTAAATGAGCCCCCAGTTCATTTAAAATTCTAATCAATTATGTGATGATGCCTGACCTCAGGAAGGAGTACAACAGGTTGACAGGCATGACAATGTGAGGCAAAAGTGGGCCCTCGTGTGATGTGTAAGCTATATATCCATGTCTATTGCATGATATGTACATACTGCATACCCCTGAAAATCTAAAAACAATGCTCAAGATACCTACAACACAAAAGAAGACACAAAATAGACGGGTCCCCCTTTGCTGCGTGTGGTGCATCATATTGGCATTTGTGGCTAAAATACGGGAGGAACACAAGCTCCATAGCACGTGTTGGGTTCGAACCGCGAATACTCTTGCGTCTTTCAGATACCAGGACCGCTAGACCATACTACTCCTTGACATTGTCTCAAAATACCCGTAAAATCTCTGTTGAATAGGCAACACGCTCGGGGAATACTCCCTGTGAGCTTTGTTGCACTCACCCCTAGAAGCCCTGGAGGCAGTGGCATAATTACAGGTGCCCCCTTTTTAGATTTTGGAATGGAAACAAATATGTATAAACCACAGTTAAGTCGCTTTCAGTGGCCCTTGGGACAAGATGTTTCCACCCCGGTTGCCCAATTATGTACAAACTACAGTTAAGTCGCTTTCAGTGGCCCCTGGGACAAGATGTTTGCACCCTCGGTTGCCCAATCAGAAATATTGCCCTATTACATCACGCCATTATATTATGTTTGCCTCGAAGCGAATCTAGTGTCCGAGAACTTAAAAAATAAAGTAAGGTCGTACCATTACTGAAACCCCCAGTGTATTTCATGGGAACGAGGACCCTACTCATGAATTGAACTGAAGGACACAGGCAACTTGGCGCCAAAACAGATTGATTCTCCAAATTCAATCTAAAGGTGCGCAGTGTTGCGCCTAACGAATGTGCAAGAATCGACACAATGTTGCCCGTTGGCAGACTTCTCAAAAGTCAAAGGGTACTTTCCCAAATTTTCCATTGCACGGATTAGGAGATCACAAGGCCTTGAGCGAGAGTAAACAACTTCGAGTCTCGTTTGCTGCTGAACGTCGTGCTCTGGCAGACTTGGTGGTCATGTTCTTTTCTTACTGTTGTAGATTCATCACAACCATAATCTGGAAACGTATTACCAGTTCGCTTCTCCTCAAAGGAGGGAAATGAAAAGCAAATCACATCGCGCCGCCGTCACAGAAATAGCCGTGATATGCTTGTTTTAGGGCGCACGTCAACAGCGTGCATGGGAGACATGCTGGTGACGCATTCAGAGCGGAAAATTACAATTCAGATAACAGTCAACATGAATGGATGGTTGCAGTAGACGAGACATGTTGAAACCGCGCTCCAGATTCAGCCATTAAATGGGCAAAAAGGAATGCCCACGGGTAAATCACATTCACAAGTGATTTATTTCCAATCTGACATGGATAACAAATTATAACTGGCAATCGAAACCATCTACTGATCTACTGAACGCCCCTTCATGTAGCAAGGCAGTTTCGCAGCGATGTGATGTAAATCCGGTCCCACGAGCGAGTCATCAATGTATTTACGGAGAAGAAGTACGTCAAGAACTGTCTTCCATGTCACTTTTCAGTTCGTAGCAAGTGCGTAGTAGCAATGGATTTGCTACTTTTTGCACGAACCCTAGGTATCCTGCGTGTATCCCAAGTGACTGACACAGCCTTGGTACCCTCCCGACATGCACAGGTTCAAGTGTCATATGAAGAAGATTGTGGGGGCAGCTGTTGGTCTACTGACAACATCGTTTTGAAAAAAAAATGCACCTGTACTGCACTTTAACTTGAGTGATTTTACGCTGATGGGTACACGTGGACTGCATTACGAGTAAGCCCTACTGCTGACGACGCGAGAAAAAGAAAGACAACGTTAAAAAAGTGCAACCACTGTCGCATGATGACATTTACCTGATAACGATGCATTGTTTTAAAAGGATACACATGGAAATAATGTATTTATTTATCTATATTATAATGCCCAGACCATGTACGTTTACACTTGTAAAACCTTTTTATAGAGGAATAAAACAATTGTTTTGTAAATCTCAGTTAACACAAAATAAGCTTTTAACCTCTGATCCTTTTGATGAGACATCAACAAGTTGGCAAATCTTTCTTTTCGTAGACTTTAATGCAGACACGTTTGCGCTTATTATATTTAGGTCCTATAAAGAATATCCGCACGAGTGGCTAAGCGATCACTCTTTTATTTGGTCAGAAATGAAGAGGGCATGCTGGATGTTGTTTCTCGCACGTATACCCAAAGGTATTACAGAGTACATATATCTCAATTACTCGGTGACATATGTTTTAATATTAAGGCCTATTGCCACCGATACTTTTTGGAAACGGGAAGTTTATGAAGGAAATCCACCAACATTCTCCAGTCTGTTCTATGGTATAAAGCTCAGTCTGTATCGCGTCCAACTCTATAAAAATGCATCTCAAGTAATCGCCAGTGTTGCTTAGCCGATGTTTTGTCACTGTACTTTTGCAGACACTTACAACTCCAACGAAATGATCCTCACCATCAGCAACAATTCCTTGGAAATTGACGCCGATCTGCAAATTCCGCGATTTCAACTGGATGGATACAAGACCGACATGACCGAGATTGGCTATGGGCCGACGGGTAAGACTTTTAAAATACATGCAAATCAAGTGCCAAGACATACACTGTCAATTCTGTTGAATTGCAAAGGGTACCAGAAAGGAATGTTACTCCATTTTTACACTGTTGGAAGAGAATGTTCAAACCTCCATGCTTCAGCTGATTGTTTTTGTTAATCCGTTTTCTCTGCGGCACACTAGGTAATTACAGCGTGGCAAGGGTCATATTTAGCTTCAGTCGTCACCTTCAGTCGTACATCCTGACCGTCTACATACCCAGCAGCTTGATTGTCGTCATTGCGTGGTTGTCATTTTGGATCGACGCCAAGGCTGCACCCGCGCGCGTATCCCTGGGGATAACGACTGTTTTGACGATCACGACCATGACGGCTGGCATGCAAGAGACAATGCCACTTGTGACGTACGCCAAGGTACGTTCCCATTGCCACGGTATGCAGTGGGACCCCGTGTATGCAAACTATGCTGTATTATGATGGACATTTAAAAAAAAGTCTAAAACTTTGCGCGAAATTATTTGAAATAAGACTAATATTTTGCAATCAAAATACATGTATTACGATTTCTCTTGCGTTGTCTTTCTCTTCCTTCAGTGACACTGTTCGGTGTTCACGAACGGTTACTATTTGGTGCAACAAAAAGCGATTAGAGCTCACTCAATGCCAACTATTCTCTAAAAATTTGATTTTTAGTTCATTTTCTCTCCATAACTAGTTGTTTTCTCTCCCTCTTTGTTCCGTTTTTTGTGTGTGTTTTGTTTTGCAACTTTTTGACAGGCCCTTGACGTATGGTTAACCGTCTGTCTCGTATTTGTCTTCTCATCGCTCATGGAGTATGCTTGTGCGAACTACTTAGTCATTCTGGAAGTAAGTGTGCAGGTTAACATGTTGAGAGGTATAAGCATTTAGGCAGGGATCTTGGAGGAGGAATAAAATCAGTAGATTAATTTACATGCGTTTAAAGTCAATACTATCAGGGAGTTACCACCATTCTAAATGAATAATTGAGTTACTCGTGGACACGCTTCGGCCTCTCAATCCTGCTACCCACTGCTAATAACAAATGAGGCTTTTACAACAAAGTGCTCATGCCACTGTGCAAAGAATGCCAGAATAAGCCTTTTGCGAGTTAAATTTGATAAATCTGGTACACTGAGTTTTTTAAATTCACATGAATATAAAAATTTGAATTCTCCAGACTGAACACACTGTTACTTTACCTAGTGATTCGGGGCAAGCTTTTGCTTAGTTACCTAAGAGATGCCTTGCACCAATACACTGTTTTCAGTGGATAAGAGATGGTGAAACCTATGCAAAAGCTTTCCCCGAATCACGAGGTATAGCAACAGTGTCTTTAGTCTGGGGAAATTCAAATTTTCATGTTTAAATGCAGTGAGATAACTCAGTGTACCAGATTTGTTTAAATGTAACTCGCATTTAAGGCTCATTAAATTATAATAGGCACCACTTCCGCCCTTTTTTCTCAGGTTTGTTTTCCGTTGGAAAGATCAGTTTGTTAAGCTTGAATGTAGTTAAGTTCATTCCATATGAGTAGCCTTGAAGTTTGTTTTATTTGAGGGAAAATTGTCCACGTCAACGCGTTACCGACGTTGAGCCTCTCTGATTAGCGTGGTATTTATATCACATAATACGGTGACATTTTACTTCTACGTTTCGAATGTTGGCATTTTGCTGTAACGGCGCTTGGTAGCCGGATCGGGTGTGTCAGTGTCTCAATGTCACTCCCTCTGAGTTAATGAATAATGTCTCTGATTCAGTCTAAAACATTAACCTACTGCAGCTTTAAGGAGCGAAAACTTTGAGGCACAAGTGCCAAGCACCAATGAAGCAATAAAGATTCATTGAGTCCAACATGATTTGCTGCTTATGGGAAAAAAGCCAAACTCTTTCGTATACTAGTTATGGAAACAATTTGTTACAGTGTGTCCAAGGCCACACCCATTTCTAGAGCTGCAAATCCAACAAAAGCAAAATTTCGTTAAAGGTTCCAGGCGACAACGTTTTCTCAGACACACATTTTGCGCAACCTTTTTAATGTTTGAAAACAACTGGACACCCTTCCAGGAATGAGAAAATTAAAAGGTGGGGCTGTGTAAACTTGTAACTTTTCCGGACACCGGCTTAGCAGTTGGTATTCAGGGAAGATACTGCTCTGTTTACCAGACTTTCTGTTTAAATTGTGAACCCACTATTTGCTTATTAAAACATTTCAATGAATCACCAAAGAAAAGGGAATTTAGAGGAGCAAAATGTCAACAAATTTCAGACGAGTTGAGCAAAAATCAGTGCAACAATGAGATTTTTTCCCAGGAATGACATTACAACTGTGCTCATAAATATGGAAATTCACATTAGCTTAAACACTAGAATAGGTGCCATAATACCTTTTCAAATAGTAAAACACATATTAACAATCAGGTCAGTTGAAACTCAAACTCAAATGTGAATTGTGTAATTGAAACACGTGCACTACATAAACCCTTTAAGTCCCAAGTTTCTGCGTGCCAATGAGTCGCTTAATTTCATTACATTAATTTCATTCCTGAGCGCAAGATGCTCTATGTTCATCTCTCGAACTGATTATAACTAATGACGATTGACCCGTGAGGTATTCTACGCTGCCCCTTTGAAAGTCTGGGTTTGTTAAGTTACATCAGTGGCCTCATGTTCAATCTTCCATTAATTACTGAACAATCACTGGCATGCTTGGTGCGAGGTTTTAAGATTATACGTACACACCCACGTAATGAGCTGCCATTATGATTCTTTCAGAACAAACGGAAGCTGAAAAACTACACCAAGAAACTAGGGAACGGAATCAACGAGAAAGTAGACCACTTGCGAGTATTCGAGTTCCACTACGGCCTAGGAGTGGCCAGGCGACCCGGCTACCGTGAGCCACTGACCGCAGACAAATTGGACAGAATCTGCCGCTACTCTTTTCCTGTCGTTTTTGCATTATTCAACGCAATCTACTGGCCTGTTTACTTGAAGGCGTGACGCACCACTGTCCAACGCAAAGGTGTTTCAGCTGTCTGGAACGGAAGACGCCATTGTGGAACAGGGAAAGGGGGGCCAGTCAAACCCACTTGGCGTGGACGGCGGTGTCTTCTTAATAACAGGCCAACACCATGCATCCCCCCACTTTTTCCAAGTGCCAACTTATCGGAAACTTAGACAATGGGACATACTGATTCTCCAGCGCACTATTTTGTACGGCCATGACTGGGTTGTGCGTGAGCCACATAAGTGTTGATCAAATGGCATTTTCGCCGCATGTTGTCCAAAGAGATCAGCAACTGCCAGCATCATGACAAAAGTGGGCCTGAAGCGTCTACTTATCTTAACACCTACAACAACCACCTGCTCCCGACCCGTCCTTGTTGCAACCCCCTCCCTCTCAAAAATGAAAGATGGGTGATTTTTTGGAACCTATATTATGAATCTTTCTCATGTTGATATTTCGAAAATTACGTGCAGAATTGCAGTTTCGGGAGGCAGATTACAAGACTTGTTTACCCATTCCCACAACCCTTCCATCCCCACAACAAGAGCTGTGAGCATGCTCCTCTGTGTCTAGATACATTTCCACAGTGGAGCGTGGCTTGAGCGTATATGCGCCAGAGCTGCCTTGAATTTTGTAAGCTGCTGCCACCAAGCGTCTTCTTAATATTGCAAGTCACTGGCGAACCGTGAGTCACTAAATGAAGCTGGCTTCTCAAACAAGTGATTCCTACGTGGACCAGTGTTCAATTACTTTCTCTATGACTCAAAGTGTTCCACATGACTTTGAAACCCCGGCTACTCTTCCTAAATGCACTGAGCATAATATTCTCCATATTTTAATGAGGCAAACAAGTTTCTGTCTCGTTTGACTGCTTTATACGTCCAGCTTTCTCTAACCCATAGGCCATGAAAAATAGGCCATGGTAATAGACTAGCGAAAGGCAAAACGTTTTGAGAGTGGTCACTGAGAATTCTAATGGCCTGAACAATGTGGAGAGAATGTGAGAAAATGGGGGACATTACGTTCGACAAAATAGCAAGCAAACAGTTACTTTATGTACTTAACTCCCTGGGGGTGTTATAGGGCTTGCTTGTCTACTTTTGTCAAGCGGTACCCGTGCCCAGTGTGGAATGTTTTCAACATCTATTAGGTTTGGAGAATCGCTCGAAATACTTTTATCCTAAATATCAGGGCCAGTATGCCCAAGTATTTGACATCATTGACCTGGTGTGCAAGTGTGAAATTCGATCCATATTTCTTCAAAACGTGATGTATAAACATACACATGTATACTTTTCAACCCAGAGTTATTTGTATTATATGAACTTTACTCTTCCAGGGTTGTTCGCTGCTTCACTCTGGGTACTAAAACCCGGATAGTAACGTGTTGCATTGTAATCAATCTGAGAGTACATTGCTGTAACTGGAATGCCAGATGCAAGGGCATTAGTTAACCTTGGGGCTCCATAGTATGTGTAAGTTTACTGTGAGCACGACACTTCGAATATGTGCAAGAGGGTGTCAAATTAAATGAGAGTTAATTAATCCATAATTAAACATCATATCTGAAAGCTTCCAATCGGAGAACTTTGCGTATTCCTCGTAAACTCTGCAGGTATTTTTTACGAATGAAAGGCTTTTGACATAAGACATGTACAATTCCTTGCATACATTTACCTCGGTTCTTGAAGATTATCCTATTTTGATTGAGATGTACAAACTGAGTTACTGTTTATGTCAACAAACAATACTGTAAAACGGTGGTTTTCATCGACACGAGTGAAAAACAAATGCTTGAATAAAATAAAATGTGCAAATTAGTAATCAAGCATGAACAGGACTTGTAAGCACTGCTGGTTTTGCCGATGGCAAATTAGTCGATTGATACATCCCGGTTTTACCGAATAAACTTTTTTTCAAGTTTGTTTTGCACTATATTTTCACATTTCCCGGTGTCAAATGCTTGTCAGAATCGCTCATTCAGTTTCATAAAAACCATTACCACCTTCCCCACCACAATCATCATCGCAAAGCAAACACTCAAAATGGTCACCGCCTTTGCTAAACAAGACTGGATAGAAAACGCAACGTCTATCATACAGAAATTTTCTTAGTACGTATCATCTTCGGTTACTTCCTGGTACACAAAATCCTCGCAATTCATCAGGTTTAGGGAAACAGTGATAAAACAAATATTCTGGATTATAAACAAAATTACAAACTTACCTCTTATTCTGCAAAAGTGAACCTGACTTTTTTCAAACTGAAGACACACCAAATACATAGTAGGCTGCCGTATTAGGTGTGTTTTCTTGAACAAACTGGAGAGTTCCTGGTCAGAAGAAACATTTTGTTCACTTCTGTTTCAGGGCCCCTACTGAGGAGACACACAAAAAACTCAAGAAGCCATCATCCTTACACTTATTTATTGGTAATTGAGTTGCCACCTCTGCACTCCAAATTTGTAAACAATTTTTTGAACAATCCCTTAAGACCCTCTTGTGGATATTTTTAAACACTGAGCATTTCCAAATTTTTAATTTTGAGAAAAAAGGTTTGAACTCGGTTAATATAACCATCTACACAGAGGTAAAAACAAGTTGGGGCTTTATATTTTAACCCCGAAAATCTTGAAAAACAGTAAAAAATATTTTGACCAAAGCACACAATCTGTGATGTAATAGACGGGCCTCCACTTCGTGTGTTCCGCTCGCCAATGTGAATTCTATCTTTGCACACTGTCAGTGCAACCCACTTGAAAGTTTTGGCCCGAGACGTCAGAGTTCCCACAGGAACGTAAAAACCAATTTCCGTAACTTTTTCAGGACTTTCCAGGGCTAAAATATGACCATTTCAATGACACTCAACCCCATTTTGCAGAGAAAATTTGATATTATGAATTGGAAGACTGTCATAGACACTACTACACTGACAAGGGCTGCCTGTGAGTTCATCATTATTCCATTTTCAATTCAACAGCCGCCTATCAAAAATAACCCTTGTATGATCTTGATTTTCATGACACATCCCTCACTTTTTTCCTCTTACAATAGGATTCCATGACATCATATTATTTTCCATGTCTTTCTAGGATAACTTTTTCCCAGGATTTCCAGGAGAGTGGGAACCCTGCACCTCAGGTGTCTCACCAATAGAACAACTTCATCTTCTTGACCCAAACCTATCGAAACCCTTTAATCCACTGGGAGATTCTCAAGCCCCTCACAAGTTTAGCACCGATTACGAGGAATCCGTCATTAATTACCTGCAGACTGAAGGATCTGTGATTGATCCTCACACGAATACCAAAGGAGGATACAGTTAAGTTTCCAGGCAGCGGGCACTTTAGATGTACAATGTCACCCTATCATGCATTCATTGAAACACCGACCGACACGACCCTTTCAGGTCTTTTGACTTCTTACGTCAGGACCTTTCAGTTCTCACTGGTGCACAACTCCTCAAACCTTGCTGGAAATGCAGTCTACACGTATAAAGTGCCGACCTCATCATTCATGAACTATAGTAGCCCCTTCTCTCGTTCTTTTACAGTTGGAAAAGCATTATGATACGGTTTGGGAGGGTTAGAGGAAAGGGGTTAAATGATGGTCTTAAATGATGATATTTGACTATGAAGGTGCCTTTACACTGTGTTGTAGGCAAGGCGGTGGAAGACTCTAGGATGTCGGCCTTGAGTCATGGCTGCAGGTGTGTACATGTAAGTGTGTTTTTATTGTTTGATGTCCGAGTGTTGAAACCGATTTGCATGAGGGCCCAGTTCTAGGACCACTGAAGGTGCACATTAGGGGAGCAATCTTTTAAGACTCAAAGGAAAGACAACAGCAAAAATATTCCCCCTTAAAGCAACATAACATACTGAACAATCTAAATACTGTACAGAGACTCATAGAAAAGCTATTACCAATATAGATCCATCTGTCATATCAACTGTTGCACAAGCAGATGTTAGTGACATGGCAATGTCTCAGCATGCACACACATGTACATGCCAGCAACGTTGAACAGTTCCAGAACACTCTTCACCTCCCACTCCAAAGCCTTTCACGTCAAGCCATCAGACTCTTCTCGGGATTAGCCACATCAATGTCCTTCCAGTCGGGCAGTTGGTCTGGTAGGTGGTTAGTTCTGATGGCTGCCATTTCCAACAGATGCCCGGCCAGAAATCTTGACCCTTCAGCCGAGAGGTGGAGACCGTCCACTAAAAAACGTTGCCAATTCTGATGGGTGGAAGCACAGAGTTGTTCTCAACTTAAACATTAAAGTCAATGGTGTTGTGGTACTTCTATAACAGAGAGATTCCTTTTAGGTATAGGCCTTGAGCAGAAGCACTACCTCATCAGTTGAAAAGAGCCGCATTGGTCGGGAGTGCTCAATTAGTTGGTAGCGATGCGACCGTGATGCGTGCATTTCCTTGTCGTTTGTGACCCACCAAAATTCATTTCCGACCAAAGGAGCCTCTGCTGCTAAGAAAACAGCACCCTCTCTTGGTGCAGCTCGCGGCCCATACTCATAAAAAAGTCCCTTTTTTGAAGCAGCATGCCTTTTGTCAGTTGAGCAATTTGCTTCCTTCCGGATTCATCCCCCTGAGAAACTTCAATCAACCGCTCAGGTATTGCAGAGTATTTTTAAATCTTTATTTCTACTCTGACATTTGAGTAAGATAAGTACTGAATAAGCTTATCCACACTGCAACTGCCAGAAACTGCAGCAGGGTTCATGAAGGGACCAGGGATAGAAATCAAGGAATGAAAACAATTTCACTGGCTGGATTCTAGAGGGGAGACATGAACCGCCTGACCCGGTCCAATTGAATATATATGACTTTAATGTAAGAAACCTGGGGGCTAACGCTCTAACTTTAATAGTTCCCAGTCTTACACCTAGTGCAGGATTGGGAACAAGTAGGGTACTTTAAAGTCAACATTTTCTGATCTCTAAAAATTGAATGCACTTCACCTTGTGCAATTACGAAGCAATGGAACATTCAGGCCACAAGTATTGTGAGGCATACTGGTTCTGGTCGTTCATTAGTCAATCCGCTTTGCTAAGGAAACATGTTAGACATACATGTAGCTCAAGATCTCCTGAATCAAACTAAAAGCTCAAAGCCCAGAATCCAAACATGGGCTTGGGTGCAACATTGCTAAGTGGTACTTTATTCTAGCTGTCTCAGTATAATTGCTATACCAATCTGCTCACACCTGCTCCTCTTGCATGAGTGTCCAGAGATCAAGGATTCCCGTGGAGTATTCCTTGGCCACCTGACAGCAGGCTTTGGCATAGAGACCTGTGTTGAAATTCTTCCTGTTGACTGGGCCACCTGATAAAACACAGAGCATGGGTGTAAACAGGACAGTGGCAAACTACTGAAGAGTGTCGCTTATTCTGACACCAGCATTCCTCTGGTGCTGCACACATAGCCCCCCCCTTCTAGGTCAGGCTTGGCAAAATGTGGTAAGTCCAAGATTTCTAAGATTTGTGATTGACTTGTAGTGGACTTTAAAATTCTGGACTCTTTTCCTTTCCTATCCTTTCCCTTTTTGCCACTTTTGTGCCTACTTTAATTGGTATCTGCTCACTTCCCCCCCTGGTGGCACAGTCACAGCACCCTCTACAGTTCTTCCAAACAGCCAATAGGCAATGCCCTTCACCAGGCAGGAAGCTGCAGTGCAGGTTCAATGCACCAGAACAATTCTCTGATTTATCTGCCTTAGAATCCTCCAAAACATATCGGAGAAGTGATGGCAAAGTCATCCATTTCAAACCATCACGACTGTCACTAAATGGTTGCTTTGAGCCTTACCGCATTCAGCACTTACCACTCTTCATGCATCCTTCACTCCAGGTTTTGTCATCCAGTGCCGGTGGAGAAATGATGATGATGTTCTGTGGGCTGACTCCTCCCTCCACTAAATATTTCACCATACCCTGAAGAAACATTTACGTAGGAGAAAGAAACTTAGAAAGTCCATAATTATTCTGAACCATGTACAAAAATAAAATTCACTTTTTTAACAACAGTTTGATCCTTTCCATCCAGCCAACCAATGTCTCTCTATTTAGTATTAGTGCACTCCAAATTTACAAATTAAGGCTCCATTTTCCACTTTGCATAATTTGGGTAATCAACCAAAATGTCACTGCCTTACTAAAAAGTCATTCTTAACAGTACTTTACTTTAATACTTGAGTATTCATCTCTTTCTAATGAGGTTACTTTTCTGGATATTCTGCAACAAATTCATTTATTCCAACTTTCTGTGGCCCTCTGATCATTGCTTTAGTTCATGTAATATCTTCCTTCAGCTCCATGGGCGAAGAAAAAGAAAGACATTTCAGCTTTTATATGTTAGAGGGTGATATCGACCTAAACACAGCTGACACATAGCATCCTTTAAGTGCTCCTAGGAGGAAACATAGTCAGGAAGGAAACACTTCCCAAACTGGATTATCAAATGGACGAGGTAAGCAGTGGCAGAGCTAGGTTATTTAGAATAGAAAAGGCAAGGGTCAGATAATGTAGATGTACGAGAAGGCCATGGCCTTGCATGTTCCATTATATTTCTATCTTTCCATGAACTTGGATCCATCCTCATGACAATGCACTACATACAGTGTAAGTGGGACTATTTAAAGGCCATGAGGGTGATGATGCTTAGGAAGTTCCGTTGCAAAATGTTCAGAGTTCTTTGAAAGATATCTTCAGAAACTAATTCATCTTGGGACGTTCTTTTAGGTACATGTAGTTATGCTCAGATCTGAATGATCTGCAATGTTGCATGATCTTTCACTGTATCAGCAGACTGAGCACAAAGCACCTGTAAATTTCCAATGAAGTCATCCACACTGACATACTTGGAGCTCTCTGTAACTTCTAGGGTGGCATCATTGGCTCCAAAGAAGATGGTCACCATAGCAACATGAGTCAGGTCATCCCTTGGAATGCATCTTGGGAGAATGATGCGGCCCCAGGTGGTGTTATAACCTGAGAAGCCCCTGACCACAACATCACACTTTCTGTGTGAGATAAAAAAGGAGAAAATGTATTGACATGTACTGTGTCCATCATTATATCGTCGTGTCAGTGCTGAAAAGTCGCGTTTCAATTCATGGCCTTTCATCCAATTTTACTGCTTCATTAAATAACAGGATACTGCAACTTTTGGCAAACAATTTACTTACAAACAAACATGTAATTCCTTCGTTATGAGTTTCAGTATTTACTTATAACAATCTATTGGTGGATCTTGATAAAAATACACCAAATCCTAGATTTCAAAACAAAGTGCACAGGTGCACACTGTTGCAGTGCCTGTTCATATAGCCTGTCTTTGTCAATGTGGCTGGAGTCTAGTGCACAAGGGTTTTATAACCATATCACCGGGAGAAAGCACAAAACCATTGATCTGAAAGTTCCACCTGTAATTTAACAAAGACGCTGCATGGTTAAAATTCTGTTTACCTTTGTAGCTGATCTGCTAGAGATGCACCCCATCCTCCATCACCGAAAGACAACTGTGAAACACAGAGATTTTCATTACTTTCTAGAAGTCCAAAATTTCCAGACAAGATTTACTTGTCTTCCATGGTCAGTACAGCATCAGCGAAACATTTCATTCATTCCTTGAAAGATCTTGAAAATTTGGTAAATCATCTGTTGTGGGTTAAGTAATATGTTTGAGTCGATTTGTAAATGCCCCCAATGAAAGCACATAATATCAAATATTTTAAGAGCACTGTGAGTTAATCATTGTTACTTCTCCACGGTTTTACTGAATGAATCGGACTGGCTCCAGTCCCATAGACAAATATTCCTCTAGCAAAGTAAGGGTTACTTCACATGATCCAAATTTCAGATGAGGGGGCCTGCTGTATCTCCCACTTAGAATTACTGTATGGAATTGAAAGTACATGCATTTTAAAAACTACCACAAATTTGAACAGTTACAACATTCCTGCATTCCTTTTCCCGCTCCGTACCAAAGAGCAAGACCTGTATAGGAGGGTACCTAGATACACCGTGTATGCCACTTCTTAGAACCAGTGCTGTACTGGTGTAACAGTGGCTTCTCAGGTTATAACACCACCTGGGGCCGCATCATTCTCCCAAGATGCATTCCAAGGGATGACCTGACTCATGTTGCTATGGTGACCATCTTCTGCTGTAACAGTGGCTGTTAAGGAGCCACTGGCTCTTAGAAAAAAATGCCAGGCGCCAGGTCGATTTTTGTACAAACGGTAACCGCAACCACAAACCAGTCAACTCTAGCACCTAGTACCTGTGCGTGAGTGAATGTATCTACATGCACGTTACATCTACGTTGCAGTTTAACGTGGGCTCATGCTGTGTCCGTAGTAAGACGGAGAATAAACCGCGCGATCATAGATCATGTTACAAAAGCATTGCTCGGTGCACGGAGAAGAAAATTGGGCAGTGATCATTCGTGAAATACAACTGACAAGGCGGGCGACTAACAGGCACAAATCATGGTCGCAATTGAGATAAGAATAAAACATTTGGTTGGATATCATTTTTTTTGTGCAAATACGACTGTTTTGTTTGCACCGTTCAGCACTGCTTAGAACTGAATGGTACAGTAGAATGAGTTTCTTTATCTTGGCATTGAACACACATTTAACACATCTCTGCTGATGTAAGTTATTGCTGATATTTCACAAAAGATAGTCTGTGTAAATACGATCAGGCATATGCCTTTTATCACTATATCCACATAGGGAGGGTAAAAGAGGCAATGTTTGCTCCTTTTGTCCTCTTTCAAAACTTGGACATGATGTGTCCATGTGACTCACAGTTCAAAATTTGCACTGCTTTGAAATGCTATGGGATTCTAAATGTGCCCGTTTACTTTGCCTAAAACTGCACTTTTTCAATCAAATCGTCCCCAAAAAGCCATCCATACTAAATAATGTCTCATTAACATGTAATCACGATGGTTTTGGACCATTTACAAGTTATTTTTGGCAGAATTCAGACCTTTTACTTATGATCTTGCCTCTCTTCAACAATGATGGTGGTGTGCAACAAGAATGTAGGTGGTGCGCACAGTTTGTTTTTTGTCCCTTTTGCACTCCCTCATTTCTAAGGACGTACATCATGTGCATCCTGACCTGTGTGGGCACCGAATGTCAAATCATTTTGGTTACTAATTCAGTGTTGAATATCAAACAGTGACGTGTTGCACATTGAATGTCGAATGTCGAATGAAGAATAAATAACTAACACTGGACGAAACGTCGAGTAAACACTCACCGGTTCTTTTAAGAACCACACCCCACCCAAAAGAGATTGATTCCATGGTGTATCCACAAACCTATTTCTCGTGTCTCTTCCACCACGCAAAGCTCAAAATCTTACTTAGCCTATATAATAAATGTAACTAGTACTAGGCCTAGCAGTAGGTGGCCTACTCGGACTTGAGGAACAGGGCATGACGGAGTGTCCGTGCCTACTTCATTTCACCCAGTTTTGGGCGAAAGTGCAACGTAAGCAAGTACCTGTACTTACCTGTGTTATAGAATCTCCAAATAATACAACTTTTGGCCAAGACATTGTGGACACGATTAAATAACATGTAACGGTACCCTTTGCAGCGAAATGGGGCAAGAGCGCCACACGTTTGGATATTTCTCAAGGGCGCCACCAAGAGATGATAACTGTGTCAGCGCTCGATGGCTGGCCGCCTTAAATGAAACGGCTTTCAGGGTGCACCAACGTAACTTAGTAGGCAAATAGGCCAGAGATATGTCCGCAGAGCTCATTAATAAAAGTTATACACTCAAACTATTCTATCTTACAGCGTCCTGAGAGCCATGGAACTGGAGGATTCAAGAAATGTGGCACTAAACCTCAGGCCCGGACTCGGGGCTTCCAATCCTGAGCAACTTGGATGCAACTGGGTCCGAAAGTGGCACTATTTAGCCGTTTTGCAGAGGGATGCATTTTTCAAATGGCTGAGTTTCCCAGCAGTGAAATTTCCTTCATTTGAGGGGTAGTCTGATTTAAATTTGGGTGAGAATTTTTCAAAAATTCGTCGATCAACCCACTAAAAACTGAAGGAGAGATGAGTACAAATTGAAATAGGGTTTTATCACTGGTGTCTAAGGGAATTTATTTTTAGAGGTGCGGCATGCACCCTCCAGAGCTACGTGGCTAGGTCGACTGTCAGAGGTGTATTTCTGATGGAGTGTCGTGTACTTCCAGGGATCAGTGTACTTCAAATGGAGTGAAGGAAAATACGAATCGAAATCTATACTACTGTTTTTGTGTATGTCGGGCCCATTTTGGTACAGAAACAACTCACGGTGCCCATCGTGCCGTTTTCACGCCCGGCAACCAGGGAAATGTGCGAGGGCCAATACTTGCATTTGATTTTTGTAAACTTATGAGAAATGACGGGTACATTTTGGCAGTATTCTATCCGAGTTCGAAAGGGGATCTGCTTGACTATGCAATGGTGACTTTTTTGCCGTGGCATTTTTGTAACTCCGAATTCCGATATTCAAGTTATGGCCGAAGAGGCACGGATTAAGTGAAGTCCCATCCAAATTAAATCTAACGTGCTCACTGATTTGACATCCATTGCATTCTCGATATCATTTGCTGTTGTTGAAATTCCAGCACCTGGGGATGGTTCGTTTCTTTGGAGTTTATTTCGTCGTTTTCCTGCTCGTATTTTTCGGGCAGACCTGTCCGGCCAGCGATGGATCAACCATTCGCAAGAAAGAGCGGCAGTTGCAGCGCACCTGTTGCAACTTTGGGGGTAACCCAAGAAGATATGCGAGACGTATCTTCTGTGAGAATTTCTCTTCAAATATCAAATTATTCTGCACTTGAAAGCGAACCAAATTTCCTGTTATAACCAATGAAAATGTATTTCCGTCGATGGAATAGGGAGGCGAGTGCAGCCCGACTGTGCCACCCTGGATCTCTTACTGTTGAATCACCAGTAATAAACATTATACACCACACAGCTTTTAATACTGAGATCACTGAAAAGAAAATTGGGCCCAACACGGTTAAGGTCGGCATCACTGTCGAAAATTTAGGAAATTAATATTATAAATGAAAGTAAATCAGCATCAATCCTTTGGCTCACCGTATTCAAACCTAGAAAATTACCCTGTGGGTTCTTCCGCGCCCGGGGACGTGGGGGGAAAAAAAAAAAGTGCCGAGGCGGAAAAAGACAAAAGTTATGCGGTGTTGACCAAGCATTCAGGCGCACGGACTCCTGAAATTCGCAAGGAATCGCAGTTACCGGCTTCCATATAGGACTCTTCTGGGATCTCGGGGTTCCCGGCCCAACGCACTTCCTCCCTGCCCATCCATTTAACCCCCAAAAGGGTTCGAGCGACCATGCAAGGGAGGAACGAGACAGGCCCCTAAGCCCTGGCCGCCGAGTCGGCCATACGTCTCGAACCTGTACTAAGGCGCTCACCTGGACTTCGCGGACAGTGCCAGCCGCAGAGCTTATCCAGTAGGCTAAGGTACTGCTGGTATTTGACGGGGTGAATTAGAGTCTCTTATAGCCACTCACTGACGGCAAGCGTTTGGAAAATAAAAAACCACCACTGGGATTCGAACCCACCGTCTGACGATCTGACAACCGCGCGCTTAACCACTCGGCCATCTCAGAGATATTGGTCTTTGCTGTTCATATCAAGGATATAACAGAGTCATTAGCCTCACTGCACAGAATCTTGCTGTGTAAATACCCGAGTGATTAAAATAGTGCATCACGTAGCAAAAACTAATACACATTCACGCAAACAATGGAGGTCAAAATTAAATGCTCTCCCTGACAGCTTCTCTGTACCATTTTTTTTTTAAATGAACGCGAATCAGCATGGGCAAATCCCCGGACCGTGTCTATTCGGTTCGTAAGTAACTCTGTCATACGCGCGGACGCGCCACGATTTGCAGGCTCCCATTGGACGGCCGCTGAAATTGCGCGTTAACTTCCGGTTCCATGGTTCCATATAACGGCGAGCGATGCATGTAACTCCATGTGCAGTGCGTGCGCAGAGCGCCTGGTTTAAACTGAAGTGACGTCACATTCACGAACCGGATACACCTGTCTATATGTCCCAACTCTTTCACAGTATTATGTGAATGACACGCCACTTTTGCCCTTGTTGGGGGGAGGGGTACGTTTTCTCTCGTTTCCTTTACTAGCATAAAGTGACAGCCTAATCAGGAACCCAATGGTTCTGCTGAATAACAGGTACTGTCTGGTGCATCTGATTTGTGGTGTATAGCTCTTCAGACACCTTCAGCGAATCCTTTCTCTATAGAGACGTGGTTGAAAAAGCACTTTCCTGTTGAACTATAATAATTCCTTTTCAACATTGTACACCTTCACTTGTCTTTTCAGTTGTGCGAAATGTTGACGTGAATACATTAGTGTAATTCTTCGTATTAAATTCTTGCCTTTTATTATTAGTCCCTTTTTTACAGTCCAATGTAACGGTGATCCATGAAAACCGTAAAAAAAAAAGAAAGGGGGAGACTCAAGTTGTTTAATGATGCATTGTGGCCCAACGTTGGCAGTGTGCCTTGTACCTATCGCGCGCGCACCCGCGCGCCCTAATATATTAGCGCGTTACGGACGTTCTATTGGCTGAAGGTTGAGATATGGACTTTATTCACGGGGCCGGCCACATTGAATTTGAAAGCGTTGTTAACTCTTCATTTTTGAAAGTGGAGAGCACACATGAAGCAATAAAATGAAGTTTCATGATGAATTTCCACCCGAGTGTCTACTCTGATGAATCATTTGAAATACATGATTCAAGACATAGAATCGTACATCGCCAGATTGTGAACATTACTGAAAGGGAGGCTTGGAACACAAGGCACGAAACTACAAAACAGTCTGGTGCCATCCTAATCGACACTTTGCAATATATACAACAGATTTGGGGAATAAGATCGAAAATGGCCTCCACGTGAGTAGGGTCTATTATGCAATCGTGCCAATGCATGTGATGTTTTGAGGGTGAGTTCGGCGCATTTGATGCTCATTTCAAGTTAGTGTTAAATCGAATCGACCAGTGCCGAAAACGGTTCGCACACTCTATCCTTCTCACACACATCAGCGGGCATACGTAAAACCAGACAATCCTGGACAAACATGTCGGGACAATTGGCAATAGCCATTGTACGCTCTCCAGCCCCCCCCCCCTCTTTGATCCACTCCCCCGCTCAATCTTGTCATGTCCAGCAGGAGCGCAGGCCGTGCGCATAGACCCAACGTTGTGTCTACCGTGCCGTTTGGCGTGTGTTGTCTGGCGTTGTTTGTGGAAAACAGAAATGACAGCCGAATGTTAAGTATACACAAACTTTATTTAGGGCAAATTGTACTAGCACAAGCAAGATAGTTCTCCATTTTGTTTTGTGCGTGTACAGGAACAACTGTTTTGCGGGAGTGCATCCAACACATTGATCCGCATTATAAAGACTGGATAGGACACCGCGCATTGTTTTTTGCGCAAAATGTGCGGCTGAACAGTGACGGCGCGCTGCGTTTCAGGAGGGTAATGTGATGCTGTATGCTGTTCGTTTACCGGTACCTAGTCAAATATGTCACGGAGAAAACAATTTTCTTATGGGAGGGTGCCATGCCCTAGGCGTCTCCCTCGAAGAGCGGACAAAAATTCAAGAACATCATTTTCCGGAATTAACTGACCACTTTCTTCTTATTAAATAACCCACTCGAAATCTATAACACTGTTTTTGTGTATGTGTGTGTTTGTTTTTGGTCTTTATTCACTTTTCACACGTGTTGCCTACGCGGTCTTGCTTGGGCATTTTCACTCTGGGTTGGTTCAATCGAAATCTATTCATGATTTGGGTTCACTGCCTCTGCAGACCCGACAAACACAACTCGTGGCTTTCTTGGATAATTTTCCTGTGAAATCTGTGGAAAATAAAAGACAAAGTAATCATCATGTTTTGAAACCACATTTGCCAACAAGTATATCAGAACTGCGACATAGCGTAGTCTCATACACTGAGCCCGATGGGCTCGATACACTGTCGCACATTTCTTACTATAACAGGCTTTACGTCTAGCATTATAAAGTACAGGGCATGTTGAAACTTTCTGAATTGAAAGTGCGGCTCACATGTCAAAAGCAGTTCCCTCCCAAAGTTGATTTACCGTCAATCTCCGGCAATTCGCTGCTTGTGTGCACACGTCAACCTTCACTCTTTCCAAATTTATCCTTTTCAGGTGTGGAATTCAGTTTTCCTTCCAAATCTGACGACTGAAGTACAATAACCTCGAGCAGGTTTTGAAAGACTCCGTTTGAAGGTACGCGCAAGAAAAGTCGCAACGATCGTTATTTACCCTGCTGAAAATACGCATACGCGGGACGCGTTTTGGACGCGATGTCCTACCCAGTCTATAATTACAACGGAGATCAATGATCGTAGACGATGCAGCGTGGCATTTCTGCCCAAAACTGCACGTGCAAAATTCGTTGATGTGTTCTGTTAATGCGAAGGGCCTTGCGGAGCTCATTAATAAAAGTTATACACTCAAACTATTCTATATTACAGCGTCCTGAGAGCCATGGAACTGGAGGATTCAAGAAATGTGGCACTAAACCTCAGGCCCGGACTCGGGGCTTCCAATCCTGAGCAACTTGGATGCAACTGGGTCCGAAAGTGGCACTATTTAGCCGTTTTGCAGAGGGATGCATTTTTCAAATGGCTGAGTTTCCCAGCAGTGAAATTTCCTTCATTTGAGGGGTAGTCTGATTTAAATTTGGGTGAGAATTTTTCAAAAATTCGTCGATCAACCCACTAAAAACTGAAGGAGAGATGAGTACAAATTGAAATAGGGTTTTATCACTGGTGTCTAAGGGAATTTATTTTTAGAGGTGCGGCATGCACCCTCCAGAGCTACGTGGCTAGGTCGACTGTCAGAGGTGTATTTCTGATGGAGTGTCGTGTACTTCCAGGGATCAGTGTACTTCAAATGGAGTGAAGGAAAATACGAATCGAAATCTATACTACTGTTTTTGTGTATGTCGGGCCCATTTTGGTACAGAAACAACTCACGGTGCCCATCGTGCCGTTTTCACGCCCGGCAACCAGGGAAATGTGCGAGGGCCAATACTTGCATTTGATTTTTGTAAACTTATGAGAAATGACGGGTACATTTTGGCAGTATTCTATCCGAGTTCGAAAGGGGATCTGCTTGACTATGCAATGGTGACTTTTTTGCCGTGGCATTTTTGTAACTCCGAATTCCGATATTCAAGTTATGGCCGAAGAGGCACGGATTAAGTGAAGTCCCATCCAAATTAAATCTAACGTGCTCACTGATTTGACATCCATTGCATTCTCGATATCATTTGCTGTTGTTGAAATTCCAGCACCTGGGGATGGTTCGTTTCTTTGGAGTTTATTTCGTCGTTTTCCTGCTCGTATTTTTCGGGCAGACCTGTCCGGCCAGCGATGGATCAACCATTCGCAAGAAAGAGCGGCAGTTGCAGCGCACCTGTTGCAACTTTGGGGGTAACCCAAGAAGATATGCGAGACGTATCTTCTGTGAGAATTTCTCTTCAAATATCAAATTATTCTGCACTTGAAAGCGAACCAAATTTCCTGTTATAACCAATGAAAATGTATTTCCGTCGATGGAATAGGGAGGCGAGTGCAGCCCGACTGTGCCACCCTGGATCTCTTACTGTTGAATCACCAGTAATAAACATTATACACCACACAGCTTTTAATACTGAGATCACTGAAAAGAAAATTGGGCCCAACACGGTTAAGGTCGGCATCACTGTCTAAAATTTAGGAAATTAATATTATAAATGAAAGTAAATCAGCATCAATCCTTTGGCTCACCGTATTCAAACCTAGAAAATTACCCTGTGGGTTCTTCCGCGCCCGGGGACGTGGGGGAAAAAAAAAAGTGCCGAGGCGGAAAAAGACAAAAGTTATGCGGTGTTGACCAAGCATTCAGGCGCACGGACTCCTGAAATTCGCAAGGAATCGCAGTTACCGGCTTCCATATAGGACTCTTCTGGGATCTCGGGGTTCCCGGCCCAACGCACTTCCTCCCTGCCCATCCATTTAACCCCCAAAAGGGTTCGAGCGACCATGCAAGGGAGGAACGAGACAGGCCCCTAAGCCCTGGCCGCCGAGTCGGCCATACGTCTCGAACCTGTACTAAGGCGCTCACCTGGACTTCGCGGACAGTGCCAGCCGCAGAGCTTATCCAGTAGGCTAAGGTACTGCTGGTATTTGACGGGGTGAATTAGAGTCTCTTATAGCCACTCACTGACGGCAAGCGTTTGGAAAATAAAAAACCACCACTGGGATTCGAACCCACCGTCTGACGATCTGACAACCGCGCGCTTAACCACTCGGCCATCTCAGAGATATTGGTCTTTGCTGTTCATATCAAGGATATAACAGAGTCATTAGCCTCACTGCACAGAATCTTGCTGTGTAAATACCCGAGTGATTAAAATAGTGCATCACGTAGCAAAAACTAATACACATTCACGCAAACAATGGAGGTCAAAATTAAATGCTCTCCCTGACAGCTTCTCTGTACCATTTTTTTTTTAAATGAACGCGAATCAGCATGGGCAAATCCCCGGACCGTGTCTATTCGGTTCGTAAGTAACTCTGTCATACGCGCGGACGCGCCACGATTTGCAGGCTCCCATTGGACGGCCGCTGAAATTGCGCGTTAACTTCCGGTTCCATGGTTCCATATAACGGCGAGCGATGCATGTAACTCCATGTGCAGTGCGTGCGCAGAGCGCCTGGTTTAAACTGAAGTGACGTCACATTCACGAACCGGATACACCTGTCTATATGTCCCAACTCTTTCACAGTATTATGTGAATGACACGCCACTTTTGCCCTTGTTGGGGGGAGGGGTACGTTTTCTCTCGTTTCCTTTACTAGCATAAAGTGACAGCCTAATCAGGAACCCAATGGTTCTGCTGAATAACAGGTACTGTCTGGTGCATCTGATTTGTGGTGTATAGCTCTTCAGACACCTTCAGCGAATCCTTTCTCTATAGAGACGTGGTTGAAAAAGCACTTTCCTGTTGAACTATAATAATTCCTTTTCAACATTGTACACCTTCACTTGTCTTTTCAGTTGTGCGAAATGTTGACGTGAATACATTAGTGTAATTCTTCGTATTAAATTCTTGCCTTTTATTATTAGTCCCTTTTTTACAGTCCAATGTAACGGTGATCCATGAAAACCGTAAAAAAAAAAGAAAGGGGGAGACTCAAGTTGTTTAATGATGCATTGTGGCCCAACGTTGGCAGTGTGCCTTGTACCTATCGCGCGCGCACCCGCGCGCCCTAATATATTAGCGCGTTACGGACGTTCTATTGGCTGAAGGTTGAGATATGGACTTTATTCACGGGGCCGGCCACATTGAATTTGAAAGCGTTGTTAACTCTTCATTTTTGAAAGTGGAGAGCACACATGAAGCAATAAAATGAAGTTTCATGATGAATTTCCACCCGAGTGTCTACTCTGATGAATCATTTGAAATACATGATTCAAGACATAGAATCGTACATCGCCAGATTGTGAACATTACTGAAAGGGAGGCTTGGAACACAAGGCACGAAACTACAAAACAGTCTGGTGCCATCCTAATCGACACTTTGCAATATATACAACAGATTTGGGGAATAAGATCGAAAATGGCCTCCACGTGAGTAGGGTCTATTATGCAATCGTGCCAATGCATGTGATGTTTTGAGGGTGAGTTCGGCGCATTTGATGCTCATTTCAAGTTAGTGTTAAATCGAATCGACCAGTGCCGAAAACGGTTCGCACACTCTATCCTTCTCACACACATCAGCGGGCATACGTAAAACCAGACAATCCTGGACAAACATGTCGGGACAATTGGCAATAGCCATTGTACGCTCTCCAGCCCCCCCCCCCCTCTTTGATCCACTCCCCCGCTCAATCTTGTCATGTCCAGCAGGAGCGCAGGCCGTGCGCATAGACCCAACGTTGTGTCTACCGTGCCGTTTGGCGTGTGTTGTCTGGCGTTGTTTGTGGAAAACAGAAATGACAGCCGAATGTTAAGTATACACAAACTTTATTTAGGGCAAATTGTACTAGCACAAGCAAGATAGTTCTCCATTTTGTTTTGTGCGTGTACAGGAACAACTGTTTTGCGGGAGTGCATCCAACACATTGATCCGCATTATAAAGACTGGATAGGACACCGCGCATTGTTTTTTGCGCAAAATGTGCGGCTGAACAGTGACGGCGCGCTGCGTTTCAGGAGGGTAATGTGATGCTGTATGCTGTTCGTTTACCGGTACCTAGTCAAATATGTCACGGAGAAAACAATTTTCTTATGGGAGGGTGCCATGCCCTAGGCGTCTCCCTCGAAGAGCGGACAAAAATTCAAGAACATCATTTTCCGGAATTAACTGACCACTTTCTTCTTATTAAATAACCCACTCGAAATCTATAACACTGTTTTTGTGTATGTGTGTGTTTGTTTTTGGTCTTTATTCACTTTTCACACGTGTTGCCTACGCGGTCTTGCTTGGGCATTTTCACTCTGGGTTGGTTCAATCGAAATCTATTCATGATTTGGGTTCACTGCCTCTGCAGACCCGACAAACACAACTCGTGGCTTTCTTGGATAATTTTCCTGTGAAATCTGTGGAAAATAAAAGACAAAGTAATCATCATGTTTTGAAACCACATTTGCCAACAAGTATATCAGAACTGCGACATAGCGTAGTCTCATACACTGAGCCCGATGGGCTCGATACACTGTCGCACATTTCTTACTATAACAGGCTTTACGTCTAGCATTATAAAGTACAGGGCATGTTGAAACTTTCTGAATTGAAAGTGCGGCTCACATGTCAAAAGCAGTTCCCTCCCAAAGTTGATTTACCGTCAATCTCCGGCAATTCGCTGCTTGTGTGCACACGTCAACCTTCACTCTTTCCAAATTTATCCTTTTCAGGTGTGGAATTCAGTTTTCCTTCCAAATCTGACGACTGAAGTACAATAACCTCGAGCAGGTTTTGAAAGACTCCGTTTGAAGGTACGCGCAAGAAAAGTCGCAACGATCGTTATTTACCCTGCTGAAAATACGCATACGCGGGACGCGTTTTGGACGCGATGTCCTACCCAGTCTATAATTACAACGGAGATCAATGATCGTAGACGATGCAGCGTGGCATTTCTGCCCAAAACTGCACGTGCAAAATTCGTTGATGTGTTCTGTTAATGCGAAGGGCCTTGCGGAGCTCATTAATAAAAGTTATACACTCAAACTATTCTATATTACAGCGTCCTGAGAGCCATGGAACTGGAGGATTCAAGAAATGTGGCACTAAACCTCAGGCCCGGACTCGGGGCTTCCAATCCTGAGCAACTTGGATGCAACTGGGTCCGAAAGTGGCACTATTTAGCCGTTTTGCAGAGGGATGCATTTTTCAAATGGCTGAGTTTCCCAGCAGTGAAATTTCCTTCATTTGAGGGGTAGTCTGATTTAAATTTGGGTGAGAATTTTTCAAAAATTCGTCGATCAACCCACTAAAAACTGAAGGAGAGATGAGTACAAATTGAAATAGGGTTTTATCACTGGTGTCTAAGGGAATTTATTTTTAGAGGTGCGGCATGCACCCTCCAGAGCTACGTGGCTAGGTCGACTGTCAGAGGTGTATTTCTGATGGAGTGTCGTGTACTTCCAGGGATCAGTGTACTTCAAATGGAGTGAAGGAAAATACGAATCGAAATCTATACTACTGTTTTTGTGTATGTCGGGCCCATTTTGGTACAGAAACAACTCACGGTGCCCATCGTGCCGTTTTCACGCCCGGCAACCAGGGAAATGTGCGAGGGCCAATACTTGCATTTGATTTTTGTAAACTTATGAGAAATGACGGGTACATTTTGGCAGTATTCTATCCGAGTTCGAAAGGGGATCTGCTTGACTATGCAATGGTGACTTTTTTGCCGTGGCATTTTTGTAACTCCGAATTCCGATATTCAAGTTATGGCCGAAGAGGCACGGATTAAGTGAAGTCCCATCCAAATTAAATCTAACGTGCTCACTGATTTGACATCCATTGCATTCTCGATATCATTTGCTGTTGTTGAAATTCCAGCACCTGGGGATGGTTCGTTTCTTTGGAGTTTATTTCGTCGTTTTCCTGCTCGTATTTTTCGGGCAGACCTGTCCGGCCAGCGATGGATCAACCATTCGCAAGAAAGAGCGGCAGTTGCAGCGCACCTGTTGCAACTTTGGGGGTAACCCAAGAAGATATGCGAGACGTATCTTCTGTGAGAATTTCTCTTCAAATATCAAATTATTCTGCACTTGAAAGCGAACCAAATTTCCTGTTATAACCAATGAAAATGTATTTCCGTCGATGGAATAGGGAGGCGAGTGCAGCCCGACTGTGCCACCCTGGATCTCTTACTGTTGAATCACCAGTAATAAACATTATACACCACACAGCTTTTAATACTGAGATCACTGAAAAGAAAATTGGGCCCAACACGGTAAGGTCGGCATCACTGTCTAAAATTTAGGAATTAATATTATAAATGAAAGTAAATCAGCATCAATCCTTTGGCTCACCGTATTCAAACCTAGAAAATTACCCTGTGGGTTCTTCCGCGCCCGGGGGACGTGGGGGAAAAAAAAAAGTGCCGAGGCGGAAAAAGACAAAAGTTATGCGGTGTTGACCATCTCGGGGTTCCCGGCCCAACGCACTTCCTCCCTGCCCATCCATTTAACCCCCAAAAGGGTTCGAGCGACCATGCAAGGGAGGAACGAGACAGGCCCCTAAGCCCTGGCCGCCGAGTCGGCCATACGTCTCGAACCTGTACTAAGGCGCTCACCTGGACTTCGCGGACAGTGCCAGCCGCAGAGCTTATCCAGTAGGCTAAGGTACTGCTGGTATTTGACGGGGTGAATTAGAGTCTCTTATAGCCACTCACTGACGGCAAGCGTTTGGAAAATAAAAAACCACCACTGGGATTCGAACCCACCGTCTGACGATCTGACAACCGCGCGCTTAACCACTCGGCCATCTCAGAGATATTGGTCTTTGCTGTTCATATCAAGGATATAACAGAGTCATTAGCCTCACTGCACAGAATCTTGCTGTGTAAATACCCGAGTGATTAAAATAGTGCATCACGTAGCAAAAACTAATACACATTCACGCAAACAATGGAGGTCAAAATTAAATGCTCTCCCTGACAGCTTCTCTGTACCATTTTTTTTTAAATGAACGCGAATCAGCATGGGCAAATCCCCGGACCGTGTCTATTCGGTTCGTAAGTAACTCTGTCATACGCGCGGACGCGCCACGATTTGCAGGCTCCCATTGGACGGCCGCTGAAATTGCGCGTTAACTTCCGGTTCCATGGTTCCATATAACGGCGAGCGATGCATGTAACTCCATGTGCAGTGCGTGCGCAGAGCGCCTGGTTTAAACTGAAGTGACGTCACATTCACGAACCGGATACACCTGTCTATATGTCCCAACTCTTTCACAGTATTATGTGAATGACACGCCACTTTTGCCCTTGTTGGGGGGAGGGGTACGTTTTCTCTCGTTTCCTTTACTAGCATAAAGTGACAGCCTAATCAGGAACCCAATGGTTCTGCTGAATAACAGGTACTGTCTGGTGCATCTGATTTGTGGTGTATAGCTCTTCAGACACCTTCAGCGAATCCCTTCTCTATAGAGACGTGGTTGAAAAAGCACTTTCCTGTTGAACTATAATAATTCCTTTTCAACATTGTACACCTTCACTTGTATTTTCAGTTGTGCGAAATGTTGACGTGAATACATCAGTGTAATTCTTCGTATTAAATTCTTGCCTTTTATTATTAGTCCCTTTTTTACAGTCCAATGTAACGGTGATCCATGAAAACCGTAAAAAAAAAAAGAAAGGGGGAGACTCAAGTTGTTTAATGATGCATTGTGGCCCAACGTTGGCAGTGTGCCTTGTACCTATCGCGCGCGCACCCGCGCGCCCTAATATATTAGCGCGTTACGGACGTTCTATTGGCTGAAGGTTGAGATATGGACTTTATTCACGGGGCCGGCCACATTGAATTTGAAAGCGTTGTTAACTCTTCATTTTTGAAAGTGGAGAGCACACATGAAGCAATAAAATGAAGTTTCATGATGAATTTCCACCCGAGTGTCTACTCTGATGAATCATTTGAAATACATGATTCAAGACATAGAATCGTACATCGCCAGATTGTGAACATTACTGAAAGGGAGGCTTGGAACACAAGGCACGAAACTACAAAACAGTCTGGTGCCATCCTAATCGACACTTTGCAATATATACAACAGATTTGGGGAATAAGATCGAAAATGGCCTCCACGTGAGTAGGGTCTATTATGCAATCGTGCCAATGCATGTGATGTTTTGAGGGTGAGTTCGGCGCATTTGATGCTCATTTCAAGTTAGTGTTAAATCGAATCGACCAGTGCCGAAAACGGTTCGCACACTCTATCCTTCTCACACACATCAGCGGGCATACGTAAAACCAGACAATCCTGGACAAACATGTCGGGACAATTGGCAATAGCCATTGTACGCTCTCCAGCCCCCCCCCTCTTTGATCCACTCCCCCGCTCAATCTTGTCATGTCCAGCAGGAGCGCAGGCCGTGCGCATAGACCCAACGTTGTGTCTACCGTGCCGTTTGGCGTGTGTTGTCTGGCGTTGTTTGTGGAAAACAGAAATGACAGCCGAATGTTAAGTATACACAAACTTTATTTAGGGCAAATTGTACTAGCACAAGCAAGATAGTTCTCCATTTTGTTTTGTGCGTGTACAGGAACAACTGTTTTGCGGGAGTGCATCCAACACATTGATCCGCATTATAAAGACTGGATAGGACACCGCGCATTGTTTTTTGCGCAAAATGTGCGGCTGAACAGTGACGGCGCGCTGCGTTTCAGGAGGGTAATGTGATGCTGTATGCTGTTCGTTTACCGGTACCTAGTCAAATATGTCACGGAGAAAACAATTTTCTTATGGGAGGGTGCCATGCCCTAGGCGTCTCCCTCGAAGAGCGGACAAAAATTCAAGAACATCATTTTCCGGAATTAACTGACCACTTTCTTCTTATTCAATAACCCACTCGAAATCTATAACACTGTTTTTGTGTATGTGTGTGTTTGTTTTTGGTCTTTATTCACTTTTCACACGTGTTGCCTACGCGGTCTTGCTTGGGCATTTTCACTCTGGGTTGGTTCAATCGAAATCTATTCATGATTTGGGTTCACTGCCTCTGCAGATCCGACAAACACAACTCGTGGCTTTCTTGGATAATTTTCCTGTGAAATCTGTGGAAAATAAAAGACAAAGTAATCATCATGTTTTGAAACCACATTTGCCAACAAGTATATCAGAACTGCGACATAGCGTAGTCTCATACACTGAGCCCGATGGGCTCGATACACTGTCGCACATTTCTTACTATAACAGGCTTTACGTCTAGCATTATAAAGTACAGGGCATGTTGAAACTTTCTGAATTGAAAGTGCGGCTCACATGTCAAAAGCAGTTCCCTCCCAAAGTTGATTTACCGTCAATCTCCGGCAATTCGCTGCTTGTGTGCACACGTCAACCTTCACTCTTTCCAAATTTATCCTTTTCAGGTGTGGAATTCAGTTTTCCTTCCAAATCTGACGACTGAAGTACAATAACCTCGAGCAGGTTTTGAAAGACTCCGTTTGAAGGTACGCGCAAGAAAAGTCGCAACGATCGTTATTTACCCTGCTGAAAATACGCATACGCGGGACGCGTTTTGGACGCGATGTCCTACCCAGTCTATAATTACAACGGAGATCAATGATCGTAGACGATGCAGCGTGGCATTTCTGCCCAAAACTGCACGTGCAAAATTCGTTGATGTGTTCTGTTAATGCGAAGGGCCTTGCGGAGCTCATTAATAAAAGTTATACACTCAAACTATTCTATATTACAGCGTCCTGAGAGCCATGGAACTGGAGGATTCAAGAAATGTGGCACTAAACCTCAGGCCCGGACTCAGGGCTTCCAATTCTGAGCAACTTGGATGCAACTGGGTCCGAAAGTGGCACTATTTAGCCGTTTTGCAGAGGGATGCATTTTTAAAATGGCTGAGTTTCCCAGCAGTGAAATTTCCTTCATTTTAGGGGTAGTCTGATTTAAATTTGGGTGAGAATTTTTCAAAACTTCGTCGATCAACCCACTAAAAACTGAAGGAGAGATGAGTACAAATTGAAATAGGGTTTTATCACTGGTGTCTAAGGGAATTTATTTTTAGAGGTGCAGCATGCACCCTCCAGAGCTACGTGGCTAGGTCGACTGTCAGAGGTGTATTTCTGATGGAGTGTCGTGTACTTCCAGGGATCAGTGTACTTCAAATGGAGTGAAGGAAAATACGAATCGAAATCTATACTACTGTTTTTGTGTATGTCGGGCCCAATACTTGCATTTGATTTTTGTAAACTTATGAGAAATGACGGGTACATTTTGGCAGTATTCTATCCGAGTTCGAAAGGGGATCTGCTTGACTATGCAATGGTGACTTTTTTGCCGTGGCATTTTTGTAACTCCGAATTCCGATATTCAAGTTATGGCCGAAGAGGCACGGATTAAGTGAAGTCCCATCCAAATTAAATCTAACGTGCTCACTGATTTGACATCCATTGCATTCTCGATATCATTTGCTGTTGTTGAAATTCCAGCACCTGGGGATGGTTCGTTTCTTTGGAGTTTATTTCGTCGTTTTCCTGCTCGTATTTTTCGGGCAGACCTGTCCGGCCAGCGATGGATCAACCATTCGCAAGAAAGAGCGGCAGTTGCAACGCACCTGTTGCAACTTTGGGGGTAACCCAAGAAGATATGCGAGACGTATCTTCTGTGAGAATTTCTCTTCAAATATCAAATTATTCTGCACTTGAAAGCGAACCAAATTTCCTGTTATAACCAATGAAAATGTATTTCCGTCGATGGAATAGGGAGGCGAGTGCAGCCCGACTGTGCCACCCTGGATCTCTTACTGTTGAATCACCAGTAATAAACATTATACACCACACAGCTTTTAATACTGAGATCACTGAAAAGAAAATCGGGCCCAACACGGTTAAGGTCGGCATCACTGTCGAAAATTTAGGAAATTAATATTATAAATGAAAGTAAATCAGCATCAATCCTTTGGCTCACCGTATTCAAACCTAGAAAATTACCCTGTGGGTTCTTCCGCGCCCGGGGACGTGGGGGGAAAAAAAAAGTGCCGAGGCGGAAAAAGACAAAAGTTATGCGGTGTTGACCAAGCATTCAGGCGCACGGACTCCTGAAATTCGCAAGGAATCGCAGTTACCGGCTTCCATATAGGACTCTTCTGGGATCTCGGGGTTCCCGGCCCAACGCACTTCCTCCCTGCCCATCCATTTAACCCCCAAAAGGGTTCGAGCGACCATGCAAGGGAGGAACGAGACAGGCCCCTAAGCCCTGGCCGCCGAGTCGGCCATACGTCTCGAACCTGTACTAAGGCGCTCACCTGGACTTCGCGGACAGTGCCAGCCGCAGAGCTTATCCAGTAGGCTAAGGTACTGCTGGTATTTGACGGGGTGAATTAGAGTCTCTTATAGCCACTCACTGACGGCAAGCGTTTGGAAAATAAAAAACCACCACTGGGATTCGAACCCACCGTCTGACGATCTGACAACCGCGCGCTTAACCACTCGGCCATCTCAGAGATATTGGTCTTTGCTGTTCATATCAAGGATATAACAGAGTCATTAGCCTCACTGCACAGAATCTTGCTGTGTAAATACCGAGTGATTAAAATGTTACAATAGTGCATCACGTAGCAAAAACTAATACACATTCACGCAAACAATGGAGGTCAAAATTAAATGCTCTCCCTGACAGCTTCTCTGTACCATTTTTTTTTAAATGAACGCGAATCAGCATGGGCAAATCCCCGGACCGTGTCTATTCGGTTCGTAAGTAACTCTGTCATACGCGCGGACGCGCCACGATTTGCAGGCTCCCATTGGACGGCCGCTGAAATTGCGCGTTAACTTCCGGTTCCATGGTTCCATATAACGGCGAGCGATGCATGTAACTCCATGTGCAGTGCGTGCGCAGAGCGCCTGGTTTAAACTGAAGTGACGTCACATTCACGAACCGGATACACCTGTCTATATGTCCCAACTCTTTCATAGTATTATGTGAATGACACGCCACTTTTGCCCTTGTTGGGGGGGAGGGGTACGTTTTCTCTCGTTTCCTTTACTAGCATAAAGTGACAGCCTAATCAGGAACCCAATGGTTCTGCTGAATAACAGGTACTGTCTGGTGCATCTGATTTGTGGTGTATAGCTCTTCAGACACCTTCAGCGAATCCCTTCTCTATAGAGACGTGGTTGAAAAAGCACTTTTCCCGTTGTACTATAATAATTCATTTTCAACATTGTACACCTTCACTTGTATTTTCAGTTGTGTGAAATGTTGACGTGAATACATCAGTGTGATTCTTCGTATTAATTATTACCTTTTTTGATAGTCACTCATGATTTACAGTTCAATGGTACATTGATCCTTTCTTCCCGGGATAGCGTCACATTTGCGCTCATTAATATGAATAGGTCTATACTCGTTTGCATGAAAGCAATAAAGGTAATGAAATACCGTTTGAAAATAGTGAAAGAAAAATTAGAAGCAAGTTTAACTGAGACAGAAAGGTGTATTTTGAAGATTTATGTGAAAACAAATTGATTGCAGCCAACCTTTCAATAAAAATTCGCAAATATAGACGGTGGCAAATTGTAAATCGGATAAAGCTGGAAGATGGATTTTCAGTGAATATTCACACTTTATTTTTATATCGTATGATTATGTCATCCCTCATGCATTTTCACATACCGGTGTATCGGTCTGAGTACAAGCCAGTGTTGGAGCAAAGGAGGTTGATTCTCAAGGCAAAGACTTTGAACCACAAGCCTTAAGACCAAATCCAAGGCTTAATCATCCAGGTCAAGGCCCTGCATTGACTTGATAAAAACGGTTACATTATAACGAATCATGACCTAATTATCGTCAAATTGGCGGATATTCCGATGGCAGCCGATTCGATGTTTTTTTTTTTTACAGTGGATTAAAATATGTGATAGGTGGTAAGTTCAGTGCATGACGTGCTCAAGACAGTGGCGTAGCTGGCCTGAAAAAAAAACAAGGCTAACAAAAACTTGCTCCAAAAACCACGCTACTGAAAGCTGGCATCCCCCTCCATAAGGTGCTGGTGTCCCACCCCACTAGTAAAATCCTAGCTATACCACTGGTTCAAGATTAGATCATATCATGGCATGGAAATGAGGCATTTTTAATCAGCCTAACATCAGCTCCTCCAACGCAGTATTCTCAGAGACTTGGTCACCGGTCCATAGATCAGAATGATGCCGTTCTACATTCCTAGCCAACATTGTCGGGACACCTGTCATATCAGTACACACACATGTTTAGTTACGCCCCAATCCCTCGCTCAATGTAGTCATGTCCAGCTGGAGCGGAGGCCGGGCTTCGACAGCCAACATTGAGGGGGGGGGCAACGAGATTTGGTAAGGATTGTAAGTCGTCTAGACAACAGATTCAGAGGTATCCCAAACAAGGCAGGCCATTGAGTAATACAATCACATGCCTTCTAATCCACGGGAAAAACCAGGCTTACTGCTCTCCCTTTTTGTGACACACATCAAATAAAACCCATTGTTTTTAGCTGAATTGTTTTTTAGGTTCCGTACAACTTCTGGCAGGTAACCCAGTGACCTTTGAAAGACATTTCTTCAAAGACACGAACTGAAACAGATCTATGAATAAATAACGCCTCTCGTTATGGGCGGAATGGGCCATACCCCCCGGGGGGGGTGATACAATGAGAAAGGCAATTCTGTGCTACCGTTGTAGTTTATTTCTTCGACAGAGGGTGAAAAACCCACAAATTGTATCCTGACCCTGAGGTTTCTAAAAAATAAAAAATACTTGCCTTCCCCCAATTTTTTTGCCCTAACGTTGGTTCCAGATCTGTCTCCCCCCCCCTCTTTTGCTAAATAGAGCAATTCTAGGTCTCACCGTGACGGGTTTACGCCGCTGGTTAAGCTGATGGTAAAAGAAAACCGAATGTTACTTTGGATGTTACTTTTTTGAGCATGGTGAAATGTACAAATATTACACGTTACAAGTCCGCTTTTGCATCATTGAAATGTTCCGTGTTAACTCTATTCATATCCCCAATGCGTGTGATTCTCTTGCACATTCAACTTGAGCACCTTAGAAAAATCATTTTAAATAAATACTACGGGTAGGTGGGTCCGTGTACGTTTCGTCCATTCGTTTGTCGACTTCAATATGAAAATCAGGAATCGAAAATTAAGTATTTTTCGTTTTTTCAATTGAAAAAGGAAATAAAAAGCGGATTGATTTGAAAAACGAAAAAACAGTTCAATTTTTCTTTTGGAGATATTTATTCAAAAATGTCTAAATTATAGCCACCCAAATTACGGGAATCAAAACGTGCCTGTCGTAAAGGATTACAGAGAATTCGTTGCTAAATAAAGTGAATGGAGGAGAAGACAAAACTATTTCCCACACAGTCAATATATATACTATCCACCAGTATTGGGCGAATATAAATTGCTTCTGTTTTGCCAGTTTGCTCACATCTGAAACGGTTCCGCTGTTTTTGGCGCACTGCTCTCAGCCTGTAGGCATCTGGCACCCAGTTTTCGTGTTTACGACTTATTTTTCAGTTGTTGTTTTTCTTGTTCGAATCGAAAAACGAACAAATGAAACGTACATTAACCGAAGTAACTGGGACAAGCCTGGTCATACCGATAATAACATGTACTTGTGAAGTTGGAAAAAAATTGAGCATGACGTCGCCAAGCTCTGTACGGTTGGGCCCGCCTCCACCCGGCTGTGAGATAGGCCACAATAAACCAGCTCTTTTAGGGTTAAATCTCAAAATGTAGTTATATTTTGGCCACCTCCGGACCAAACTCTGCTCTTGACGTGGATTGATTTAGACAAACAAGCAAAAGACTGCACTCTTTTCTCCACATCATTCAATTAAACACTGATTTTGATTTCAAAATCGATTTTAAAACAGCTGTGGTGCATTGTTTGGTCGTAACAATGGGTGAGATGCGGAGACAATCGACCCGTGGTCTGTTACACTCAGTGCTGCAGTTCTTTAATCCCGAAATACATGCTGATGAAGAAATGTTGAAACCTGTTTTCAGGATATGTTATTGGGACTGTTTCTGTGCTTTAATCGAAGAAGCATGACGGCAGGAAGTTTTTACTTTTTTGTAGTCATGTTAATGTGTTTGTCAACTTCCTTCTCTTGGCAACCTAATATTCTTGGTTCTTCAATCAAGGGGCATAAAGATGTAGATGACAGTATTGTCAACAGTGAATCCCGGCATTTTCTGGAAACAGAAAGAAAGGGAACTGTGGTCACTGCCGAGACAAAACAGAGGTCGGAGCAAGTCCGTGGTCCAGTCCAATTTCCCACAAACATCGGGGATTATAGTGAGGAGGAGATGGGAGGATATGAGTATGATGAAGATGCCTCGTACGAAGATGAAAATGACCAGGGAGATCTTGAAGCGGGGCGGGGCAGCATCGTCGAGGAGGACGAAATGCTCCCGGAGGACTACGAGGGGAACTGGTTGGTCAACGACACGGTAGATGGCAGCGAGGCCAACGAGCTGCGAAACTTCTCCCGGACCAGGCACGGCCAGGAATACATGTTAGAGTCGTCAGAATGGGAGCCGATGGATTTGGATCCACTCAACGACGGCAGTATGCTCGTGGTAACCATGACATCAGACGACTTTGACGCGAGCGTCTATGAGGATAGGATAGTGAGGATGGTCAGTTTCTGTAAGTGAAGCTTTTCTGTTTGGAATGTTTATATTACTGAATTGTCCAAATTCTTTGAATTCTCTGTATCTCTCTAGCTACTCTGTTTCTATGGTATGACACTGTTACCCCTCCTCTCAAGTGGTACTGGTGCAGTTTTGTTTGCGGCTCGAAATAAGTCTCACTTGGAGAGATGAAAAGTTTTGATTTGATTAATAGGTCATGGCAGCGCACATACTTTCATCCTACACGGTATAATTTGTCATAGGTTTAAATCCTTTTTGCAGGATGTCGTGCTACGGTCGGGAATTTGTCGATTTAGGGTACATCTGAACACATCATATCTTACGACGTGGATGGTACAAGAATAAATTCACCCTTAACGATGAATGATGCAAGACAATATTTATGAATTAAATGTATTTAAAAAATGTACGATGGAAGTACATTGGCCTACATTCAGCGACAAATTACTGTGTGAGGTGAAATTGAACAGTTTTCGTCAATTTACCACAGTCAAACAAAACGAATGCACGTATATCTCATTTTGACAACTACCCAAACGGGACAGAGAAAATGAGGTAGGCCTATTAAATATTTGAAATCAAAACAGATGCGAGCTGAATCCTACAAAGCAATATGCACATGTAGCAAAATCACAGGTCCAATTGTACGAGAAACAGTTTACACTCGTCCGAGACTCCTTATGTACAGGTTATCGATCAGAGTTACACAGACAAGAACATCTGTGACCATAAGGCCACGTGTAATAAAATCAGAGCTACTGCAAAACAAAAGCACACCACGGAAACCAGATGACAGTTATCGTGCGTGTGTTCAACTTGCCTGCAATACCTGGGTTAACTACTATCGGGAAAAATCACTGCGGACTTGTCTTCATCCAAAGCTGCAGTTTCACGCACGGGTGGGATTGTTAGATCGTGCAGTATGACGCGCGTGACGAGTCCCATCTTCCTCATCTGCGCTCTGCTAGTGATAACTTCCGTCCAATCCAAGCTGACCATGCACCAGCAGCATATGAAAATGCACCAGGAGCTTATGAAGAAGAAACAGCAGGCAGCAGGGACGGCTGCTAAGCAGGAGGGTTCTGCCGTGACCCCGAGCCCGGCAACTGACGCAGCACCTCCGAATGCAGAAGCACGGGCGGCTGGTCGAGGTTCCGCCAATAAGAATCAGCCTGTGACAACCCCTGAGCTGAATATAAAAAATGTCCCGGCAAATGCTGATAGGGACCCCAATAAGATGACCAGATCAGAGGGCACTTCAAAGGCGTCCAGCGCAAGACACTTTAATCAAAAACTAGCATCGAAGGAGACAATCGGTGCTCCTGGAGGTACAAATCAGAAAACCACGACCGAATCTTCGCACCAACCCAAGAAATTGGTTGAGACGGTTACCAGAGGCATCAACCTTGAGAACACAAAGCCGTCGAAAGAACCTCACCTAAGCATCCTCTCTGCGAAAAACCTGGCATCAACAGAGGACCTGACAGGCAAACAGGAGGGAAAACCGGTTACACCTGACGATGAGGTGATCTTTATCGATGGCAGCGCTGAGGATACCGGTAAGATTGACGGGGGACGGGTCAAGACCTACCCTGACCCGGATTTGGACAACGAAGATGGGGGGCCTGGCGACAGGGAAGGATCAATGGAGGGCGATAATGATGATGAGGATTATTCCCGCGAGGATTACGTTGACCAGAGACAAGAAGAGGCAGAGCGCGAGGCCAGGTCAAGCCTTGACGAAGAATTAATCCATTCCCTGAGTTATGAAGACTTTGAAGATGCCCTCTACGATGAGAAATACAACATGTTACATTTTGGTAACGTATCCCTCAATGAGGCCGCACAGCAGTGGACGAAATTATTCTCTCTTAGTGTACATGTAGACGCAACTCAAATTCGTATACATTCATAGTTAGTTGATTTCACTCTTGGAAAAAAGTCTTTTCAGTGCATTTTTTCCCTTTGGTTTCAGCTTATGAAACCATGTCTGATCTGAGCACGGCACTCCGCGAGCAGGGTCGAAATTGTGAATTTAGAATATCATGTTTACATTGCTTCATGTTGAAAAACTGTCAGAGGCTTAGTGGACTCAAGCCATTCTGTAAATTGAATTTGAAAAGAGTGTATAAATTGCGCTCCTCTAGTGTAGCGCAGGTGGTTTTCATAAAAGCAAAAACTAATATAATTTCCCTTTTTTGAATGAAGTGGTCTAGATAAATACTCGAACAATGTATGCGTGTGTAGTATGAATAATTGTGATCCCAAAACATACGGCACAGATCCCATTGTTCCCATGCGGCCGTTTATAATGCATGAGCGAAACAAAAGACTGGCGCCGCTGTCACGTGTCTCTTCGTAGCCAATACCGTTAGGATGACCGCTGCTTTCAGCTCTAAATCTGAAAGAGTGAAACTAGGGCCAAGACGATTTAGAGTTAAAATCACCCTCAATTTAGATTGAAATACTCTGTCTAAATAATCACTTCAGCCGGAGCTCGCGTGAAACTCGATCTTTTCTATTGAAGAAATTTCACTCTAAATGTCTGGTCCCTAGTTTCTGACTGTGGAAGTGGATTTTTACTCGAATCGACTGAGTTTTCACTCCGAAAAGAAAGAGCTCACCAGGACAATCCTTGAATAAAATGGGTTCGTGATAGCAAGTAAGGAATTTCGTACTGAAATAGGTAATTTAGTAAAAACAAAATTAATATGCGCTCTAAGTGTACAGACATAGGCCGGGCGAATAGTGTTTTGACGTAAGGTATAATTGCTTCGTTACACCTATAGGGTATTTAGAAAACAGGAAACAGGACAGAAGAATGAAATCTACCGGATGTTAAGAGGGATTTACATTCAACGTCATATTGCTAAGAAAGGTTTTCGGTGCAGTTTTCGTTGTTTAGTAGGGAGAAAATGACACCTGTTCATAGAGTTTAAAAAGTATGAGAAGGCCTACCCCTTATCTTCGATGCATTCAGTGCACATGAATGCAAGTGCACCTTTTTTCTGGCCAAACAACTGCGTTGGCTGATAAAAACGAGCGTTGCCCAAACCCAGAACATCGACTCCGGAAAATTTGGCCGTGTCCGGTTTTCAGCCTCTCTCGTTGTCATTCTTCCATTCCCTTACAGTCTCCGCAGGATGTGAAGAATGTGAGAAGTTCCGACCCCATTTCCGGAAGGCAGCGAAGAAGATTTGGCTGACAGAGCAAGAATCTGAAGAGAACGTGGAGGTGATCTTCTACGAGGTGACGGACCCACAGCTACTGGTTAGGTTCAACCTCAAGGTTTTGCCAACCGTGTTCTTCTTCAGGAGCGGCGTGCCGATTTTGTACGAAGGTAGAACCTCTTGAGATTATTTCGATAGTCGAAAGCAAAATAGGCCTATATTCTAAACCGCGTCTCACCAATGCAACGTCCAATCAAAAAAATCCTAAACAGTAAAAGCCACCAACATTTTACACTTGTCTTTGTATTTAGTTATCAATCCAAGTCAAGCAAGCCGAACCAAACCAGTTTAGTTATAAAAACAAAACAAAACAAAACAAAACAAAACAATAAACCCTCAAAACAACAACAACAAAAACACTGCAAATTAAGTCTGTACGTTTTGGTGCCAGCTCTGCCCAAGGATTTTATTGAAACAGTCGTCACCCAACAGACCTGGTCAGTAGCGTAAATTGGGTTCATGGGGTAGGGGGTTGAAGGGGACGAAAGAGGAACAATTTTCATCCTTAGAAAATACTCATTGCCCCCAATAAGTAGCAGTAGGCCTAACGTTTCTAAAATCCTTTCTAAAAGCCACTGGATTGGACCTAGCCACTTAACATCAATCGGAATTTAACGCAAATCACTATAATGTAGGGCCTATAGCGATAGTATTTTTTTTACATTCATCGGAAACATTAAAATGGCGGCGGGATTGTGAGACTGTGTATGTAATACTAATAGTTTCTTCTTCTGTAGGGGACTTAAACGCTGATGCTTTAGTGAGTTGGGCCCTTGCCCACTTCAAGGTGCTGAGCTGGGCCCTAACGGACAAGAATTTTGACAAACTGACAGCAGGGACCAAGGACCTGGACTCCACGGTGCGGTGGCTTGTCCATTTGTAAGTTCCTGGGAAACACAGGCGGTTGGCTTGCGAAACGGCACTATGGACTGAACACTTCTTGGCATCTAAAATCACTCGCTCAGTACAACACAACGATGTCTTGCACTACTGAAGAAATAAGATAATGGACAGCAAATTCGTTGTCAGGTCTTATGAAAGCTTAAAATCAACCGTTTGGTTTCTAGAAAAACCAATTTTAGCATATCGCGTTTAAGGTACTTCATTCTTAGATTTTTAACATTGATTTCGTTTTCAAAAACCAGCTGTGATGTGGACGCGGTGGGCTGCGATGGATTCATGGCGACATGGGAGAGTGCAGCATCCAGGTTTGTGACCTTCGTAATGATAGCGCCAAAGTCATCTTTACGACTCCATTAACTTCCCTCCTGGCACGCCCCAAATGGTTCACCAAGTACCGGTATACTTGTTCTCTCCTAGACCACCTCGATCAGGTTTTTGTTCGACTAGTAATGGCAAAAGGGATTGATGGCGAACCTACAGCCAACTCTACTGAACACAGCAAATACACTTCAAAAGTCATGTCGAATTTCATTTCATTTGTGGTCATTTTATCGAAGGTTGAAAGATCAGGTCGAGTTTGGATACGTTGACGTAGGGGTTGAGGCTGGCCTTGTGAAGCAGTTTAACGTGGATCTGGACAACCTACCGGCTGTCGTCCTGTAAGTATGAGGAGTTTTTGGTTTTGTTATACGTCTTTGGGTCAACTTTTCAAGTTCGACTTGATATTTCTGTTATCTTTCAACGGATTCTGTGTATTGCCGCTTATTTTGCAGCCTAAAGCAGGGCCAAGCATACTGGTGCACGCTTCCGCTCATCGAACTGACAACTGATAGCATCGTGCACTTCGTTAAGGAAGGATACAAGAAGATCGAAGAAGAACACATGCCAGCTAAACTAAGCACATTGTAAGTTCATTACATCAACTTGCAGAGACAAACTTAATGTAACCGCTGCACGCACAAGCCAAATGGGCAAATGCATGTTTTGCATGTTACAAAACGTGTGTTGCCGGCCACAAGCTCATCTGATACAAGAACTGATTCAAGGCCCGACTGATTTGTCACAAGGAGTATGCTATCTTTACAGTATGGCGTTGTTTGTGAAAATAACCTACCAGTTAAAACAGAAGTTTTGTTCGTTGTTTAAAGGTCGTCTAAGGAAAAGAGATAAAAAAGTTGATAATTAAGTTGCATTGAATTGGATTTCTTATTTAGTAACAGTAACACGCCACTGTCACGCGAATGCGGCTCAGAGAAGCCATTTCCCTTTCAGACAAGGAGGTCTGAGACTAGAATTTAAAATTCCCGATTCCCATTTCTTTTTTGCAGAATGACACTAATGGTTAAAGTGGGTGCTAATACTAAGGTGAGGAGACTGCTGAAAATAACCTTAACATTAAATAAAGGATCAATGAATCGATGCCTAAAGTTGACATTAAAATACAGGAACGGTCAAAGTACAAATAACTGGGCTGCATGTGTTGGCATTTGGTAGAACAAGTTGAAATTATGAGTAGACTTCATTGCAGTCGTTAAATAGTTTAGTGGAAAGTCACGGAATACATTGCTGGGAGAAGTAGCTAAGGAGACAGATATGCTACCAGAAGAATCAAGCACCAAAGTTTCTCTTAAGTAACAGAAGATAGTGAATTGATAATGACGAACAAATCCAGAAGAACGTCAAAATACAATCATACAATCCTCCATCCCTGACACGTGAGCTAGGCTGAAGGTCAGAACAAAATGTTGGCGAACACGAAACTAATGCAATTTCTTTCAACCCCTAAAACTAGCCTCTTTTTCTGGCAATTTCCAAACCACAGGGCATTGGCATCATGCTGGTCGCAACTGCTATACTTCTGTACGTCATCTACATCTGCTTCTGTCGGAAGCGGCCACTCCCGGATGTTGGCAAGGAAAAGGGAGTTTAACACAGACTGAAGGGGGAGGGGCGGACCCAGGACGACCATTTTTTTTTAGGAGGGGGATTTTTTCGGGGGCAGCCAAAAACTTGCTCATACTTCTATATGGCCTTTCTATGGGTTACGAGTACTTTGGGGCTTTTATTACACGTTTGGAAGGAAATTAAATAAAAGTCCCAAACAACTGCCTTTGGGCAAGTATTATCCCCCACAAAAGCCCCGTTTCCCCCTCCTGGATCCGCCCTTGGTCCTGAAAGTAACTCTTAGGTGGGGCCGGTGGTGGGGGCTTGGAAAGATAAAACAAAATGAAGAGGCGGCGAATAGCAGTTCGATAATCTAATGACAACACAAAGTGCTTACACTGTTGGAATATCAACAATGAAAATCGAGACCAGGAAGACAAAGAAACCAGCTCCACACCTGTATAGTTTTAATAAGTATTCCTCTGAACCTTTATTTTACATGTTCTATTGTGTTAGGTTTCAAACCCGAAAAGTACACCTTTGTATCTCAGTTACAGTGCTTATAGAAAAGTTGTAGTTCCACAGTGGAGTTATTACAATATTGTAATAACTTACATTATTGTAGAAATGAAGTTATCCTTGACATGTGACATTCAATGATGAAGAGTTCCATGGCTAATTTACTCAGTACTATTTTATAATTTAGAATTACATTATTTACACATTGGTTAATTATATATGCATGCATATCACAAGGCGGCAAATTAACACAGTTCAATATTTGGCTTTTTTTTTATTTTACCCCATTTTGTACAGTAGCCAATATATTCAGAAAAATAACTCTCAAATAAGTTTGAAAAATAAATCATGCTTTTGTATTTCTAGTGCATTACACATCGCCACAAAAGCTCTAACTTTGCATAAACAGACATTAATTAATTATCCATCCACGGGTTTCTTAAATTTTAATTAAGGTATAGCTGATATGCTTAATGAACTCGTCCGTTTACATACATTGGCCACAAGGGGTGCGGGTGCTAATTTTGTCAAGCAGCTACAAGCACACAGCAGTACTAATATTGTGCCCCATGAAGCCAGTGACACAAAATGCAGACCTTGGTTCTTTTCTCAATATAATCTTGGCTTACCATTTAACACAAGCACTTAAACCTGAACGTCAGCCTATTCCTCCACCTGCACACATTGTAAGTCCTAAGTACCCTTCCCATACCACTGAATTCCCGCTGCTCTTCATTGATTAATAATTAAAAACCCTACATCACGTGTTTCTTTTACAATACTAACTTTCACTCATCGTGACCTGTCCCCCGACAACGGCAGAAAAGTAAAAAATAAACCAAGTTTTGAGATGATAATGTTCTTGCAATAATAATGTGAGTTAATCGGTGAGTTAATTTTTAAAATCTGACGATTTTGAGTTTAAAGTTGCTTTTAGACTTTCATCTGAAAAGGGACTCATTTTATGAAAACTAATCACCTCTTTCCGGAGAAGTGTCGCAAAATAAAAGAGTTATCAGAAGTTACACATACAGTCTTATGAAATGAGTCTTTTAACATTTTACAATGAATACTTCACTGGATTATCTCATATTACTGAAAGTGAATCAACCGACACATTTTAATACAGTTCCATGTTTTAATCTGATAAAAATCAACTTAAAAATGTAATTCAAGAAACGGAAGGCGTATTTCCTTATGGTTAGTCAAATTTAAGCAGACACTTAATTGGAGTAAAGCCAATTTCAAAAAGAGTTTTAAAAACAGAAAAAAAAGACTTATCTCTGTAAGAAGCATTTAACAATTTGGAGCTGAAATTTACAGTGTCACCCTGCTACCAACAAAGGTTTGACGAATCCCTAAACAACATGGAAGAAGACCAAAGTTTCTCATTCAGGCAGGCTCCTACTCGGGCATGTCATTCAAAAACCTAAGAAAGTAACATTGCGTAGATCGAATGAATCTGATACGTGTACCCTGACAAATTTTCTAACAGAAACTTTGTATGTACATTATCACATGTGTGTAAACAGGCTTCTTTGGTACGAAGACAAATGCAAGCAAAAAGTACTGTTACAATCAAGATGTGAAATAAAGTACAAGAGGGCATGTTAATACCGCTTACGGCACAATACCCGTGCATGTAGTACACAAATATTAATTTCCACAGGGTTCTAAATTGACAACAATGACCTTTTCAATCAATCAAGACAACAGAAGTTTTGTGCGGTAGCCATCTTGTCGGGCAGCTCTTTTGTACCACAAGGAAACCTCCTTTGTACATATACCCTGTGGAACAGAAGCACTGGCCTTTAAGATGGCGGCCATGTGAGCCCTCCATACACACTGGTAGCTTAAATTGTGACATTCTAGGATGGCATGGAGGATCCATGCACTGGTCTGGAATTATCACAACTTCTGGTGGATGCAAAAAAGCACGAGTTGAAACTACTATACATAATTTCCTGCCTAAACATTAGCATGGATACGTATATCTGTCTGCTCAAAGCAGAATTTTTTTTATATTTCTCAAACTTTTTTTGCCGATTTAAATAATATTAGTGGCTGCAACGTTCCTTCCTTAAGAAAACTTTAAAAGTTTTGAATACATAAATTAGTCAACCCTGTACATGCAAGGTAAAATACCAGCATTTTTTAACAGATTCTAGCTTCTAAGGGAGACATGAAATTCAAACATGAATGTAAAAGGTTGAATTGCTGCTGTCAGATACCCCTCCCCCCAAGAAAATAAATCAGTGCAACTGATTAAAGGAATGTGTTAGGGAACTTTTACATGTTTTAAGCAATGTTAAAACAGAGTATAGATGGTTCATGTGAACACAATTACATTGTGCAAAGAAAACATTTAAACATGTAACAATGAACTTGGGAGAAGCCGTCTTGTTAGGGCAACTGCTCCCCATAATGGCTATGGTACCCTTTACAAAAGGGGGGAGGGAGATATCAGAAAACATGCAAGAATATTTAAGAGATGTAACTACGTGTGCCTACATGTAAGCATACAATGTTTGCTGAGCTGTTGGGAAGAGTTGATTCTGCCATGACCTATGGTTATTCTTAATCTTGAGTTGTGCCAGGTACAACTTACAGATCAGAATTGGGAGTTGATTAGGGGCATCGTATTCAGATGCGTATACACCTTTCCTGAAGGAAAACAATTTCGTGTCCCTATGGTTGCTTCTAGTTCATTTCAATTTGGGTACACAAATGTCATGCCATCTGGGTCAACACAGATAAATTATAAATTATTTCAAACGACCAAAGAAAACATTTTGATGCAAGCCTCCTGGAAATGGAAGTACAATCAAGCATGCCACATCATTTTTAAAACAAGTCTAACCAGCATTAAACAAGAAATTGCAAATGCTCATGAAAATATTTTCATGCGACAAGCACTCTACTGTTATGGCAATCAAATTACAATGTTCAATTTTCTTTCAGAAAAAGTGTATGTTGTAACCATTATTTTCCTAATGAGAAAAATGGTCACATGTTCTTGATACTTTATACCGACATCCAATTAAATATTACACCAGAGTCAATGAAAGAATCGGAATTTTTGCAATAGAAAATCAAGAATACCGACCATAAATTTGCACTTGTGAAAAAAATATACAGAAAGACCAGCAAGTTGTACCACTGAAGATTTAAATAAATAAATAAACATATCTACTGTTACTGGTAATTTTTTTCAAATCAACAGGAATGAAGAGGAATGATTATATTGAATACCGCTTTGAGAAAACAGGTTTTAAATTATGGAGATTCTCACACCATGAAGAACATTTCCCCTTTCCCTGTATATTGTTGGCTTCTTAATAATAATACATGTACAAATTTGTATATTGTCACAATCTCACTGAAAAGAGTAATTCGCCCGAATTCGCTCGAGTTCCCGCACAACAGACTACTGCGGGACTGAACAAGTTTATTTGCAAGCAGCCCGAGTGCACTAAATGTTACCAACTACACTGAGGAAGGGATAATAAAGCAAGGAGGCATTTCCTGTCAGCACACCGATTTACTTAGTATGGCGTGCCATTGGTACAAAAAACACTGCTATTACTTGACGAAAGTTGGCCAACTATGTACAGGCGAGCACTTGGAAAGAACATCCCACTCTTCTAAAAATGTCATGACAATGGAGAAATTATGTAACGTGGTTGTTTCTGAAAAAAATTCTTTTCTTTGCTCCTTTTGCAAGCTACAATGTACACCTATGTTCATGTTCTGTCCTTGAATCAAGACTAGAAAACAGAGCAAATTGCAAAGTAGACATGGTACATGTAGAAAATGAAAACTACAGTAAATCTGCATTTTTGGTGGGAAAATTAATAACACTGGAACACAGAAATCACAAGACTGATTTGTGATTTTTGAGATTTCATGTCTGTGATTTAAAATAAATGAGATCACTAAAAGGTGTTCTGCTACCATTGCTAGGGAATTTTAATTATGAGACAAGGGTTCCCAGTTGAGTTGATTGAACCAAACCTTTAATTTTGATGGCCCAATTTTGTGTACAAATTCATTCTTAACTTGATAAGGCGTTTCACAATGGCTCAAAGCATGCATTGCTATTTTTTGGCAAGTTGCAAATGCAACCCAAAAATGTACAGCTACATGTGCCAGCAACACAAAAAGCATACATTCCAAACAGACTACATGTAATTAACTGAAATGTTGCACAGTAACACATTGCAAGGTCGACTATAAAACATATATTTTTTAACCAAATTAATTTGTTTTGTCCTAAAAATACTTCTTTTGAACTCGGCCAAGTCTTTTCGCCCCTTCATTTATTTGTTTAATCCAGTCAGGCAATATAAGGCATATACTGGCCAGCTCTAACTCTGTACACCTACGTATAACTATACTATGCACACCTTCAAAAAAAAAGGAGTTAAGCAGAAAATAGGGATTTGTCAAAGGCTGTCTTTTGTAAATATCTAGTTCCATCCATCTGGTCAGAATGGCACTGTCTTTTGACCCACTATGCTACATTCTGTCTCAAAAAATAGTCTAAACAAGAAAGTGCACCTTATTTCAAACTTTAACAAAATAATGCGATGCACTTCAGGCTGTTTACAGTAACATTTAACTAAAGATGTGTGGCACACTCCAACATGTACTGTATGCTACAGTTCCTCCACAGCATTGACATCTACTGCCGTATGATCTTCAGGCAAACTTGAATTCTCAGTTCTGATTGGTCGATCCATTGCAACAAACAGTGTGATGCTAGTATACAACCGTATTGCACGGTTCAGATCATATGTACATGTACCTACTGTACATAATACACTGTTCTAACTCGATGCACTGCGCTATTTTTACGCTAAAAGCAAACACACATCTGCATGACTGTAAATTCAAAAGTAATGTGTTTGCCTGTGCTAATTGTCACGTGTTTAAATGCACGTTCAATTCTAACAATTTCCTTGTAAGCCCTGTAGCTATTGTTGTTATTGAAACAAGTTCAAACACAAATAATTCCAATGCTCCCTAGATAAAATTGCAGAATTGTGGTACATCATTGTTACTGTTTTTTGCTGTGCGCCTTATGAGATCTTTTGTGTCCCACATGGCCGACACAGACGTACTACATTATTCCGTGTTCCACTCGCACCCATGTGATAACTAATAATATCTCATCACAAATTGCCACGTGTGTATACATGTAAGCCTATATGAGACCTAGGAACCCTACTCCTGCTTGGTTCTTGCCTTGGTCATCTTTTCACCGTACTGTGCATTTAAATTTACTGCTGCAAGGAATGGAAATATATGTCTCTTGAACTGAACTGGATTGAATTAAACCCTACATCATCCACTGCATACACGTGTAAAGCAGGATCTCTAGCTCCTCAAAGGACTTCCACATGCTTCAAATAAGTAGTCTTAAATAACAATAGTGGCATGGTGGATTATATCCCTATGCTGTATACTGCAGGAATACCTTTGGTGCGACTACGGATGCCATGACCAACAGGTGCAAAAAAAAAATGGCTAGGACTGCAGCGCTACGTTTCAAATGACAGTGGGTGATGACATGCTCTTCAGCTCCCTTCCAGCACTGCACAGACACTACCGAGCTCTTGTGTTCATGTCCTTTGTAAAAGCCCTTGTTCGCGCTACATCAAAGCGCTAGAGGTCTTTTCGTTTGCGAGAAGAGAATTTTTTCGGTGGTACAGTGTATAAACTGAAAACCTTATCTTACTGACTAGGCCAAACATTCCAAAGACATATTTACACAAATTTGCTCCCTTTCTAACCCTAAGTGAATAAATTCTCTTCTACAGCCACTACCGGAATATACATGTACAGTACATGTATGTACCGTAGGCTATATTCTATGTTATTTTTTTTACAGTAGGTTAACATAATATCTAACTGACAAGAGTTTAAGGTTGGCTTTCATTGTGATAATGTGTATCCAAGAAATTTAGACCAGTGAAGTTCTGCTGAAGAACTATTCAGTCTAAATGTTTAGTGCTGTGAAAAACAACACACTGCTAATCATTCAGGATAATCTATCAGTGGGAAGAGCAACCTGACTGGCTCTCAGGCATCAGCGAAGACAAAGAAAATAAATGTGAACCATTCACTGGGCTGGGAGAGATGCACTAGTTGTCCAAACATAAGAGAAAAACATGACCCCAACATGGTTCCACAATCAAACACTTCCATTAGCTTTTCTGCTCTCTCGTTTCTGCTCCCCGAAATGCGTCAAAAACATGAGCTCAGCCTGTACCCGGTGCACGTACCTAACAAGCGCAGCCGCTCTTCCCCTCGCTCGCCTCGTCTACCTCCATGGGCAGGCCGCGGCCGTTGCCGTGGGCGACCACCGCACCAGGGAACTGGCTCTTGTCCACGCTGCGCTCCATGCGCAGCATGACGTTGTCCAGCAGGCACTCGATGGCTTTACTGATATTGTTGCCCGTCTTGGCACTCGTCTCGAAGTAAGGCAACCTGTGGACAGGTAACATTATAGTGAGAAGTGGTTCAGCAGGTATGTCCCCCCCCCCATCAATACAGATCGCTAGCCTAAGCTCAAAGAACCACCTGTGCTGCAAATTTGCTTCTCTTTTTGTGCAGGTGAGAAATAATGCTATGAGTAGGTTTCTTTATTCCTATGTATTCAAGCTGACAGAGCTTCGAATAGGTTCCATACTGCTTGTCCAGTGAGGCCTGCCCAGCCTGTCAGATGATACCAACAGAGCCAACCAACAAACCTGTCAGAAAAACCAACCTTGCAAGATTATTGTAGACTATACAGTACATTATACATGTATATGAGTACCTGTACATTTGTACATGTACCTTGATCAAATGGGCAAGATATGGGATATATCCATTAATTGTAATCCAATCCCATTGCCAAAGGCAGAGTGCAATGTGTGTGATAAAGGTGAGACCAGGTACATGTATGGAACAAGGGACGAAGGAAATGAATCTGTTTCATTATGAGAAATGGGGAAATCTGATGAGAAAATTGGCCCATCAGTGTCCAACAACCTGGTGTTGCCTTAATGAGTTACCCCGTACCTGTTGTGAGACAAAGAAAATGCGTGTCCATGTACATGTATCACATACAGTAGGATATTTCAATATCCAACCAGATTCTCGTTAAGCTCACTATTTTAGTAATCTTTTGTCTTTAGGAACATGTATTCATTTTATGAGTTACTTTGATTTTTCTAGTGAAAGACTTCATTCCACGATTCTGGAGAGCAAATTTGCTTTAAAACTTTTTTTGTGTTAGCAAAGTATGTGTAGCAATCTATTAGTCAGTCTTTTATTGAAAATTCAAAATATGTTAAACACTAATAATTAATAACTTCCAACTTGATGCAAAATGACCTAAAGTAATAAAATGGGACAAGACATTACCAGGATTTTTCCTAGCAATCAACCCAGAGAATCACTCTAAGTTGGCATCATATCTGTTTTAAAACTTTCCATGGAAATCAAAATCTGTAAAGAAGCACGACAAATTAATTAACTACCGGTATTACAAATAACCAACTGACAAGTTCATTAAAGCTAACATGATCAAAGCATTGTACTGATCACCTCAGAGTCAGTTCGGTATTTCATAAAGGCAAGGTCTTTCGGGAACAAAGCACACGCGTTCAATGTAAGTCTGCCTATGGCTGTACTGACATGACAGACTACTGCATGGAACTGTTGTTGTTCCTAAATAGCCTTGGATGCACTTCAGTTTGGGCATGGGCTGTTGGAATACTGAACTGGTTCATGCGTCAGCTGTTGCTGGCACTCCCCACAAGCCCAAGCCCATGCGCAACTGTCTGACTATATGGATAATGCAGATCTGTCTGTTTAAATGCCTACTTGGAGCCAGTGCAAAGTGATTCAAGAACTGTTCCACTCTTTAGTGGCCCCGCAGCTGTGCAGAGGCCAAAAAGTGTTTGGTTTCTACATGGTCAGCGCAAGCGCTGCAGTAGCCCCGCGGGTATGCAAAATGACGCGTTTGTTATTCAATATGGAACGATATCTGAAAGCTGCCCAAATTGCTAGATCAACTGGGAATCCTGCCACCGTATCATTTAAAATACATGTTTAGCTTCTATACCCATACAATCGTGTAATAAACGATATCACTGTTTGATGATATGGAAAGATTCCCACCCTAGAGAGGGGACCAGAGGGAAACAGAGTTGGTCTTGTATTTAAAACTTGTAAATGCTCTAAATGTATCTGGGAGCTTTCCTTCTCGCATGCTTTCTTTGGTGTTGATGTTATGATGTTGACTGCATCGTGTGCTGAATACTGAAGACAGTTGCTGAGGTTTTTTCACTGTTAGGCAGTGGCTTCACTGACAAAATGGATCAGAAGGACACATGCTTGTTCTACGCTAGACTAAAGACAAGTTTGAAAGCTGTATCGCACATTGCATCGCTAAATAGTGCCATGCAGTTTTAAAATTGGATTCAAGATTGTTCAAATTGCTAACTGCATGGCCTCCTATTTTCCCACTGCATCTGCATCAATGCGATCTGGAGCTACATGTACCACGACAGAGATCAAAACTGTCGCTGTTCCAAGCCTCCTGGCTACACTTACACGTACATGTAAAAGGCAAAAAATGATTGAGTCTCTAGTTTCCATGGTACCAGGAGACTGGAAATAATCATTTTGCAGCCAGTTGATACTCTTGGATTGACAGAGGCAGGTGGTGGATCAATAGGGGCAAGGAGAGGCATCTCTGATCTTTGCCTTTTTCTTCCCACTGAAATTTTAAAAGGTCATGATGTACTAGGAATTTGTCATGGCATTTTGTACATGCACTTTACTCAAACTCCACAGCCACGTTTTCTGGGAAGTTACATTTAGGCAACAAAACGGATTCCCAACATTATGTTTCTCCCTTTTTTTTCAAATGCTTAGGACTTCCCTTTCGGTTTCTTAACAAAACCGAGACAAACTATCACATTTTACTCTGAAAGAAAATGCATGGCAGGTAGCCAAGAACGATTGTTCATTCAATCAATTTTTCAAACTACTGTAGCAAAGAATTCTTACAAAATTGACAGTGGAACTTCAGAACTCTAGAATCATTTTCCAGTATCCATCGTTTTCTTCCCTGTTGTCCTTTTCCCTGGTGTTATTGTCTGTGACTGTTTCAAAAGTAGGAGTATTAATGTACCATGTATTCACAACAACAGCTCTTGCCGGCAACTTACCCGTACTTTTCTGCCATTTCCTTGGCTCTCTCATCCGAGATGGCTCGATTCTCCTCCAGGTCTGACTTGTTGCCGCATAGCACAATGTCAGGGTTCTCACAGTAGGCGTGCATCTGCAGCTGTGTCATCCAGTTGCGGATGTTGATGAAGGACTGCTCATTAGTGAGGTCAAACAGGAGGAGGAAACCCATGGCGTCGCGGAAGAACGCAGTTGTTAGGCTTCGAAACCTTTGGGGGAGTGGAATGATAGCAGTACAAGAAGGTTTGTCAATTTACATACATTGCACTTTAATAATGTGCTCTATACATGTGTACGTGTAAAATTAGAACTTTGCTCTGTAACAATACACAGTGCTTCAGTACGATAGTTCAATCCTTGGCCATGCTCCGAATGCTCCGGTTACAGCAAAAAAGTCTTGATTATCACTTGATTCCACAAGAGGGTTTTACCAAAATCTCCACCATGTCTCCCAGCTTGGGCTTCATCATTCAATACAACACATGTACTGTACATGATATCAAACATTTTTTTTTATTATGGACTGAACACTATCTCAATAACTCTGGCATCAAAAACAATGTCTAAGACAAAACAGCAGTTATGCAAAACCTTCCAAAACCTTGAAGAATTGGCTTGTACATACATGTAGTTGAGCTGCACCTGAAGCCTACACTTGACTAGAATATCCTTTTTAAACATTAATGGTGAGACATCATGCTCTTGGACATACATGTAAAACCAAAGTCCCAAAGTCCAACTTTGTGATTCTCTAACCATCAAGATCCCACATGCTGAAGTCTGGCTCAAACTGAAGCTGCATCCGAATCTCTTGTCTAGAGCTACCGGTACATTTACATGTACAAGAAGGACTAGGTCTTCGCTCCATTGGAAATGCATAGAGACGTGCAGACAATAGACCTAGCCGTAGCTCTGGAAGCCCATTTTGGACAAGGCCTACATGTAAGTCCGGATTGAACCTACATGTACATGTATGTATACGTGTATGGTGTACACGTACATGTATTCATCCAGTTTCGGAAAACAAGACAAGTCAATTTTTATAGGCGATGAACATGAGTAATAAACCCCGCAAGTCTATTTCCTCAGGTGGCAACTAATGCATGCCAATCTAACAGGTACAGGGTAATATACCGTACAACCGCACACAATAAAAGCAATGAGGAATGAAATACTGCCCCCGATAATGTTTGCCCACAGACGAGAGGAATTATTTATTTTAGAGGAAAATAAATTTGATGAGCATGATGAAAGGTGACAAGCACAGACACTTGCAGAATTCCTCACATTGCCTTGTCAAGATCCAGGTTTTATTTTCTTTTAGCAGCATGCACACCAGTATGTCCTGAGTATGAAGTACATGTATACGTGTTAAGTTATAGCACTGGACACTGCATACCGGTACCCAGTACAGTGAAGTGATAGCACTGGACACTGCATACTGGTACCCAGTACAGTAAAGTGATAGCACTGGACACTGCATACTGGTACCCAGTACAGTGAAAAGCGGCGTTGGTGGCACTGGGAGTACTGGTACACATACGGTACATGTACTGGTAGAGTGGCACCATACTGGTAGCTACATGTACATGTACATACGGACTACAACTCACATGCTGAACAATACATGTACATGTACATCAACATATACTGTAGTTACAATAATACAGGGAAAAATTCAATGTTTTTGTGTCCCCAATGTGCTATGTCCCCTCAACACATGTATTCCGAAATTTGTATCCTTGTGGAGATTTGGCTTTGTTCTCCAGTACTAATGCGGTCGCGTGTGAAACAATGTTTTCAAAATGCTCCCATTTCAACATGAATCTCTCACCTGGACTGAAATTTCGACCGAATGTCCCTTGTATGAAACACTTCAATTTGGGATGGATTCTTACGCATTAAAAATTTCTCCTTTTTGAGCAATTTCCAAATATCAGTTTTGTGAAATCCTTGTGGGAACCTATTCACCTTTAGAAATTCCTTGTGGAGACCTATTCAACCCATTCTTCTGGGTCTCCACAAGGCACCATATTTCAGCACATCAGGGACAGTCTCACCTACATGCACTACACTGTATCCCATTACTACACATCTGTAAATGTACCATAGAAGTCTGGCTGGTCCTTTACCCCAGGGTTTTTCTTCCCCCTACTTTTCCTCCAACTTGCCTGTGATTTAGGATTTATCACTGTACTAACCACATTGTATATTCATGAATACAATGCTCAAGTTTAGAATTTATGTACCGCAGCAAAGCCAAAACATGTATACTGTCCATGTGTACTGTACATGTACATGTTACACACTACACTGTACATGGTCTACAGGTGTAACTAGTGTATTACTGACATGACAGACCTGTGTACATGTATGTACATGTACATGTATGTCTGATTTGTTCACTGGTTTGGGGGCCCCGAGTCACTGCACCACGGCCACGGAAGCGGAAGGTGGGAAAGGGAGGACAGTGGCTCCCCTACCCTTTTGGGCGGGAGAGGGATGGCCTCCTACTTTTGCAGGTCCTACCCTGTATAATGGGGTGGGGCTAAATGGATCAGCCAATTAAATGACTGATGCCTGATGGTCTGTCTCCCCCCCCCCTTAATTGGAAATTGTTCTGCCATCGGTGCTCTAAGTGTTCAGACAGGATCGTGCTGCTGAAGTTATAGGAGTAAAGACAGAAAGAGGCTCTCTATTTCACTCAAGAAGAATGTGGGGCCGGGTGCAACAAGCATGCTTTACCTGTTGTGTGGAATTTGCATTCAAATATGCGTCTGAAAATTTACTATTTCAGATGTGGGCGTACATGCATACTCACAGGCTTTGAGACATTTACGGGGGTAGTTGCCTTTTCACTCATGAAATACACATATGTACAATTAGATGGATCTGACAAATTTTTCAGATAAGAGTAAAGTGGCCATTCTTTGATACATGTACAATGTAAGTCAGCCAGTTCAGGGTACGTGTAGTGGGCAGTTGATGGGCAAATAGAAAAGATGAAGGGGAACAACCATTCAGGAATTTGTCCAATTCTCTCTCCTTTCTCAGCAGCGCTCACAACTGTTTTCCTGAAACACTGCCAGTCTGTTGCCACATTACAGTACACATGAGAGTCCATGTGCTTACATTTAACTTCATGAGTGTCAGAGCTCCCTCCCATTTCTTGCAACCTTGGACCCACAAATACACGTAACAATGCACGCAAAATAATTAACTGCACAGAAGCCTCTGAATACAGGCACAGTGCAAATTGCTCATCTTGAAAAGGTCCATCTCAATCATGTCAGTCCTTCACATACCCTGGTACCTGTACGGTAACCAGATAGTAATACAGGTGCATGCATCTGTACCTGTCTCCCAACATTAAACCTGCATACAATGTACAATGCATGTACATGTATAATGTACATTTACCAGTACATGTACATGTATGGTATCAGAGCCCACTATCCTTTAATTCCACCGACAGGTTTTGGGAGGATATCTTGTAGAGACTGAAGACTAAGCAGAGCCCAGCCACTACGACTGGTAACTTTCAAGGAGGCTGATGTCCTTTGAAAGGTAAACAGACGAAGAATAGGAGCAATGTACATGTACATGTACAGACATTGAAATTTCCAAAATAGTAACATGTACAGTACGGTAGGAATGCTCCACGCCAAGATTTTAGAGAATGAATACAGGTACTTAATTTCCAGTTCCCATTTTGTCAACTGCAGTGCTACGGCCGATCACACCACTCCTGAATACCAAGGAAATCTACATACATGTACATGTACATCAAAATTTGGCTGATCGCTTTGTGCAACTATTTAGTGTTTACTCACACCAGATCACTGTTTTCACAAGCTATTCTGCTCCCTGCCCATCTCTGCAGCTAACACTGGCTCAGTCTCCCCTCACCCCCCTCCCCGCAACCAAATCATAATCTGAGTCCTCGTGCTCCGTCAGACCAATTTCCCAATCGCAACCACTGATCATCAGTTTAGGCTGTCTGTTCCCCGGGGGTGGGGGTGGGGGGAGATGGAGGCTTTGCCACAATTTCAGGTTCCCCCGATGATGTGGAGCTGTATGTACTGCCAGTGAGCATGGCACGGTGATAACATTGTACATGTTCTTGATGCTAGCAATTAACCTTTCCTGCACCAGATGGGGCCCCGTGCGAGAACGACTGCTCGGGGTATTATTTTTCCGCGGCACCGAAATGATGGTGGGAGCTTCAGGCAGTCGGAGACAACTTCAATTTAGAGCTTCGCGAGATTCGTTCATTAGTAATAATGATACAGAATTATAACTGTCGTTGGAGGCTGATCATTCCCTATTCACCTTATTCATGCACTGGGACTACACAGGGACATACATGTATTGTCTGTACGTGAACATGTCCATGCATGCAAATGGAGAACAGCTGCTACAATACTGTTTCAACCCCTCTCCTCTTCGAGCTAGCATTAGTAGGCTCATCTGACAAAGAATTACCGTACATAATGTGCTTTTCTCTCCATGAAATTTAATTGGCCAGAATAATTTCAGAAAATCTTTCCACAATATCTCATGCCTTGAACTACATGAACAACACTTGTGTATTACATTGGTACAAGTCCAGTTCATATTACATGCAAAGTATGGATACAAACCTGCACCTTGACTAAAGGCTAAGCTCAGGCCTACATGTACACATGTACTTTGGTTCACACTTGTCTTAGAGGCTTCACGAGGTGGACTCAAGATGTTTAAATCTTCTGCCAATTTGCTTTGTGGATAGACACTGTACATGTACTATACATGTACCGGTATGTGCAGTAGATGTACATGTACATGTATGCAAGAACAATTTGGTTGTTAAAATCCTTGAAACAAGGGCGAGATGGGGGATGGTGACTTGAATCGAAAATATATGAAAATATAACTTTACAGCCAGCAAAGCATGAGTGCTTTGAGTAACAAAGTAGTAAAACACAATTGACTAAAAACCCTCTTTGAATCCTGAGGTTTTCAAAAAGATCTGAAAATACAATGTATGATGAGGAGTAACGTGCCTGTTTGCAGAGGACCAGTTTTTCCCAACAGGCAACATTCCAGACCATATGCACCTGAGCTGAATACAGGCTCCTTAGCAGCAAGTATCACATATAATATGGTCGTTGACCTTTTATAAGCACTGGTCACCCGTGGTTTTTGCTTACACCTGTCACTCAGATTATGCCACCTAGCAATATTCACGACACAGGCAGGTGCTACAGATATGACAGGTGGCCTCCTCAGCAAACCATCTTGGCAAAGATTGCCTGTGGGGTCTTGGTAAAGACACCAAGCATAATGAAACAGTGTAGGATATCCTGCAGCAGCCCCTCTCCCACAAAGCACTGCATGAATTTTTATAGCCTAAGCCCTCTTAACAACTTGCTCCCCCCCCACTAATTGGTATGCATAGACTTTGGCTGCTCTCATTTCCCGGGTAAGAGTGATTACCTTTCTTGGCCGGCCGTGTCCCACAACTGCAGGTGCACGCGCTGCCCTCTGCTCATGTTGTCTGCGACACCTTTGGGCCTGTGCATCTGTGTGGTAAGACACATATAATAAACACATCGGTGTTATCACATCCATCATTCTGACAAGGGTGCCAAGTACCGGTACAGCAGTGGAACTGAGTTAATACTTCAACCCTTAGAGTCCGGTTCATTTATTTTACAATGTACTTTCTCACAGCCAAAGTGGGAACACTTTGCCTCCTGCAACAGGAACAGTTGACACTTGGTACGGAAAGAAGGGCAGCAATGCCACCATAGACTGACCCATTTACATGTACATACAGTTCACGTACATGTACATGACGAAAATCCATCCCCCTCCCGGTCCCGTTGCCCATAGATTCAATGGTAGAATGCCAATTTTCATCTGCATGTACTGTATATGTATGTACATGTATTCTACATACGTGTACAGCATGTCAGATTGTAGAATTCAGTATGTGACTCACTCGACTCTCCGCAATTATTTTCACATTACAACAGATTAAGCCATTATTATTCAGCAAAGATGAAGCACACCACTACAAGAACCAAGCAAGATTTAGAATCAGATTAGATTTGTCAATTTAGAATCCACATGCAGGGAAAAAAGATGTCTATTTTCACTGATGTAACAAGGGACGCCGTCACAAACTGTGCCCGTACTTCGAGGAATGACCCATGTACGAAAAATGTACAGGTACCGATACAAGTACGTGTACATGTAGATTGAGGAGTGCTACAGGCTACGCACAGTACATGTACATGTAGCTGCAGGTGAACTCTTCAGATTTGGGAGCATTTTGGGCCATGGAACCTCTCCTCAGTCGCTGTACAGGTATATCCAAAATAGTGCAGTGCACCCCCTTGAACCATAAAATTAGGATGCACTGCGCTACAGTGTACAAAGTCTACCTGTGGCACTAGTGGGGGATAGAATCATGTACTGGTAGAGATTTAAGGAAGGGTGGGGAAGGCAGACACAAAGTAAAGGTATTCTGCTGTTGGAGTATCGTTACAGTAATGCGAGTATTATACTGGGTACATGTCATTTATTGGTACATGTACACAGTAGTGGTACATGTACATGTACATAATACTGAGAGCACATACCGCATGAACAATATGTACAATGTACATGTACATAAATGAATTACAGTACTTTTGGTCAAGTTGTTTGTTAACCCTAACCCCCCAATGGTTGCTGGCCCTAACCTCCATTCACTGTTGGCTGTTGGACTTTGTTTTTCTGAGGTATGCCAAACCCAATGCAAAAGCCAGCTGTTATGGGCCTACCAGACCTATCCCCACAGAATTAAATACTTTACTACTGTTTAATTCTGTGTGGTTGGGGAAGGTTAGGGTTAAGGGCTGTATGTCCAAAAGCAGAAACTACAAGTGTGTGTTCGTGCATCTGCACCAGTATGACACCAAGGTACATGTACGTGTAGCAGGAAAACGGGTTTACCTTCTCCCTCCCCTCTCATTTACACAGAAGGATCGGCTGTGGCAGTTTATCTACAATGTACAATGGACTAGAGAGCTGTGATGAACCACGGGAGGCAGCCGAAAGGGGGCTACTATGCCTTCAAAACACGAAGTAAGATCATGTTGTTTACCCGATACCTCACTGAGCCACTTAGGTCCCAGAGGGGCCCCTTGGGCCCATCAGCCCCACTCCCCCTCGCGTCGTGTCCATGCAAAAAAAAATCGCACAGTAGGAAACTCACCACGCGCTTTTCCCTGAAGTCGATTCCCACGGTGGAGATGAACTTGGAGTTGAAGGTGCCGTCTGTGTACTGGTAGAGAAAGCTAGTCTTGCCCACCCCGGAGTCGCCCAGCGCCAGGAACTTGATGAGGTAATCGTACTCGCTGCCCATCGTGTTGGACGATGGGGACACCGTTGTGGAGTCACCCATGGATGGGAAGGGAGAAGGGAGGGGGTGTGTGGTTGCTACAGCTGAGAGATCTGTGGTGGATTTATAGAGAAAAAAATAAAGAGCATTTAATGCACGTATGTAGGGCTCAATAACCTTGGACTGTAATGGATAGTCACTGTTTTGGGGCACCAGTTGGTAAATTCATGGTTGTTGCAATGTGCTTGTACAGGTAAATTAAATTTGTACCTGACAATGCACTGCACAGTATCAAATACTGCAGGATGAAATGCAATTCCTTACAGTACTGGTACATGCACTCTGCTAGGCACCTACACTACATACACACTAAAATATACCGTAGCAACACATAGATGTACCTGTACATGTACATGTATGTACCAATAAAGGCGTGACAGGTGCACAATGTACACAATGCACGTATAGTACACATGTACATGTACTTACTACCTGGTGCCACACATGAGTGTTCCTGGCCTGTTCTGCTCGGGTTCAAACACGAAAACAAGAAATTTCCTCAATTCAAAACAAAATACCTTGCTGTTCTTACGGTTCACGTACCCCGGTACAGTATATTTGACCCTAACCTACCGGTAGGAAACCAAACTATCCTAAAGAAAATGCACAGGTACAGTACATAGTACATGTACCAGGGGGTACATGTAGATGGTTACATAAAGGTATACATTTACCCAGAGTTTGCAAGGATTGGACTTGTGATCTGAGCAATGAATTCGGGCAGCAGCTAGTCCATACAATGGTGCCTATGTTCAGGAGCAGGTACTTGCTTCGGGAAGTTGATCATCCGAGACTGGAAAACAAGACTGATTCAATCTGTCCACTGGCCATGTCACACACTCAATGTGTACTAGATTCTACTGTATGTGAATTCTACGCACAACGTATGAAGTATCACATGTCAAATCTGGCTTGGCTCCTCTTCTCAACAAAACAGACCGAGCACGGTAAAATTGAAAGATACACAAGACTATGAGAGGCCCCCCCCTCCCATGAGCCATTGAAATTGTGAAACCGATACCCAGGGATCTGGTTCTAATTTGCATACTGTGTACAGCTCCATGCCCACAGATAGCAAAGATAAGGATGGAGCATATGGGATGCATCTTGCAAGACGTGAGCACTTGAGACTTGGACTTGACAGTCCTGAGATGGATGTTCAGATAATATTAACTCTAGGATTCACATTTACAATGTACGGTGTGGTCATTTTATATCAGGGTCAGGTCATACCGGTACATGTACAATGTTGAATATGACTTACCAGGTACATGTAGTTGTCACACCATTAACCGTACACACTCATGTACATGTACCGTACATGTACATGTACACCTACAGTCAGTGCTATACCGGTACCTCATGCACATGTATCACATGACCACTTATCGTCTAATGCAATCATGCATGGTCTTGCATGAACAATGAATACAATTTTGCCACAACAAACATAAGCCCTGCCCGCAGGGGCTAATTTCACAGAGCTGCTTAAGCGTGAAAAACAAAGGTTACCAGCTCAAACTCTATGTCATTGTCATGATAACCAAAACACAACTACCAAAACACAGCTACAATCCCCCCAAAATACACATCACATGGAGTTTTGGTTGGTTACCTCATTTATCAAGCAGGGTTTTCTCATGCTGAAGCAAATTTTGTGCTTAAGCAGCTATATGAAATTGGCCCAAAAGAAGTTAAGAACTTGCAATTTTTTTTCCAAGCAGTGAATGGGGTCCAGTTCTTTCATTTTTTCTTTGTCTAGATGGTGTCCTCATTGGAATAAGAAAATTTGAAAATGTTCAAAACATCGACTGCACATTTTCAGCAGTAAAATATCTCATATGATAAAAGTACATGTATGCACAAAATAAAAAGTGGTCCTTAACTCTTTTTTTAAAGTAGTGATTTTATCACATTGATTGAACATTATGTATGCATCATGCGCATGTAACGCCATCTTGCATACATACAGCAGCTCCACTTTGCTTGTTGCAACCTTGGTGTTTCCATTATACTGCTTGATGAGACAGATAACCATGCAATTATCATTATCATCAGGCAATTTTGAACATCAATTATTTCAACTGAGCAGCATAACCAATTAACAGAGCTTGTGTGCTGTATGGTGCATTGTACATACATGTATGAAATGTACACATGTGTATGTACACATGTACGTACAATGTATGTACATGTAAATCCGAGCAGTAGAGTACTGGTACATGTACATGTATATTGCACAACTTTTAGTCACGAGGAAAAGTGTTGTGATGTACAGGTGTACATGTACATGTAGTTACATGTACGTACATGATGTTCACAAACATGCTTACACATGTGCATAAATATTTTTTTCTGCCATAAGCAAGCAGACAGAGGAAGATGGCATTTTGCTGGTTTGGCAGTGGACAAAAGTGCAGGCACATTAACAAATTATAAAATCAATCAAGGTTCCAATGACAGTGAAAATTCCATCCCATTTCTGGTTTTGGCTAAACAATGTACTTTGTCTATGTACATGTACATTATTGGCTCATCCGACCAACATGCATATTGAAAGGCTAAGATCCAAGAAACACTGCTTTCATCCTGCACACTGACATTAATTAAGTTCCTACAGCAACTGATTTGCAGTGCAGAGCTTCAAGAATGTTGAGTTTCTGCTTAATCCGAAATACTAACCGATAAATGGCCTCTCACGTCATCTCCACAACAACTGATAGCTAACTAAAACCATTCCCAGTACCTGCAAATTTAATGTAAGACACTCACATGATGATTACACGATGCCATCCGTATGACCTAAGATTGTCCCTCCGTGCTGTCCAAAAGCTAGACGATTTGCTTTTATACAGGAAATCAATGACAAATAAGCCAGAATAACCGTCAGGTCGATGGAGTGAAGCACCTGGAATTGTTCTTTTATCCCAAGTGTAGAGGAAACACACGCACCTCACTCATTCGGTGTCTATTTAACATAGTAGACAGTATACATAACAGATGGTAAGATTCTATAATGTAACACTACTTGTACATGCGTGTGCCAGTAAACTTGTTTGCTGGATACATGAAGGCAGGCGTAATATGTATCAACTCTATGCATCACTACCCTCAGTCTGGTCACATGATTAGAAATTGAGGGTAGTGGTTTGAAAGATACTGGTAGAGTATGCGTATGCATGAACGTGGGTCAAACTCTGACATCGGCAGCCAGAATTTACAGATGTACATATCATCTTGGATATTATTACCTTTTTATGAATCAATAATCTTTTTTGTCAAGGAGATCGGTGAAGTTTGAAAAAGAAAGGAGACTGAGAGCCAGGAAAGGGCCATACTCCACAAACGTGTCGTTCAGGTGTCTTCAATATACACATGTAAATGCACTGTGCATGTATACATGGATCGATTCATTTGCATGGGCATAACGTTGCATTGTAAAGTGGCAACTTCATGCTGAAGCAAACATGTACAATTTGTACATGTACATGCACAACGGACGCACATGCTCCAATATACATGTATTTTTCTGACAGGCTTTGCTTTAACCACTTCCTGCCAGGTGGAATTTGCATATGTGGGACGAGTTCCCGGGCGATTTTCAAGATTTTCCATTTTTAAAATTCTTCAAAAATTCATAACTTCAGTTACTAGATGTTTACACCCACACGAATGCCTGTCTGGTGGCTACTCTAATCTGACAGACAACTTCCACTGACGCCCCAGCATTGCAGCCAGGCCTGCCACCCAGTAAAGAGAGCCCAGATGGTGTGGTTTTGCGTTATTTTCTTTGTTCCCAAAATCAGCCCAGTGCGGTGCTGAACGGCCCTGGTGTCTTTTCAAATGCAGTTAGATTAGCGTGCAGTGGTACTGTATTGCTCATTGCTGGAGTGCTCGAGCACTTTTGTCCCCGCTGATAATCCACAGGCACTGAATGCCGCAAACAGTGGTATACTGTTTCAAAACAATGATGGATTACCTCCGCTAATGTCAGTTGAGAAATGATGGCAATTCCAAGCAGTTCGGTCTTTTGTTTTGAGTACTGTCTTTTGTTACAAGGCTCTCCTTTGTCTGATTTCAGGCACCCCGGCTATGCATACAAACCCAAGGTACAGGGTACTGGGAACCCCGAAGGCAAGTGGTTAACTTGACGCCGGATGACGTGTTAACAAACACAAACTTTACTTATTTGTTCCACGGAGGATGTGTACACTTGTTTACAATTTTTTTTTCCTGCAATTAACGTACATGTACATGTTAAGTTCATTAACGTATCGTGCTCGGTTGGGTCAAAGTGCGGAAGATGATCCAAACGTGGACTCTGCTACTAAGTGGCCCCATCCCCAAACAAACAAAAAACACAATGCCTTTCTTGAGTAATTAGAATTGAATTGGGGAGCCCCCATCATACACAAAAGAGCTATGGGGATTAAAAACATCCTTCGCACCATGGTTTGGTTGAGCCAATTTGCTACATGTAGGTAGCGAAACCACACTAACAAGAGATAACGTTACAATTACATGTACATGCAGAAACTCCTTTTGCATCAAAACAAACACATGTCACATGGCCACGGGTGACACCTCTACATGCTATGGACCTTTTGTACTGGTATGTCAACCAGTTGACGTGTGGACAAGTGCCACAATTTTCATCAGGGTTGTCGGAAAAAAAATGGGCAAAAGAATGAAAATACTAGTACTGATGCCTTAACTCAAGAGTTGTGCCTCCCTACACATTTTATGGGCGTCGTAAATAAAGTGAAAAAGTGGAAGAGTTTGTGGGGACAAAACCCACCCCCAGCAGCTTTTTTGTGTAAGAAAATCCGGCCTTAACTGGCAAATGTACTATTTACTGACACTTCTTGTGCCAATGGGATGCTACAGAATTGTGTCTGTCAAAACACTGGCACTTTCTATACATGTTCTAACAGGTACCAGTTTGTATCCGCGTACATGTTTGTACAATGTATCTGCCTGATGTGTGATGTATGTAAAATTACTAACAGGCTAGCAAAGCAAACAAAATTGGAACACTTACGCACTTAAACTGTACACCTGTTTATCTATGAACTGCACACCAACCTAATAACTAGTCAAATCAAACAGAATTTGTACAGTACTTGTAAATTATGCTTGTACTACCTCGTACATAATGCATACATACCGGAACCTGTACTCTACACGTACATGTACATGTATGTACCTTTATTCAAGACCATCTTTGACATTGAAGACTATTTGCCTGATGTTCATTGTTATGCAGACGATACACCGTTGTATTTATCATTGATGACAATTCCTGACAAATTGCTCTAGCTGCAATGGAAAGTTGTATTCAGGACATCAGAAATTGGATGCTGCATGATAGGCTGTTGATCAATGACGCTAAGCGTGAATGGAGGAAGGCAACGGTTGCAGAAACTCAACATTTCCAACGTCATGGTGGGTGATTCTGCAATCCCTCCATCCATGTGTGTCAGGACTTTGAGATCATGGTTTGATGGACACCCACGTCACTGAGGCTTGTGCAGCATTTTTCCACCTTCACAATATTAAGCGCATCAGTAAATTCCCCCTCATGATTCTCTTTCAGTGTTAATTCATGCATCTGTGAGCAGCTGTTTATAGACTATTGTACCTTTTGCCAACAGCACAATGAGATTACAGCGAGTCCAAAATGCTGCAGCTAGAGTTCTTCCGAATACACCCAAGTTTCAACACATGTATAAATGTAACACCAACATTGCGTCACCTCACTGGTTACCTTTTTTGTAGAACATTAACTTTAAAATAATTTTGTTAACATACAAAGCCATACATGGTGTTGCTCCCTGATATTGACAGGATCTTGTCATTACGAAGGAGTCTACATGTACATGTATGTACTGTAGATATCATTTCAGGTCAGCAAACAACACAACCCTTTCTTAAAAAATCCTAGTGGTAAAATGTTACCCACACTTGGTGACAGAGCATTTGCAGTGACTGCTCCTACTACACATGTACATGTAAACTATGGAATGCCTTGGCATGGTACACACAGAGCGAACAGTCTTGCTGTTTTCAAATGTAAAGTTACAACTTGTCTTTTTAAAGAAACCAAAAAATAGAAATATTTTTATAAATTTTACTAAAAAGCCTTTAAATTGCATCTTTGGGTTTCAATTAACCTTATTTTAAATTTTTGTTTTGCAATTTTAACCCATTTTGGATGATTTTGGGTTTTATGCTAATGCTATTTGCATATTCATGAGCGGAACTATGATGTCATCGCACTGAACCTCAATGTTGCACTGATTTGTGCACAGAAAATTTCTAGATTTTCTTAACCATTGCTATGGCAGATTTCAATTTCTTTGGCAATTTATTGTTGTGTAAGTATATGGCAATAATCCAGCCAAAATCCTTTTCACAGAAATGTTCCCAGATAACAAATTTGGGGTTCACAATTTGACCCGGTACCAGTAGTTACCTCTCTTATAGTGTAGGTAGGGTTTGAGGCATCTGTCCCCAGGAAAGATCGAGTAGACATCACCGATGCCAGAAGGGACAGGTCTAAGTAAATTTAGTCTCCCTGTTGGCGAGACAGACGTACAACGTATCCCCGTACTTCAGTTTGGGTACTAGCGCCGTGACACTCATTCATTACTAATCCATTTATTTCCTTAATGTGTGTACACGGCACTGTTGATCATTTTTATGGAAATGGCACACAATAAATTTTCGATTATTATTATTAAGAGATAATAAAGTTTACATGTATCTCTATCTAATACAGTGAGTAATGTTATGCAGGCCAGCAATTTTGCAGAGTCCTCCAAAGTAATCCATATAAAACAGAACGTAGAGCTCTCAGAAACACTGACCCACGACATCAGTTAATCTTGAGAGTACATGTAAAAGGCATTGATGTACGCCTTTAACCTGCACCACACATGTACTGTACCAGTACACCATAATAGAAACTATCATGAGCATACCGGTAGGTTTATTGTAAGTGATGTCATCTTGTTGGCTCTTTCATACAATACATTTGGCCTTATGACCAGGGCATTAGAGAGCGGATTAAAACCAGAGTGTGGTGAATACCGTGTGTAATTTTTTTAAATGAGAAATGAGTACCAAGCTGAAAAACATCGATATTTGATCTTGTACGACCTTTTGTGACTTTTAAGTTGCTGTGATCTGTATTCTACTATAGACTGATCAAAATGACTTTCATCTGGAAATCAATCACACCCAGAAGACAAACCAAACAGAAATTCCTTCATGGAAAAAGCCACTGTGAACCAAGTTTGAAGTTTAATCTGCTTTGACTAGAAGCATACATGCAGGCAGTGGCGTACCAATATCAATATCATTGATGAGGGAGGGCCAAGACCAGAATGTAGGGTATGTAGTCTCTCCCCTCCCCCCACTGCACCACAAGAGACTTGAATACATGTACTGCTACAGCCATATCAGAGCCATATGTAGTTCCACATGTACATATATGTTATATCTTCATTAAAAAAAAAATTATTAAAAGCTGGTCGGAGGGGACTCAATGCTCGGGGTAACGCGCTATGGACAGTTGACACCTATCCATTTTTGGTGACCCCCCACCTTGGTACCCAACAGCTTAGTGGACACCTTCTGGAATCATTTCCATTTTAAGATGCAGAGATTTTCAGGCTGAGCTTGTATTCAGTTGAAAAGAAATTTGTCAGCGGCATGAACAACATGCACAAGGAGACACGTCATTGGGCAGTTAAAATTTCTCATCAGCCCTGTCATGTTGTTGATGTGCCTAATGAACTCTGCAAATGTATATTACAAATGTAATCTGATTCAGATGAAATTGCATGCCATGGCTTAATGAACACTGAAATACATGTAGTAACCATTTGCATTACATGTACAATGTCTTTTGCACTGAACATCTGCATACACAGTACCGGTACATACCTTTTCTTAAAATGGGCATATTAAACAAACAACTTTAAATATCCTGAACATTATGAACAACCTACATGTACATGTACATGTACTGTAAGCACATACCAGTGCCGGCATGTGTACTGTACATGTACATGTACCTTACATGTATAGATACAACAGATTAACAAACAAAAGAAAAGCAAAACAAAATCCCAAAAATTGCATGCAGTGGTACCTGTACATGTACCGTAACGTAATCAGGAGTTGAAAACTACATTTACTGTATGCACTCCCAAGTGTCTTGGAGAAATACCGCACAAACACTGCATCACTGTCACTGAGAGTCATAAAAACTAATAAAATATATATCTCCCATACCAAAGCTATCTTTACATCCCCTGAGTCGTTTTACAAACTCTACGAGAGATCATCACGCTGGCCTGAGCACGTACCCTCCTGCCACTCTAAAATGCACTTTCAATTTGAAATGCAAACGCGGAGGCAATCAAAACTGCTGACATTTGGCGATGTCCACTTACAGAGACAGAGGGCATGAATAGAGGCGCAAGATTTAGTAGCTACTGGTAATTTGTGGTGAGGGAATACCGGTACACTACACTTGCTTTCCTTCATGCACAAATTATTCCTTCTGACGGCCAACGGCCCACCTGACTTCAACTTTTCAGTTTTGGGGAGCAAAATCACATTTTCTTGCTTCAGTTCAAGCACCGGATAAAAATTCCCTTAGTTTAACGTTACATGTACCGGTACATCTCAAATAAATGTAACACTGTTCTTTGGCTTTCAATCAACATTGTTAACTAAAATCTTAAGAAAAATGACCACTGACCTACATGTACATGTACAGTATATATGAGTAAAATGCATCAGATTTGTGTAAAAATAGGGCCTAGAAGATACATGCGAAGCATTTTTGTTTGCATCTTGATGCGCACATTCATGCAAAACTGCTTTCCTTACAGAACTCGGGTTAAATAATGCAAAAGCAGTATCAACAATGAACACTCATGCATGCAGCAAGATCACTGTAGCTCCAAGAACAGGCAGCAGAAAAGAATATTTATAGGAATGAGTTTCACACATATGGTACGTATTCAGCAAGTTATGGTCATGGCGAGAGATGAATTATTCACACCCTGTGTGATTCAGGTCGGGTAAGTCATCATCAGGTCTCAGTGTTCAACTTATTTGCAACTTAATGGGTCCCGGTACATGCACATACATGTATGTACCGTACAATGTACAGTAGATGACATTACTGTATACAAACATGTACATGTACCTAGGTAAACATGGCACATGTATACGTGTCCGTGTACTAGAAACGCAAAAGTAACATTAGAAGGAAATAAGGAATGCCTTTTTTGCACAATGCAAAAAGCCAAAGAGACAGAAAAAAGGAAAAACTGACAGATTTTGTAAAAAAAAAACCAGAAATCCACTTAAAACAATTGTCTCAATGTCTATACTTCACAAATTTATACATCTGCCATACTTGTATGAGTATACATTGTATCCAGACTAATTTTGAGAACAGAATCACGTACCCAGAAGCTAGCATAGTGGCGCAGGCTGATGATACCTGTGTGTCACATGCCTCTTCCACCAACTGGATGCTGTGACTCACCAAATGCAAGCATGTGTCCCATTTAAGAATATATGCATGTGATGATCGTGTGTGCGGACCCACCACAATTATATCATCTCCTTGGATTTATCTACACATGTACTACCGCAACCAGTACGTACAGTATTTAGTATGTTTTTGCAAGTTGAAACACGAAACCTGTCTTCAATCCGATACGACTTACATGTACCTGCATGGATGTACATGCACATGTACAAGAACAAAAAGATGTCTGAAAATCACTGTCAATTATTCACTTCTACTTTATCTGATCCAAACACCGTAAACTCTAACCTACTGGTACATGTACGGTAAGTTTCCCTTACCTACGTGTATATAACATGCACCCTCATGGTTTCATGCCCTTAAACATGTTAAACATGTCAAAAGCCACTTTCTGTCATGGCAGAGATTGGCTGCATGGGAGGGCTTCACAAATACAATGAGAAAATTTTTGTTATAAGGGAACATAGAACTTGCCATGTAAATAGCCAAAATTCTCCAATGACTGCCACCACAACAAAAGGTTGACTAAGGACACAAGAGAAGAAGGCTTTGAACTGTGCTGTACATGAACATACATGTTCAGAATTTGTGTTTTCAAACTTGTCGACTGTGATTATTCAACTCATCTTTCCCGATGAGGGTACAAATTAAAGGGGCACTTGTGACAATCAAATCCAGTCCATCTAATGAGCTCCAAGGTTTTTAATTTTTCCCCAACACATCCTCTTGAAAATACTTTAAAACAAACTTCTCAAACCTCAAAACACTGAAAGGCCTCTAGTAATCCTTGCTGTTAAACAAACATGAGAAAGATGTATCCAAACAAGATGTACAGACCAAGTCAAACATACAAATGTACTGCTAAAACGTTCTCTGCCTCAAAATATTCCGAGGACCTCTCACACTGTTATTGCCATGGTAAGCACAGGTAGGCAATTTACGTACCGGTAAGTACGTCACTGCACTCTTTTATTTCACTGCGAATCTACTCTGGCTGTTACCTGTATCTGTACATGAACAGTTAACTGAGATTGTTTAAGTTAAGAAGAGTCAGTATGAGAACAGTAACTGAGATTGTTTAAGTTAAAGAGAGCTAGTATGAGAACAGTAACTGAGATTGTTTAAGTTAAAGAGAGCCAGTACGTAAACATGCAGTAACTGAGATTGTTTAAGTTAAGGACAGCCAGTATGAGAACAGTAACTGAGATTGTTTAAGTTAAAGAGAGCCAGTACGTGAACATGCAGTAACTGAGATTGTTTAAGTTAAAGAGAGCTAGTACGTGAACATGCAGTAACTGAGATTGTTTAAGTTAAAGAGAGCTAGTACGTGAACATGCAGTAACTGAGATTGTTTAAGTTAAAGAGAGCTAGTACGTGAACATGCAGTAACTGAGTTGTTTAAGTTAAGGACAGCCAGTATGAGAACAGTACCTGAGACTGTTAAAGTTAAAGAGAGCCAGTACGTGAACATGCAGCAACTGAGATTGTTTAAGTTAAAGAGAGCCAGTACGTAAACATGCAGCAACTGAGTTGTTTAAGTTAAGGACAGCCAGTATGAGAACAGTACCTGAGACTGTTAAAGTTAAAGAGAGCCAGTACGTGAACATGCAGTAACTGAGTTGTTTAAGTTAATAAGGAGAGCCAGTATGAGAACAGTAACTGAGATTGTTTAAGTTAAAGAGAGCCAGTACGTGAACATGCCGTAACAGAGATTGTTTAAGTTAAGGAGAGCCAGTGATCAAGTAGAAGTGATACACAAGTTTTCCATTTTGCTCAAAATGAAGAAAGGTACGGTACCATGGTTTACATCACTAACTATACAGTGTGAATGTATTGCCCATGCCCCTTTTATGTTGTAACATGTTCATACATGCACACGTAACGATACATACATGTACCATATGTTCACATTGCAAGTGCATGTATAGGTGTGCATGTACGTATCGAGACGCAATCATGTACATCAAGTACCAGTAATTATGTACTTGTACGCTATTGTTCTAATTAAACATCGCATTTGACAGATATTCATATCCCAACTACATGTACATGTACACCATTCTTGTCTACACATGCAGTACATGTACATGTATTTAGAACCAGAAGTGCTGTCAAAGTAGCGTACATGTACATGTACATACAACTTGATATCAGCTTCATTCTGAAGTCAGAATAGCCAATCTTCATTCCTTTCATTTTGTTTTCTTTCAGTGGGAATCGGCCTGGAGCTCACACTACATGTACTTCATTAAAGCTGAGTGAAGATCGAGCCGGAACATCCCTGCAACATCCTGAACACGAAGACAAAAACGCAAGCCTCAGAGATATCGTCATTTCCAAGACGGATGCCCCTAGCTTTCCCTGGCTGTATTTACTTCCTCCACAAGTTTTAATAAAGCTGAATATGGAATGGTGGATGGGAGGGCGAGGGCAATGTTTAAGTGGGTATGTTGGGGCATCAAGAGCTCCACGGTTGAAGCATTAATGGTTAATTTCTGACAGACATGAAAGTGTTCTGAACCTTGCCAGAAAGGTCCAAGTTATTGTGATTCAGTTGGGGAGGGGGGTGTGGAAGCTGAAGTGTTATGATCAAGTAAGTGTGGCTGCTTTCAAGATTCAAGTTGGAGAAATGTGAAACATTGCCGCACTTACATGTACATACGGTATACATGTTTGTGTGATTTAGCAGTTCCTGCTTACTAAATGGGTTACCAGTGTCAAAATCATTTAAACTACGAATGGTGAAAAAATCAAAGCATAATACATGTAATACATTGTATTTTTGTTTTTTTGTATGATTTACTTCATTGGATATTGTCTGAACTACGTACCAGGTATAATGCTTTGTCTAAAGACTAAAACATAAAATAAGACACATTCCACAGCAAGCAGCCACTAGAAGCAATACTGGGTGGCTGGTTGGGCACTCCTTCCAAACTATATGAATCTAGACACGTGTACAAATCCCCTAAATATGCACCAGAGGCTGTCCCACGTTGCTGGACCATCTCTGATTGAAACTCAGAGCCGACAGTGAATCCAATCGTGTTTTAGAGAGACTCACTTTCATACAGGTACATGTAGGTATGGGTAATTCTTCCTTTGGTGAAACCTACACAACATGTCTGCCACTGTTAGATGATTGCAAATACAGACAAGAAGACAAAGTCAACCAGTGTCCAAGGAGACTTGAGCGAGCCCCACAGGCAAGCGCACATTTTCTCAGTGTATCGGGGGTATGTGTCATTTACAAGTGATTTTCATGTACATAAAGTACCTGCACACGAGAACAAGCCATTCTCTTCGTAGCAAATCTGTACAGCAGTACTGCTGTGCCTCTGCATATGGATGACCAAGTAGCTGTGTACATTTACATGTAGGTACATGTACATTCATGCATTGCAGCCAGTGGTGTCAAGAAATTATACTAAAATGTATACCTTTACATGTAAGCACGGCCCGCGTTCCATTATGGTCACCATTGTTGCCAAAATGGTGCATATAAATAACTTAGATTATACAGATGATTACATGTACATCTGTACATACATGTACACACGTCCCACACATGTTGTTACTAGTTTCTATTTTGGTAAGAAAATACATGTACATGTATTGCGTGTTCTGGTAGTACGGTTGAAAAGAATGTGGCTGCAAAGATACATGTATGCATTTTCTTTAAAATTGCCTCCTGGAACACTGAAAAAAAGAATCGCATGATTGTTCACACACTCTGTAATGACAGCCAGTTGTAAAATAAAATACATACATGTACATACAGTGTATGTACATGTACATGTACTGTAAGTGTACGTATTTGAAAATGGACAAATATTGAAAGCATGTTTTCAGAAGGTATTAGACATGTACCTTGAACCATTTGTTTTCGCATCTTTTTTGAGGGGGCTGGATGCTTGTCTGATTTTTTTTTTACAGATAGCAATTACCAAATTTCAGAGCATGACGGTACAATAACATTCCTCACTTTTGTCACACTAAAGAACCTACTTGTACTGGTACATATGGAAATAGACCCCCTGTTGAATGTTGTGATAACACCCAGTTGGCATAATTAACGGCACACCAACCGCAAAAATTAAACTTTTGTTAAAAACAAAATTCAACTTAGCCTACATGCACTCTTGTGTACATCCACACATACTGGCACTGTGGGATCTACATATGTACATGTACACTGAATGCTTGTCGAAAAATACAAATCACGGTCACAGATTCATGATGGGGACAAACCTATTTTTCTTCAACCCATTCTGAATTTCTTAGAAAAAAAATCACCCTCTCAATGTGAGGCCAGCCAGGGCTCATTGACTCCATACACTTGGATAAAAACCACACTCCTTTCATTCTGAAAGCCAGGTAGAGCACTTCAATGGAAATTCACTGAAACTACCCAACCTCTGTCTGTACTACAAAGGGCCAACCGCAATCATGGTCTAAGGGTAAACTGGCATGACTGGAGCATACAGCCAATAACCTTCAAAGTGGTATTGTTGTAATTTCATTTTTTTAAAGTAAAGGTACAACCACACGTACACCAGAGCCTACATGTAAGCTGTTTTTAAACAGGTGAGAGCGCTAAAATCCACACTGGATAAACTCTTAAGCTGGTGATCTGTCTTTATAAAAGTTATCTTTTGCATTCAGCTCTGGTCCCTAGGGATTCCTACACACCGTCAACATGCAGATTGGATTTCTAGCTTCAACTCTTCCTTGGGCTTTCCAGAGAAATCCGGCACTTTCAATTGTACCTATCGTAGGATGGTACACTTTGGCTGTAAATCAAAGATAACTGCAAACTAATTGCTTATAAAGCACCTTCCATCTTTAAATGGGCCTCATGGTGCTGCACATTAAAAACACCACACATCAAAGCTCATAGAAATTTTTTAACTGAAAATAAAACTACATGTACGATAAAAATCGTCGTCTAGAAAGTGATGATGAAAAGAAATATTCTTATTTAATAGGCTACAACACATAAAAGCTTAAACAGCACGGTCAATTACTGAGACAAAATTATAGTCTTCATTCAAACATGTATAAAAAAGTACACACTGTTTGAAGGTACATGTACACTGTACTTTCTTTAACAGTGCTATAGTTGAATCCATCACAAGTCCCTAAAGTCAAGTACCCCAAAAGTGCAGTCTAAAGTCCTCATCACACACTAGTCATAAGTAACAGGGTGAACGACAAAAGAATGCATTTGTCACAATAAATTTGAAATAACTTGGCTTGAGACTGGGTATTAACTACCGGTAGCGATGGGCTGGTAGGAACTGCTGATGGACTTACAGCAGCAATGCTAGGCAGTGCTACTGCCATGATATTACAATCACAGAGTACATGGTAGTGCTGAACTAAATAACTAAAGCGCTAACTTGTTATTACCCCTGTGGAGCTGTGACGGACAGAGATTTTTAATTCATTTGTGCATTTGTAGAACATAATTAAATAAGATGGAATGAATGCAAAGCATACACGTAAGAACATTTGCAAAAATATGTCCATGTAACATACATGTACAGTACATGTACGGTACAATAGCCTGCTTCTGTCATTCAAGTGTGCAGTGCGGACCTGCAGCGTACACGCACACGTTTGCATTGTTCACACTGAGCAAACACTAAGCACTCGTTACAGATTGAGTATCCAGTTTTTTGGGGGTACTGGCTTTGTTGACACATTGTTTCACAATACAGATGCATCTATATACATGAACATGTACGAAAATAGCCACACAAAAGCCGTCCAGTATCTCAAGTTCTCATAAGGTTGTGAATAAACGTGGATGCGCCCAGCAGGGTTCATTCTGAACAGCAAGTCTTGCTCTAATAATTACACATACACAAACATGTATACAACTCGCTTTTGTTACCAAAGGTTAAAACCTAAATGATTGCACATAATGATATACCTGAAGGATTTATCTGGGTGATTATTTATCATTGTACCGTAACTGGTTGAGTGAATCAGAAAAGCCAAAGGTTTGGGCTAAAGAATTTCTGAATTTGGAACCATCTACAGCACACATGATCTGTGACGGAGCATAATACATGTACTGGTATACCGCTAGCTTTCAGTCAGGTTATGCAAGACCAGACTTTGTCGGGGTGCACTTGAAACAACTTGAGTCTTGTAATGGTAGACGTTTACTGAGAGGTGAAACTGTGCACAGAGTAATTATTTGAGATGTGAATAAAATGGGATAAAAAAGACAGAACCTATAAAATATAAGCAGTACAGATGGTGGAGTTCCTGTTTTCAATATGGTTGCATGCCTGGCTGCTTTCCTGAGTTGATTGCTCTATACGGGTATTGCAGGTACACGTACATGTATGAAGGACAGCCATCACCAGTGAACAACTTCCAAAATATCTGAAGTTTTCCGTGTAGACGGTGATTGTACTTGTAAGCACTCGACTACAGTTGCAAATTATCATTGATGTTTGCAATGCTCTTGTGTACATGTATCAGCCTTCAAATTGGTACCCATTTATAACTTTTCTCATATTGAATGTTATTAAGAGCCAAGTCTAATAAAAGTGGCACATATCAGTATCTCCCTTTCAATACACCTTTTTGTGTTAATAAAACATAGTTTTTGTACCAATTTTTCCTGCAAGTCCAGTCCGGTATTGTAAAAATGGAAATGTTATTACGACTCATTAGCATCTAATGAATATTGATTTTTGTGATGTATTACCGTGGACAAGAAATACCACAGTGCGTGCACTTTAGGCATGCAGAGCAAGCATAGCCACAGACAACAGTGCAAACTTAAAGAATGCTCTCATTCTTCGGGAACTCAAAGAATTTCAATCCCAGTTCTTTCGCAGAGTATATACATCCACCAATGATGCATGATTTCGGCATTTTTGTAAATCATGAAGAAAGGAGCACAAACTCTCGATGGAAAAGAGAGAATGCGACACAGTACACCCGGCACACAGGTCGATCCCCGGTAAGCAGTGCACACACGTCTCCATGTTCATTCATAACATGTATTTGTAGTGTAACCAGCTGTGCCACGGAAACTACATGTAGTTTCAATTTTTTCTCTGGTATTACCCGGTACATCGTACAAATTTCGTTTCTCAACAGTGTTACCAGTGGTCAGATTGTGCAAATAATTTCACAAAACTTGAAGACACAGTTCAAAAGTTTTGGCAAAATTTTAAAAAATACAGCTACAACACAGACATGACTTGGTAATGAATATATGATTTATTACACACTAAACATAATCATAATTTATTTTCATAACTTTTAAAACCGTTGGAATTGGTCTTTAAGGTGGCATCGCAAAATGAACAACTGTTCTGTGTCCCGGGGAATCACAGAGAGCAGAACAGGCCCTGCCAAACAAAAGACCCCTTGACAACTGGATGAACCCGCAGACTGAATGCAATATAGAAGGCTTATGCAAATTATTAACCTCATGAATACGCCTGATATTCCTTAGATCCCCTGCTACCTACTGCACGGCCAGCAATTATAAGAAAAGGAATTGCTTTTGTAGATTGTTTAACATACCGTAAAAGATGGAGGAACAACAGCATCTGTTGTTGCGATGATAAAGGTGAATATCCAGCCCAGCTCATTAAACTTTACCATGTGCATGATGTGTGAATTCATGCACACTTCCATCCAATCCGCGGATTCTCGCTCTCCTTGACAACGATGGACCGATCAGCCAGAACACCAACAAAGTGCAAAAGCACACTTAGTCAATTTCTTGATGACGCCTTAGCTAATGCAACTCCTACATGTACATGTGTGGTACATTTACACCCTAACATTGCCTAATGGGCAAATGGCACCCTCAGCTTCACCTTGAGTGCCATTTGTCCCCTCGGGTGTACAAAACACCATGAACCCCTACACCGCAGGCAAAAAATGATAAACGTATTATGAATTTTCCGGTCAGGTAATGTTCACTAACTTTTTCTCTGCATAAAACAGCAACTATATGTATGTGCTACCTTTCAGGGTTCTGATTTCATGCCAAAAGAAGTAAATCTCATGGCAGATTATGAAAAACCAGGGAACAATTACAGTACATGTACCATTAACAACTCATTTAAGTTAAACTCAAATGGGCAGGCTGGCTAAATTATAACGTAAGCCTAATGTACTGAATCAACACATGTATCATTGTTACCAACATGACCAAGGACAACCTGTCAAGCCATCCACCACTGCAACAAGCATTATGCCAAACGGCAGAATGATGATCCATATTTGGAACCCTCAAGATCGCCATGAATCACTGCTTTTCCGATAGGTTTCAAAGGCAAACTGTATACTGCGTAGACGGTGATACAGAAAAAATGCATAATAATTGCATCCATTCTGCAATGCAAGAACGCGCAGTTAACGGTCCGATGGTACATCGTTGCAATGGCTAGCTACTTGTACATGTACCGTACATGTACACACATGCATCAATGTAAACTACATTAATTCAAACATACCGGTACTACCGAGTACGTACATATGTACATGTACATGTTATGTACAAATGTGCATGTACCTGTGCAGAATTTTGAAATTGATGATGTACAAATGTTTATCCATTGCACTGGATACAAGTGTACATTGCTACAAATAGAAAAGTTTACCATGTATTAATATATACATACTGCTCAAGCGTTCACGCAGGTACATGTATATTCAGAAATTATAAGCAACAATTTGATTTTTTTCTCCAACACCACAGGAAGTCAGATGAGACAGATGGCACGAGGGAATCCCTTGAGAAATGAGACAAGAGATACCTTAGAAATCTCTCCCTGGCATCTTTCCCATCACAGAGTGGCTACATGTATGCATATCTGCAGCTGACCGACCTGTGTCTCCTCTTCTCAACTGCAGATCGGGCAGATATCCTTCAAGAAATCACCTTGTAATTCCCTCATGGTTTTAGAGAGGTGCTTAAGCACTGGGGCCCGCAGTTCAATCTTGTTAGGATATCCTAAATAAAATGTTCCACCCGGCAACCAACCACTCTCGTCTTTTGTTGTCCGCTTCACAAACAAAGCACGTTCCACACTCAGACAGAATCCATCAGCATAAATCAATTGATATCACGGCCAATCTACAAGTATCAGTTATGCTGGGCCTACTGGTAAGTGGTTGGGGTGAATTCTAGCATCAACAGTGATCAGATGATGCTGTGCATTCACAGTATGAGAATCTAATCACTGAGAAAACTGGCCACTTATTTGCGAACCAAATCATCTCATCATGTTCATGTACAGTGTAGGTACCAGCAAAACAACATGCACACATTTTGAGAAGTCAGGGGTCAGGCAACCTTGCAGTGGATTTGAAATTCTCACATTTTTATTAGTTAAGCAATCATGCAATTTACTTGTATTTACAGGCTACGAGACAAATATATAAAAGCTGAGTCTGTAATGGGTTTGTGGTCACAGCATAACATTTGCTTTTAACTTCTTAAGGCCCTGTCACACATTTAGCCAGTGTATGCCAACATATGACAAATTTGTTGAAGACGCTGGCGTACGTTTAATAAGTTACATGGGCGAATACTAAGTTAAGAACACGCTGAAGCATGCTGTTATACATTGTAGTGTGGTGAGGTCATCCAAAAATTTTGTGCATGCATAAAATTTTCGACGTATACTAGCGTATGACTCATACGTTCCACGTACACGGGCTATAAGTTGGAGGTACATACATGGAAGCTATACATGTAGGATCGTTGGCACACGTTACACACGTAATGCATGTAAGTTACTCATAAGTCGAAATACATTGAGATAATGTCTAGCACACCCAAAACTTATTTCTAACCCACAAGTATGAGTAACATGCTTTGAACCTATGTGTAACTTACACTGAACTTATCTCCAATGCATATTGACGTAGGTACATGTATGTACAGTGTAGATGTATTCGATGTGTTCCAGACGACCACAGAACTTACTGAATGTGTTTCGAACTTACAGCTACAGTACCGTATACATATGTATGAAAGTTATGTACATGTGCACGTGTTGAAACGTTCTACATAAGTTACAAATACGTTATGTGTACGTCCAACTTGTTATGAATGTAATACTCTATGTACCGGTATATGCCTACAATAAAAAAAACAACTGATAGTTGAACGTACATGTACGCCAGTGAATTCACCAAATGTTTCATACACGTACATGTATGTCGGCATATGCTGGCTAAATTGTCAAGGTGTGACAGGGCCTTTACATTTTGCATGTAGCTTCATAATACGATGCTAACTTACATGTACGAAGTACAACTGAACAACGTTAATACGGGAGCTTTTTTTTGGGTATATGAAGATACAAAATGTAGGTCTAAAACGGAGGTAATGTGACCTTCACAGCAAACAAACCAAAAAGACTGTTAGAAAAACATACATAGGCACAATGTACAATGTATACAGACAGGTGCTAAACAGATACATGTACATAGTTGCTTGGTGGAGAAAGAGAAAAGTCAACAAACGGTACATGTACATGTAGGGTACAGTGCACATACGATACATACATTTTCAAAGTAAATATGAACATACATGTACCAGTATATCAACAAGACATTTCATCAGTGATCAACCCATATCAGTATCACTACAATGACATTGCTAGTGCATATACATGTAACATGGACAGATACCGGTACTGGTCATGCTGGTCGTTAATCTTTCATACATGTACATGTACATGTACATGTACGGTAACTTACTGGTAAAATATACTTGTACATGTACATGTACACAGTACGTGTAAATTTACCATTGCTTGGTACATGTACATCCAGAACCTAAATTGAATACTCATTCAAGAAATTTGCAAACCCTGTCCCAAGTGATTACATAATCACGTGCTCTGGTCACATGACACTGACTTGCCATACATGCACACATACTGGTATGTACATGTACACTGATGCAAGAGCAAACAAAAGAAGAAAGTAATAACAAATTTAATAACCCTAACAGCCAAGTGCTCAGCGAACTCCAACAGCAGGTTTTGGCAGGTTCGGTACCATACCTGCACATGTACACTGTACATGTACTTGATGAACTTGTTGATTGATCAATCAGTTTTGTTGGACTTGGTATCAAAGGCCCGGGGTGATTGGATTTTGTGTGAGTTGGGACACACAGTGGGCCTTGTGTGTAGTGTCTGGCTTCAAGTACCAAGTGTTGGACTGTGCTTGATTTTGTCAGGTTTGGTATTACTTCAGTGCAAGCATAGTGCAAGTCATCCTACACCGAATACATCTACCACCTATCCATACCACATCACTCAAACTCCAATGGAGACATTTTATTGAAGTTTATCAGGTTTGGTACTGGTACAGTGGCCTGCTTACAGGTACATATTCAAGTTCAAATGTACATGTACACGTGCACATACCAGCACATGTACATGTTGTTTGTTGGGTTCAGTGTGCTCTCTACTGCAAGTGCCTAGCGGGGTTACAGTTAACGGATCATGTCAAAGTGAAGAAGATGAGTCGAGGGCCAAATGTTCCGCCATCATCTACAGTGTGAATTATACATGAGCATGAACTTGCATCACATTAGAGTAAGTTGAACACCATGCATTACACTGTACTGTATGTAGAGGCACACTACCGGGTACATGTATGTACATGTACATGTAGGTACAACACTTGCACACGTCAACTGTCATGACTGTACTGAAATTCACTCAATGAGCACGGTCACACCACATTACTCAAACACTTGTCACTGGATGCAATGACGTGGCCATACTGAGCATCCCTGCATGTTCTAGTCCACTGTCATTGTTTCAGTCTGCTGTTCAACCATGGCAGTCGTTGCATCCATAGGGTACAGTATACATGTACATGAAGTGTTGAGGCAGAGGTTCTTCACCAATGCACCTGCCCCGGATACACAACATATTTAATATACACATACATTGTACATGTACATACATGTATATGTATCGGTACATATACGGTATGTTTTCACGGTTTCAAGCATGACGGCCTATAGTTTCACTACAAACCGGTATGCAAATGTACCGGTACATTATGCAGGACCAGAACTACATGTACGAAATGATGTCCAACGTTAAGCCACACCCCGCAGTAGAGTTCATTGTCTACTAACAACTGAATAACCAGTCAAGGCTTTAAACGTAAGGTACAATTTGACTTTTTACACTGGTTTCCATTTTGGTTCAAAAATCTGCTTGGAATCCAGTGTAATCATTATGGGGGCCACTGGTACCAAAGTACATACAGTGTAAAAGTAATTTAGCAGGGGAATACAGAGCGAAACTATCTCTTCAAACATTAAAGATGTGTACACTCTTATGCACGAACATCTACATGTACATGTACCATTGCCCTGTCAACCAGACAAACTAACACAGTGCTGTGGCAAACATGATACACTGTACATGTGTTGTACATTGCCGTGGTTGTTCATGTACTGTATTGGTACAGTAAGTATCAGACAGCCAAACTTTGTCATTTTCTGCAATCAATCATACAATCTTACATTGTACATGTACATAATATAAGTGTGTACACCCATCCACCTTGCAAGATGTGGGGGGTGAAGAACTTTACCCACTCAATCTCCACAACGTTGAGGATTCAGGCTGCACACTAGTACACACATATGTACGCAGCCTGCCTCAAGCAATTTGTGGGTTAATTTGACCATGTCCAACTTCTTGTTACACGAAGGATGGAAATTGTCATCAGAGATTTGCACAGGGCTTCCTTTAGTCACAAGGGTTCTCTACTCTGTGTTGTTAATGTAAATCAATGCTGGAACTCGAGCTTGACGTTTGCGTGGGTGTACACTCTATACATACTGGTACATACATGTAGTTAGTAGTACACGTACAATCTACATGTGTACACTGCATACAGTAAATACACGATGCACATGTAGACCAACTGTCAGAGGCATGGTACATGTACATGTAAGTACCCGTCCTCCTCCCATGTACAATGTAAGCACAATACAAATTTACAAAATCCCCTGACTGAACATACATGGCATCATAAATGTAAAGTACTGTACATGAACGTATACCAGTCCAGGTACATGTGTACATATACCACACTGGCGAGACTGGGAACTTACCATGTCAGTATATTGTTTCATATTGCAGTCGACAAATTAGTCTGTGCTTCAGATTAACACACAATATTATCAGAGTTCTTGGCAATTTACCAGTGCGGCACAGTAGGTCTGTCAGTGCTGTCATACCATACATACCCGGTAAGTAACCGTGAACTTCATGGGCATACAGTATATGTACATGTATATAAAGCTTTTCCAATAGTTGTTTGCAATATCCATAATACATGTACATGACTTGATACAGATTTCATAAAGTGACTGATAAAGTTTCAACTATTATACATGTAAGCCTACTGCAGAGATGTACACAGATCTTCTGACTGACCGTTTGCACCCAACAACTGGAGCATTAAAAATGTGAGGCTCAATACCAGTGAGTATTACTGTGCTCATGACAATGAAATGTAATTTAATCAACCATCAATGGTGTGAAAGGCACAAACCATTGATTTTCCTGAATTGATTTTGCTCTGGCCTAGTTTGTGAGCAAAACAAGGCATACACATTCAGAGTGGACTCTCTTGAAGAACATACATGTACAAGCACAGGCTGTATGGGTAGCCCCTTGGACATACGGGTACCACCACACAGTGTTATGCCAAATGTTCAGTATCTTCAGTCTTAGTATAATTTTATACACCAAAAAACTGTACATGCACAGTGTATTAATTAATAAAATGCAATTTAGCATGCATCTTTACCTGCCATATGTGAAGACTTTTTTCATTTTTATTATTTACTGGTACTCAAAAACATAGGTCACTCCAAGATGATGTAAACACGGATCTGAACAATTTTGTTAAATTTTACTTGAGTTACAATAACCCCAACTTTGATACTTAAGAGTCTTGATGACTCCATCAACTTGAAATCAAATCAATAAATTTTCTCCATGTGTACTAGCATGATGGACATATCACAAATTGATCGTAAACTGTATTGATGCTAAATATACAATTGAACCTTATGGTAACATCAAGTCGTAAACACATCCGTATGGCCTCACACTGGCCATCTGACCTTTATATTCCATGGGAATCGACTAATCAATATAAGCCTAGCTTTGAACGTTGTGTCTCAGCCATACCAAGTTTCTGGCCAAAAAAAAAACCCACTCAGACAGCGAGACAGTGATGAGAACAAGGAAAATTTGACTATTATAACCATGTGACAGATCAGCGTGGAACACAGAATTTGGCACATACATGTACGGATCAGTTAAGGCACCTGCATGTACAGGTACATGCAGAGGTGGGTGCATGTTTGCTTCATGGAATGCCACGAAAACTGTACAACCTTGATAAATTTACATGTACATTGTAGGAGATGCAAAGGTGAAGTTTAAGCTGTTGGCTTCTGTAGTGACAAAATAATGCCTGTACATCTGGCACTAATTCCTCCCTGATGGAAACAGCGTTGCCTTTTAGGATTTGACTTTGACATTTTGTATGTTTTGCTTGACTCTAAAACTGTGAACTTCAGCCAGTGGCATAGCGATGGCATTTTCTTTAGGGAGGGGTTGTGTGCCAGAGTCGATTTGCCGACTTGTAATTTGTTGGCCAACCTTGTGTTGTGTTAAATTCACAAAGTGATCTGCAGTATGCTACATGTACATGTACATTTCATGCTTAAGGGGAAATGCGGACGGCCCACACAGTATTTCATTTTAGTAATGTGGGGTTCAGTTACTGACCAAAACTTCAATATGCCCAATGGAATTGATCATTGGGAGGTGCTGCACCCCACCTCCCTCCCTCCCCCCAAGTCACTATGCCCCTGACTTCAGCCTCAAGGGAGCGTACATACGTCATCTGCAAGAAGTGTTTTCTAAGTACATACACTGTACATACCGGTAACTAAAAATTTTGAAGTCAGAATATGGGCTACAAATTGAGGTGTAGGTTTCCTTAGGAGTAGCATCATCCTTTTCACCATGAGGAGTTTTGACTGGAAGCACACTCTGAGTCACAGCACAACACACTGATTTCTGGGAATTTCATCATTTCAGGAAAAACAAATCACCGATATGCAAGTGCTGACTTTCTAAGCAGTTGAGGTTGGAATCCATTCAACCCACTTACATGTACATGCATCGAGATCAAAGTGGTAACTTTATCAACACTGTGGACTTGGAACAAAATCCCAGATATTCTTTTACTTTTCATTTACTGAAATACAATTTTTCACCTTTAAGAAATTCAGCACCTGCATCGGCCTCTGACAATACAATCAATAACTTCCTCCACACAAATATGTGTGTTGTTGTCACGGGTTTAGACAAAATATATGACGTTGTCACAGGTTTGGACAGAAATGCACAATCTGTGGCAAAACAAACAATCTCAGGTTACTCCAGTATTCGTATGTGTACCCAGCCACTATGACCGGATGAAGGGTTTGACGCCTCACAAATATAGGCCTACATGTAGCCACTGGATCATCATCAATGCTGATAAATTCTTGCTGGTATCAAAGACTCCTGGCCCAGCAAAATTTCTGAGGGAATGACACACTCATGCAGGGTTGTGCTGTCGGTCTGTCTGTCTCACGAAATAATTAATACATGTATTTAAAAATCTGACTGTAATTCCAAGCACCTGACCAGAAAAACATTAACATTGTTCAAGTCCCAGTGTTGAGAATGCAGAAGCCCAATTTGTCACGTCTTAACTCTTAATTAAGTTGTCATCTTTGCAGTAAAACCATTCCTACACGTGCAACTGGGTGCCGGCACATGTAGTTTGATTGACACAAGTCAAAAGTTGACAGTGAAAAAGGAGTTTAAGTGTCACAGCAGTAATGCACATGTGTGTTTCAGATCTTGATGCTGTTTGTAACAGCGTCATACAGCAAGTATCTCAATTTGCTGAAAGAATCAAAGGGATAACAGTTCCACATATACGAACATAACTGATGCTCCCTTTCAGAGATCTAGATACCGGTAATAGCCATCAGAAAGTGGTAACATGTTCTATGAATCAAATTTCACAGGGAAAATATTGATGCATTTACTTTGAAAATGCTCATAATTTTTCAGACTATCACCAATGCTTACTGGGTTTGTGCAAAGAGTTTCAAGTGATGTTCGGTTTTGGAACTCTTTCCACATTGAATATGTTTAAGGATCCCAAAATTGCTGGTTTGGATCTCATTGACCGTGTTTGTTTTACCCCTACAAAAATGTTTACAATATACATTGTGTATAGCTCTGCACTTAAGCAAAATAAAATACCTTTTTGGCTATTTGTGGCTCTACGTGTAAAGCTTATGAACAAATTTCCAACAACTGAGTATGGAACTATTTCAATGGCCGTAAGAGGCCTCAAAATGTGAAAATGAGGACTGATACTGGGCCAGGAGCCTCCTACCCCAATGAGCGCAGCTGTGGGTTCAGTGAACCCACCAGTTCTGAGGGTACATATGGTGTAGGACTGAGTCTCCATCATTTCAACCACCACCCGACCATGTCCAAATATTAAAAAAGACAATTTCTAGAGTCGTTGATACCCAGACTTCATGTACTTTAATTAAGTTTTATCACCTTTTTAAAGGTGTGGGCTTTTCTTCCTGCTCGGCCTACTAAAGCATGAATAAAACATGTGTAACATGTACAGTGTACATGATGTAGGCCTACTCCGAGTTACTTGGATTCAATGAATCCCCGTTTTAAACATTTGGATGTGGTCGGGGGGATAGTGCTATGGCAGAGTCTACTATCGCCCAACTTTGACCAAATATTTAAAAAAGATGATTTGTCGAGTCCAAGTTACCGTACTGAGATTAGATCTTGTAGATGTACTGTAGATAAGTGCATGCAGAGATTACACTAGTTACAGACAGGGGTTACGAGTTTGACTAAGGTCAGGTTTAGTCGTTGAGGGTCTTGAACCAACCACGAACGAGCCCAGCCTGCATATTCTTATGAATTCCTCCTTGGTTCTGCTGTGATAATTTGACAGATCAAGTTAATTAGGCCTGTAGGCCTCCATGTACATGTCTTAACTCTCGTCATCGCACACGAATGTAACCAATGCCATAACCTGCAAGCTTAGCCAATATCCGAATTCCAAGGCTCAAGGAATATAAAACACGTTTAATAGAGGAATCTTCAACTTACCGCCCACAGAAAACCGTAAATACGGGCTACAGTTCAATACGGCCCTCAATTAGGCCTGATATCCGCAGGTAGGCCTACCCGCTCATTGAGTCTCCAGTGAATTTGGACTCGCAGCACAGCTGGCACAACCACACACTGCGTCCACGTACAGTGTACATGTGTGAGTGTGTTCTGTATATTGTAATTGTACAGTACATGTACATGGGATACGCCAATTTTTTGTAGCACACTCCTACTTCGCGCTGGTCCCTACACGCCGGACAGTGTACTAAAAGAGTCGTACCAGTTACGGGGTTATTTTCTCTTGGGCATCCAAAATTTGTGCCACCGGGTTTTGCTTTGACGATTTGAGGTAATTTTTCTGTCCATATCAGGCTCCTCAAGCCCTTTCAGAAACTTATGCACAAATTTTTTGAGTAGTTTTGAAGCGATGCACTGAATTTTGCAACAAACAATAAATATTATGTTGTAGGTACAATAACTTTATTTTACTAGACGACCATAGATTTTTTTCCGATTTGCACTCCATACAAAATATCTACTGAACTACATCCAGTTGGTACTTTGTAGTATACAGTATTTCGACGGCTGATTCGTCTATTGCAAGTGGGACAGGCGGAATTTCCCGCGGAGCGGGCTATACCAGTTTGGCTCTATTTTTTCGTATTCACAGGTTGGTTTGTTTAGCTTTCAGGTTATGCATTCATTTTTAATAAGGATATTTGAAGATAAATTGATTTAATGGCATACCTACCGTTTGGATCGATGTTCAGCTACCGAATTGCGACGTTTTCATTTGTACTGGGCCCAGGCCTGTAGGCAGGTAGGCAACGTACTAGCCGTGCTAGCACGTCCTTGCCATATGCATTAATCTCACAAGTTGAATTAGCATGACTAGCCTAGTGGGCAGAAGTGCAGTTTGCCTTTGCAAATTACAACCTCGGGAAGTCTTTCTTTCACACTAATGAATGATTGATCACCAGGTGGCAGTTTGGAAAGAGTTTCATAAATGGATGCTGTACTTGACACCCTGTGCACAAACCCAGTAATGAGCATATGAGACTGGTCTGAAAAATTCTAGGTGTTTCTAACTATGACTTTGTATATTCCCTCCTAAATTGAACTTTTCTGGACATATTTTTGCTTTCTGAGTAATTGCTGTAGGGAATAATTACTGGCATCCGTATGCTGGAATTCCTCCTGGCATTTTTGGTATGCTGGGAGGATGATTGTTATAAAATGTGAAAACAAAGTTGTTCAGCGCAATCTTTGAAAGTGTGCAAATTTGAAATTTTCGTAACTTGCGCAATTCCTTTACGCAATTTTTATTAGGTTGGGTATATTTTAAATCTGTGCAGATAACGTTGAGCAGTCCTCTAACATGCGCAAGTTTTGTGCCTCAAACTGTGCAGTTTTTAGCACGTTAAAGGGAGTCATAATGGTTAGCGTTTGGTCAGGCCTGGCAGCGACGTGGGTATTCCCATTCCCTTCGAAGTCTCTTGCTGTCTAGCACTAGGCAAGCTGGGAGAATGTTGCTTGGGTAAAGGCAAAAATTCCAATATGAACTAGGCCTAGTAGTTTTTTAGGTCGATTCAAAACACTTATTGTCCCGTATTGTTATCTATTTTGTCCTAGATCTTACTTTTATTGCAGATATTTTTCTAATTAACACGGCTCAAGGAATTTTCCGAATTAAATGTCAACAGGAATTTAACAGCTCTCAAGAGTATTTTTTTAGAGGGAAGCAAAGTCCAAGTTAAATGTTGATAGGGGAATTTCATTGCTCTCAAGAGGCAATATTCATCAGAATGCTGAAATGGTAAAATTTCATTGATCTTTTGAAACCACATCAGTTTTTGTAAAGTAACTCCAGCATGTTCACGACAATGAAAGGACAATTATGGCAAAGCAACTTCTTGTGAGCAATAGGCCTCCCTCCATGGTGGTGTGTATACCGTTCAAGCACTTTACATGTGGACCCTGTTACTTAGAATGTCATGTTAGACCAGCATACCATCCCCAAACTCTAAGTATAACTTTCAAAAAATGGGAACTGCAACAATGTCTGATTTCTTGCTTTTTAAAACTTCACTGCAGTGACTTACTTGATAATATATTGGCACCTTTGGTTGCAGATACTGTCAGATACTGTGCGCCTTCAAAATTCTTGGTGGCTGTTATTAAAATTTCCTGGAATAAAGCACTGTTTCCATGGTAATTTCTGCCATAGTCTTGGCCCTTCCAGTAAGTTCTGAAGTACTGTAGTTCTCTTTGCCACTGGAAATTTGCCACAGACAGTGTTGGCATTGTGTGGGGACATCATCATATCTGCCAGGAACCTAGAAGGGTTGTTAGAAGCTCCAAAACAAGCATGAAAGCAAAATGTTGATGAAATATCAAGGGAGGTCACACTGCTGCTTGGAGTTATAATGCCAGACATTTAAACAAAGTGTGGTGGCGTTGTGCTTCTAGGCCTGAACCGGGACTAACCATGGCAGGAAGAGCATTCAAGCCAGGAGACAAGGTGTTTGCCAAGATGAAGGGATGGCCTCATTGGCCAGCAAGGGTAAGCCATACTTCAAGACTTGCATAATCTTAAGCCGTGTCCAAATTACTAAGCTGTGGCTGGAAATTTCCCACAACTCGATGGAAAGTGGCTGTAGCCACAATCACAGACTCATGTGCCATTTCAAGCCACCGCCAAGTATTTCATAAACTGCCATTGCTATCTGTGAAAGAGTTAGGGCCTATCCTTTGAAAAATCTGAAGTACTTTATATTGTTGTTGTGTTTGTTAAAACAAATCTGCTGGATTTTTTTGTGTATTTATCTTCAAGTCCCAATCTCTCCCACGCTTTTTACCGCAATATTTTTTTTTTGCTTTATTCCTTTAGATCACATTTACAATCAAGTCCATCACAAGTCACTGGCAGATCACAACCATTTGAATAAATAACAGAAAAGAATTAACCTTAGTCATTTAGTTCATTTCAATGGCATATGACTAGGACTCATGACTCCATGAATTGTGACTTTCGTGTGTCTTTATGAATTTTATTTGTGACTTAACTTGTTAGAACCTGACTACAATCGGCAACAGGTCCCCTCCTTTCCTCTTTAAATGACAAAATTTAACACTTGGTTGCATCTCTTGACGTGAGTTGCTTGAGCCTTAATAATTTCTCACAAACCAAGATTCCTTCCGTTAACATTCTCATTTGTGTAGCTCTGTTCTCTCATCTCCTTAGATTGACGAGATTCCCGAAGGAGGAGTTAAGCCACCTCCGAACAAGTTCCCCATTTTCTTCTATGGAACTCACGAGACGTAGGTGCAATGTCCATCGTACCTAAGCCAAGGCATCCACACTTGTCAGAAATGTATCATATTGCCAACTTGAATATTACAAAGTGAAAATTGGTGGGGGGAATTCTGAACTTCTCCAATGCCTGTAACCTGAACCCATTACCATATTGGAGTATACAGTATTGTTTGTATGCGTCAGTGTAAGGTCAAAACCTGTTAATGAAAAATTAACCTCTGCTCAATGCTAAGCACTCCTTGTCCTATTGGAGATGACAAAAAAAATCAGATGTGACTGTGAATAATAAACTGTCGGTGACTCCCAGAGTAGTGTGGGTTTTAATGCGGTGCTCTTCAGGGAGTAATGATTGAGTAGTCCTTATTTGCATCTATCCTCTTGACTTTATTTCCAACAGTGCTTTCATGTTGCCTAAGGACCTATACCCTTACGAGGAGTTCAAACACAAGTATGGCCAGCTTCACAAGAAACACCGGGCCTTTAACATCGGGCTGGATGAAATCATCACCAATCCCAACGTCAATCTATACGCACAGGTAAAGGCAGAACTAGAGTTTCTACGTTTTATGATTTCTGTGACTGGAGTCTCATGATAATCCTAGCTGTATTTCACTGTATTGATTGATTGGTCACCATAGCAACCACCATCTACATCAGAAGAGGAAGTAGAAGAGGAGGCAGTAGAAGAGGTGGAGCCAGAATCGTCATCGGAGGAGGAGGAACCCCTTGCCAAGAAAGTCAAGCCTAAGGTTAAGACTGCTGCAGCGAAGAAACAAAAGTCAAGTGTTGATACTGCAAAGGTAGAATGGGAGCTTGCTCACTAAGCCAGATACTCGGAAATGCACAAATCTTTATGTTGAGGGGTTTGTTTGTGTTAAGTTCCCCACATTGGCTTAATACGGGAGATATTTGCCCTTCTTCATCCAGCGTACACTGTATGCCTGTAGCCAAAGACTGTGGTTCTGTATTTAACGCTTACTTCATTTGTACAAATCTCAAAAGTGTTATTCTGATGTTAGCCTGCACTCGTGCCTTTTACATAGTTTAGAACTGTTGCTTCAATTCCAACCCAGAAATCGTCCAAGAAGAAGAGATCAGTGTCTTCGAGTGAGGAGGGAGAGACGGATTACGATGAGCCATCAGAGGAAGAAGAGGAAGAAGAAAGTAGTGATGTAAGTCAATGCATTGGTTGTAATTACCAACAGGTGAATGAATGTGGTATTAACATCGGCAGTAGCCTTAATGGACCCTCTTAAGTTTTAATGCTTTGGGATTGGTGGTCCGTCAAACTTGTACACTTCATGTTTTTTGTGCATTTGTCAGTTCCTTAAATCTTAATATTTCTTTTTTTTCCTCCCCCCACAGGAGTTTGTCCCAAAGAAGACAAGCAGTGCAAAGAGGAAAAAGCGCTTCTCTGACAAGGCTGAACCTAGGCACAGAAAGAAGTCCAAGGCAGCGAGTAGCTCAGACAGTGAGGATGAAGAGGGAGACGAGGAGCAGGCATCCAGCAGCGATGATGAGGATGAGCCAGTGGTGAAAAAACCGAAGAAGGAGAAGGCCAAGAAAGAGTCCGCCAAGAAACCCAGGACTAAAGGTGAGACATGGAAGGCAACAGGAAGTAAGTGCTCTTGAGAACTGGGAAATTAATGCAAAAGAAAATTATTTGCAGCTTGTGGAAGTTGACTTGAAGGAAGCTGATAGGATTTAAGAGTATAAGTGTATTGTAGCAGAAACTTTTGACTAACGACATTGTTGTAGTCGAATCACCAATGGTGAGTCTGAGTCGTGAGTCACAAACCTAGAGTCTGAGTCACGAGTCACAAGCCTTGAGTCCAAGTAATGATTCATTTTTTTAAAGGTATTCACCAATTTAGCAATTTTTGCTGCGCATATTGAGAATTTTGTTGTTTTTGCTTAACACACTTCTTTTTTCAAGTTGCTTGAGTAAATAATCTCTTTGCAAAGAGCTGTGGTTCATAACAAATGAAAAAGCAAAATTTTTTTATTCAGAGAGTAAAAGAATCCACCCTGTAAATTTGTGTCGAGCCACGTTAAGACGGAATGTTATGTTTGTCTTGTAAACTTGTGAAATTAATTCTCTCTTTAAGAAAATATATGACTCCAGTCACCATGCTTGAGTCCAAGTCATGGTCGAGTCCAAGTCAATCATTTCCCAATGTGACTCGAGTAGAGTCTGAGTCATGAAAAAAGTGACTCAAGTTCGACTCGAGTCCGAATCCTGGACTACAACACTGCAAAGAATAGACTTTCCTGTGTAAGAAATGCAAACATGTCTAGAAAAGAGAATGTAAAGGACTGAGTAGAAAATGTACATCAATTGTGTGAGTGGATCCCAAGAAATGAGTCTTAAGGCCACTTTTAACCCTAACCCCCAGGCCCTTTTAGCTAGGAACCCTCCTCGATCCTCCAGAATCCTCCAATTTGGAGGGTGAAAAAAATTGGATTCTCCTTCAATCCTCTGCAGTCCTCCAAAATTTTTTGAAAATGTTACTTGGAGGTGTGCCTACTGCCTCAGTCCTTCAAAATCCTTTGGCAATTCCTGTCATTATGTTGAGGTAGTGCGAATGGCATTCTTGAGCAGTGCGGTTGATTCAAAAGAAATACTGGGCTGAATTTATGCATGACTAAGCAAAACAAACAAGGTGTAACCCACGACCTTCATGCATGGCATCCTTTGCAATAAGCACTTTTGCCACTTACCCTCAATCCTCCAAAATCCTCCAAAACCGCCTGAAAGATTTTTGAGGATTGAGGAGGGTTAAGGTTAAAAGAACCTTGCATATGAAAGAGCAAACTGAGCTCTCTAGACAGTTAGGCCTCCTGTCCAAACCCTCAATATTCAAAGTGAACAACCATGAATAAACCCACTGGTACAGTCATCATATCGTAACTTTTAGTTTTAGCCATCAAGCCTGGGCTTCAGCTTCCTAAGTCCGTGCAGTCGTCCTAGTGGGTTTTAAGGACCTGTGGGAGGGTTGGATTTTAATCTGCATAAACATAATTTGTTTACCTGGTTAAACTTTGTTTAAACTTTCTTATTCAAGGTGAGAAAAAGCCAAGAGCCCCAAGTGCCAAGAAGAAACCTGCCAGTAAACCAGCCCCACAAAAAGAACTCAGCATCAGCTTGAGCAGGTAGGTTTATCAGAATCAGAATTTCATTAGCGTTGTACTGAGAACTGTACTAAAAAAAAGATTGGCACAGCAAATAATGCATCAACTAATTCTCTTTTATCAAGGGCACCGAACCCTGCAAAAGGAACTTGCAGCATCTCCAGATTCCCCAAACCAGAAGTGCATAATGAAATTTTGTGTGTACTTTAACCTGTCCAGTGCGCTGCAAAATAATAAATCTGGATTAATATTGCAGCTCAGACTCCTCCTCAGATGACAGTGACTATGTCTCCAAGTGGCGCAAGCAGGAAGAGGCACGGCGGGCCAAGATTGAGGAGGAGAAGAAGAAGAAGCAGGAAGAGCAGTACCGGCTGATGCGGGAGAAGGAACGCCTCCAGGAGGAGATGGAGCGGCTGGAGAAGGCCCAGAAGAAAAAGAAGAAGAAAAAACGCAGCTCATCGGAATCCAAGAGCAAGCATGCCGAGAGTGACGAGGACGAAGCGCGACGAGTTTTGGACAGCGACGGCGACAGCGACCACCTTGTCATCGACGAAACCCCCCTGAAGATCAAGCGAGAGGCCAAGAAGAAAGTCAAGAAGAACAGTGAGGCTGAAGTGAAAGTAGTCAAGGAAGAGCAGGAGGTACCCAGGTTGATGGTGGACGATGAAGAGGGAGAGGCGGTGGATGAGACAGGGACACAAAGTGTTGAGGCTTCCAAGATGGACACTTCTGATCGCAAAGCAGAAAAGCTGAAGAAGAAGGAGGACAAGGACAAGAAAAGGTCAGGACAGGGTTTAACAAAGTGGATTTATGTTTTCGTTGCATTTCGAATGCAAGAATGTTTTAAACTAGTAAGCTAGGTGGCCTAATTGGTAAAAAATTCTGTATCTGCAATCATTCTGCGATTATCAAATGACTACTTTTGAAGGACGCCAATTTATCACTAACTAACTAAGTTTTGTGCCTTCATGAGGGGAACAATTCCTCTGTGATAACTTGATTGTTTTTCCGCCTGGGACAGGCAAGAGAAAGAGCGGAAGAAGCAAGAGGAGAAAGAGCGCAAGAAAGAGGAGAAGCTAAAAAAGAAGTTGGAGGAGAAGAAGAAGGAGCTGGAGGCCAAGAAGAGGAGGGAGGAGGAGAGGCGTCGGCGGGAGGAGGAAGAGGCACGGCGGCAGGAGGAAGCAGCAAAGAAGCGGCTGGAGGAAGAGGCTAAGAGGCGACGCGAAGAGGAGCACAGAAGCCTGGAGGAGCAGGTTAGTCATGGTTTTCCCCGTCATTGATCCTGTGTCTGGACATTGGAGGGCGCTGTCTAGACCACTTAAGACTGAAGACCATTGTCAAAATTTCACCCGTGCATCCACATGCAAATATTTCAAATTGAGAATGAAAGTGTGTTCAACACCTGTTGGCCTAAAAAAGTGGCTGGGCATTTCCAAGTTTATATGTTCTAGCAGTGGTTTCTATTTGTAAATTTAGACCCAGCCATTCTTTTAGAGACGACCTTTCCTCATTTCGAAGCTTTTTCCTTATATATAATCCACAGTGCATTGAGCGTCAGGGCCCTTTATTACTCTACCTTTGTGGAGTTGTATCAGTGGCTATCACTGAGGTCCTTTCTTGTACTTGTGCAACAAGTTACTCCAAAGTTGTTGTTGTTCGGACAATTGTGAAGTGTGTGTGGGGGGGTATGCATCGTGCTTGTCTCCAGCTACACTTTGATTTGACAGACTGACTGAACTCTGAAATGCGTCGTTTTCTGACCCTACAGAGAAGGAAGGAAGAGGACATGAAACAGCAAGCCAGGGATCAGGGCAGTGACAAAGAGTAAGTGGAGACTTTGATGAGAATGTTCCCCTACAATCTGTTTTTGTACATTTGAGAAGCAAGAACCTGATATGTTTCTGTACCCCAAACTTTTGGAGCACTGAGGAGAAATTAGACTTATACGTCCCTGGCTTACAGAACTTCAGTAACGGAAATGGGGAAAGTGGAACATGAAATGAGGTGTGATTGGTGTTGATAATGACAGTATCATTTAGGTCTGATGGGTCTTTTAAAGACAAATTGAATGTCCATTCAAAGTAGTGGATTCTAGTAGATTGAGAGTCAAATTAAGCAAAAAAGGGTGGATGTATTAGGCACGTTTTCATCGCACATGAGGAAACCCCGTAATAGTAAAGGTCGATGCTTTGCCTTTGCCATACTTGAAACATGGTAGTGAATATGACTTAACCCCCCTTTCACACTAGTGAAGGTTGCTCAAGCTGTTCTTTCTTGGTTTGTGTTTTGCCAGAATATCTAAACCAGACAAACTAGAGAAGAAAAAACCGGAAAAGAAGAAAGGTAGGCCCAAGATGAATGTACACCAAGCAAATTGCTGTAGAAGCATAGAGATATCAGATAACATGACCTGGGGAATTGAATGGGTCTGAATGCCGCTCACAGAATATTTTGTTTATTGACTGTGATCATACCAAGTATACCGTTTGCAAATTCATGTTAATTTGCCATTTGAATGTTCTTGACCGCACTATTTCATTTTTCCTATTACCTGTTCTAGGTCTTAATAAACTGGAAGAGACAGTTGAAAGATTGCACCTTGAACTCAAAGTCTCTTTGAGCATGGACCGGCCCGTGAGTAGCACCTTCCAGAAGAAAAATCACTGAACCCACCCTCAACCCAGCCCCCTTTTACCAATAAATCTCATGTTGCTGTTGGCTTGTTCTGCTCTGCTTGTTCTGTTTTGAAGGGAAACACCTGCCAGAACATGGCATGTTGTTCCAACCTACATGTACCACACAGCTGTTGACTTGCCCTGTAACTTATGCGCAAACTGTCCAATAAGAATGCATTAAAAATTAGTCTGTACTGGCCTCCTTCAGTTGTGGCGTGGTGGGTACAAGCAAGGTGTTGGTGCAGCCTTTGCTTGCATAAGATCTCTCTTGTAACCTCACTTTGTTTCCCATCAAGGATCCAGCCAAGAGCCTTGCTGTGATGGCACAAATTGATGACCTCAGTGGAACTCTCACTCCAGGCGTCCTCAGGAAAAGCAAGGACTTTGTTCAGACAATCAAAAAGGTATGTACACATGAACAACTTCCTCGGTAAACTGAAATAAAAGGAGCTTAACGTATTGGTAGCCAGTCTTAATTAACACATCACCTGTGGTTAGACCTTGTGCCTGTGTGTGATCATTGTAGTACCCATTATCAAATCTTGTAGCACCTATAAGAGGCACCTAAATACTACCCCTTTGAGTACTGAGATGGTAACTCCTATGGCACTTAATGAACCTTGTGGTACCCAGGCTTTACTTCCTGATACACAGTGAATGTAGCGCTAACTATTTGGATTCCCCCTCCATGCATGCCACACTTAGTGGTTCTACCCCCACCCCTTCCCCAACTTATCGTGCGAATAAGCAGGAAACTGTATTTAACAAGCGTCAGTCTCCCCCATGACAACATTCATACACCAACTTGTTTTGCTAGACCTCTGTTCCTACAGTATATTACTGTTCCACAGACCAAGCACAGGTACTGACCAGTGAGGACAGTGTACTGACCTCTGAGGATAAGGAAACATCCTGTGTTCCCTGTATGTTCTGTCCTCTATGTTCAAGTTAAACATGTACATATTGCTCAGGCATGTGTATCATTATGCGTTAGTAATCTGGTAAGGGTGTGGTGTACATGTTACTCATGTATCACATGCATGGCTTCAATGGCATGCCGTTGGCGCCCAAACACCTGTACTGGACACTGACGAAGGGCACTTGTACAGGGAGTGGATAGGGCTGGATAGCATTTTTGGCAGAGCACCGGCAGCGGTTTCCTTTAATCAGTTGAAAATAGTGGACACATCTTTGATCAATTAACAGCTTGACAACCCAAATCTGCCGTGTTGTGTGTTTCTGCCTCAGGTCAGAAAATACAAGCCAGATGAGAAAGTCCGCAAGAAGGCCGACTATCTCTACAACAAGCTGAAATCCATCTGCCTCATGCAAGACACATCAGGCGGCGCTGAGGAGAAGAAACAGATGACAGAGCAAACCGGTAGAGTGACCAGCAATCTATTCGTGTTACTTTACAGTGCAGTCATCGTCACCATTTTTGCACAAGCTCTCATCTCCGCTAGACAAGGCTTTCTAAATCCAAATAAAAAAATAAATGAAACAGCCGTCACTCTCGGTAGATTGTGAGGATAAAAAAGCTCATTGCTCGGTGATTTTACTACTGCTTTTAGCATTCATTCACAAATGTAGTTTGTCTTCTTCACAATTTGGAAAACAAACGTTGCAGATATAACAACAGTGCAGGATGACAATACAGGAGATGATGAGACCACTGTTGAGGCCGTCAGAATACAAGAAAATGGAACTGCGGAGGACATCCCCAGTAAACCTGACAGTGAGGACCAAGTGACAGCTAGTGCTGAGGCTAAAGCAACGGCCAATACTCCCACAGAAGAGGCATTCAGTGCCACAGCAGAACCCCAAGATGAAACTGATGAAGCAAAAGACTCTGAGCATCTCAGAGAGGAGGAACCAGAGGAGGAACCAAAAGAGGAATCGCTTCCGACTGTTCCCGAGCTGGTTAGAACTGACGACGAGACTGACAATCAGAGAACAGTGGGAGACGATGTGAGACCCGAGGAGCCCGAGCACCTGGAGGAGGATGCAGTTGCCGTGGGAGATGAGATGGAGGCTGAGGAGGAGGAATATGAAGTGGAAGATCGGGAAGGCAGGAGAGACCTCTCAGAGCGGCTGGAGAAGATCTTTGGCAGCCAGGGAGGGTTCCAGATCCCCGGGCTGGTCATGGATGGGGGAGATGACAAGCCCAGAGGGTCGCAGGAGGAGAAGAAAAGGGAGCAGAAACGAGACAGGCGGAGATCGACGGGGATGTCCGGGGACCAGTTTGGTGAGCAGCCCATGGATCTGGATGAAGACGCAGAGGAAGGGAACAACTCCAAGGGGTAGGTTTGGCAAGTTTCCAGTGTGCATCATGTGTTTTAAAGATAGGGCAAGATGTAAGTCATTCAGTACAAGATTTTTTCTGGCAAAGCAAATGCTGTTGATTGTGTATACAAATCAAACGATGCAATTGCATTTCTTTCAAGCTTGTTGGGACTCACTGACATCCCTGATAAAGTGACTTTAATGATTAGTCTACCCCACTCAAGAAAAAGAAAAGTTGCTCAGAGTCCATATTCAATCCACGGGTAGCTGTGTTGCTTGACGAAGTGCTCGAAGTGGGCACGAGTGTCGCCAAGTTTCAAAATGCTGTCAGTTGTTGCAAGGACACTTAACCCCTTCTCTACGGATGATTGCTACTACTGCAACTTTGTGTGAGCATCAGTGCATACCACACATACAGTTTAGTCACCATGCAGCTGCTGGTTCAATGGGGCCTGCTGCTGGACAAAGCCCTCCATTCAGGGCATACCACAGCCCAGCAGTCGCAGTCAAAATAATCCCGCCGTGAAGGGGTTAATGTTAGAGTGTGCTAAACAGTGTAGTGCTTCAATCACCTTATTGCCATCTTTGCTGTACAGATCTTTTAGAACTGCAGCTACTGCCAACAAGCATTTATAAAAATGATATCGGTGTGTAAGAAGTAACCACATGATGTGGCTATTATAGTTGTTTTAGTCAACTTCATTCGGAGTGTTACTTGTAATCTTGCATGAAACCTCCCCGAAAATTAGCATTCCAAAGATTTGTTATCATGTTTTGGGGTTTTTTTTTCGCAGTGAGAATGCAGCGACAGACCAGGCTTTCAGTGACGACAACATGGACCTCGATTCAGATGAGAACTAAAGATTTGCTTTTGGCAGTCAGACGTGTAGCGCAAAATACCATGTTCGTGCCCTTCAAGTTTGCTGCTTGCCACTGGAGAAGAGACAAAAGTGGTAACAGGCAGGGAGGTGTGTTTACAGGGAATTCTGTATCAAATCAGATATCGCCTTGACACGGATCATTTGATTTACCAAATAATTATCAAGCAGAGTGCCTTGATGCAACAAAGCAAGCAGGAATGGATGCAAGAACAACCTGCCCTACCTGTCAAGGCCATCATATTTTCCCTCCATGTCTTAGTCCTCAAACTCATGACAAAAGCATGAGCAGTTGTCAGTTACAGCAGAAAGCTGTCCAATTTGTACAGCATGAGAATTGTTCACCTTTTTAACTACAGATTTTCGATGTTTGAATTTTTTTTATGTTTGTAAATGGCATTTCTGTTCTTTCATTTTTCAAATTTGGGATTTTGCTCGGGAAACGTCCTGGGGTAGTGGCCAAGTTCTTTGGCACATTCCTCTTGGTGTTTTGAAATGTCATTGAATTTTTTATCCTCTTGAAAAGCTAGGCCCAATATTGACGTGAAGAGACCCAGTCTTTTCACAACACCCTATTTCTTAGATACAAGTTAGATGCTTTGATGCATGGAATTTAAGAAAGTGTATAGGCATTGAGGATACAAATAAATGCCTGAGTTTGGCTAGTTGGAACGAGGTAAGAGGTTGTGACTCGAATAGTGTTTGAATTACAGTGGTACCAACCCCACAATTCAGGCATAGGGCAATACCAAAGGTACTTTATTGTTCAGAAATTGAATGCTTGTGGTCCATGTCCAGAGTAACCAACCACCTGCAATGGATTTTTTGATGAGTACATGTAATATCGCTGTTCGCCTCTGTCATTTTCAGCTTAGCTCCAGGTTAGCTAGAGAAAGGCAGCATTAAAAAAAAAATGGACTAGACTCTGGTCTTCAATCTTCCATCTGTTTGTGGGAAGTTGCTTGAGCCACCAGGCATTGGTGTTCAAAGTGTTATTTCCTGCCAGTGCCATGATTCAGACAAATCCTCAAATGGCCCCTTGAACTGATCATTTCACACTTTGTTAACCTGCACTTTCTATGGAGCCAGTGGCAGCCCGGGGGCCACTTAGGAAAATGAACACCTGAACAAAGCGTGATGTCATCAGTACAGAGGGCTATTCATGGAGCTGTCCAGCACAAGAGCTCAGTTCTAAGACGTAACGCTAAGCAAAAAGCCAGTGACCAACTGCATATCAAGTGCTGCTTGTTGCTCATCACCAGTTTTCAGCGTGCATTTATTGAACATATGCATTCCTCAGGAGCTTCATGAAGTTGGGACGTGGCCACGTTGAATAATTCATGCTCACAGGCTCACTTGCTCATTCTTGAAAAGAAACAGCTGATGAAATTCATGGTTGAAGGGTAGAGTCATGTTGTGAGGCAGTGAACTTGCCTTAACATCTCTGCTAAACTGCATCTGCATACGGTCTGTCTAGTCCTATCTGTCAGCAGCCATGTTAAATCTTGAAATAATGAAAGCCTCTGTACTAATGGAAACCACAGGTTCGCCCGACCAAAACAAAAGTACAGTACAGTTTATATGAGGTGAGAAACCAACTGTACTCGGTTTCCCACGTGTAATGTGCCTAATCCCGCTGACATTGACCCTCATTGGCTCCAATAGATGAGTGCATACCAAATCTTCTTTATGGATCCTGTAATTTGGTTTAAGTGCACCGTACCTGTAAGGCTTCTTACTCATGTTTCATTTTTCTTGTTACAAATATTTGGGGACACAATACTTGTGTACGTGTAAATACTTAATACATTTTGCATATTTACCTGAATTGGATATAAATTATTCAGAATAACCCATTGGAAGTTGAACTTTGGCATGGAATTTCGAAAGGCACATTAAATTTAATTACAGATGAGGAAAGTGTGTGTCTCCATTTTTGTTCTGCAGGCTTCAAACCAAAGGGATGTGCTTTGGTATTCAAATAAAAATAAAAAATGTTTCTGACATCATAACCAGGAAAAATGGCCATTGCTGCTTGTGTAAAGAAATTGCCAGAACACTCAACCACTGGCCAACAACAGGTACCAGTGACTGCTGCCAAACTGTACCCCTAGTGTACGCATCTCGCTTTTTATGTTATATGAAGCCCTGCTTTCTGTGGTGAAAACCAGTTGAGTTTGCTTTGCACGGTTGCCACTGGAAATATGTTAAGTTATGTAGTTGTGTGTGTGGACAGTGTTTGTACCTCCTGATCAGTGGGTCGGGGCATGGATGTCAAGGAAGGGGGGGGGGCAAGGCCCCCACCCCTGAAAAATTTGGAAAGTTAGGGGGAAAAGTGAAAGAAATTAAAGGGATGAAAACACCAATTTGGAAGAAAGCTTCAAACTCGACACCCCCACAGCCACTGTTTATCACTTTTTCATTGAATGCTTTGCACCACACAACCCTTTCCCCTGGAAATTCACCCCCTGAACCCCCCCTCGACAAAAATCCTTTCCAAATGCCCATGGGTGGGAGGGGGGGATGAGTCAAGCAGGTGGAGACCCCTATCACTTGCCTCTCTCCATCTGAGAGTAGATGGGCACCTGTGAGAGCAGAGACGTTTATTGTCTTTGGTCATTCACACATAAAATGCAGGCTCGGGCTGTATACGTATTCCCCTGGGGAGCCGAGGAGGTTGTAGGAAGATGTGCACCTGATGAGCTTGGATATTAGATTTGAAAGACATACTTTTAGATAATGTGGGCCTAATCAATACTCTTACTATTTTTAAAGTGATTGAATGTGGTTGTGCCAGCATACGTATACCTCCAGGCAAATCACACTACCATGGCCTCCATTGATAGAAATGTGTTAGTCACTAGTGTACAGGTGCTGAGAATACGACGACCTTTGCTTTGAATGGTAATGGGGCGCACGAAACCTTGAAAATTTGTACACATTTTGACAGCAAATGAGAGTTTGAGATCATATGACAATGAGGAGCATTCCCTTCCCGTGCAGTGGCAGGAGCAGTGTGTAGGTGACAAATCTACCCCTTAGCTTGTCATGGATTTTTTCCAGGGAGTGGGGAAGCACTCATCACTGGCAAACTGTACACCAATAACAGTGGATGCCAATTCCAGGATTTTTTTTTCAAGTAACGTGAAAATTTTCATCCCTGGTCTTCCCTTTTTTTATTTCTCCCACTTTCCCCCTTTTTTCACATTTCTTTTGGTTTTTTTTTGGGGGGGGGGTAGCAGAGTGTTCCCCTCCCCCACATGACACTCATGCCCTAGGCTCTTCAGAACAGTATCTGGCACAATGACCGTGCAGTTACCATGGACTTTATGTATGTACAATTAGCATATGCCTGGGTTGGTGTGCATACAGAGATCAACCCCACGGAGATCTAGCCCCATCCCTTCTAATTATCCCTCTCATATTTTTTGTAGTTTTTGAGTATTTCAAAGACTATTTCCTGAGTAAGTGCCTATCCAGTCAAGATGAGGAGCTGGCAAAAGAATGAACATTATCCAAAACAATTTACTGACTAGAAGCACACTTTACATATTTCATATAATATAAACATCTCTTTTATTTTGCAACTACATGTATAAAAGGATAAATTCAGAGGTAACTTGAACACCAGTAACATGCCACTGTAAAGATGGCAGATCAATGTAATATAACGCTTACAAGTAAAGGCAAAAGATATCAGGATAAGGAGAACATTATATGTAATCAAAATCACATAAAACCTTGTGCGGTGAACTTGTGCATCAACAGTTTTGGCAAAAGATAGCACTCATTATTTTTGCTGGTGAACAGCAAAACAAAACATAGCCCCACTGAAGAAAGATAGCACTCGTTATTTTGTCAGTAAACAGTAAAACCAAACATAGCTCCACGGAAGACATGCCTTATGTCTAGTGCCCAGTTCACCACAGCTGCTGTCAGACTGCCACCTGCTACCCAGCAAAGGAACATTTCCAAGGATACACACATATTTTTCATTTCCCATGGAAAGCACTGATGGAAAATTACTTATTCAGGGTCAATGGGTTCAATGGGGCAAATTTCAAAAACTGCTAAGCGTAGAAACTATCAACTCAACAAAATTGGGTTACCAGCCAAAATGCCGTTCAAGGTACACAACCTAAGGCCGGTTCCCTGCTGAATTTTGCTTAGCACAAAAATGTGCTAAGCTATGATTCCCACTCGGTAGTTTTATGACACTGGGCACAGCTTTCAAGTATTCAACTTCTGATCGTCAAGTTGTTGCTTTCTGTTGTTGGACAGGCTCAGCAGGGCCGTGATGGTGGACTCAGCTGCCCGGCTGACTGCCTCCTCCTCCTCGCAGCTGTCCAGTTCTGAACTCTCTGCCTTTACCCTTGCATGACCATTTTCACCGGACAGTGTGGCAGACGGGCCCTCGTGCCCGTCAAGAGCATAGTTCTGTGCCACCCGCAGGCCCTCGTCCATCAAGGTGTGCTGAATGAGTAGAGTCTGAGCAAGGCTGGAGTTAGAGTTGCCCGAATTCTTTGGTGCCGGTTTGTCCAGTGGGGCTCGGGCACCCTCTACAGCTGGCAACCCTGAGTACGTTGAGGCAAGTGCCTGCAAAGGCTCTCTGCTATCTTCCTCCCGATCTGACAATGCGAACAAATCAGTCTCTCTTGAATAAATGTTGAACACATTTATGTAGGTCATGAATTAAATGCTGTTGACTCAAATACAGAACACTTTTTAAGGTGTACATGTACAAAAATGTATGTTAAATTCATCATTAACCTATGAGCCCTCATGCTAAGGAAAACTCAATGAAGTTTGTACAGCCAATTCATACTGCCTTGTGTGAAGGACAGAGAGCGTGCTTTGTTATTTAGCAGAACTTCCTTTGAGACAACCACATCGACAAAACTTGCTCAAATGAGCTGGTTGATAGATGGTGTTCCTCGTATAAAGGGGTGTGTAAACCAGGTTAGGTGGGTAAAATGTTCCCAGTCTCTTTATGGTTTTCCTACCCATAATCATGGAGGCAGGAACCATGCGGTTGACCCAGCATTTGTACTGTTTACTGACGAGCAGGTACTCACAAAGCACACAGCATCCTTACACAACCTCATGAAATACAGTGACGAGGTAATACATTATAACGCATGCAAAGAAAGAAGAAACAATCCCACACCCACCATTTGAGCTTACCAGGATCGGTCAACTGGTCATCTGGTGTGGCAAGATCACCGTTCTCCTCCTCGGCCCGAGCTTTGGCAACGTAGTATCTGTCAATGTCAGGAGCAGTGGACAGAAGGGTAGCATTTGCCGTATTAAAATGAGGGGTTTGACAAAGTAAAAATAATGAGCTAGCAATTATTCTAATAAAGTTTAAAGTCTGCAAAGACTCCTCTCCTTCAAACTGCTCAACAAAGTCTGAAAACCTCGACTGAACACAGCGATGGATCCAGAGGGGAGCACAGCTGGTGTGCACCAATCCCACCCCAATTTTTGGTGAGGCAGATACGCTTCTGCCTACTTCTTTACTTGCCCTCAACTGGTTATTCAATCATTTTAAAAACAGGAATTCTAACTAAAAAATATTCCCCTTTGACATTTGGGCTCAACTTCATCAAGGCACTCCCCCATCTTTCCATAACTGCCGGGCACACCCCTTCCCCATTTGTGAATGCCGGATCAGCCAGGCATGTGACCTCACCAAAGGTTGCAAACTCCTGCACACAGCTGGCTCCCCCTAACACCCCCATCACACCCAACCTTCTCTTGATTTTCCCCATACCTGTCAGATCGTCGCTGCCTCTTGATCAAGTCGGTCTGCTCTGTCATCAGCAGCAGCTGCTGGGTGGTAAGCTTCTCCAGCTGCACCTTCAGGTCGTACACCTGCTGGATGTTGTCTTCCGAGCGGGCCGCAGCTATACTGGCCTTGATGTCGCTCTGCTTCTGTGCTATGCTGTTCAAGTGCATCAGAATCTCATTCATGCGCTCCTTCAGGGTTTTTAGACAGAAACCTCTTGGTTATAACATAAAAGATGAACCTCAGATCTTTTGATCACTGTCTCAGATCCTAACGATACTCAGCTTTTTGTGACAAAGTGTTAAGCATATAATTGACAACTTTGCTTTCTGTCTTTAAAAAAAAAATTGGCACTGTTGTGACAGCCGAGTTGAATTCCTAAGTAGGCCTATTTTCAGGGAATATCTCTGAACCTTGGATATTAATGGTCCATCTAGACTACTCATATTTGGAACACAGCATTTCATCGACGGGCACACTCAGCTGGAAAAAGCTGCTAAGTGGCAGTTCGAAACATACTAGGAATGACGGAATTTCCACATCATTTAAATGTACATGTGCATTAACATTAACAACCTGAATCCTCAAATTTCATTACAACTTGTCACATACACCACACTCCGGGTTGTGATGCAGACAGAGAGTATGACCTACAGCTAGGACCATCCAAGATTATTCAAACTATAATTCAATGATTTTCTGCTGGATAAATTTCTGATCACTTCTGGTGTATGTTTATACATGTATATATCACCAGAAGTGATAAGAAATTTATTAACATGCAACCATGTTAACTGCAGCCGGGGCACCCATCAGGGGTGTCACTCCTATACCAAAATGATTTACCTCTCTTCTCAGCTTCAGAATCTCTGCTTGAACAGTTCGTGGGTTTGGCGTGGTCACCTCCGTATCTCGGTATGCGCCCGTCCCAGACTCAACTTTTACTCTTTTGGCTTTGCTTCCTCCCCCCTCCTCATTTTTGCTGTGGCTGACCTTGAGTGACCTGAAAATCCCAAATTCAGGTAAAATATGTGAATTCCTTGATTTTTTTCCAGGGGGATAAGACTTTCCAATACAAGGCGGAATCAATTTGGACAATTGAATATTCAAATATTTGACCTTCCATTCAATCAAATATTTGGATATTTGAATTCCCCCCCCCAAAGGAATAAAGCACGTACATGTATGTCTGTGGGGTGGTCTACCTACTTTTTGGCCTTACAGCTTGTCAAATACACCAGCTGCCTTTAAGTTTACAAGCACCTTGCCAATATTGTTACCCAATAATTGAATTTTCCCCTTTTTATCACATTTATTTTCACCTTCAAAAATATTCCATTCTGAAAATAAAAATTCAGGTATTTGGTAATCAAATGTTTCACATCCAGCACGGTCTCAGAAAATAAGCATTAGCAAGTTAACACCTCAGAATAAACAAGGCATGTAACGCATCAAAAGTAAATCATAATGATTCAGGAATGTTCGGGTACAGATATAGAATTTTTTCAATTTCAAAAGACTCACACATACTTTACATTGGGAGAAGTTAAATTTTATTTATGAAATTTTGCCCTTTCACTGACATTTCATAATGCTGTACACTTAGTGCTGTCCAAGAGCTCAACAAAAATTCACAAGCTCACTTTGCTGGAACTCAAATAGACAACCCACCTGCTTACTAGTGCGGATGTCTTAACCAATCAAACACCAAGCTTGCCAGGGTCAGCTGGCCGGTTCAAGAAAAATCAAACTACTTTCAAAGATGTCACAGCAAAGCCCATACATGTAGGTGTAAAGGCAAAACCCATTAGTGAAAATTAAAACACATAATTCATCTTCTGAAGTCGTATTCATGAATTGAAGATGACGCCTTGCACCAACCTGGAGTGTCCATGCTTAAACTGGTACCCGCTTTCTCGTACAACTTGTCTGGCTAGGGGGAAGAGTTTGTCTCTCTGCACGAGGAGATACGGATCTATGCAGCAGAGCTGAATGGCAGCCTCGTTCACAGAGATCTGAAATTTGAAATCGATCCTGCTTAGAGTTCTGTGTGACTTGTAACATAGACTGGTTGTGTCAGTTTAGTGTCACAGTCACTTGAGTTACTTCTCATTACTTGTCAATTTTGCTCTGTTCTTGAAATTGGCCAAGAAATGACATATGACATTAGGAGGCATTCAACAAGATTAATATACTGTTTGGACTGGAATAATAAAGGGACCAAAAGCAACCAAATAGACCCTGAAACCAGACCTGGTTAGTTCACATTATTTAGGTAAAAAAGAAATTTATCCTGACAAATGATTGCGGGATCCTTATGTTAACAACATGGAGCCATCTGACGTGATTTTATCATTTTGTTTTCAACCAAGACGAAACATATGATGTGGATCATATAATGCCCTGTACACCATGGTGCCTGAAGGTCAGTCTGGGGACTTTTATAAGTAACACCATCATTTCCTGAACCGCATACCTCATGGGCTGTGAGAGGTTTATCGTCTTTGCGTTTGGAATCAAAGCGTCCATAAATAGGGGCCCACTTCTGGATCTCTTCAAGGCGCTGGTGGTGGTCAGGGGGCATCTCAATGATGTGTTGGACACTGCTCAAGAGCTTCCTGTTCTGGCTTGTCTGGGTAATTGGTGAGGGCGTGTGGGAAGCCATGATGCGCTGGGCCACTCGTCTCAGCATCTGAGGGTCCATGCACTCGTCCATGCCTGAGGCCCCTACCTTACCATTGCCTCGGAGAGCCTGCTGTGGGGCCTGGCTGGAAGGCTGTGATGACATGCCCGGCTGAGCAGCGTAAGGCGGAGTCTGTCGGGGAGAATCACTAGGGCTCGAGTGCTCACTGGCCAACGGCTGGCCAGTGTTCCACTGATTAGAGGGGGACGGATGAGCAGGTCCCCACTGCGTAACCACAGACCTTGCCGTTGGGCCCTGGGGCTGCATGCCTGCCAGCCCCGAAGCATAAGGCATGCTGTTCAGTGGCGGCTGCTGAGGAGCAGTGCTGGGCTGTGTCTGGAGGCAAGGCACGTTGTTCTCCTTGGCCCACTCCTGCAGTGCTCTCTGCAACCGGCGGATGTGCAGGGGCTTGCTGGACATGCCAACCAGGGCCAGGATCTCCATGAACTCCTCATTGGATGCTTCGCACAGCTGGGTGACGTCGTCACCGCCCTGCTGGATGAAGTTACTGAAGTAACCCAGGAGGTTGGCCCGCTCCAGGACCTGGTAGAGCTGGTACTCACTGGGGTTGCTGGGATTGATTGGTGGGGGGTTGGTACATGTGGGATGGGTTGCCATATTCCAACCAGTCTTGAGGCATACAAAAACAAAACACAAAAATGGATCTTACAAAAAACAAAAATATTATCAAATGACCAAAGAGATCACTGAGTGAAAAGCTAAACATAAAATGTTTCTCTCCAATATATATATATACAGCATGGGTTTCAAAATGACCTTTTTTTTCAAATTACAGGAAAATTTTCAAAATAAGCTCCGATTATCCTGAACATGAAAGTAAAGTGAACCATGTGCACGTGTGTCCATAAAATGTACACTTTACAGAACAGTACGAACAAAACTTTTTAAGTAGCTGAAGTTATTCAAACTACATGAATGTACTCTATTGAACGTCTACTTCATATGCATTAGTAATAGGATGACGTCAGACTCACTGTACAGCTGGGTACATGACATTGTAGCAGTTACATCTCAGACACTAAATTAATCGAAACATCGTCTTTTTTCTACCATTTTTCTAGCGTGAGATCCCTCCAAGGTCACTCTTGTGAGCTGTCTGGTACCAAAAGATCGTATGAAAGGCAAATTTTTGATGAAATACCTACGAAATCAGTTGTTTTTTCGGTGCCAGGACATCGATCGAATCCGTACGTTGTATGGATTGGACGTCAGTTCGTGTGCGACGTGTGCACTGACGCGGGACGACGAGCCCCAGCGCAATCACCCACACACACGGGGATGAGTGTCGCTCCCTCCGTAGAGTCTGTGTAGTGAGACCGCATAGCCAGACAAAAGCAGTGGCTGGGGGTTGTCAATTCTCCCGATAAAATCCTCGATTTAATCCAATTTCTGAACCCTTTCTACGCCCTGAAACACGGCTAGGTCCGACGCGATGGTGTGCAGAATTGGTCCCAACATCTTAGACGAAGTTTTGTGAAGTTTGGACGGCGATTTTACTAGTGTTGGGAGGGGATCAAGTGTCGATTGCAATAATAGAAAACAACGCAGAGAGCGGTTTCCCCTACCCACGCTTCTGTCACGTCCGGCTAGGTATTTGTCAAGCTGGCTGTCCGCGTTTACGTCACATGGGTGGGGCGTGTTTGCCTGTCACTCTTTGTCGTGATTGGACCGCGGTGGCCTGACCCAGTCCATGGGGGGATTTGCGTGGGATTGTGACGTGCTGGGTGGGATGAAGTGGCACAAACTGCCGTTATGATCATGCAAGATCATACCGCCAGGGTTCCCCATCGAAGGCATGTGAGTTTGGGAAAGGGGAGCCGTCTATCTTCAATTTCATCCGAAAACCTCTGCTAACGATTCCGTGAGAAATTCACTTTCCAAACCTTCCCGGTAGGGCCTAGTGGGGATTTGGTTTGCAGGCTACAAAATAGAATTTTCGTGGCAGTTTAGGTTGAATGAAAAATGATAAATGGTTGTATGAAGACGCTTACTTTTGGCATTGGAAACCATGCATCTTGCCGTTTCGATTTAGTGTAGCATCCTACATTAAAATATACTGCCAACTGTATTCATTTACGCTCATGGGCGTAAATCTCCGATGGGAAGCATACATAACCCCCCACCCCACCCCCACATTTTGAGGTAGCGGAATGGGCTTTTTGAATTATCCATCGCTTTTTCGTGGTAAGAAATTGAAGCGGATTGTGAAGATTTTTTCGGACTTCCCAACGACTAAAATGAACTCGATATCACTCAAAAAGGAAAGCAATTTTTTAATGCCATATATATGCCGGTCTGATGTAAGATTGTGCGTGAATGAAATATTTGTACATCTGTATCATGAATATTGCCCCCATTATAGTGTCATATGGCGTCACCCCCCCCCCTTTCGAATTTCCATGGCCGGGCATTTTGAAGTCATCACTGCCCCCCCCCACAAATCCACATCCTCAATCACCCAGGTGCCCAATTTCCTGCACAAATTTAGTACGCCACTGTCTAGTGCATGGTTCACCCATAATCTATCGACTGTTCCTAAACTTTCGGAAAATTTGCCTTTATATAACTTTATCTGTTTGCTATTGAGCCGGGCGGGGGTGGAGCCTAGACTGAGGCCCTGTTGCCATTTTTCTGGGGAGTAGAACAACACCCAAGAACTAGTAGGCCTACCTTTCAGGCGGTGTGAATCTTTTACGTGAGAAAACAACTTTGACAAACTGGATCGCGCTTTTAGGAAAACAATCATCTTATTTGTCTCGGCCTCAAAACCTTGGCACTCTATGTTTTTTTTATTCGCCCCGAGCTGAAGTGCACCCCCAAAAGACCGAAAGAAGTGGTTACAGCTGCACTACACCAAATACGCGTTCACAGAAAACAGTGCAAAATCAGACCGAAATAGCGCCGCCTGTTGACTCTCGGGAAGAGGTTGGCCTCCGTTTTTTTCTCTGGAAATTCAAGGTTATGGCTTGAAGATCACTTTTTGTTTCAATTTCATGGGGGTTAGCCCCGATTTTTTTTATTCTCCTTTCCCAAAGATACCCCAAAGATACCCCCAAAATAGTAGTAAAACTATGCGCTCAGCTCTGAATGTTCGCCGCCCGCCTCTATCCAAAATCGGCCCGCAATTTGGGGCTTTTTGTGAAAGAAATACCCCGAACCAGAAATTATCAAATTCGGGATTTATAGAAATATTTCTATAATTCCTCCCGATTGCACCCTAACAATGCACCCTAACAAGCTGGTTCTTTCACGCAAAGACCTTACATGCGGGAGTAAATTAGTTACGCGTACTCAGCGTGCTCACGTCAAACGCGCATATACTTCCACGCCTCATGGCGCGCCTGTGCGGAGATATCACAGATCACAGACAACAAAAACATAGGCCTAGACAGACAGCTCCTATTCAAAACAAGGGCGGGGTCGATTTTTTTGTCTTCAATGGGGCTTCAATTAGTTCAGTGCACCCCTATGTGACCGCTTTGCGGAACACTTGCGCAGTGTGCGCCAACAAACACCTGGTCTCACTGTTGCGCAGCACTTTTGCGCGCCGCCACATTCCCTCGGTGACGTAAGCGTCTGCATCCTGCGGAAAGCGTCATCTGATGTACAGCGTAAGGAACTAGAGCAGTGCGTCATTTTCGAACTTGGAACGCTGCATCCAGGGGGGATGAGCGTGGATTTTTCCGCGTTCATTCAGAACTGAATCTGGTTGCCCTGAAGGAGGTTACCGAAAGCTCGTCAATCACATATTTCAGAGCACTGATTTGATCTTATATTCTTGTCGATATTATTATGACAAAGTTACTTACGAACCAGATAGAAGAGTCGGCGGACTTACCCATATTGATTCGCGTTCATTTAAAAATATTAAAGAGAAGCTGGCAGGGAGAACATTCAATGTAATTTGTTGTTTGTGTGAATGTGTATTTTTGCTACGTGATGCACTACTGTAACATTTTAATCGCTCGGTATTTACACAGCAAGATTCTGTGCAGCGCGGTTAATGACTTTGTTATCTCCTGGATATGAACAACAGAGACCAATATCTCTGAGATGGCCGTGTGATTAAGCGCGCGGTTATCAGATCGTCAGACGGTGGGTTCGAATCCCAGTGGTATTTTTTTATTTTCCAAACGCTTGCTGTCAGTCAGTGGCTATAAGAGACTCTAATTCACCCCGTCAAATACCAGCAGTACCTTAGCCTACTGGATAAGCTCTGCGGCTGGCACTGTCCGCGAAGTCCAGGTGAGCGCCTTAGTACAGGTTCGAGACGTATGGCCGACTCGGCGGCCAGGGCTTAGGGGCTTGTCTCGTTTCCTCCCTTGCATGGTCGCTCGAACCATTTTGGGGGTTAAATGGATGGGCAGGGAGGAAGTGCCGTGGGCCGGGAACCCCGAGATCCCAGAAGAGTCCTATATGGAAGCCGGTAACTGCGATTCCTTGCGAATTTCAGGAGTCCGTGCACCTGAATGCTTGGTCAACACCGCATAACTTTTGTTTTTTCCGCTTCGGCACTTTTTTTCATGTCCCCGGGCGCGGAAGAACCCGCAAGGCAATTTTCTAGGTTTGAATACGGTGAGCCAAAGGATTGATGCTGATTTACTTTCATTTATAATATTAATTTCCTAAATTTTCAACAGTGATGCCGACCCCAACCGTGTTGGGCCCAATTTTCTTCTCAGTGATCTCAGTATTAAAAGCTGTGTGGAGTATAATGTTTATTACTGGCGATTCAACAGTAAGAGATCCAGGGGTGGCACAGTCGGGCTGCACTCGCCTCCCTATTCCATCGACGGAAATACATTTTCATTGGTTATAACAAGATATTTCGTTCGCTTTCAACTGCGGAATAATTTGATATTTGAAGAGAAATTTTCACAAAAATACCGTCCCATATCTTCTTGTGTTACCCCCAAAGTTGCAACAGGTGCGTTGCAACTGCCGCTCTTTCTTGTAAATGGTTGATCCATCATTGGCCAGACAGGTCTGCCCGAAAATACAAGCAGGAAAATGACGACATAAACTCCAAAGAAACAAACGATCCCTAGGTGCTGGAATTTCAACAACAGAAAATGACATCGAGAATGCCATGTCAAATCAGTAAGCCTTTGGTTTTACCCATTGTCGCCAAAAAGGGCGCATAGCCCGCTCAGTTTCCCCCACGTTAGATTTAATTTGGATGGGACCTCACTTAATCCGTGCCTCATTGGCCATAAGTTGAATATCGGAATTCGGAGTTACAAAAATGGCACGGCAAAACAGTCACCATTGCATAGTCAAGTAGATCCCTTTTCGAACTCAGATAGAATACTGCCAAAATGTTCCCGCCATTTCTCATAAGTTTACAAAAATCAAATGCAAGTATTGGCCCTCGCATATTTCCCTAGTTGCCGGGCATGAAAACGGCACGATGGGCACCGTAAGTTGTTTCTGTACCAAAATGGGCCCTTCGCATTAACAGAACACATCAACGAATTTTGCACAGTTATGGGCGGAAATGCCATGGTGCATCGTCTACGATGCACTCCTGCAAAACAGTTGTTAGTGTACACTCACAAAACAAAATGGATCACTATCTTGCTTCTGCTTGTACAATTTGCCCGAAATAAAGTTTGTGTATACTTAACATTCGGCTGTTATTTTTGTTTTCCACAAACAACGCCATAAAACACACGCCAAACGGCACGGTAGACACAACGTTGGGTCTATGCGCACGGCCTGCGCTCCTGCTGGACATGACAAGATTGAGCGGGGGAGTGGATCAAAGAGGGGGGGGGGGCTGGAGAGCGTACAATGGCTATTGCCAATTGTCCCGACATGTTTGTCCAGGATTGTCTGGTTTTACGTATGCCTGCTGATGTGTGTGGGAAGGGTCTGGTTACTTAGAGTGTGCGAACCATTTTCGGCATTTGCCGATTCAAATTAACACTGACTTGAAATGACATCAAATGCGCTGAATTCACCATCAACCCATCGAAAACATTGACACAATATCATAATTGATCTCCATCTTTATAATGGAGATCTTTGGTCTGCACCCAAGGACGGCGTCAAATTCTTTCAGAATTTTGCGGAGAAAGTTATTGCTCTACTAGTTTTATATTACAGCTCTGTGGGCTTGACATGAGAAGGCTTGCCAAAGCTAGAGGCAACAATTGTTACTTTCTAACCTCAGAACCTCGCGACTGCATTTAGTTTTAAGAAAAGTGTGCTGAACTATCAGAAAAGGGACGTAAAACGGTCTAAGTTGACCTTCGACTCGCAAGGTTTAACTGCTAACAGACAGTCTCGACGGCTGCACTTGCCAATCAGTGGTTGTAGTACGCATGCGCTTGTCTAATCTGCATATTTCGTGGGAAACGTCCATGACAACCTCGTTCCCGTGGGTTAGATCTTGCCGCGCCATGTTGGTTCCCACCATGCGCGATCTAAAGGAACGTGCACGCAGCCAATGGAGTCGAGGTTTGGTCCATTCACTGCCCGATGACATAAGTAACATAAAAATATTGTGCTTTACTGACATAAATGCTTCAAATGGCACCCTCGGCTTCGACTCGAGTGCCATTTGCCCCCTCGGGTGAACAAAACACCATACATCAGGCAGCAATTGTTTTGACACAGAGTACACCGGAACAGTCTTATTTGTTATATATGCATATTTTATTGCAAGCTAAATCAAAACACTTTGACAAATTGAAACAGTTGAAGAGCAAATTAGGTTCTAAATTACAAGGAAAATTGAAATTGACTGTGGTGTCATTTGTTGATCTGTGTGGGTGTGGTTGTGGGTGTGTATTGTTTTTTTTAAACAGAGAGAAATCTAGGATATATTACAAACTGGTTTACTGGGAAACCCGATATGATAAAGCACCGGGGTCTTTTATTGACTGGTTGAATTTAAAGGCATTATGACACGAAATTCCGGAGACAAATATTGGCAAGAATGAAGAGCAGAATAGAAAGCGACATCAACATGAGAGTTATAATTATAAACAACAATGGCACCCCAGTAGAAACAGTGATTAGAAGATGCTACTTTCGTTCTAAGAGCATAACTGGGAGCACGCGTAATGCCAGCACGGCTAACATCCTCGTACCTAAGTTAACGCAGTTTCACAACGCAGTAGAGTCGACATATCAACCGTGGGAAAGATCCACGTTATCCAACATTGTTTTTGTCGCGTGGCAATATCGCTAATGCACCCGATCGTTTACATGCGTGCTTTTGGCATATCACGTGATCAATTCGCGACTAATAAAAATTTTCTATGACCAATTTTTGTAACATAGTACTTCAGAATGCGCCTAGAGCCACATCAGTATACTGATCATAATTACTCACTGGAACAAAGCATTATTAAAAGCATGAAACAGCGGAAGCCACATTATTACTGAAATTCTTGTAATTCAAGATACTAAAATATCGTGTATAGTACGATAAACATACAATGTAGTAAATCCGGTCCAATTAAGTCTGAATAATATTTAAGACATATGCAGGGTAAATAGGATAATGCCTGTACCGCAAAACTGTAATGGACAATGTTATCGAACTGAATTTTCTGAGGCTGAGGATGTAACCGAGCCAATGTTCTATTCGCCGATCAGTTTTAGAGTACATTGAATGACTTTCAAGTACAAATGCGTTATTGGCGTCGCAAGGAAGGAGGCACAGCTATTTCCGGTGGAGAAAAACTCTCCTTAGCATCAAAGCTGACAAAGTAACTGTTGATGGGTCAATTCCGAAGTATTTTTTACGCATATTGGCGATTTTCATTCCCGTTCCTCCTTTTTTGTTTGTTTTCGTTTTCTTTTTCATTTTTTGAGGTTTGAGAATGTACATCCTGCCTCCACGCGACGCCCACGTTTCCAAAAAGCATACGTTTTATGACTGCATGCGATGAGTCGTAAATAAAGCATCTGGTAAAACAAAAGGCTTTATTTCGTTACTCTGTGTAAGTGCAGCATGGACACTATACTCCAGTCTACTTCAGTGTCACACAAACAATAATACCTATATATTCTAAACAGTTACATCTATTACGGTATAGTTTTTTTAATTTATCAGAACGTGTTCATGACTCAAACCATGCAGACATTATAATAAGTGCATGATCATTACGATGGTCAAACATTAATATATATATACATATGAAATTAAACCAGATTCTATATAAAGATGCACACCCTTAAGTGTTTGTGGTAAATTGTGCTAGACGTTGCTTACTTCATTACTTACTTTATCACTGAATTTCAGTCAGTGCTTATATCACATTTATTCTTACGCTTCATTTAATAATACATGCATACTTAACCTACCAAGCTACAGCATTATGGCATTAAACAGGATCATTTGAACATGCTTGTAACTTGTGAATTTTCCTTATTGCAGGCCTCTTTTTCCTTTTTATGCACACAAATTAAAGCTAAATGACCTTTGGTTAAAGTTGTTTTGTACGCTGATGAGATCTTTATCTTCCCAAATAGAGTGAACTGCAATATCTCGGAAAAAATGTCATTTTAGTCTGCATATTCAACATTTCAACAGTTTTCAACCAAACATAGACAGATCACTCTGCAATTCAAAACGTATATAAGTATAATTAATGTTAAATATGCAACGAAAGAGTCTGAGGACCGTGTAAATTTTAACATTTTCAGTTGCCAAACCACAGTCCAAATGTCTCGGCCCCAACAGACAGCGGTATCAGCCTGACGCAAAAAGCACGGTTCTTACGAAATGGCATTTGAACTGGCAGGCACTAACCTGGTACGTTATACAATACTCATGTATACGAATTACAGATGAGTTTATAACTTTAAATATACTCCAGACAGTGAATTTGTGCAAGTTAGACTAATCATTTCTGATTTTAGAATAAGAGTTTGGAAACAAAATATTTACATTTCCTTCTGATATAGACTGAATATTTTCCATCGTCAAAATCATGCAAATTGTATATTCAAATGTTGTTTGAGACTGAAACTGAATATTCTCAAACCGAGAATGTGTTGAAGTCGATTGTCTACAGTCCCCCATCACACTGTCAAGCGTCAAGTAAGTACCTTTTGTGGAGAAGGCCTTTATACCTGTATACGTTTCGTGACTACACGATAAAGCATTTCGTCAAAGGAACAATCTTCGTTTTTGTTACTTTGTGTAAAAAGGGTAGAATAGTGTACTCTGTCCTACTCCAAATATTACAGTATTGTCCGTAACAAAAAAAAACCCTTTTTCTAAATCGCTAAAACAAATACATGCTATACTGACGAATCGTAAACACCAGCTTCAAGAACTATATATGTATTACAATTAAAACATTTCGAAATGGTGATAGCAAAAAAATAACAATGTTTTAGGTTGAGTGGTAAATGTTTGGTGATTTTATCATTTATTAACGTATACGCAGCCTATCATATGCTTCGTATGATATTTTAAGTGTCTAAGCATGGTAAATGCAGCAAATGCATATACATGTATCTATTATTGTCAAGGAGTGATGTATAATCGAAATTACTCTTAAAATTAATAATACCGTACAAGCTGCATTTGACGTAGCCCTGTTTTGTTGCGAATATGGACATGGTAGTTTAGTGGTGAAACAAGGTTTTATCTTCTTAGGCCGCCACACCCAAACATTCCTGAAATCAGTCAACCTTGCCAGAATGATGGGCTGGGCGCCAGTTGAGTTGTTATTGGTAGAGGTGGCTGACTAATGCATTGGTCTGAATAATGAATATTTTTTGGGAGGTAGTACACAGTACATTCTGGATTCTTTGAAAATAGGTGCAGCAGTGCTGGAATTTTCTTTTGGGTTTAAAAGTAAAAGATATGAGTTGATGTGATTAGTTGATAGCTGGATTCCGAGGAGAGGGCAGAGGCCAGCCTCGACGATTTACTGCCTTGAGTCTCCTCTGATTGTGAAAGTATTCCGATATCAAACTACGTGCAGACTGGTCTGAGATATGGAAAGACAGGAAATGCCCAGCTCCTGGTTGAAAGAAAGTTGAAAGAAAGAGGGGGTCGGTCGACCAGTGGCGACGGAAGGGTTGGACCGCGGCAGTGGGACACGGAAACCTACAGGGAGTCAGCCACAGGCCACAGAAGCCGAGTACAAGGAAGTGAGGACAAGATGGTGGATGTAACACAGTGGCGGGGCATTGAGGCTCTTCACTTCATTTAAATTGTATTTAAATTTGTCCATGTAAGAAAGAAGATATTAAAAGCCGTGTTCGTTTTCTTTTATAAATAAATGTAAAAAGTGTACAGGCAAAAAAAAATTGTAGCAAAAAGTGTGTCTATATCCGTGTCTAAGCTACCAAAGGTATGTCCCTCAGGTTAGGTCAACTCTAGGGGTGTCACATGTATGTTAATTTATACTGAATATGAAAACCGTAAAAATTCTATTCTTGACATGTTTAGCCACACTATCATCATTTACTGCCAAAAAGTGGATTGGATATAGTACTTGAACTACATTTTCAGATACTTAGAGTGAATAGAAGCGTATTCAATTTTTGGTCAGTCTTAGAGAAGAATGACCCCCGAGCAATCTCGTATTTTCGTAGTTTTGTCTCCAGACAATGATTTGATTTTAAATATTCTCGAGTTAGAGCGTACATGATACTACAGAAGTATGAACTGCTACAATCTATCACATCTTACACAACTACACACTTAAACTACACCCTTGAATAGGCCTACATCCAAACTTGTAAACTATAGTTCTAAATGTTTGCATTGTCTTAATTGTTAAATCGGAACTAAAAACGTAAAATAGGAAATCTACAAGAAAAATTGCAGTCAAGGAAAAACTGTATGCAACTCATGGCAACGAAGTAAAAAAGTCATTTATCTATCTTACTAGCTCAGTGTTCAATGTTTCCCGCTGTTCGACTCAGTATTGGCTGAAGCTTTGTTAGGGAATAATTCTGTGTTTCTATTACATGTTTTGTGACATGCACACCTCAGAATCACTCCAACAAATTTACAATCCAAACAAAAACATCTCTGCAGGCAGAATGGTTAATGTTCCAAATGGTACAGACATAAGAACCTCGCACATAATCGTGTGAAATTGTAAAAGCGGGCAATATGTCCATTATATTTCCTCTGAAGGTGTTTTGCAACAATGGTGTCTTTTTAATCTACTATATCTCGGTACACTCATACTTGAAATTGTAGCGGATGTTTTGATATAAAATATGCATGCCGAATAAAAATCTTTAAGTGCGTGGTATTCAGATGGTTTGGAAGAAAAACACACAATTTATTTTATATGTATAAAAGAAAACCTTGTGGAGCAGATCCAGGAGTCCAGGTTTAATAGAATAGTCGTATTAATGCTTTTCTCCCGGATTAGTAAAACAGAATAACTAGCTCCCATCCACAAGATTGTTCATCATAGTTAAACTTCTCAAAGTATCCAAAGGAAAGCTCTTCTGAAGCGTGATCACGGTTTCAACAAAATTGCCGATGTTTTCCATGCTTCTCTTAGAAAAAATGCAACATACACAAGCCAACCATCTTGTAGTGTTGCCTCTGACTAATGTAATACAATTATAGAGCTCTTCGATATACACAAGTATAACAGCAAACTACAATAAAAAACGAATCTAAAGGCTTTAGGTCCTCTTACACACCTATAGTATACATCTATTACAAAGTCCCGCAAAGTCACGCACCAGATAGTGCTGAAACAAAATGTAGTTCCTCTTTGAACAATGCAGTTTGATGTTTTCAACTTAACTTAAATGCCAATAATTGTTAAACAGCTTTAAGTAGTGAAGTGGGCACCTCCAAAACCACTTTAGCAAGATCAATCCCTCTCTCGATCGAAACTTAAATGGAGCACATAAACTTTACTGCGTTTTTTGGGCCTTTTCCAATGTTTAGCTGATCCACTGTATAGTGTTTATCGTGTTTAAGTTTCGCCATTGTTTGAAAGTGGTTCCCCAACTACTTTTCATAGCATTTCGGGAAGAACTGCGTGAGTTTCATATCAAAGAATACAGCATTATTTACTGTTTCGCAAGCATTCCTTCTTGACACTTGCTTACGCCAGAAGCCATTGAACCACACCCTTCGAAAATTCATTGTATGATCTTTATTACCACGTTTTTCTATTTTGTGAATCATTATACTCAAGTTTACAACCTCCCAAAATGAAGAAGGCTACAGCTTATATTTATGTTCCTGCAGCATGTTTTTACTTTTGATTTACTTTTATTGTAACAGAAGGAATCGGTTTTGATAGTGTTTGCCTGTCGATTCCACAAATTACTTGTGACTAATGACGATGTATTACCAAGCCATACCGACTGGCCCAAGTCACAGTTTGTCGTTACATTCAAGTAGAATGATGCCAGAGTTTTTCACGGTTTTTTGCCAAACCATGAGAACCAGCCGGTTTTCTTTCTGTGCTTAGACGTCTTGAAAGATGTAGAATTTAGATCCTTGGTAAACTTTTCGAAGGGGTCATAGTCAGCGTGTTTGACCTTGCTAATGATGTCTGCCTGTTTTCGCACATCCTGTAGCGCAGACACTCGGTCTTGCCAGCCAGGCTTGCCACTGTTTTTCTCACTCTCTATCAAGATATCCACGTACTCCACAGCACTCAGTGGGTTTGGCTTGAGTGCTATTTCCTCCAAACGCATTACACTTTTGTGAGACTCACCTATCAGGGCAAAAACTCTACACCGCACTGCATTGAACTCATCGGTGTGGTTTTGGATGACCTGTTCCACTGTCATCTTCTTTCCTGTGGCATCTTTGTACCTTGCTTCTATCTCTTCGTAGGTTCTCGTTTCTTTCTCGGTGTAATACTCGAACCTGTACTGCTGGTTAAAATGCACATCCCACGGACATTTACCTGGACACGCTTGGCATACCCCCTCATCCATAGCAGAACATTTCGCCTTCTTTGCGTCATCTGCTATGTAACACGGATAGTGGCACGTGAAATGGCACTTGTTGCAGTTGGTGATGTAGTTTCCAGTGATGTCAATCTTCTTGCATTTTGGAACCTCAACCTCAATTGTGAATTCCTTGTTTGCCTCTATGTCAGCTTCATGTTGCTCAAGAAGCTGATGCTCCCTTCGAAGTTCTTCAAGCTTGCAGAAGCCCACGTGCATTTGAGGTTGGAGACCCTGCACTGCTACTTCGAGACGTTTTCGTTCGTCCAAGACTGCTTTCGTCAAGACAAGACTTCGAGCTTCCAGACCCTGGATGTCACTGAAGAAATCTTCGAAGCTTTCTTTACCCATAATCCAAAACATGTCGTCAATCCTCGAATTCTTCTTGCCTTCTTTCATTTTGCGGCTCTTGTTATTGCTTAACCCTGCGAAAAGAGCGCAGTTGTTGAATTTGAACATGCTCCCATTGAAGGGGATTTCAGCCTCCTCAACTGCGTCCAAAACAGGAGGAGGATTTGAATCGGCGAATGTAACTAGCAGAAGTATGTTTTCTGAAATATCCTTTCCGAATACCGACAGTATGGAGTCAAACACATACTTCTGAGTTGGAGTCAACCGAGGCTGTGATGCCTGAACGACGAACCCAATAGCGTCAATATGGTCAATCCCATGGGATTCAGAGTCCGAGAAGAAATTCCGTATTTGCTCAACGATGACTTTATCTCGTTCAATACCTCGCGTGTCCCCAAAGCCCGGTGTGTCAATTACAGTCAGAGTGTATGGCAGGCTGAGAAAATCGTTGCGGTAAACGGTATAGGATGTGAGTACCTGAGTCTGACTGTGGGCTTGGGAAGACCCTCTGGCTTCATCTACATCGACTATCTTGAAGCGGAAGTCGTCACTCCGTTCAACATCGAGGATGCAATTTATCATCCCGTTGATGAGGGTGCTCTTGCCGGAGCCAGTTACACCTACCAACATGATTACTTTATGCTGTACACCTGACAATTTTGGTGGCTCACCAAACCTGAAACTGTGGCTATGATCTTTTAGACACACTTTTTGTAATGGGAATTTCAAGACGTATGGCTTTTTGTTCTTGGGATTCCCTCGTTGCAAAACTTTTGCATTAACTCGGATATCATGCTTTAGAAGCTTGCGGGTGGTGAAGAGAACAACGCTGCTATGTTCGCCTAGTGTTTCATCCTCACCACAGACGGCAGTCACCCGTATTTTGAACAACATTTCGGGTGCCGCTTCGTTGATCGTAAATGCGCAGGAGGGGTCTTTGGTATTCACTTCCCTCTCCACGGGACCATTGGGGTCACAAAATTGGTATCCGATCTGGTAGTACCTTATAGCTTTTTCTTGACTGATCAATGTGGGACCCGACCAAGTGAGCTCGATGTCTGTCGCTGATATCTGATTGACTGCTACATTGGTTGGTGGGCCAGCAGGAAGCGTTGTAAAGAGATCGCTGGGTTCGCTTGCTGCCATATGGCCATTCTCACAGACAAATGTTACATGAGAACTGTAAGTCGTGTTTGGCATTAAATCTGCCAGCGTGTGATGCAGACCATTGGTCAAGGCATTCTTCCTGTTATATCCTGTTGATTGGCCGTGTTGCTTATCAACCTCGGCGTATTCTATGAAATATTCACGAAGTTTCACGCCTTTTCCTATTTTGGATGGGTCTGTCCATTTCACACTGACGCTTGACGCTGTAACATCGCTACACTCCGGCTTGCCCGGTTGGCTAACTGGATCAGTACTGCAGGCATCGCTGGTGTCACTGGGGAGACTAGTCACCCCCGAGTCGTAAATAGCAACCACCTGAAACATGTAGGAGGTATTGGGGTCGAGCTTACGTACAATGAATCGTGTCTCGGAACTTCCAGTGTCTATCTCTGATTGCCAATCGTCGACTGCCCCTTTAACAACAATCCCGTATGTGATGGTGTAGCTTTGGATAGAGATTTGTTTGCCTGATTGGGCTGGTTGTTTCCACTCCAGGGTAATGCTAGATGCTGACGCTGAGCACGCTTCTGGCTTCCCCGGAGGACTAGCTGGGAGAGTAGTGATTTTTCCACTACTGTCACTTGCAGGACTGACGCCGACTTCACAGATCGCTGCGACCCAGAGCTCGAGGGTTTCATTGGGTTCCAAATCCTTGATGCTGACACAAGTATCCGCCTGTTCTGTGTGCACTTCATCGTAGATTCCATCTGGGTTCTTCTCACGAAACCTCTTGAATTTTACAATGTACCTCTGCACACAGTTCCCACCATACTGAGGCGGGGACCACGAGACATTAACGGTATTATGATCGACGACGGTGCATTGTGGCTTTGTAGGTTTACTTGGTGGCTCAAAGTCTTCTTGAGTAAGCGCACCTTGCTCGTACAGTAAGACTGTGCCACCAGCTGTAGTCTCCTCTTGAACCGACAAGCCAACAGGAAATCCTGTCACAATGAACTTTGTGCATGTTGACTGACGGTTACTCTGAAAGAAGTCAGCGAAAAGCTTCGCCTTGCTCCTCAAAAACTTCATGACAGAGCCATCGTCACACCACTGGTGAATGCTGTAGTGGGCTTCCTTTTTCGTGGCAAGGTACTGAGAGAGGGCGCTAAGATATCCTTCCTCCTTTCCTGCCAGTCGAAAGGTCAGGCAAACTACATTATCCACGCTTGGGTCCATTAAGATGTCATCCAAGCTTTCCTGCGACTTAATGGTTTCTACCTCATCAGGCAGAAACTTGATGTACAATCTCACCGCACTCAACTCTTTTCGCTTGCTTTTCAACCAGGCATCGAGCTCAGTCAGCTTGAAGGGAGACAAACTTACCTCATTCTGCAGCATTTCCTTCAACACGCTTTCCCCATCACTACCCCCTTGGATTAAAGGCAGCACACGCGCCAACTCCTTTTGGAAATTCGCTTTACACTCATTGAGCAACCGTATGAAACACGTAAACTTCTCCGCAAACTGTGGGAAACTCACGCACAGTAGATCAGCTGCCATTTCGCTCGCGCGCGCGGAGCAGCGCACTAAACCCTCTACGAACTCCTGTGCTTGCGAAAGAAGACCATTGCTAACAACTTTGCACACCCTGGCTGCTCTTGAATCGATCTTGTACAGTGGATACAGAATAAACTTTATTGGAACTGCATTTTCACGATTTATAAAAAAATGGTCTCTATCCTGTTATGTAAATATTTCCAAATAGGTCACTTGGGAGACTTTTGTGGTAAATGTTGCAACAAAGGGAGACATCGGTCATTAGGGAGACATTTCAAGGTCTCCCTAATGCTCCAACTACCAAAAGGAGGAAAATTTTTTGTACTGCTAACTCTTCTTTTCAGATATTGCAACTTCATTGTTTGGAATCCCTGACCTAAAGGAAGACTAAGACGGAACATTCTGATGGTATAATAGAGCAGGCTTGCTGATAACTTCCTAAACCCGTAGTCAAACTTTCGGCCGTACAATTGTAGACAAATTGGCTGGAGAACTGGGAGTACTACTTAGAAATTACCGGAATGGACCACAGAGAAACATCGACATCTCTAAGGTTACAAATCTACCACAAAATGGGGACTTCATCGACGGTACTGAAAAGAAATCATTGGCTGGGCTGAAAGAGTGACGAATTCCGGGCTTCCACTATTTAGGGGAGAGCAGTTCCTACATATGTGGATTTTCTTTTTGCTCTTTTTGTCATTTTCTCAATAAAATATGACAGAAATTAATTCTAGTCAATGAATGGATGAGATAAAAACAAGAAAAAATCAACACCAAAGAGCAAATAGCATGTACTTTACAAGCACGGGAACGGAAATGAAAAGAAAACAGTAAAAACGCCCTCTATAAACACAATGAAGCAAAGGGCGACAACACACGACGCGTTTCTTGTCGTGCGTTGTGGCGTGCGTTGCGTCGTGCTTCAGGCGACGTAATAGGCGACGCGATGCACGACACGAAGTACGACGCCACGCACGACGGTACAACGTGATGGGTGACGTTTAGGGAGGAAAAAAAGCAACATGGGAAGGACCTAAGACAGCACGACGCGACGGGCAACGGCACGACGCAACGACAACGCGACGCGTCGTGTATGTACAAACGTAATGGCAAGAAGGCGACGATGCGACCCGACGGCACGCCGCAAGGGAGCCGTCATGTCGTCGCGTGGTGTAGTTGCGTCGCCTGGATGGAGGCTAAAGAGAGAGAGAGAAATGTTTGTAGTAATTAGTACACCATACTTTTAAGCACACCTGCAATCTAAGCCGATGCCAGCACTCCTTGATCATTTTTCGTCGTGTCAGGATGTCTGCAGTAAAAGCCTGCAACCGTCTTCGATGAAGACTAGTCTGCTGTCTTCAGAATGTCGACCGTAGTAGCACCTGTGCGTTTTGCCGCTGAGGACGATGCGCCTCTAGTACAGTGTGCTTTATAGCACGGGGTGTCAATACCATCATCGGCCATGATTGATTTCAACCATGTTTCAACCAACGTGCAATGGTTGATGACACAACTGGGTGATACGGTTTTCAAGAAATGAAAAGTTGCGTGAATTTCGTACTCCCACACCCCGCAGAGAACTTGTGCGATCTAGATATTCATATGAGCGCCGAATTTACGGAGAACATTTTCTCTACTTGGTCGCTGCACTGAAGCACACTCGGCTAACTTTTATAGACAGAAGACACAAGTAGCATCTTGTTCTCTGCTTAAGAAGGAGATGTCTGCCAGCTGCCACAAGGGCTATCAACATGGCCAATTTCTGCGAAAGCTGTATTATGTTGAGTCGACGGTTGTCAGGGAGTCCTTTTAAATATCTCAAAACAACACTGAAATCTCAGGTAGTATTAAACCTCAATTTACGGGGTCTTAAATTAAAGACACCTTTGAAAAATCTGTTGATTAAATTGTGTTAAACAATGGGCTTTCCATCAACAAATCAATATAAACATCGAGCGTGTTGTCCTGTACTGGAGACCATTATCAGGCAACTTTTGATAAAATGGATAACACTTTTTTGTTACAAAAGCCTGAACAGGATCAACTTTCCATATACAACACCGTGCAGCCACACCAGCGTCTCCATGCAGAATTGAATTGTTTGTGAGTATTTTGCCTCCAGGATGACAAAATTGTGTCGGACACGTTGATACCCTTGGATGCTGTCTGGTACCCATGAGTCCCGAGTCACTAAAAAACCATTGGTGAAGAAAAAATTAGAGGCGCCCGGCCTGTGGAAGGAGTGGCTTGTCGTTTATTCTTGAGCCATTTGAGCCATCACTGCCTTTGATAACTTATGTATTACGGCTGAAGCTCCGAAAGGAACTACGGCTGAAGGCACCACAACGTCCCCTGTTCTGCGATCATGCCATAGCATGATGATATTGCGCAAAGCGCTTCTCTTTCTGGGTTGTAGAAAAGTGAAAATTTATTCACTTTTTCAGTCTTTTCTATGTCTTTCATGGTTGAAGAACCAAACAGTTCACTCATGGACGGGGAATTTTTGAACAGGATATCAAAACACTTATCCACAATCTCATCAAAAAGATGTTGACGTGCTAAAGCCAAATTCTGGCATTCCGAACGTAGTTGAATCAAAGCTGAGATCAAATGTTCAATAAAATTTGACTCACTGAATCAGAGCACTTTGTATCCGCCATAGCATCAAATAGATGAAGAAATGGCAAAGCTGACTTCTTCAAAACATGTCCACGGGCCGACTTAAAACAGCCGTCCCCTGAAACAAGGGACAAATTAGCTTGCTTGAAGACCTTTTAAATCCCAGTTGGCAATTCTGGAGGTTCAAAGTGGCCTACTTGATCAAATGTCACCACATGAGACTGTAGTTCCTCTTTAAGGTCGCCTGGAGACAGTCCAATCGTTTTAAGATCCTTCCGCCGATCTGGCACTTTATCAGAAAGGGCGTACCCTTTGCCTTTACGACGAGGGTTGCAGACAGTGCCTAATGCGCCCGTCGGTGTAACCGATGCAGTAGAAATTGAGGAAGAATTGTCATCCTCCCCATAACTAACTTATCAGCCTCTGAAGCTCCAATATTTGGTTCAACGTTGCTCAGATCACGCCACTGATGAGCAGAATAAGCAGGCATATATTCTTGTTGCACGGGCATCATCCAAGGAACAGACATACCATGAGGAGACATACCGTATGGGAGAACCATTGGTGGCGTCGTGGTTGGTTCAGCACCGTCTGCTTGTAGCATGCCGGGTCCCTCAGCGGCATGCATAGGAACGTTAGGCATACTCCACATTGTCGAATGGCGCAAAAGGAGTGGGCGCTGGCACGGCATGGGCAGGAGCACGGCTGCTTTCGATGCTGGGTTAGGTGCTCGGCTGTTGCACTGGGTATGGTTGCCCTGGGCAAGTACTGCTGTTATGGCTCGATGTTACATGTGGGACCGGGTATGGTGGCCCGACCCCACGCTCAATATTAGATGCCAGCCACGGCGAGGTAGACACCTGTGCGCTTCTCGTTGCGGCAGGAGCGACCCGTGACGAGGTCAAACCTGCAGAAAGAGCCATATTCCTGCCCTCCTGATCTGGAAGAATCTCTTTGATCGCCTTGGCTTGAATGTCCACGGCTCCATCATCGTCCGGTGAACAAGAAATTGTTGCCGCAGCTGATGAAGATGACGAACGCGAACGATTTCTCCTAACTTCCATATTGAAAAAAGCGGAGAGATTTTTTATTCAAGTCTACTGCAGCTCGGGCATTAGTCGCGTCCATCCTCCTGCTGAGACCGGCAAGCATTTATTCCCTTAAGGCATTGTTAGTCAGACAAACACTTAAATATTCAGCATCCAAATTGACAGAGCTGATCGCACACGCTAAACTGCAGCTGGCTAGCCATGTTGGTTGTCACTAACTACCAGCGATGACCAACTGTACTCTCCCAGCGTTCGAGCGGCCGACCCAAGAACGACAAATCAAGCTGTTCGTGAACATACGAACATACAAGCCGCCCGAACTCGGCCCACGAGACCATTGATTCTATTCTATATCTATGATTGCAAGTTTGCAACATAATTTGTTACGCCTCCTCAACGTGCCCCGCGCCAAAATCGCATACACTTGCACTCACACGTCATATTTTTCATTTAAAATACGCCCTCATTTGTCCCTACTCGGAGCTGATACCAAATACGAGTTTACCTCTGTAAAACTAAGCACCAGTACTTTGCATTAGTAAGCATAATTTACCTGAAACGTAGGCTGCTGGATGGAGTAAGCTCCGGATTCGAATCTGAAGTTTGGTAGAAGTAAAATTTTTCAAAATTAAGTGTTTCGGTTTTATTGGATATTTCATTCTTAATCTTTCTGCCCTAATTTATTTGGTTTCTCGTTTGACTGTCGGTCTTTTCCTGAAGCACATTCTTTCTGAATAGCAGACACCTGAACTCATTTTATAGCCGGTATCAAATTTTATTTTATACTGCTGTAATAGTTCAGTAGCGCCCTCATTATTGCGTGTTATTTAAATAGTCTGGTACCCTGTAGAGGAGAATCTACTTGAGAGCGAAATTGTAGCGGGTACTCAAACACACATTGTGCATGCATGACACAGGTGCAAACTGTACTGCTGAACCTCACATCAACACTTAAACTTTAAAGTAACTTCTACTCTCTGACTCTAGTCTCAGTGCTACAGTTGGCTACTTAGAAAGTCACTTCACAATGAACCTTGTGATATAAAGCATCAGCACAGAACTGGGGCGGATACAGCCGTCTTGTACGTTTTGATTTGGTAAGATTCAAAAAGGACGGAGAATGGACTCTCTTTGTCTTTTTTTGTTCGTCATGTTCGTTATCGAATCACCTGCAACGTTGGATCATGCATGTCGTGCAGCGCAATGATGACGTTCAGACGTTAGTCCGAGTAAACTTGGACTTTATTCATGCTATTTACAAATCGTCTTTTTAAACATTTAGACATCAGGCATGTCAGGACATAGTCAGGAGATAGTAGAGTCCAAGTACGTTCTATGTACTTTTGCTTTCATTCATTTCACTCAAACAGTGGGAAGGAGTTCCATGTACTCAGGTTGGGGACCAAATCACAGTCTAGCGACAATGCCAGACTATGCATACACTGCTTGATTGTGCGCCAATGACGTAATTTTTAAACTATTTTCAGAGCACGGTTCACAGATGACATTGATCTCTTTATCTGCCCAAAACGTCAATACAGACTGCTCTGATTGATTGAATTTACAGAAAACATGCTATCCCATATCTAAATGAAACTTTCCTTTGATTTGGCATCTCTAAAAGTGGATCAAGGAGATTTTTCGGTTGAATCTTGCACTGAATGTGTTGAATTCAGTGGGTAGGCAAGTCCAATTCTGCCGCTGAAAACGTTTATGCGAAAAAATAAAAAATTGTCGAAGTTTACTTTGTGCACAAAAATGTTGCCATTAATAATATCCAGCGATTCACCATGGCAAAATTTATGTTTACCGTGCCGATTTTCCAAAATAGTGATCAGAACTAATTTTGCGGTAGAGTCCAATGGTTATGGCAACTGCGGCCATGTTGATTGCCGGCATTTCAAATCTTGTTATTCCCTAAAATCTCGTGGGAAAATTACATTATTATCACGTGACCTGATAAAAATGATGTCACTGCCGCTTGAGCAAGCAATATTTAAAGCAGAACTAGGGACATTGCTAGATTGTGGTTTGGTCCCCGACCTGATGTATCCTGAACATTCATTACCATTAGTACCCTGTTCCTATAATAAGGAGACAGAGTCTACCTTTTCGAAACAACTCACCTAAATACATTGGCGGTGATGCCCTCTTTCATATCAGAAAGAAAAGAGGGTGGGTTTTGGGGGATATTATGTGGTAAAACAGCAGTGTAAATGATGCGAAGAAGAGCCGTGAAGGAAGACGAATCAGCACATGTAGTCTGTTTCCTTGACCTGGAACCATAAAAGTTTCTTTAAATTCAATATACATGTATCTACAATGGCTCGGCATGGGTAACAAGACGTAAAACAAAATGGCATGATGCGGTCGTCTTTTGCTGAATTTTTGCTGATATATTGTCAAAATTTACCTAAACTAGAGCTACTAGGATTAAGGAACGGATCCTCAAGGTCTGAAAGTTAGTTTGAAAAAGTGGACTTTGTTTTCCTTATTATTGTATAGTCGCTGGGTCATGCTACGATATTTAGTGTTAACACATTATTCAAGCACATGCCCCTTGGTTATGAAAAAAAATTATGGGGTAGAGCGGACATCCGGGATTCTCGCAAAATGGTACTGCACCGATGAAAACAGCGACCATGACAACGTACATTGTACGCACGCACCAGCCAGTCCAAGGATTGGGTTACACAATCTTTTCTTTGATCAGTACTTGCATGTACATGTATGCCTCACTCGTTGCAGTTGTTTTCATTGGCGCGGTATGGTTGCTACCCACAATTTTGTGAAACTCCCGGATGTCCGCGCTGCCCCACTAGGCTTCTGCATATCATATTCAATATACATGTACATGTACATGATGTAGGCCTAGCCAGCCTATCACATTTATCATGTTTATTTAAACTGATATTTGGGTGTGGAAATTTGAGCGTCAAAGTCGGTTCTGCTCTTGCAGCCCAACTGGTTGCCATCTTGTTTTCAGGTGAATGGCAGAGACAAGAAAGATGGCGGCCCCCATATATTGCTAAAAAATTCTCATTTTCCTGTGTGAATCTGGGATAAAATTCCCTGTTTTTCTTACACAGTGGAACATGTTAGAGTCTGCAAACTGTGATAAAAGTTTGGGATCTTTAGAAGATATTTTCAAGTAGTTGACGCTACTTGTGTATGTTGATACCTGTTCATGCTAAATAGCACAACCGTAGTTGCCAGGTCCCTATTCACCATCTATTGTCAAGTCTGATTGGTTTTCACAGTTGCATAATAAGGGACCTGGCAACTACAGTGTACGGTCCCGCACGTTCAGTAAATGACTTGGTATTTTCCCTCCTAAATGGAACTTTTCTGGACATGTTTTTGCTTTCTGTTGGCTAATACTGTAGGAAATAATTACTGGTGTCCATATCTCATCTGGAACTCTTCCCCAAAAGTGTTGTCCCCCGAATCAAAATCCTCCAAATTCACCTCTAAAATGGTCCTTAAACTGTCTAGAAGGCCAAACAAAGTAATAGTTGTGCTTGCTATTACAAAAAAGAAAATAGGTTGGGTAGGTGGATAGTATCTTTGTTTTTTTTATTCTGAAGTGTTTGGTTCCAAAATTGACAGTGGGGAATTTTTTTCTTTTTAATTAGGCCTAAATAATTTTGATGGTCTACTGCTGTGCGCTGCGTGTAGTGTGTGTGTGCCATGTGTCGAATACAGTACAGTGTGATGACTCGAACCAAGGTCTTGCAGCAAATTTTTCATATTGGAAGCAATTTGGTGGTGTGTTTTTTGATGGGCGTCACACAAGCTTCAAGATAAATGGATGTAGTGTTGTGGACAGTTATGGAGGTATTTTTTTCACATAATACCTATTCTTTTGGCAAGAAATAGTCGGTACAACACTACACATTTTACAGTGCAGATGGAAATCACACAGAGACTACATCCGACGTCGTAACATGGACCATTGATTCACGTAAGAGATTGACCATATTCGGACAAAAGTTCAACGTTCAAAGGTTGACTTCAAATCAACGTCACATTTCGACAAAAAACTGAGGTCGGGCTGACCAACTCTGCAACGCCTCAGAAAGAAAGCAGTTATACATCTCAGCGTATGAGCTTAAACAGTCTTGCGACTCAAATGACTTCGAGTTATCAAGAGTTTATTGTACATGTGCCGGCACATCCCTGACCACATAAATTTCGCTGGATGCTTGGAAAAAAAGGGCAAGACCTGATGCACGGCCCGCGTAGGACAATCATCCAGCCTGCAAAAAGAATTCAATTTGAGACCTAAAATTCATTTTCCACGATGACGCTTGCACTTTTCTTACATACCGGTATGTTAGGATTGCACATGGGGGGGGATATAGTGGGACCACTGATATATTGTACGGGTGCATCAGCATGTAGCATCTTCATTGTTGGATCATCAGCGCTGCAGTGCGGCTTATACGCCGACCTTCAATCTGAATTTGCCGATTTTTGCTTGCTGCGGCTAATACACCATGTGCTTATATTCCGAAAATTATGGTACCCCAGTACATTGACATTGTAAATTCATATTCACAAGATGGAACTCAGCCCTAATGCAATTTCCGACTTCATTTCCCTTTTAAAAAACACGGCGCCACAGATCAGGAAAGAAATTTTTAAAAATCCTGGAGCCACAGATCAGGAAAAGAAAAGTGGAAACATTTACGGTAACGATATTGTCTGCAAATGCACTGTTCCCTCACTTATTTTAATGGCATAAACTTTTAATGTGAAACTAGTGCATGTACTAGTGAGTACATATACCGGTACACCAGTAGTTTGGTAGTGGTCCCTGCATCACTGGTACCTTGTACATGTACATGTACGCTGTGGGGACAGGATTGAGTCTGTTATACGAGCGCAATCATTGATGAAATTCCCTGGTAGCCTATGCACAAAGCATATCACAGGTACCACACAAAACTGACCAAAGGAGCGGAAATGTTCGCTCTTGAACTTGTTGAAGCTCTTAATTCTTATGTCTTGTGCATGCACAATCGACTGAATGAGATATCTCATGGCGAGTGTGATATGCAGATGTATTGCCCTGTCATGATTGTTCTGGGCCAATAATAGACAGTATTCAAGACAGATGTACATGTAAAGTATGACAATACAATATGGTACACTGGCAGGATAAAGAACAAGAAGAGATGTTCTATCAGATGAGACCATACCTTTTGGTATGGAAGCAGGTTGACATGATTACATGATTTGATTTTCATACAAACTGATAACGTACATGTAGGTTTTGAGTTTTCTGGTAAAGTAGGGTTTACAGTCTCTTCAGGTTGACAAGAGACTTGGTTGAGTTTTTTCAAGTTGAAGTAATTAAAAAGTAGAGGAAGATATCGGGACTTTTTCAGGCTGGGGGAGAATTGAAGTATGCTGGCATGGCCTGATCAGGAATTGATCCCATGCCGACATGCCCTCAAAGCTAACTTAATAATCACTGGGCCATACGCTCAAGCACTTTTGTACATGTATAATGTGCACAAAATTCTGGACTGATGTTAGTCTCCCTGGTTATATCATTTTCCCTTTGTCAGTTGGGAAACCTGTTTTTCTACATAAATGACAAGTTTCCCTCAAGGCATTTTTTTTCTTGAGTCTATTGTATACGTTTGTATATTGTTTTAATGTGGCTCAGTAAATACCGGTATACATGTGGATGTAATTTGTCACAAGTTTTTCAAAAAAATTATTTTATAAACATATACTTCCATGAATTTGTAGTGAACCTTTATTTCATTGCTGTTATTTTTACTCTTAGGTTCCCAAAATGAGAACTGAAACTTTACTTTCAATTCAAGTTGGCCGACTCATAAATACAGACCGTTGGTCACTCAGTGTGGTCAGCCCCAGTCATGATACAGTGTGAAGGTGTCTGTCAGTGTCATCTGCGTGTACATACGTGTACATGTAGAGGCAGGTTATACTAGTTATCCTACCCTCCCCCAGCTGAAAACATTTAAATATGTAGAAGTTAATAACAGTATAATATAGTCAACAATATAGTATAGTCGACAGTATAGTATAGTCAACAGTTATTCTATTCTTAACTCAGTTATTTCTTTGATCAGTCTGCGTTTTCTTGGAAAAATTATCGACATTTGGACATTTGTGCAGTCCTGGCCATTTATTTTATCACTTAAAATTTAACCCTCACAATGGGCATGAATAAAATTTGCATTCCATTCAGGTTGCACGCTCTACGACTATGAGTCATGTCAGCAGAACCGGGGAATAAATGACAGAAAGTTCAAACATTGGAGGGACACTGTGGTCACACAGCAACTTGTGTCTGAGGAAATTAAACACATTGTAGAAAAGCTGAAAGGGTCAATGTCTGGACATTTGCAAACTGTTGTCTTTTCAGAAACCCAGTCTACATGTAAGCACATGTTCGCATGTGTGTCACTGCAACAAACTCCCACAGGTGTACATGTTGTAAATGGAAAAGTCACCAAATGTTTGCAGTCATTTTGCATATCTGGCATCATCTACACAGCACACCCTCAGGGTCTCACAACATGTCTTCCTGTACATGCTCAAGTTTGACATGAAGCACTAAAGACCCATACAGTAAACATTGCTGGTATGCAAACCATCTCTACATTGTAGGTGTTAATCGGGATGTGTGAAGTGAAGTAGAATCTCAAATGAGACATGCTAGTACTGGGTATATTCTTCGCAATCTTTTTGGGCGACATTTTGGAATGTCTTGACATCAATGCAAGTTGGACCTTAGCTTGTTTCCATACTTTTTCAGAAATTTGTCACTTGCATTTTTTCTCCACAGGCTTTAGCCCTAACCCTACATTATACTACCAATTACTACATGTACTTGTAGTAAAATGCAGTAATTAGTGCTGCCGCTTGTAAGAGGACATGACCGCATTGTTCTCTGAAGCCATAAAATACAATAGAAAAGACAATGTACCATACAGTGCTGTGATACTATGAATGCATGGCTTTATTGTTCTCTGTACGAGTAACAATGGAAGGAACCTAGCCAGAAGTAGTAATCTGTAGCGCTAGGTCCTTCAGGCTCAGGCTACTACTTAGTATTTTCTAGTACTGAGTACTGTAAGCCAAAATATATGCTTGGCGGTTAGGGTTAGTGTAAAAATGTATCTGGAAGACTACAGTAACTGCTTTTTATACTGATGGACCACCAGCTTGTTCGGCTTGCAGAAATAGAAGTGAATTCAGCGATTTAACAGTGATTTGAGACAGAAAATGCTGGTGAAGGTCAATGTAAGGTATGAAGATATGCTGAGAAATTTTGCATCCTTGGAAGAATGTAACTTTTAAATTGTCATTCCTGAAGTTTACTCTGGGATGTTGTGAAAGTTATTATGTGGATAATTTTCTTTATTATCAGAAGGGTAAACAACAATGTTCCTGTACAGTTACGTGGACACATACATTTATACACGATGCATTGGGATATGTGTACATGAACATGTATACAATGCCACACGTTCATATGTGATACTTAGTGCTTGGAACTTATGTACCGGTACCCCAGGCCATCCTTGGATATTGTGTCATTTATTTCATTAACCTGATGATCGTGCAGGTTGAGAATGTGCCTACGTGTATGTGATGTTTGCACATTCACAGGATATCGGTACCAGTATACATGTACATGTATGTATGCTGTCCAGCTGTCATTTCTGTGTGATTAATGTCAGTTTTTACTCACATTTAAGCCTGTTAACACTTTGTATGTGAATTGGAGACAGAGGATTGTTCCAAAAGTACATCATGGTCTCGTGGACCAATTGTACAGAAGATGTTGTAAGTCACCATGTGCGTGTACATATTCTAGTGCTGTACCTACTTGTACATGTACATGTGCATGCACTGTACACACATGTACATGTATGATACGTGTTCATTCAAGTTACATGTACATTTTGCACATGCACAATACACCAGTTACAATTTCACAACACACCAGTGTGGAAATTAATGGCCTGTGTACATTGACATGTATACATAGGCTACTTGTATGGGTACTCGTGTATCTTTCCCTAGAGCTTCAGAGGACATACTGGTACTGTACATGTACCAGTAAGGCATACATGTACATGTGTGTACAGGTAATTTCTGGGGAGTTTTAACTGTTCTTCCTTGTTATCAGAGTGTTTATTTTGAAGGCAGCCGTTCATGTACTAGTACACTGTACATGTATTATTTACGCTCAGCCCACCTTCGTTCCCTCCTTTCTGAGGCTTTTTCCCTCCCTCCCTCTCTCACATGTATGCATTGGAGTCCGTCAGACCATGGACGTAGGAAAAGATGTTTTATTATTCATTCACTCATTTCTGGTTTGTTAAAAACACAATGCATTTGTAGCCCAAAGGCTAAACTGCTACATTGTTTGCAATTTTTACACAATCAACTGTGTGGAGATCAGTAGAGGAAACCTGTGTAAAGGAGGAAATTGTGGAATTTTTTTTTTATAAAGCATAGAGTCATGCAAGCACATTTATCTGGGTTGACTTGTAAGACGAACAGCGCCATTGAATTTAGCAAGAAAATCCAACTGTCCAAATTTTGTACCTTGCGGTAGTCCACATTATTGTGCACACTATCCAAGATACTGTACATGCACATAAAAGTATGTATGTGTACATATATGTACAGGCAATTGTTATTTGACCTTCAAGCAATAAGTGAGGGGAAATTCTTTAATTAATGGCTCACTTTCCAGGCTCACAGGGGCACAGTTCATGGAAAAATTCAGACAATAAACCTCATGACAGCTTCAGAAGCAAAACTTACATTGTGCAAATTGCTTAACTTAATTTAAATTCATGTAGGCTACTGGTAGGAAAGTTTTTTTACCATGCGTGTTTATTCCAACCCTTTCATTAAGGTGGCAGTTTAAATGAAGTTCTGCAGACGTACCCGTACAAGTACATAAAGTAGTAGAAAGATGTTGGGTAGAAAAGATTCTTTCCTTGCATGATCAGTACCTTTGGTGAACGTGAACTGCATATTTCCATATCTATACAAGTATACATGTACATCATCTGAAAGAAAATTGATGTCTTACGAATGGAGAGCTACTTTGTACATGTATGTATTTCTTAAATGAGCAAATCGTCGGTGTTTTCCATTCTGTAAGATGTGTCTTTATTAGTTTGCAGTGTGGAGATGGAATGTGCAGATTTGAAAACTGTTTTCAATAGTGATACATGCATACATAATGTACTTGTAGATTGGAAGTACATGTAGGTGCTCCATGGGCAATCTTGGATGTCAGAAAGCAGTTCTAAATTATGACTGGATTGGTTACCCTTTACCAACTTTCCAAAGTACGGTACTTATGGTAGTTATTTGATTTCTTAGACATTGAAAAAGAAAAGTCTTTTGAGAAGTCTTTGTTGACAGAATTATACAGCATGTATGTGGTTCTCTGGCTGTGTAAAATTATACACAGTACATGTACCACAGTGATACTGCTAATGCGTGATAAAAGTTGCTCCATTGGCCCAGTTTTTTATATTTTTTTATTGATTGATCTCTCAAACTCCCTGTTCCCGACACCAGTTGGCATTCTACCCTCACTAACAGTGGCCACCCCAGCGTGACAAATCTGGCCTGGCAGTTTGTTTACCCTGCTTCCCATTGTCTGGCCTCTGTCATTTAGCCCCATCATCCTGTGTGCAAGGGAAGGGGGGGTTTCTTCTTTGGCTGACCCATTAATAATGCATGATTGTGCCACTTGTGGTGGATTGAACATATCAATGAATCACATAATGTGAATCGCCTCTGACCTATTTGAAACCAACCCCCCCCAATAAAAAAGGAATCTTGGAATTGCAAGGACTTGGTGCGTGTTTCCTTCAGTTGATGTAGTTATTTGGATCAGCAAGTGGTCCATTGTCAAAGCATCATCGGTGCTTGCTGTCACCTGATTTGTCACATTGTTATGTCAGGGCGGTTGCGCTTAAGTAGAAGGACGTCGTCACACCTGCGCCGAAGTCAGTGATGTCCCCATTGCTTGCTGTAGGCGCACGTGTTAGCACCTAAATTTTACAAAATGACAGGGTGCCAGATTCTGGTTTGGGTATTATATTCAAACCCATCACAAATTGGAAAACAGCCTTTCTGGAGACAAGCACAACATACATTTGTGCAGCTGTCAAATGTATTCATGTACATGTATATGTACATACATCCAAAGAATTCCAGCCAATTCATTTTTAGTTGTAGAATGCTTGTGCATGTACACGTATGTCTTACATGTAAAATGCTAATAACTATCACTGTTTCATAGTTACCCGGCTGTACGTACAGGTGTGTGTAAAACAGGTACCCAGTTCTAATAGTTACATGTACCAGTACGTGTACAAATAGATGAAATAACCCCACCTACATTTTTTGTAATAATGGATTCTGTGCCCTTTAAATGATGGGTCCTCCCCCTCACTGTCCAGAATCACGATGTTGCTGGGATGGCACTGAGTGTGCAGTGCTTACAAAATTATCGGGGAAGTGCCAGACCGAGCATTCTCAATTGATACACTGTACGCCAAACACGTATACTGTATATAGCTGACATGCAAGTTTCCATTCAAATTCTGAGGGGCTTGGAGCTGACCCACACCTGCCTGCACTGCTTTGCAGCGTATGCATGCGTAGTAGGCCTACAGCCTGGCTTAAATTTGTGCATGAGCAGGGCCTGCTATTGGCTGTACTACTTCAGAAATTATTGTGTAGCATAAAAATTGTTGTTGGTCATTGGCTTGCCTGGTGATTGAACTTAAAAAATGATCGAAGTGGAAGAACGATGTTGAATAATGGTATGCCCAAATAGCTTTCGTTAATGTACACATAAAGCATATTTATTGCTCACTGGAAAATATGTCTATATATCATTGTTGACATGATGACAAAGATCCTATCCAATTTACGATGTGTATGATGTACGATGCAGCACGCGTTCACCAGATGGGACAATATGTTAGAAATTTTGAAAGGAGACATTGGAGCCAGGGAAACAAAAAAAGGGTGAAAAAACATGATACAGCCCCATTCAAATGATGGATGTGTCTGGGCTGCTTGATTTTGCTTTACAGATTTAACACAATGTTTCTTCAGGACCGAATCATTGTTTCCAGAGAGGCAATCGACTTACCCTAGATATTATGATACTTATTGCACGAAGCATCCCTTCAATTGGAATGCTTTATCAGTTTCAGACTTGCTCAAGGTGTTAGTAGGGAATCCTGTGGCAGCAAATGGACTTGGCATGCCAGTTGTAATAATTATCTGCCTTTCAGACTGCAGCCATGAGGCAGGAATATATACAAATTATGCCCTGGTCCTTTACCTTACTTTTATTGCTAATGGTAATCATTGATGTTTTCATTCCAAATTTACTTCGTTAATTATTCCAAATTTTTACTTTGTTGGGTGATCTGACACCACTCCTGCCCTGACCAAAAAAGTTGAGTGAAGATGGTTACCATGGTTACATGAACATGTGTGTAAGTTGTTGTACACATACATTTGTACATGTACATGTAGGTTTGTACACATTATTCAGTTGCAATTCAATCGATTACATGTAGCTTATTAAAATGTTATAGCATTCTTTTCACCTGCCAGATATACTGATCTTGTGACCTTTTTCAACTGGAACTAATGCATTTTCAAATTATATTTGTAGCTCAGTGAAAACAATGTGCTGTACATACATGTATGTAAATTCCACTGAGTGGATGCTTCCCTTGAGTCCTTTAAGGCATATTCATTTGTAGCTGTGAAATGCGTATCCCAGCGTACCCCAAAGGCCATAATTCTTCCTTTCTAAACCACTGTCAGTTATTTTTTCTGGAACTGCCATTTTTGGGGTGAAAAAAGAAAAAAAGAAAATTGACCCAATTTGCCAGGTCTTGGGCAATAGTTGACAGCTGTTCGTTGTCACTGAATCACAGAACAGGAAGTGCTGGGTGGTACACAAAGAAAGCCTAATGGTATATTTTATGGCCTAACTTTTGTGTACAAGTAAGCTTGTACAAGGTATGTCTTTTGACAAACAGTGAGACCTTTTCATCAGAGCTCAAAGTTGTGGTAATATTATAGTTATATTACCACCGACTTTGAGCTCTAATAAAAAGATCTGTTTTAAAATGTCAGATAGCTGTAACACACGCAAGAAAAACCTTAGCTACATTTACCGGTGCTGCTTTGTACCACTATTTTGAAGTAATCCTATTAGTACATTAACTGGTACCTGTACATTTATTTAGTTCAAATTTGTTTAAGACTCCATCATTGTGTCACAGTGAATCTCATCGGAAAAGAAAACCTAATAAAAAAAATTGGCAGTAAATAGTCAGTTGCCGGGCAGCGTATAATGGAGATAACGTTCCCAAAGTCTGGTAGACAGGGGACAAAGACATTCCTTAGACAGGTTTTTTTTTGTAACAAGGTGTTGGATCATCTGGAGCAGTATCAAACATGATGCTTGAAAAGCCATTGGAACGCAGAGCCAAACCGCAGCCATTTTCCTGTGGATTGCCAGTATGGGATTGACTGACAGATGCACCAGTGTTAAGACGATTATTGTGTGTTAACGATACATGCAAATACAAAGAGCCAGGAATAAACACACAATCTAAATGGTGTACATGGGGGTGTACCGGTATGTCACATTTTGGACATTATTCGGATCAAAATGTTGGCCCAGACTTTCTGTTTGCTACAGTACATTGTACATGTACGAAATGTGTGTGTAGTTAAATGAACCTGATGTGCTGCATAAATGTGAATTGTTTCCATAGTTAAGATTTGGAAATTGTGTTTTTCTATTAATTTAAGTAAAAGACATTGAAGAGCGAACAAGGTTATGAAACATCGTTTCATGTGTCATTATGAAAAGCTTCTTTTAATTTTGGAAAGCTCTAGTTAACTTTGGGAAGATTGTTCTAATTATTGATCCGAAACATTTTTTTGAAAGATGCCTCAAAATAGTTAATTTTCTCCGCAATATTGTTGAAGCTAATTTTAATCAGTTGTTTGAATCTCTGACTTAAAGATTGGTTTCTTTTATCACTGCTTCAGGATGGCTCTGACAGAACAGTATATGGCGGAAGGATCATAAAGAAAGTCTGAGATGCTCACAAGCACCGGTCAGAGGGATAGAGCATTCCCTCTTTACTCGGTAAACTCACATTTTTGTTTGGTTTCACTGTGAATTCCATGTGTAAGCACAGTATCTCCACTGATTGATGTGATGCAGACAGTGGGCTGATACTAGACTGGGCTTACCTCTTGCCAATGCAGACACCACAGGCCCAGTCTTGCTGTACATGCTCCACGCCATTTGTGCGCACATTCACCCATGCCCTGTCAGCCCCAAGGGAAGATACACCGCATTACTGTTGACAAGCAATCACTGTCTCTTGGTTATGCACAGTGTGAGTACAGTAGTTTTGCTATGCACATGTATGTAGGGGTGTATACTATGGTTCCACACTTTGGGTCTGTTTGATTTAATGTGAAAGTGTGCCTCACAGAGTCTCTGCAGTGCATTTAAAAAAAGGCAAACCTCTAAAATGCACCCTTTGTCTCAGTTGTCCTAATTTTCAGTGTTTGATTTTAAAGGATACTTTGCTGCCCTTTTGCTTTTAATGCTAATGAGTATTTCCATATTCATGAGCAAAAGTGTGATGCCTTTCTGTGCGAACACCTCAATGTTTGTGCATGAAAAGGTGCTAACATTAGATTTCGCGTGCCTTAATTTTCTCTTATGTGGGCGATTTATTGTTTTGTGAGTACACACAGTAAACAAACAAACCAACAAACACCCCAACAAGCAAGCAAACAACAAACAAACAGCCCTTTTTAAGAAGTGCTTTTAGCGAGTTAATTCTTGGTTCACAATTTGAACGAAAAAACCTCCCTGTGTGCACTAAGCCATGTATTCCTTGGATGACACCAGAGCAACAGCACCCTCAGTTGTCCTAGAAAGCATGGACAGTTTTCTGTGAAAGTCCATTTTCAATACATTTAACTTATTGGAGAAAAGCATAAATTTGAAAAAACAGTGTCGAAAATTTGTTGCTGCTACCAGTGTACCTTTTAAGCAGTTGAAGAACGGCCCATCTGCATGGGAAATGTGGGTGGACAATCAAAGTGCCTTCTTCCCCAGTCGTGCGGAAAAAAATCTGGTTGCTTTTGTTTTGCGGCTAGTGTACTGTACATGTACACCCATGTAGATCTACTGGTAAGTGGGTATTTTGAGTTGGCATGTTCTTCAAAATTCTTGGAGAAGCAAAGTTTTGGGGAATGCCATTATAACTCAGTTGAGTTTTTCAAGCTGTTGCAACAAGCAAGCAAACCCTTTAAAAGACTGAAAGGATGTTATCAATTTCCTCGTCAACAAAACAATTACCGGTATATTACGTTTAGACGTTGCAGTTGAAGGGAGGATATAAGTTGTAACATACACCTAACACTTAATCAACAAATCAGAAATATCTGACAGAATCTTCAGCAGTGAATCATATTCCCAACCATGAAGCAGTGAGGTATTCTTGAACTCATTTATATCAAACATTCATGTGCCCATGCAACCATGAAAAGCGCTCGCTGCTTAATGTCAGAATCAGTCCAATTTCTATGGACGTAAACTCCATTTGTTACCAAATTACGGTAGATCCGTTTTTACCAGGGAGCTTGTGAGCTTGTGACAGGCCTGGCGGTGGGGCCCATTTTGACCAATTGGCAGTGCAGTTGCTTTTTGATGTTTTCCCGATAAAGATCCAATTTGGTATGCCTAGGGATTCTGCCGATTCTGGCCCGCTGCCACAGAATTTTCCCCATTCACTTTTTTGAGGGGGGGAGGGGGAAGGTGCACTGGTGCATGGAGTAATCCCTGAGTCACAGAGGAACAAATATTTGCCGTCAGGATTATAGCATTTAATAATTTACAGGAGTGGCCTGCATGTGTATTTTGTTGGTTCAGAGAAGTACCCGGAGGGGGTTGGGGGAAAGGTTGATAGCAAAGCTTTGAAAGGTTTCACATTTGATGTACAGAAGTCTCCAATCCCAGTCTGTGTATTCCTGCCATCGTCCATCTCTCTGTGCATTTTATTGCTGGGAAACCTGCCCGAATCCTCCTCAGTCATTTACAGTGCTGCCAGGTTTTTGCCACACTGGTGTCTGGTTGCCATTTTACACATCCTCTACACTGTAGAAGCAGCTTGGACGGCTGGATCCTGCAATTTCATTCATTTGTGATTTTCTTTTTTGAGGGGTCATTTGAAATCAGTTGCTTATCCAAGTAGGCCTACAGTACATGTACATGTTCATACATACAGTGTACATGTACAGTATTCGTAACATGAAACAAATTTACATTTGGAACTGTTTTATTTAGCAAAAAAATCTCAAAACTGATAAAGATGCTTTGTATCAGTTGCAAGAATATGTTCCCAAACACAAAGAGCCCCAACTCCAAACTGTTCAGAAAAATCTCCCAAGCTCATACGTGTACATGTATACATGCACAGTGTACATGTATATGTACACTGTAAGATACTGTAGGGAAGGACTGAAAATTTGATTAAAAAGTCATACAAACAGAGAGACAGACACAAACAGAATGGCCTGAAAAGATTTGTAGCGTTTACTCTGAGGACAAATTCCAAGACATTTTATATTATATTATATATGACATGTAATTGAATTTCACCTGTACATACTGAATATCGGTACATGGCCGGAGCTTGATATACATGTACATGTAAGATGGTGGTACTGTTTATGGTGATGATTAAAAAAACGGTGCAGGTGCATGCCTGCGATGCTTTTCCATACATGTGAAAGTGCCTCACTTACACATGTACATGTACCACATCCCTTGAAACCGCACATGCAAGATTTATAATTGAATTTGCTGTTTGACAGATATTTAGTGGGTCCTGCCTATTCCCCTGTGCCTTGTGGCATGTGCAGCTTTCAGTGGCTGTCAGGGCTGGTACTTACCATTGAATTATTGCCTGACAGCTTCTGTGGAAGGGGCTGGCATAACTTCACAAGTCCTCTAGTCCTTGTAAGCTTTTATTCAAGTGGCTTTGAAAAACATTAATCCATGGACTTGTAAGCATTTATATTAAAGAGTTGATTAATTAAAGTGCAGGTTATAGTTATACCCAACAGTAATCCTTAAACTGGTTACAAATACACCTATGGGTAGATACATTGTACAAACATGCAGATGTTTGCATTGTCTGAAAATACCGGTAATACATGTAGATTTGCATCTTGGCACACAGTGTTTTGTTTCAAATAACCATACCTCTACTCGCTCCTTCGAAGGAGGATATGAAGGATTTGGAAGGATTTTGTAGGATCGGGAAAGTAGAACACCTAAATTATTCCAAGTACTAGTACATTACATAGGGATTGATGACTCTTTGCTCACAATGGGGGATTTCTTGAGGATTTGGGAAGGAGCTTCTTAGCATTAGTGCCTCCAGGGAGGGTTATTAGCAATAGTGTTGCCCTACAGTCACCAAGTACTGAGCCCTACTGACACTGTTTCCAAAGACCCTTTTTCAAGTTGGCCTAATTAAGGTACCTGCCAACAGACCATAGAGATATAAAAACCTGAACACTGACTCACATACAAAATAATACCTGCTGGGGGCATCCGTGTTTGTGCACAAACCTATGGAAAACTTGAAATTTTGTACGGCTTTTTCACGGCTTTTTGCATATCTGCATATCTATTCTAAAACGATGCATCAGCAAAGCTGATTGGCAATATGCAGAAAACCTGAACGCACAATCAGTGAATGGACATTTCATTTTTGCTCGGCATTAACAACGCAAACACATGTGCGCATATGCGCTACGGATAATTTTGCCGTGACTTTTTCAATTGCATATTATCGGTACCCAATGCACGTTGCATTTAGAGTACATGTACATCTATCTGATTTCAAATGTTCTACAAGGACTCAAAATGGATTCATACCGGCAGATTCAAAATGTCTGTTCCCAGGACAGTGTCAAATTTTCTCCGTGCGGAGGATGAAACGTTAGCACTCTAGTAGCTTAATATACATGTACATGTACAGTAGCTCAATGCTACAGACCTACATACATGTCTGGTCGGAGCCAATTTGGCTCATCAGGCTGGTGTTAACATGTATCTCCGGTTTCCTTGGTATGAAACGACTGAGAATATTTCTATTCCCCCTTGATGGGATGCCAGTCCATTGCAGGTTGCTTCCCCAGCTAATGCTGGTACCCATTTATACTCCTGGGTGGAGAGAGGCAAGCAGGAGTGAAGTGGCTTGCCAAGGGCCATAACAAACTGCCAGCAGCTGGATTCGAACCTCCATTCTATGATTGGAAGCCACTGACCTTAACCACTTGGTAATAATTGTTGATTATGAATGAGAATCGTGTGTGTCGGAGGTCATTCTAGAACAGCAATATACATGTATGCGCATGCGAGGTCAGCCCTATCAGGGCAACTACATTGTATATGTGAACATTCGCTTACTGAACATGATTGCAAGGACATGCTTTGTTCTTGAATGACCTTGGCTCATTAACTTTTTTCCACAGTTGAAATTTGTATTCAATGCACTCAGTGTATGTGTACGTACTGTACATGGTAGCTTTGGCATCATCCCACTAGGACAAAAGAATGCCTGCACAGATTGTCATTTACGGTATCTTGTGCTGAAACACCAGTCAAGTGCTTTATATTTAACAGAAATACACAGTAGCACTTTAATTTGTGTAGTTTAAAGTTTATTTACCAATTCCCAATTCCAAAATGCATGTACATGTACCGGGGGTAAGTACGAGGCAGTCTCATGCACTTTCAGACAGTGACAATTTTTAGTTGGCCATTCTCAGATGAACTGTCAAGTGCACAGTGTCATTCCCATTTGTTGTAATGATCAGAAAGAGGTTATGTCATTGATGACGATGCACATGTACCCGTCCTATTGTAACGTCACCTCTTACACCAAACGAAAGTAAATGTACATAGAATTAAGTGGGTGAAAAAAGTCAAGTATCTCCAGTTATTGTCCGCAGGTACCGGAAAAGTGTGCTGTATTTCTCTTTTTAACATTGTCCAAGAGAGGTACCGGTACAGTACCAGGCACTTATTCAGGCTGACAAAAGGTGAATCACACTGGTTCTTGGCTTCTTGCTTTGTGGTCTGTCTTGAGGGGTTTAAAGTCCATTATGTTGTCCAGTCTGTGTGATTTCAGTTTGGCACATCATTTTTAGTGATCATTTCAGACTTGCTACAGAGTTTCAGTTTCGTAATGAAGTGAATGTCTTCACACTGTTGTTTCTTTCAGGTACAGTGAACGAGCACGTTCACAGTCTACTGTACACTTATGTGTTCATAGATTTCCCACGGTTTCAGTGCGCTTGGATTCTGTTTGCATACTGATGAGTTACAGAGAGAGTTCACTGAAATCGTTCCCGAGAGAAATAAAACAAGCAGATGCGTATACAAAATGGTTAAAAACTTATACTAGGAAAGGTGCCTGTGGAGTCAGTGCCACGGTGCATCTTTAAGTTTATGTACTTTTCTGTTGAAAATTGTTCAATTGCATCAATGCAGTTGAACCTCTGAATCATTTTGTTGTGTAATTATGTGCAGATTTACGTGGTTCATCCGTACACGTACCGGTACACGTACTAAACCAGTACCGGTACATCATACAGTGTACATGTATGACCCTTTTTTCTTCAAAGTATCCATAAATATTGATGGCAAAAACTAATAGGGTACCAACCATCAAAGTCTGTAGGTGAAACCAATACAATCCAGTATCATGAACATTTTCTGTTTAATCAGAGGTGTAACAATTCAGCTTTTTAGCTGATTTCAGCTTTTTTGTTAAAAATGTTGACCCCAAATTTCTGCATTTTTGTGAACCTGCTGTGTACAAACATATGGGGACTTCTTACATTTAAGCCTTTTCCCAGCTGTTTTCAGCTTCGATTTTATAAGTGGCCACTCACACCCCTGTTTAATGAATGCAGGCTTTGTTTTCTTACCCAAGAAAAAAATGAAAAAGTACATAAATGCGCAATATAAAAGTGACTGTGTTGACAAACCTTTACATTACATGTGTACAAGTAATTTTTAACTTCTTGAACTCTAACCCCCTAGTGTGTATGTAAAATCGTATTGAAATTGAGGGATTTGGGACGGTTAGGGTTAAATTAGTCTGTTGGAATACACAGTGGAACATGATTTGACTTCCAGCGTGCTGTCTGGTCCCATGATACCGGTACATGTACATGTAGAGGCTGACCGGCTTTCATCAGGCCCATTTATTTAATTTGCCCTCAAAATTGCACATCCATTGGCAGCTACTGGGACATGTACGTGTAATTTCTATTTCATGAATTATGCACGCATACATCATGCATATTCAATGTGAAAACACCAGAGCTATCATTAGATGGTGATGTCATCTCTATTCTGAGCTGCTGTGATAATGTCTATTTATGAGCTGTCCCATAGTGCTTCACTTCCTTCTTTTCATTCTCACTGTTGCCACGGGCTACAGTATTTCATGCCTGGTGGAGCCAACAGTCTAATATTCCATTGATGAGTGGACCCTACCATTCCTTAAAGAGGGCATCTCCGATTGAATTAAAGACAAAAAAATGCCGAGTTATCTGACGGTCGCTGTGTAGGGCAAAGATACTAAATATTGCTTGATTCTCATTTGACTGTAGATACCGATATGTAGTTACTATTCAGTGCATGCATGTGTTTGCCACATGCCCATATCATCCATCTTGAAAGACCTTGTATCGGTTCTTCAGACATTCTCCCATGTGGCAGAAGATTAATGATGTACGTAAAGCACACTGTCTAAACAGTGCATTCATTGGCTTGCTCATATACTTTTACATTGATGTACCTGATGAAATGCCATCATCAGTTTATCACTGAACAGAAAGCTAAACTTGGAATGTGTAGCATCAAATCTGCATCCCAAATTTACAGATTTATTTTGTCCTCTTCGACTCAAAGTAGAATGAATATAAATTGTACTGTACATGCACCGGTAAGAAAAAGTAAAATTTCACATTTTTTGTAATTTTTTTCATTTTTCTGATCCTTAAACGGAACCAGAAAAAATGTTTGTAAATCTTGCCCAATTTTTATTGATGTCCCATTTATTGTGTTATTCTGTTGGGTGCAATTCCACTGGAAATGACGTATGATGTACTGTACAATAAATATATGTGTACCGGTACATGTATGTGTCTGGGTTGGAGCTATGAATGTTGGACGTGATGCAATGTTGCTGTAAATCATGATGTACCGGTATTTCGTGTTTGTTTTTGTATTTTAAATTCCTTTCTTTCCAACTGTAATTTGCTTGCGGCTGGTTTGCCCTTTTTTGGTTCGTGAAAGTACATGTACAATGTTTTTGCAATGCAATTTTTAGTTAAAAAAAGAACAACAAACCAAAAAAAGCAATTGTTTTGGGACTGGGAACTCGTGAATCTGTGCAAATTGGGATCTGTTGGGTTTTTGTAAATTACCAGGTACATGTACATGTGTACCAACAGATACAGTGTATTTCAAGTCACCCAGTGGTTGGAATGGAAGCTGCCACACACACATAGCATTAAAGTCAATATTAATCACCTTGCTGTCTTGATGACATCACGATGTTTCAGCGAGAGAGTGAGATGGGGTTCTGACAGAGTTGTGAATGAGTTGCGTAGAATCACCCACGCAGGTACGTACGTGTACGTACGGAGATTCTGCAGGGAAGGTGTGGTGTGTGTACAAGATTATAATAATGAGGATGAACTGCTGAAGGCTTGTGAAGAATTGGAATTTGGCCACTGGAAACGGCCAGAATTGTCCAGATTTTGTATGCAAGCCTACATGTAGATGTTCGGTTGGTAGCCCTTTTATTTGTGGACGTTATGCTCTGGCGATGGACCTTGTTTGACAGATCTGCCAATGGCTGCCATATTGTTTGACAAGAGATCCAAATTAAGGTAACCATGTTGAAAATTAGCACAGTGTACCGTATATGTCATCAGTCTTTTGCATTTTACATGTACATACATGGACTGGTACATGTACATGTGTATTGTAACTTTTAATGAAAGATTTCACATCTATGTTAATTTCACTTGTGTGTTTGAACCAAGCTTCCGATCTGAATTAGGCATATGAATACAATGGTAACAGATACCAGTAGGGAAGCATGTGATTACTGTATCAAGTATCAAAGCAAAAGACCTCAGTACTTAGGATTACTTTTGATAATTATTAAGGGTATTACAGGTGCTTTGTACCGGTACTTCCAAATTGCCACGATGCTGCACATTTCTACTTGTATTGTGCAAAATTATTGAAAACTAAAGTTCTTTGTAAAGAGTCAAGGCTATTGAGCACACTTCCATTGTCCTCCACGGACCTCTGAAAAACCTTCCTATATGCCCAGGATTATTCACACTTACTGGTACCGCTGCATGCATTTTATCTGATTTTCATTGGAAATGTACAGTACATGTACCATACATATACATGTACATTATCATTTTTCATTCATATCCTCAAATTCATCTTTGTTAGGAAGATTTTATATTCTTATATACAATGTACTTGAAAAACCACATCATATCAAATTCATTTGCAACTTTTAAAATACTGGTAACCATCAAACAAAAGGTGTAAGTGGAATTTATCATAGTTTCACCTTCTGTGCAGTTTGGTCTTGAATAATTACACCATCAGTGTTGCACAGGAAATACATAAACGGCAAGTTAAAAGATATCGCTACACAACGGGAAGTCTGGAAATGTTTAATAGACAAGTTTGCCATGGTTTGCCCCAACCTTAGTTCCACGGTGTTAAGCAGTGTACCAAATAAAGAAATCCCTTGAGATGATGTAGCAGTTTGCCATGGTCTCTTTTTAACTTGTGCCTTTCTTGAAATAACAGTCTTCTGCCAATCTGTAAATATTTTATGTCTGTGGGGAATTGAATCGCAAAACCCAACACATAAATGAATCAGTGAACAAAGGAAAAGCACTAATAGGCCAGCAAAATAAGAAACATTCTGGAATTTTAGAGTGCCAAAATCAGTGTAACATTGAGGTTATCTTCCTGGGATGACATATCAGTTTTTGCACCTATACGGAAATTTTCATCAGTTTGAAAACAAAAATGGCACCAATAGACAGTGAGCCAAACAAAATCAAAAACATGTACCGTACATGTACCTGGTAGGTGCGTTTTCAATATTTGTATAGAAAATGTATTCTATAGACTGGTGACACATACAAGTCATTTCATGGTGCATCTGTAATTCAGGGTTAGGTCAGACATCCACTAATGTTACTCTATTGACAATGTTTACCGGTACATGTGCATGACATGATCCAGAATTAAAATATGGAAGAATCCAGTTTGAATGCCATGGGCAACTGTACGTGCAACATACACTGTAAACTATAAACTGGAGAATGTTCTCGTTGAATTGGCCTGTCTTTCAGTCTTTGTGCTATGCAGTGACATGCAGACTCGGCTCTTGTCAAGTCCTTCCCAGCAGATGCGTCTGAGAATTTGTAATGAGCTGACTTGTAATATATACACTCCTCCTCTTTCTTGATGCCAACTCTAGCTTTGAATTGGATCAAAAGGATTCAGTGAATCCATGCTGAAACTTTATGTGGGATCCTTTTCTTTCCTTTTTCATCTTTGATCCAGATCAAGACCCAGATCAACTGTTCTCTTGTCGGAAAACACTTAGTCTAGGGTTCTACATGTACATGTACATGTTGAATATGGAAATGGGGGGAAACTCCCAGGGTTGTTTACAGATAAAATTTTTAGATTTCAGAAGTCAGAAAAAACAAAGCAAAACTAAAGACCTTGAAGGTCGGAAAGTGGAGATAATGTGTTCAATGTAACGCATGGATGATTTCGTCTTCCTGTACAGCTGTCATTGACAGCTTTGACACACAGTGTGCAGTCCTGTCCATGTGATATTGTGAAGGGTATTGAATGTTAGGCCAGAAACCTGCCTGCTTTGTGAAGCATTCAGAATCGTAAATTGGATTATGTGTGGTAACAGACTCCAATTATAACCAAGCAGCCAGTGCCCCTATTGATTTCTTTAAGAAAACAACAGAATCCTCAATAATAATCGCAGGATGCCAATGGCTAAGAGGAATACGGTAATTCCGTGGCTGGTTTATTCATGCAGGAGACCCCCCCTTCATGCCTCCTGTCAAAAGCCAGAGTGTGCACATTTTCTGTTTCACCGGCCACAAAATTGAAAGTGTCTTGGAATGCGGAATTGAAAACCTGTGCGTAATGCTGATCCCTTTTGTGTGTCCCTGCAAGCCAGAATCGTGTGGAATCAGCTTCTGGGGCTGTTTGTGAATAGAAGAGAATATTGATTTGAGCACCAATCTTTTTTTTTAGGGGGGGTCCCCTTCTTTGTCATACTCGGTGTCTGAATGAGGAGAGAGAAAGAGAAGGGATAAAATGAGGAAATAGTTTTTTTTTGTTCCAAATGAGGAGGGAAAATGGGTATCAAATTATCAGGCAGTGTTCCTCGGGCAGCGAGGGGGATTGTCTCAGATGACACAAAGAGAAATCCATTGCGAATCCCCCCCCCCCGGGCATGGGAGAAGAAAAAAAAAGTGATTTGAGTCGGTGCTGGCTCAGTCAGATGATTTTGGCTTTCAACCTTGGCACCGTTTGGCCATTCAGGCTTCCTTATGCTTGGCAGTGCCTCTTTTTTTTTTAGGTATTGTTATTTATCATTGTCACGGACAGCTGGTTTAGCGGCCCTGCAAGGCCCTGCAATGAAGCATTTAGAGGGATCAGAAAATTGGACCTTTTCATACCCACAAAGCACCTTTTTCTTCTATTGGTTTTCCCATCAATGGGTGTACAGTATACGTTTGAAGCAGCTTTAGCAGTTCATTTTGTACTCTGGCATTGAGTTTCCCATGCAGTGGATGTACCTTACATGTGCTGGTACCAGACCCAATGGATATCATTATTTCATACATGTAATGTACATTTGATCAAAGTTATCAGGACCTATGGCACATGTACATGTATCCACAGTTTGCATGCTGTAAACCACAGGTTTCTGAACCCTTACTGACTGACTTACTCCATGCACTGTAGTGTTCTTGCAATCAGGGTAAGATGTGGTATTTGTAACAATTTTAAAATTTATGTGTGTAGTTGGCAAGTCACATGTACTGTACATGTAGGTAATGTACATGTACATCAAATGGGCATGGTTTGGGTGTACATGTACAGTACATGTATGTGGGCTCTGTATTTTTCAGAGAAGACACAAAATGTGTCTAATCTAAACAAACATCATTATACTTGCTTTGACCACCTGGATGCAAGCGTGGAGTTGCTGCAATGTCTGTTATTGCCTCTACATGTAATTTTGGATGTAGGATGTGTACAGTGACATACATTTTACATGTACATGTGACATGTAAGTGCCCATTGTAGGCATAGCATATTGGAAGCATACAGAGATTTCACATTAGCGCCGTCTGCGCATATCCCAATCGAAACCGAGGCCCTCTGTGTTGAACTTTGTCGCGCGCGCCAACAGAATCGACACAGTACATGTACATGCAGTATCCGGTTCGTAAGTGTGATGCCACTTCAGTTTAAACCACGGCCACTGCACATGCAGATGCACGACCAACACAGGTACGATAGTTCGCAGTAAATTGCTATTATTTTTTCTTTGATTTTACGTGTCGAGTCAACCTGAAAGACTCTTCCACAGAAATTTGCAGCCTGCAAAGTCTGAAGTTAACATACCTTGTGTCTTCACTCCTTAGTTTCAATCGTCTGATCGTATTAAGAATTGAAGTTGACATATACACGTACAGCCTTGTTTTCAAACGCGGAAGTGTGCTGATCAACACTAAAGCGTCGTATTGGAATCCCTCTATTGTGTCAGGTAGTTTCAGTGGAACTAAGTGGTGATGCTTGAGTCATGGGATCAAACTGCAAATGCTCACAATGGCCGAGCCAGTTTGACACTTTTGCAACATATTGGTACTGTTCACCAGTCCATCAAAAAGGGAAGAGTAAGCAGTGAATTCTTTGCATGGTAGAGTTGAAAGAGAGGCTTGACTGGCAAGATTATGTCACTTGATTGAATTCTTACATGTACACTGTACATGTAGCGGTATGGGTCATTTAGCAGCTGTAACAGCCACAGTTTCCAATCTGGCCATGCCAATGCAAATAGTGGACAGAATGTGGACATCCTTCCAAAGTTTTTTTGATCTAAATTTGCTCATGGATGTTAACATTCAACAAACATGTACCGTACCTGTAACTACGGCACACATACAGGTACATGTAAACATGCAATTTTAAGTGCTTGTTTGCTGGGGGGGAGAATTTTCTCACCACTTTCCTCAAACATTTGGAAAATTGAATTTACATGTACAGTCGACTGGCAGCATGAAGTTTATGTACACACTTGTATCTGATAAGCAGATGCTCTGTGGAAATTTAAATGTGTGGTGGCACAATAACTTCACTGGTATCGCCTTACCAGTACTTTTCAATCTAAACACTTGACAGACATTGTTTTCCCCCCAAAATGGACTTTTTTCTATGGTAAAAATACACAGGCCAGCTGTATGATGCATGTACAGTATGCCAGTGTCAAAGTCTGACTTTCTGGACTAAAAAGAAGCAATGCCACTTTAGGTCAACTATTGTCTGGACCGGTACATGTAGCCTAAGTCTTTGTGAAACAATGAAACTCTGTTGTTAATCAAGTACTCAGACTACACTTTCAGGCAGGTGAATTACATACAGTACATTCTCAGCTGTATATGCACACACCTGTTTGCTCTCTGCTTGCACCTTATTAAAGTCAGTCTCATTTTCATAATGGCCTTCTGTTTGTAAACTGCAGGGTCCTAAACACGCTTAATATGGGTTAGTGGAATTATCTGTCAGTGTGCAGTTTTGTGGTACTGGTACTGCTACCTTGTAAACTCATAGCTTTTCCTAATTTGCATGTCGTAGAAGTACACTTGTACATGTGTGTATTGTCATTATGAATTGAAGCAGTCGCAGTTGGTGTGACAGGGTGGGAATTGATTACTTAGAAAATAATGTACAGTACATGTACACTGTAGTGTTATTGGGGGATGCTCATATAGGCCTACATGTACATGTACATATATGGTACAGTGTCTGTCAAATCAGCAAGTTACAGAAATTCATTCAAATGTTTAAAATATGCATCTCCTTTGTACTTGAAGAATAACCCTCATTTACTCTTTACATTTATGTATTTTTGATGTTTACCGGTTTGACAAACTGGTACTGCCTCCATAGGCTTATAATGCACAGTAATGATATATAGTATGATATAATACATATTCAAGTGTAGTCTCTGAAAGAGCTCAAACGAGTCCAAAATGGAACTGCGTGGAATTGAAGAGTGCATCAAATGAATACATGTAAGTGCTCCCTCCCCCCCACCTCCTACAGGATATTGCCCTTGCAATATTTGCATCTGTGGGCATGTTTCATCTCTGTGCGGGCTTGGATTCAGGAAGGGAGCCATGCAGGGAGATTGGCTTGTGCCTGTCCAATAAATCTCAACAAAAAGAGAGAGGAGGACGGGCAGCTCAACCCATTTTTCCATGCTTCCATCTCTTAAAAAAATCTGGATTGATGTGCTTGTTCACTGACATGGCAGTCCGGCTCTGGAATGTATTGATGTGCGTGTGCAATTTAACTACCGGTAGTTCTAATTACATGTAGTTCCAGGGTCTGATGGAATAGAAGTTTGATGAACTGAAATAAATTTGCCATTTTTTGAATGAGGTCTTTTATGATTCATCCTCAAAATCTGCAAAATCTCAGACAACTCACATGCACTTTTCTGACACTTTGTCTGCTTTTCTGCTTCATCACTCTTCAGAATCAGGGAAACTATACATGTATTATTTAAAAAAAAAAAAGATTTGAAGTATGGTAATTCTGGGAGCGTAAGGAGCTGGCTAGTTGAGCATAAAGGCTGCAATCCAAACAGCCTGCCAAGTATCAGAAAAACCTCCTTGCCCAGCCAACTCTACTCTCTTGACATTATGGTCATATCTCATTCCCCACTTTACCAGCAAACTAATACAGCCTTTCCTGAGGTTTCTGGCCAGAGTGACCATGAATATCTTAGTGTCAGTGTCAGCCCTCGAGGCACAGGCATAATTTTGGAGTGGTTGCGATTCTACTTTGGATGTGGCTAACCCTTCAATGTCAACCCTTCATGGGTTATCTAGAGCTGTTTTGCATTTCCTGTGAGCCTTTGGTCCACATGTGGTCCCTTTGGTAGCTTCACTGTGGAAATTGCTCTCCAGCCCAAACCAGAATGCTGGTACATTTGTCACCATTTTCACCACAGAGGCGAATTTGGCCAAAAATCGTAACCTTTTTCAGGTATAGTTTTTTTGGCCGGTTACACGCATGTATGTACAGGTACATGTACTGTATGCCATCTTAATCTAACGCCAACATGTTGGTGAAATCATTTTGACCAAAGCTATTCAAATTGGGCGACTCATGCTGATCTTGTGTGAGGAATTTTGATTTTCACAAAGGGGTAAACTTTAGGTCAGTAATCCTGAATTGCAGTTAAATTAAGATTTAGTACAATTAATCATTTTATGGCACAGTGTATGAAATTAATCAACTCTGGGGGTTAATCTGTACAAATTGTCTTTTTCAATGAGCAATCAACTTCAAATGTGATTTTCTTAAAGTTCACTTTCATGCGACTTGGACAAGTTTGCCTCTTTGTGAATACGGTGACGATTACTGTAGATAGGCTACATGTATGTTACTCTTCTACAGGCTAGTCCAAGCAAGGTTTGTGAGTCAGTGTTATCCTCGAATTGGAACTCTAGAATATGGGCTTACTTCTTACAAGGATCACCAACATGGCCTACAGTATTCCCTGATCAAACTCACTGGCTCTGTGCGCATTATTTGGGCAATTCAACCAGTGCTTTTAACATGTTGGTAGTCCAGCGGGATATTATCATTTTTTTTGGGGGGGGAGAAGATAGTGAAAAAGCTACAGTCAAGATCGTTCCTGCTGTTAGAGCTGTCGTTGCCCTGGGAAGGTTGAGTTTTACCAGTGCATGTGTTTCACAAATGTTTGGGGGAAGGAGAGGCTTCAAAGCTGTGGAACTGCATTTATTAATCAATGCAAAATTTTTGAAAATTCCAAAATTCAGCTGACAGTATAATTTGTAAATGGTCACATTTCGTGAGGTACAATTTGTAATTGGTGTATTTTGTGAGGTATAATGTGTGATGGCCACATTTGGTGAGCGCTAAAGCAGCATATGTACATGTATTCCTCGCCAGTTTAGAAGACTGCATGCATCACACCATATGTGCACATATACATGTAATATGTTAACACAATTTATTCAGCAAGGTGATCTGATAAAAGGGTAGAATCTTGAGGGGAAAGTGGCCCCAGGGGACTTTAATATAACTCTGATGTGGTCCAACACCTTTGGTAACAGGCCAAAGAAGGAGGAGGGGAATTGCATGCTTGAGCAGGTCCAAGGGACTGATGCCAGATCTAATCAAGGCTGAATGAGTCACTGGCTGTAGTGTCTGATGTGTATGTGTTAGGTGTATGGTGAATGGATGATTGGGTTATCACCCTCATTGTCCAGCATGAGGGCCCAATTTGGTAAGGGGAGTTTTATTGGTTTCCCCTGGTGATTGGCTTTGACACCTTGGGCCCAGGGTGTGGTGGAGAGAATGGGCACCAGCTTTCAGGGTGTCAGACCTGTCATAATACAGGGTTGTAATGTATGTGGGTTGAGCTGTGGTGTGTTAGATCTCATACTGGTACATATACAGTATACTGGTACACCTGTACTGTTCCTGTGTGTACAGATCACTCTTTACAGTGTTTACCAATAAAGGGAAAAAAATTATGTACAAGCAGTGTAATTTTAACAGCTACATGTAAAGACGTGTGCATGTACTACTAATCTTGTTATTCAAAAAGAGTATTTTCATGTATACCTACAGGTACATGGGTATGTAGATTGCATAATTTTAAGACCATTTATCAGACAGCAGAACAATACCAGACATAGTGCTTTGCCATTTTTCTTTTAAAGTTTCCTAAAAGTTCAAAGATGATTTTTTTATTTCCCCATGGCCTCATCTGTTTCCCCCATGGTCTCATCAACTGCCATTGCATTTGGGATGTTGGTGAACAAATTCCATATGAAGAGGAACCACCCATTAGCGCGAGCACGCAGCTCCGGAAAGTCAGACCGTCTTAAAGTACACGAACTCTCCTTATGCATGCTTGCGTGTCTTCTCGTCACGGTATGTGTACGTGGCATCCCATGAAATTGTTGGATCAAAGGAATCTCATTTGTAGTAGGGAAACAATCTGAAAGCCCACCGTATTATTTCAAATAAGAGGATTTGTGAAGAAAAAATCAATGAACGATGCACTTCAGTTACCACCAAGACCGGTAATTACGGGTTTTGAATGCATGGTAAGGGGCGATGCACTTTTTCAACTGTACTTTCAATGTTACCGACGTGTTATTGGACACCGGCATACCAACATTCAGTCGTGCCTAACCTGTTGGCCATGTGTGGCTTGGTTGAGTCTCCCCTTCCCGTCAGTCCGGTATTGCGGTACATGGCATGATGTACTTTCTTGAAAAAGTGAACATGAAGTGTTTGAAACAAAGCATCGTGTTAACAGCAAGAAAATGCATTTTATTGAACCCTGTCTTTGGCAAGTGTTAATTTTCTGATCTATGCATAACTGGACTGTAAGTTACCAGTTTAGGCTACGTGTATGGCCCAGCTAACTACAGCTGTATGTGTTTACATACTTCATAAAAATTTATGCCCTTACATGTACATGTACATGTACCTAAGAAATGAATTCCAAGGGTTATGTGCTATTATGGCAAAAATCAGTGGAATTCGAATGAAACTTACATGTACATGTATAATTGGGAAATGTACTGTAAGAGGGTAGACAACATGTGAATATGTAAACATGTTTACGTTATGTAAGAACGTACATTTACATGTACTTTACCGTATAACAGAAAATTGCTAGTGGTGAAAGCTTGTATATTGCATTTGCATGTACATGTATCACATTCTGCCTTGTTGGTTTCTGAAATTACATGTACATGTAGGTGCTTTCTGTAGATTCTGTCCTACCCTTTATACAGCATTGAAAACTTAATCATCCGCCTTGAGCTGAAGTGCGCCCCCACCAGCGAAAGAAAGACAGGCTGGTACTAAGTTTTCCGACCGGGTTCTTGCACGTGTTTGATGTGCAAATGCAGGTTGTACATTGCAGCGTAAATTTTGTTTTGCGTGCTCCCCGTCAAATGCAAATTAACTTGCACTCCTATGCGGTGAGTTGGTACCAAAGGACTGTCAATTTCGTTTTCAGAATGCTCTCTTTTGTTCCCGCTCAAGACGAATAGGGATGCACAAGTTATCTGTACAGAAACATGAGATGTTTTTCTGTTTTACTTTGGCATTAACTCTATTCATGCTTAAAACGGCCTGGACTTGCGTTTAAAGGGGTGAAACATTCAAATGTAAAGTTCAGAAACATGGAAGCGACTGTGTGGTCTGTCCTGAGATAACAGCTTCAAACTTTCACTTCTGAGTTATTATAAAGAATGATTCTTTGGTCCACTTTGGATCGTCTACCGATTCACGTGACCGACAGAAAGATGATTCATATATCCTGTAATATTTAATTCGCCTAACGTTAGTCTGCACTCTGAACAAGCATATGTTATTGACAACTTTTTTTTTCTTGACAGATGCATGAGTGATATGGCAGTGTCCTCTTATGACCAACTACTCGCACAAGTCAACTCACTCAAAGCAGAAAACTCACACCTGAAAAAGGTGAGCTGTCTATCATCAGGGCTCATTTTCAAACTACATTGTACATGTATCTGACTAGAGTATTGTAAGAAGAAAAATGGTTGTGTTCATGTCAGTGTACATGTAAGTATTGCCTTGGAAATTGGAACATTCATCAATTGTCAAAACTCTTTTAACGCATTCGGTTTCTCAACAGTGTGGAACAGGATTGGTTACTGTTGAGTTCGCATGTACATAAATTTGGGCACAGATGCACTGAGATGTCGGCCTAGTCTAAGCCTAGTGGAAAAGTAATCATTGTGAACTGTAGTCCTTAATCCACACTCTGTCCCTAGGCATTTTTGGTACCAGGGTACCAGTAGGATACAATCTGAGTCCTGCGAAAGCTTACAACTGCCTCTGTACCAAAAATTACATACAGCCTCAATTGTCAAAACCTTCTGTTCTTGAATGTGTTTCTTTGAGAAAAGGTCACTGTCTCAGTCCTTTAAAATCCCCTTCCCATTTCTGTCAGTATGTTGAGGCAGTGCAAGTAATGCCCTGGAGCAGTGTGAATGATTCCATGTACAGTACTGTATAATCTGGACCAGGTTTATGCATGGCTGAGCATTAGCAACCTGAGATCGGGTCCAAGACCTTGACTGTGTGTATCCTTTCACAGCCTCAATCTTCTAAATCCTGCACTGGAACAAGAAGGATTTGGTATGATATTCAGTAGTTCAGGGTTAATCCTTACACCCCAAAAAAGCATTTTTTGTCCCAGTGACCAGCCAATTTAAGTGTTAAGAATGTACGCAAAATGACCACCAAACTTGAAGTGGAGAGTGCCTACATGTACATGTACACATACTATGCTGTTATCATTTTTTTGTGGTATGAGGCAGGAATTGAAGGAGAACTCCTGCCAACTCACCAAGCTGGAAACAGAAGCCTCCTGCATGAAAGATGCCCTCACTCAGATCCAGACTAGCATGCAAGAGGAGGAGGCTGCCGCCGCGGAAACAGCCATGGCAACCAGCCTGGACCACAACTCCAACAGTGAGTATGGTGTTAACCCTTGCGAAATCACATCAGGGGCGGGGGGGGGGCTTGTCAGGAATGGGGGAGAGAGGAGGTGCTACCGGTACATGTACCGGTAGGCAGGAAGCCTTTCAGCACCTGTTTGGGAATGCAAGTCTTACATACAGTAGTATCCACTCTGAGCAGGAACAGGAGAGAGCATCACTTTCCATAGCAGCAACTATTCTTTGGAAATCACCACATCCATGTGCAAAGTCATGCATATTTGGCATGGAACATGCTAAGCTTGCATGACCACTTTCTGTTACAGTGCACATTGCACAGCCTTTGCGTGTATGTAACCAGCTTGGTTGATAAACTTTCAACCAGCAGTTTGTCTTTACTGGTGAGGGTGCACATCAGCTCTTGGTGGAACTGTACCATGTAGGTGGAGATTTTTAGTTCCTTGCTCGATCATGTGGTTTTTCCTTGGCCTGCAGCTTTTAAAAAGTCAATTTGGTATTTCAACAGTAGATGCTGAAAATGAAGGGTGTCATGGGCCATTAGAGAACATCAAAATGTGCGTGCAAAGTTGGCCATATCAGCACAACCGTATGCTGACCCACGTGCACTGATCATGTTTGAACTGTCGCGACGTCAGGTGCTTCGTTCTCTGATGATCTTGCCTTTTTGAAATACCGAACTGGCTGACTTGGTTTGAATCGCACTGGTGAATGTAATTTTGAATCTTTGCCTGCCGTTGCTGGCTTTGCTTGCCTGTCACCCTGTCTGCATCTAGCCAGAGCCAGGTCAGTTTACCATATGAAAACTAGCAAATTTCTTTCAGAAAGTGCCAGTGACACTGTGTGCTGAATGCTGACCTGCGATGTTTTTGTGGTGGCATAGAGTTTGCAGTGTTCTAACTGTTGTCGGTATTGTTGCTATGCGCCCTTGACGATTTATTTTGTATCCATTCTGTTGTAAGTCACTGTAAATCACAATTATAGTTTTGAAAAACCCCAAGTCTTTGCTCTGTCTTACTTTCTGTCCTTTCTAGCCGCTTGCTAATATTGATACAAATGTCCTTTTGGCTCTTATTGTGTAGATGGATTCTCTCCATTAACATCACCACTCTCCCCAAATGCTGTAAGGACACACAAGCCCCACAGTCCTCCCAACAGCCAATCCTCTTCCGGTAGTCTCGCCCCCGAGATGCCTGGTAGCCCCTCCCCTGTGAGACAGCTGCAGGAAAATACGGCCAGGATGCAAGAGTTGGAAAGAGAGAGGTGAGGCAATGTAATTTTTTTTCGTAACAAGTACATGTACATGTATGTTGTTTCCAAAGTTACCTTAACCTCATCATGTTGTCAGATTTTCTCTTGTCATCCTGCAGAGTGGAACAAAATGCAACAAAGCTAAAATGAGATCCATGCTGAATGCAACATAATGCAACTAAACTTGTTTTGTTTTGCTGTGCACTGATAAAGCACCAGTCTTTGCAGTTAAAATATAAACACTATTTGCCGATGAGCCATATTAAATAGGGGTGATTCACAGTACAGTGCACCACCAAAAGTTTACCACAGAGAGGCCATTTTTCAAACAAACAGTCAAATGAAATGTAGTTGACTCACCGTAGTTTGCATCGGAGTAAATATCAGTAACCAGCCTCATTCCCATGGGTATAATCTTGTCGCGCCATGTTGGTTCCCAACATGCATGGTGCGATTTTAATCCTTGGTATAGTATAATTTAAATATCCCTTTATTTGGGCTATTAAATGAGGACAGTAGTCGATGTGTTTACACTTGACGCGACTTACGCGTACGTGACGTGCAGGAGAATACATGGACGCAAGCTTGGACATGTAGCGTGGAAATACACATGTGATCCACTTTACATTTGTCCTGAATAGCCAGTCAGCATCATTTTCATATTCTACCTGGTACGTGACCAGGGCCTAGTGAAGGAACACGCACGGAGCCCATGGAGTCGAGATTGGTTATGGTCAGTGACAACTTGTGGAAAACACATCACCTTAATTAATTAGCGCCGATACTCAAAAAGCCCTTTTGAATCTTTGTCTAAGATGAACAAACAATGGGAACAATTCAAGTTCCCTGTGTACATCGCAGTTGATGAATTGAATTTTGTGAACCATTTTTCCACAATGTATGGGTACTGCAAAAAGGCCTCTCCGTGGCAACCTCTTGATGGCACACTGAATTATGAATTGCCAGAGCCGTTTATATAGAGAGTTGCGACATGAGTTAATTCTTGGAACCAAAATGGTAGACCATGTGTCAGTGCACATGGACAGTTAGCAAACAATAGCGGTAGTTGCCTGCTCTACTGCACACATAATGAACAGCCATTTTGGTTCTAAAGTTTGAAGAACCTTATGCAACTTTCTCTGTATACAGCTCTGTGAATGGCCCGTTCTGGAAGTTATGGCCGTGTCCGAATCATATTGCTGTGGCTAGAAATCACACAAGTCTGTGGTAGTGGTAGTGGTTGTGGCCAGTTCCCATTGAGTCCTGTGTAATTTCAAGTTGCAGACAAGTGATTCGGATGCAACCTTAGTTTTCTTTTTCATTTTTTGGAACTTGAGAGTAGAAATGAGAACCACGGAAATAAAATTTCATAACAAATTGGACCTTTCTGGTATCATGAATAATTTCTAATTTATGGTTTAACATACCTTAATGTTTAAACAAGATTTTTATCTTAAAAATGACAGGGATGCTTGGAATGCACGCCCGTCATAAAATACATGTAGTCTGGCTCTGTCCCACAACACAGTTTTCATTTGATTCTTTTTTATTGTGGGAAAAGGATTAAAAATGGTTTTCTTGTGAACAAGACTCATGTATCTCCTCTGCTTGCGCTGACTACTATTTTCAACAATAAAACAACTTCTGCAACCTTGAGACGTTGTATTTAAACTGGTAGTAAGATTTTTGGGTAAAACAAAAAACAAATATATCAATCCATGTTTGCAACTTGGACTTATGAAAGGTAAGATGGAGTTTTCCACTGAGTTGGAATTTTATTGAGAGCGCCCCCCTTCAATATCATGGTTACATCATGATGAGACTTACAGTAGTTACAATGCAATATGGATTTCTTCTCTAAGTGTATACTTGCTTCTTGCTTTGCTGTAATTCAAGGATTTTTATTAAGGTGAATGCAATTACTAAATTGGGTTTTTAAAGGTATGGCATCATCCATTAACAGGTACTATAAAAGTGCAAGAGATTGTACATGTAGGTACCGGTACATTCGGCCCAATGTTAATGGCTTTAAATTTTTTTAAACATCTGGCAAAGCGTGAAATCGTTATTCAAGTCAGGCTATTAAAGCCAAAATGAGCTGTCCATATCATCGGATCTGTTCATTGGTGACATTTGAAATGCACTCTGCAGGTTTTCCTAGTCCACGGTCATCTTTAAATGCACTTGCCGAGTTCCCGTCACTGGCACTGACTCAGCCTGAAATTGCTTGGATTGAGACTCAGCTTTTGACTACAGAGGGCTCCCTTCTTGCTTGTCAGCAGTAGACCAGTGTGAAGGGAAATGGGATGTGAGATGCCCGGGGCAAAATACTGAGAGTGGTCTCAAGTAAAAATTGCAGTCATGGAGTCTTTTGGCTGGGTCGAACATTAATAATCTAATTTTGTCTCTCTCTCCTCTCTTGAGCTTTGGGACTATTGCATATTCCCTTTCCTTTTCTATTAGTAATAGGTTCCTTTCCTTTGCCATCATTTATCATTTCCCAAAGCTGTTTACCATGCTTCATGCATGGACATGATAAGCACTCGGAGCATATTGATGTGTGGTCATGGCTAGGGTGCAGACTTTCAAACACCATTTCAAATACTTATTTTGTGGTAATGTCTCTTGTAAAACCTGTCCGAATTGATTGGGTTTCAAACTTTATCAGAACAGTCACGTTTGGTCATCACTGAGCTGTTCTCCCTTTTCCAACAACAAACCTTTTGCTATTCGTGCATGTACACTATACCATACAAGTTTGTACTTCCTACTCATTGCCACCAGCTACAGATGCAGTTTGTATAACTGGAAAAAAACCCACAAAAATAGGAAATGAATCTCAACAGTCCAGATCAATAATATGAGTTATCACACGAGTGTGAGTGGAATACAGGCGCACTACATTATTCTGTGTTACGTGAGCGTAATAACGACTTTATCTATGAGCAAACTTGACGTGCGGTAAAGATATTATAGGGGCCTGTGCGCGCAAACACACCACCTTTTAATTGAAAGTAAATTTTGCAGTTGTGGGTTTTGCTTTTAGCTTAAAAATAGCGCAATGCATTGATTTAGAACAGCGCGGTACCCAGGGTTTGACTTTGATACACTGTTTGTTGTCATGGATCGACCAATCAGAGAATTCAAGTTTGCCTAAAGATAAGTCTGCTTGTCAGCATTCAGAACAACATGAAACAGTACACATAAAAGAATAAGCAAATATGTACCGTTACTTAATTGGCTAAGTGACCGGTAGTACATGTAGCATGGTTTTCACACCCTGTGCTGTGGGTAGTTTCATCCAGCTCTGACATCACACAACGTGCAGCGGCAGTAAAGGAGGTTTAAGTTCCCCTCCTCCATCTGCTCCATTCCTGAAACCGGAGTCAGTATTGATTTCCTCCCCTGGCTTCTTTCTCTCTCTGCTGGACGAGGTCTTCCTTCTCCTTCTCTTCAGTCCTTCAGCCCACAGGCCAGGCCTGGTATTTCTCTGGAGGCTTGTTGGAGGTTGTTTGTATGCATGTGCAAGCAGTGAAGGGGATCATTGCCCCACTGTGACGCACTATACTGCGGTGGCCTAATGGTAACATATTGGATGTGATTTGGTTAATGTCAGGGGTGGAACTGGCCCCTAATGGTAAGCCCTGATTAGAATTTAGTTTCCGATTGTCAGTATTGATTCATGCATGGTACATGTACATGCAGGACTGTGTTGCACTGTGCTGCACAATGTACAGGTACATGTATTCAATGTACACGTACACCCAGTACAGTGCTCATTCAGTGTAGGCCTACATTTTCAGCTGTGTACTTGTATGTATATATGTAATTTATATGATTTGAAATGCTACTTTGAGATGCTGGGAGTTTGGTATAATGTGTACATGTACATGTGTGCACATACAAGGGACATGTCCAATTATAAACTGTGTGTGTTTACTGGTAGATAAACAAGTACATGTAAGGTGGCAGAAGTCTCATGCCATAGTGTGGCATTTGTTTAGATAAACAAGTAAGGTGGCAGAAGTCTCATGCCATAGTGTGGCAATTTTTAGATAAACGAGTAAGGTGGCAGAAGTCTCATGCCATAGTGTGGCAATTTTTAGATAAACGAGTAAGGTGGCAGAAGTCTCATGCCATAGTGTGGCAATTTTTAGATAAACGAGTAAGGTGGCAGAAGTCTTATGCCATACTGCATGTGTGGCAATTGTTTTCACCATGTGGTGTACATGTACAATACATGCATTTTGGCCAAGTTCTAAATGCCTGATTGGTCAAAGAGTTAATTCCAGTCACTACTTTAGTATACATGTACATGTAGCTGTAAACCCGGTACTCTTCTGAAACCACGGTCAATGCTTAACAAGAGGTACCGGCACCTACTGGTACCTTACCGGTCATTACAAGAGTTATGAATGTTAATTGGCCAACTAAAACATTCAAACTCTTTAAAAGTTGTGGATTAAAAAAAATGGATGAGGCCACCCACCTTTGGCTTGCTTGGCAGATTAGTTTGTTTTCATTCCGCTTGGGTCTCTATATTTTTTATAAGGCTTCTCAGTTCTCATCAAATGTCATGTGTGACGCCTGAGGATGTGTATTTGTGTATTCTGTCAGAAGCCCTATACCTCCATATGTTATCATTTGGCTTAGCACTAGGGCATGAGAAGGCTTTGTGTGCGCATACACCCCAGGATGTTTGTCAGGGACGGCCCTTCTCTTCTCTTCTCCCCTTCCTCCCCCCCCCCAGTGATATCCAGAATTTGTGCATCAAGAAACTAAAATTGGTGCCATGTATAAAAGTGGGAAGTAATATCTTGGCATGGGTCAAAGAAATCTGTAGATGTCGTTGACATAGCATTAAAGTGATCTGCAGGCTACATTTGAGAAAGGCTTGAAAAACAAATGGAAAATCAATGAAATTGAAGTTCTCAGAAGGCAGATGACTAGGGATTGGCCCCTCCCCCCAAAAAAGGATCTGTGCAGAGGTCTTTCGTCTGTCACCCCACCCTCATAGCAGAACTGTGTTACTTCCCTTCCCCCACCCCTCAGGATCTGATGACTTGCTGTGCATCCAAGAAGATCAGCTGGTGCTTGTGTGAAAGTTCTTGGAATGGAGCGGCCAGCAAAAGGCATTTGTAATGGTTGATGCCCCATTGCCATGCTTTTCCATCCCACCTCTCCTTTTTTTTGCTGTTCCTGGAGACAAAAGAATCTGTAAGCTGTTGGGAACTGATAAAGCATGATGGAATTGTTCATCGAAATACAGCATACTGTTAGGGTCTGAAAAACTCTAAACTATTTATGAACAGTAATTATTCCAAAGCTTGAATTTTCTCCGATGCAACAAAGAAATTAAACAAGATCACACTGATATAAGGAACAAATAAGTATGATTTAATGAGAATGTTGATGGGAAGTAGTTTGCAATGATAAGGAATACAAGGTTTTCTTACCGGTGAGACTTGGTAAGGCATACCAGTGAAGAACGCTAGACTCCACAGATGACAAAAAACAGTTCAGTCCTTGACAGTGCAACAGTAAGCTGTCACGGGGACGAAGACCACGTCTAATAAGAGTGACCGGGCTCGAGACGAAACGGCGAGGGCGTGGTGACCGTCACAAATATAGGAACTTGATGCTCTCACAAACTGGCACTGGATTCAGTTCACAAACTGTCTCTTCCGGATCAAGATTCAGCTCTGCACTTCACTTGTCTGGATGAACTTTTCTTACAAGTGTTGCTCCACAGACGACTTGCCACCACAGGTTGAAATGGTGCAGAAGTCAACAAGTCAAAGACTTCTCACAGCCTGCGTAAGGTAGATTTGCCTTCCAAAATCTCTCTTGCGGTGTGTGGGTTTTGTTCTCTGTTTTTTCCGATTTTATAGTCTATAATTCTCCCAGAGATTACGTAAGTTTCTTAAAATACACTTTTTAGCATTACTCAATCTTACAAGAAAACTCGAGAACATATCTGGAAATATCATCAACTTTCCGGCACATACAACAAGAATATTCATGACCATTCATTCATTGTTGCTTGAGGTCAAACGCGGGTCACACAGAGAATCGTGGGCGGTACGATTACATGATCTGCCACACATACAGAGACTGCGTGCGTAAAACAACAATGCTGCACATCTCATGTATACATGAAGTCCATTCCTGACTACCTTTTTTCCCATTTCATCAGCAGCCACAATTGTTTGCTCATTTGATCCTTGTTAAAATGGTCACCCGAGTAGCAGTTTTTATGCATGTACATTTATATATACATGCGTCTACATGTGCAGGTCTTGAAAAATACTTCTTTGAAAAATGTTTCTCACCAAAACATGGAAAAGTTGTCTTGCAATTGATGAATTCCTTCAAGAAATTTCAAAACATTAGCATAAATAGCAGACAATAAATGCTATAAGAATGACTTGTATTAAAATGTAAAAACTAAACCATGGAGAAAATGTTTTTCCAGTGAATTCCTCACAGGCATCAAAATTATAAATTTTAATAAGGTTCCCTTCACAAGGCAGACACAAAATGGGAATTACATTTAGAAATAAACATTTTATAAACAGACTTTCAACTGATGGATGAGCTTTTATTGCAAGCCATCAGGGATTGGCTAATTAGCCTCAAACCATCCTTCCAGCAATCGTGATCAAATTACAGTACATTGCCAGGATCCCCAACCTCGCTGGCCCTATAACACTCGAGTTTCCCAGACTCTGGAGGTTTTTTCTGTTATCATTATTCTGTAAATGTGGAGGAGGAGACCAGCTCTGTCTTCCTACAGTACTACAGCGCACTACCGACTTTAAATTACAGAAAGTGTAGTCCCTGCGGGCACCAAGCCCTCACAAGCACCATCCCAATATCACATTGCTTTTTCCCCCCCAGGTGACAGGAGATGGTGTGCTTTTCGTACTTCATTGCCTTTTTTTTACCTTTTTCCTCAGGTTCTTAGATTCAGAAGACAGGAGTTGTCTAGATGTTTCATCCTTTGTTTTAGTCGGAGCAGCTCAGACCGACATGTAATATTTTTAGAAGAATTTCACAAGAGGTGCGTCTTTGAAAGTCCCGAAATAAGTGATTGTTAGGGCCTTGGCACTTTTAAAACCTGTTTGAAAGGAACAGTTTTTCTGGTTTGTTACCAACAAATATTTGCTTGGCTTATCAGGACCCATTGTTTGTTGAATGTACATGTGCAATGTACATGTTTATACATGTATTTCTCACATGGAGGAGTAGTGCAGCATTTGTCACCACCTACATGTTCATGTACCTCCATGGTTGAACATACGGTACATGTACACTGTACATAGTACTGTACATTTACATACGTTCAGCAAGCGTAATCTTTATTCACTATACATGTACCGGTACATGTACATGTAGATGCATGTACATGCATACTCTGAAATTGATTTTAAAAATTCCGTTTTACTTGTAGAAGAACGTGCAATACAGGTGATTCACAGTAGTGCGCCATCAAGAGTTTGCAACGTGTTGGCCAATCACAACGCACAAATTCTGTCGACGCATTCCAAACCCGCATTTGGTCGACGCGCTGCAAACTCTTGGTGGCGCCCTCTTGTGAAACGGCCGTATTTACCCCTACACTGGTGAGAGAGGCCAGGACAATAATCAAATATCATTGATGCTGCTTGCTCATTGCCAATGCCAACACACCACAGATTTGCACGTGTACATGTAATGTACAAGTAAGCGTACCCCATGTCCCAGACACATACCCCTACATTTACCTGTATGCACAAGCATGCACATACGTCTTATCTTGCCCCATTAAACAGGAGATCATTGCTTGGTTATTAATGCTCTCTTTCGTGTTCACAAAAGGAATGCAAATGTTCACTGCCATCCCAGTTACTTGTTTGCCAAGGACTTTGTGGTAAACCATCCTGCTCAAGGACACAGACAAGCTTCCCCAACCTGACTGGTAACCTGACTTCACATATATGATAGGCAGTGCCATCAAAGCATCTTGAAGCATTGCTACCTTTCCTGTTTTCTGAATAGCATTGCCTATTTTCGCGGTGCTGAATATTTAAATTAATTAGCCGAATTGGCTCATATCAGTTGTCAGACAGACAACAACAAGCTGACCGATCCCTGACTCACCTGATTGAGTTCCAGTGGGCTACATTCTGTACACATGACTTTACATAACCTGTCAGAGAAAAACTGATTTGTTTTTGTGTTTTACTCACTTGACATCAACACACAGGAGTACCGGTATTTGTGTACACATGCACAATGAAGACCCACATCTTGACTCTTTGTTGCTCCGGGTTATTAACCTCAGTGGCAGAAGTGCTTGATTTGTTTTGCTCTAAAGATTATGCCTCTGAATCCCCGCTGAGATGGGCAGCTGCCTCAGTGCAGGTATAAAGGTACACAGGGCCAGGCTTGTTATTGATTCCCCAACCCCATGTCAACACATGAGACATCTGAATTTCCATCTGTCCTTACCTTCAGCACTTGTGCGTTTCTTGGCATAGAGCCTCAGACCTTCAGCTGCTGTGTTTTCTTGAATTGATATGATAGCAACAACGTGAAACAAAAGAGTAGGCCAATGTTCATAAGAGGATTCCATTTTGAAAGAAAAACATCTCAGTGTAAGCTGAGAATCTTCAAGAAACCAAAAGCTCAAAATTAGGATTCTGAACATTTTCAGAATCTGATCTTTGAAGTCCAATATCGCAAAATGTCCTAAGGGCATGCCCTATTTTCTTCTCCACCAGATTTAGGACTAAAACTCTTTAACTGTAGTGGGTCTAGAATCTTAGGTTCCTTTTATAGTCCTTATATTTGAGCTTCAATTCGTATTTGAAAACAGATGAGCTTTGTGCGGAAAAGCAGGGCATCAAGTTGATCAAGTCCCTTGTCTGCATACATTTTGTACAGTTAAATTTGGGTGTCCCAAAAGGCTTAAAAGGTATCCACAGCATGCTCAGATGCCCTCAGCATGTGTTGTATTTGGCTGGGTGGGAGCAGCGAGTTTACCAATCTTCTTGAAAGGTTTGAATGGTTTTGAAAAGCGCTCATGCAGATGCTCCCATCTGGACTAAGTGAAATCCGTGCACATGTACAGGTACTAGAGTACATGTCAAGAAAGATTAATATTCAAGATAATGCTTTATGTAGTTTTCATTTGTGGACTCTCTGAGCAACCATTCAAGTTCAGGACTGTGTGTGGGTAATGGACAAAGCTTCCAGTTCTTATCTGTACTCCCACAAAATGACATGTACATGTCAAAACGACATGTACAAATGTACATGTACATATAGTAGGCTTCTTAATGTCATGGGAAGGCTACAGTCACAATAAGTGCCCTTCCAAATTACTTTGAGACTTTCCAAAACACCTGTGTCTGGGGCCCCGCTGTTTCTGGTAGCAAGTTTCACAGGGTGCTACTGGAAATGAGACTTGACACTGATGGCAGGCCATTACCCTTCAAGTTCCTGTCGGCAGACTTCTGGTAACTTGCTCTGACATTGAGTAACTGGGTAGCCCATGGGTAGTCCAACCCAGGGGAACCTAGGCCCTGTGTGGTGAGAGTGGCTCCAAGCAAGGGGAAAAATTTGGTACAATTTGTATTGGGCTTCTTGGTGTTTTGCAATTAAAGTCAAACCGCATTTTTCACCTCATTTACAATGCTGTTGGTGTCGCATACTGATAAAGGTCACATCTGTCTCCATCATAAGGGGTTTCTCAACTACTTGTAGATTCACTTACATGTGAGTTTTAACTTGGCAGAAAGATTCACAGATTTAAAGCCTGTTTTGGACACGCACACTGATGTCAAGAAGATTGAGCATCAATTTTCCCTACTTTCAGGATTGTAAGCGACTTTGTGAATTTTCTATTCAGGAAATTTCCCTTGAGACTGACCAGGGAATAAGAACTGAGATGTGTTTCCACGACAACTGAAAGTGGAGTATTCTCAGTCTCTGGTTCCCTGTGGATCAGATGCCAGTTGCCGGTTGGTCGTTCATTATGTTGGAGAGCAGACAATTGAACTACGGTACGTGTACATTTAAGTCTGTAGTCACAGACACTTGACAGAGAAGAGACCTGCCAAGTCAGGATATGTACAACTCAAGTGTTTGGGACTAGACCTCCTTTTTATATACATGTACCATAGGAAGCCTTTAGTGGTAACAACAGGTACTATACTATACTTCACCAATTGCATTGGTATCACCTCACTTTTACATTGCTTCTTTTTTTCCCTTCTTAAAGCTGGTGTTACTAGTAAGCATTATCTTATGGACTTCATTTTGACTCTCATCTCCTTCACCAGACAGCACGAGAAACGAAGAGAAACTATGCATGAGGTCCATTCCATCATCACCCAGTAATATCTCAGTAGTCACCCATCCTTCCCAACCTCCCCCCCTTCCTCCTATCTGTCATTACAGGTTGTTTCATGGGCAGACAGGATTCATGTCTTCAAAAATTGGTCTGATTCTGACAGAATGGGTGGGGGGGTCAATTTGGGGAAAGATTGTGTACATTTAAAGTAACCTCTGTACTAGTACATGTACTTGACCAGCAACACAGTGAAAGTTTATTTTGGACTTTTTTTTGCATCCCATAATGAGTAGTTACACTGCACAGTATTAGTCTCATCCCTATATGTACAATTTATGGACATTTTATGTGCGGTATGCATTGTGCACCTGCAAATGTACATGTATATGTACATACATGTACATATACATGTACATGTACATACAGATACATGTACGTGCATATGCAGTTCACAAATACTTTTTAAATACATGTACTTATCAATGTGCGTACATGGGTAGGCATTCACCGCGTTCTGGGGACAAGTTCTTTTGTTAGGGAAATTTGAACCGAGTTGTAGGGACATTTCTGAGTCCCCACAACTAGGTGAAATGCCAAGTATGTGTCCCCACAACTATGGTGCGGGAGCATGTGCACATGTCTGCCTAATGTGTACCTAATGCACATGTACTTGTGTAGTAAGGGGTTAAGGAACTTTCAGACGTTTCCGAGAAAATGCATCAGAAAGACCAAACTGATTGCAGTTTTCCCAGCTTTCAGATTTTGATTGATTGTGTACTGCATGTACATGTATGCACATCAACCATAGGAGACCTCCGTTTGCCTCGGAAATTGACACAGTCTTTTCTTCCAGATACTTACGTGTTTGTTCATATGAAGCTCTGAAAGACCCATCTGTCATATTGCTAGGATGGACAAAATGGAAATTGCAATTTAGCATCAAACCAAAAGTGCATAAATAGTGTGTACATAAATGCAGGTCACATTTTCTGTGTTACAGGCACTGGTATGTTGCTTCCGGCCCTGTGCATGGATGTGCATGTACATGTAGATGTACATGTACAGGTAAACTGTAATGCAGTATGAAAACAAAAGCTGGTCAGTTTTCCTTGGACTTTGTCTCAGTATGTCAAGTTGTACAAGATGTGACCCGCTCTGCAAAAAAGGATAATAAGTCCCACAATGCCAAAACACATAATGGCCTGTTCTATTTGGAGAGGGTAACATTTCTGCAAAAAGGTGATTTTGTGTTCTTTCTGTAATATTTATTTATTCAGAATTTTTGACTACAAACATGGATACTGATGAATAAAGATGAAAAATTGATCATTCAATAGGAAATCCTACATAGCATTGTGTTTCCAAGCACTACACTTTGAGCTTTTTCTCGAAAAGTGCTTTTATTGAATCTGAAAATGTGGATATACAGATGTCTATATACAGTGTGTTCCTACAAAAAAGTAACCGAAGTTCAAATGTCAGCTATGTCAAGCATACATGGGTCATTCTTGTGAAATGTTTACCACAATACTAAGTAACTCATCAGCTTTAATTTGACACATTGCTTACGTCAACATTGTCACAGATCACAGTTAGGGTCCTTCGAAGGTGAAGGGTACAAAACCTACTTTTTCCAAGTTTTTGGTTTGTAAGGTACGAAACCAACTTTTCTTTAAGTTTTTGGTTTCATCATTTGTTTGTTTTTCACACCAAGTTTTAATGAAATGCTACCCCTTTGTTAACATTTTGCAAGTGACTGTAATTTACAATCTCTGGTGAGCAGATCATTCAGCCCTTACCTTTTATGCACCAACACCTTCAACGTGTCCTCCTACCCTGCTCTTCTAACTTGGAAAAAGTACGTTTTGTACCCTTTACCTTCGAAGGACCCTAACTCTATGATCCGTGACAATGTTGACGTAAGCAATGTGTCAAATTGAAGCTGATGAGTTACTTGGTATTGTAGTCAACATTTCACAAGAATAAACCATGTACTCTTGACATAGCTGACCTTTGAACTTCGGTTACTTTTTTTAGGAGCACACTGTATATCTGCGGAACGCAGTGCACTACAGGGGTCATTCTTATATTAAATTGTAGCTTTTGATGTACAGAATCAAGCCATACAGTATCAAAAACTCATAACCTGAATCTGGCGACTTATTACCCATTTTTCTAGAGCCAGTCACAAATACATGTATGTTCGATACCGGTACACTCATCAGCCAACCAATAATACCGTACATGATTTCCATTCTGGTGAAGGGTTCCCCCTAGTTGCCTCAGTAAGTTTACACAAAAGATTTTCTCCTTTCACTTGGATGCATAACGTGTCTGATCAATCTTGATGAAATCTTTCAGACCTCCAACCCCCCTCCCCCACACTCACAGACCTGTCAGGCTACCGTTACAACAAATACAGGCTCCCCTCTCCCCGCCTTGCAAATTACTCATGATTGTGCATCTCATTTAACCGGCCATTGTGTTGTATCTGTTTTAGCCTACTGGTACCATCTCTACTCTTTTTTTGCAACAGGAAATTAAAGCGACGCTGCTCATGTGGCAAGTAAGCCATCCTTTTTTAGCTTGCGACGTGACTAAAGCACTTAATCTGTAACAATAACAGAATATGTGTCCTTCTCCCCCCCCTCCACCTTGCAACCTCTGCCGTTAGAACAACATTGTAGCGTTTATAGGAGCAGTGTCCCCCGGGAGAGAGGCCGTGTGTCACCAAACACCTTGGGAGGATGATTTTTCAGATGGCAAGGCTCGATATCTGATGCTCGGAAGATGCCTTTACGATTTCAGAGCGCAGTTATTAATGTATGAAATATTCCCGTCCCACGTTTCGTTGTCTCGATTTTCAGGGATGATAGGAAGACCAGAGAGGTGAAGTACTTGTATCTGTTTTCAAACCATCAGGGATTACGATGAGAGAAACGATACCTTCTTTTTATCAGCTCTGCATCAAAGCCCCATCTTCTGCAAATTTGGCATACTTTTATTTGAAATTGCAAGTGTTGAAATGCATACGTGGTAGGATGATGCAGCGTTAGCATCAAGAGGAAGCTTGCCAGTATGTGCAAATTATTGGAGCTTTGTTGATTGAAGATTGCCATGTCTGCATTTTTTTTTCCAACCTGGCTTTTGGTGACTTTCAAACAAAAGACACGAACTGAGGATGAAAAAAATACACAGGTGGTTGCCATATTTGAAAGACCAAAGTTTCAGAACAGTTGGAGCTTTAAAAGGATCGGCTTTGAACATTTTAAACTTAAGAGGGAAGTTTTGGGTATTGACAGAATCCCGGAAAAAATCACTCAAAAAGAAATTTCAAATTTGGGGAGGAATGATTGAGATATTGGGGTTGGATTACATTGAGCATGTACATACCTACATGTACATGTACCACTACATGTATGTGCTACATGTAACTCAGATCACACTGTATCCCCTTTAGAACCATTGCTGCCAGAGACCATTTCTTAAGAACTTGAGCAAGTTATAAGGACATGTACGGTACATGTACATGTGTACAAAGACACTTTTGTAATCTGGGCCCCAGTAATCTAGATCCATTTAAGTTCCGATTAGTGACCTCAGCTAACAGGGGATAGCCGACCCCAATTGACCTTTTCCCTGGTCTCTGACTGGCAGTGTGATCAATTTCATCCAGTGTAGCTGTACTGAATACATTATAGCACCCTAAGGGCCTGGAGTTAGAATAAGCCAAATATTTCATATCTGCTGTGAAATGTGTTTCTAATTTTTTAGTATTTTATGTACATATTTACCGGTACATTGGCATTCCATACGTGCATGTAACTCTATATCCTAAATTATACTCCAGTACATCTATTGAAATCTTTCTGTTTTTTCCACGTAATTAGATAATGATATCATATGGGTAATTCCAAAAATGAAGGGTCGATTTTTTGTGTGTCCCTGTCACATCTGACATGATTTTGTAAGTTTGTAAGTTCCAAGAGTGTTGAATTAATGCAAATTACCTGCCAAAGAAATACTAATCCTTGGAACACAATTCCAGTGATATTTCCATGTCCAGTACCGTAACAAAGGTCAAATGTAACAGGGACACAAAAATGTCACACTTTTGTGACGCCTAATGTCTGGACTTACCCGTATCTGTGTTACCGCTTCAATCCTGTTAGTCCTTTTTTTAATTGCATGACTTTATATGCTTATGTACAAGTAATCCCCCCTCCCTTCTTGAGATAGGTAGGGAGTCCCCTCCATGTGCATTGTGCAAAGTTGTTTAGAATTCATGTACATGTACCTGTTTGTACATTTCCAAGGCAAATTGTTACCACCATTTGAAAAACATAGGCTGTATGTGGAGTATGTGTACATTATATTCAGATAGACATCAATTTTATCAAATTTTGTACATTTACTGTGAAAAAGAAGTCCATCAAAGTCTGTTACAAGGTTATGAATTATTCATGCCTACGTGTACATGTACATTGTACATGTACATGTAGCTCCCTCCCTCCGGTTACAGGTACATGCACATGTACCGTACCTCTGCTCTATAACCTTTTCATGTCACAGGCTGCTCTCAGTCGTGCTTGTCATAGCAGGCCAGCAGGCAAGTTGTTCACCCATTACATTGCATAGATGCAGATCCAGGAGTCAGAAAAGAAAACCGTGTTAAATACTGTTGTCTGATGTACCGTTGTTCACACCCAAAATTTCATCACCACTTAGCGGTTAGAATATCGCCTATATGTATGCTGCAATTAAGCTCACCAACTCTGCAACATGAATTATTCATCTGTGGGTTCATGTGCTGCCTCTGCAGTACGTGCAGTGTGTGTCCACCGTCTCCAACCGTCCTCTGCTGTATGTATTGGTGTATGTGTGTGTGACAGGGATGCAGAGAGGTCAGTGATTATGCCACAGTGAGGTATTGGCATTATCATTATCCTACCTACATGTACATCTACGTCACTCGACCGCCGTCTCTCACCACCGATGCATATATGATTCAGGGTTAGTCTCTCCGTCTCCCTGGCATCGTAATTTTTTTTTCTTTCCTTCTACCCTTCTTCTGTCTGTCGGGCAGCGGATGAACTCTCTATCACTGACAGAGAAAGAAACGTGCAAACTGTGCTTGTCTGTGTTCGGGCTCCTCTCTGGGGCCTCTTGGGCAAGATTGCTGTACGTGTACGAGCAGGGTCTGTGTATTGCGTATTAAATTTTGACAGATACTCGGACGGAATAGGAAGAGGTTGTTTTCCAACTGCTTTGCGGTCGTTCCGGGAGAAATGGGAAAGTTGAAGAGGTGCTGTAGTAACTGAAGATGTTCTGAGGATTTTTTTTTCTAATTTTTCAAGTGGGGCGTCTCTTATGCCTGTAGCGTGGATGTGTAATGTTGGTGAGCAGCACTTTGTGTTTACTGTGTGTCATGCATATATTTAATATCAATTTTAAATGATGTCGCCCTAAAAGAGCAGACACATATGGCAAGTTTGGAGCAGTCGCTACAAGATGAAAAGATGGTTTTTAGATTTGGAGCATGTCGTCTGTGCATCAGTGGAGAGGAGCGGATGTAACGCATCAGTGACTTTGACGGCAGTTGATTTGATGAATTGACAGGCATGGTAGGGACGGTTGCCATCTGATACAGCGCGCTGCAGAAACAGACATCCTTAGAGACTGCATCTCGGAACGTACATCGTACAGCTACCATAAGCAATTGGAACAGTACACTCCAAAGTCTGTGATAAATCAGTGCTTGTACATGTATACATGTATGTACATCATAAAGTAGATCATCGTTGTCAGGGTAAGTTTGAAATACATGTAGGAATTTGTCTCATTTATTTTCAGTGTGTGCATTCCTAGTGCTGTTCAGTGTGAACAAGATGACTGTTCTATGTTGCAAATGCAGAACACGCGGCCCCCATATCTGTAAATATCCATTATTTATGTTTCATTTGTGAATCTGCCAGCACATGCACAGTTGGGTGTTATTGTCTATGAAAGCAATCCATGGCCACTTGCCCCCTCGGTGCTTGTATCTCCTGGTTAATCATCCTCTATCTATGGAATTTATCCTTGACAAAGCAGGGTCTACTGGTGCTTCTCTTTTTAAACTGCATTTGCAGTCTTATCAGTGAACCCATGTTCCTGAATTCATCTTACTATGATAATGTCCATATGAAGACCTGTGCAGTTTGACCTGTAAAGTCACATATACATGTACATGTATGTAAACATGTACCGGTACATATACTGATCCTTGTGCGTTGTACAGTGTAAGTTTCATTGCTGCTTTCTTGTCTCTACACATATTAAAACATCCAATAAGAGTGTCACTTTCTTGTGACATAATTCCTTGAATTTTTACATGTATTTACTGAAAATGTGCATGGACTGACATATAAAGTGGAAATAAATTTGTTATTTATTTGTTACAGGCAGTGTCACTTGGCATGAATCATGTTTGAGCAAATACTAAAAATGAATTTTGTGTACAACTTCACCTGATTGTGTACATGTACATGTACATTTATGCATGTGGTAACAAATTTAACATGATTTCAATCACTTCCTCTCCCTTCTATATTCATGAAGTCAATTTCTAAAACTGCTCAATGAGTCTTGGCTGTATATGAGCGTGGATCCGCTCCTCATGTGATAAATGTATAGCCTCAGCTGTCATCTTGTGTTTCCGACATACTTGGAATGCACCTCAACACCCACCCCATTGCAATCAATACAGCACGTTCTACGGATGGAATTTTTGTCGTAGTTACATGTATGGTCACTGGAAAGATTGCATCACCATGCACGATGCCATCGTCGATCAGCTGTGCAGGGAAAAAATTGCCTGTCATTTTTGTAAGCGCTTGCTGTGTTTTGTAAAGATACAACTGGTTCCTGTTTGAAACATTGAAAAGTCTTGCGCTTGATGCAGTTGTGCGAGAAACATTGTCCACGGCTGTGGCTCTGTGAATGACAGCTGTACATAAACCACGAGTTACATGTACATGCTGAGATCATCTGTGGTTTTGAGAAGAATTTCCTTCCCCAGAAACTGGCCGTATTATCGAGAGATGTCTGTCAATATGGGTAAAACTCTGAGGAAATGAAACAGTGTCTCAAGGTGGCAGTTTAATCTCACACAAACAAACTCCGAGCAATGTTCTTAATTTGTGACAGTTTTCATCATTTCCCAATTGTAATGAAGCGGCTGTTTGGCAAGAAGATTTCAGAATTGTGAGGCCATTGTTCAAAGCATCTTGGATATTACAAGTTGTATAATGTACATGTAGCTTCTCTCAAAAGCAAGTACAAAATCAAAGTCAATTTGTTTTTCTCTGTATTGCAGTCTGTGTTCAGTGTACATGTGCCTACATTTGCGACTAAAATTTATTTATATTCGAGACATTCCATGGCACTTCGTAGGTACCTTAAAAAATGGAACTTTACACTGTAAGTCAGACGTACATATTGATATGTGCATCTTTATTGCCATTAGATGTTCACTTGAAACCCCCCATCCCAGACTCTGTACACAATGTATGCTAATGCATCTTGTTATATCCTGAATCCCCACACACGGTAAATGGCGCGATTCACATGAGCCGTCTTCTTCCTCCCAATGGAAGGAGATTTTTTTCTCTATAAATCTGCATCTGTGAATGGGGTCGTAGGAATTCGTTTGCGGATGGACAGACATGCAGGTGTTAGGTTTATATTACTTTGTTCGTCATTGTGGAGACAGTCGTTGGATGTTGACAGCAGCCTGGCTTGCTATGGAGAAGTATGGTACATTGTTGCTGCTCAAGCATCAGGATTTACTTCTCTTATTATTTACATATTGTACGTTTGTCAGTATTAAACTCTTTCAGAGACCGTACAACGTGTGCTTGCGAATGACTTTTAGTTCAGTGCCGATTAATGTGACAGTAATGATTCATGATTTTTTTTCTCTCTTATACAAAACTCATTTCATAATTGCAATCAATCTCAGTGATGTATACATGTACATGTACCGTATGTTTCAAGTGGAACAGTCAAGGGTAAACTGCAATCTGAAAATAATAAAATATCGATGCTTTAAAGCATTTGAAATGAGAAAACATTTCTAATTACTGTATCTTTTTGATAATATATGTAGTCTCATGACATTGGACAGTTTTTTGAAAATGTATTTTGCAATTTGTACATTTAACTTGATGTTTCTTCACAGATTGTACCTGTGATGAAAAACATATAAAAAAATTATCTTGTTCAATGTTTTTGAACCACATGTCATTGCTGAATACTTGTTCTTAGAAAAGAAAATTGGTGACACATGACTTGATTTTTCACGGATTTCTCAGAAACCTTTTCCGTCCCATGGGTATAAGATGCATGACCTCCATTTACGCCTCCCCCGCATCCCTCTGACAATCACTACGGCAACCCTGACTCATCTCCTTGATGCACTCAAATGCATCTGATCAACATGGATGCTGCAGAGCAGTTTAGATGCCGACATCGCACTTGTCTTTATCCTGTCAGTATGGGGGAAAATACCAGGGGTATTGTTCTCCTCAAGGCCAGTAAAATAATTATTATGATTCCGTGGGACTTTATCTGCAATTTTATCGTCTGGTATTTTGCTTATACTGGAAAATTAAATCCAGTTAGAAATTGAGTTCATTTAAGTTGAATTTAGGCCTCCTCAGAGGTTAGGCAATAATGCAGCCATTCATAGGGCTAAATGTTCATTCTAAAAGTAATAAACAGAAAAGAGGAATTCAGAGAAAGGGAAACAAGTTACACTGTATTTCAACTTTATGTATTTTTTTTGTCGTCTACATTTGTCAGTAGTGCAGCTGAGAAAAATGCTGAACGAATGATCCTACGTGTACATGTACTTTCCAATTTCCCCTGTCTTAAGAACAAAACATACATGTACATGTAGTTTACCCGTAACCTCACTGCCTTCAGTCAGTGAGGGAAATGATGGAAAAACCTGTTAAATGAAACCAGTGTAGGGCTGAGTCTGTCCTTTCTCTTGATCTACAAATTGTGAAAGCTAGCCAGTGGTTTCAATCTCCTCTCTGCCCATTCCTTATTAATTCAATGGGATGATTCAGATTATCACTGGCATATAATTTACATTAGAAAGACACCTTCTCCCTCTCGGGCTTTGATATGATACATGCTACGTGTACATGTGTGTAAACAACGGCAAACCTGAAGTTGGCAAGAGTCTAGGGCTACATTAATCAATTAAGATTGACAATTCAGTCACTGAAAAATGATACTACATGACATCTACCGGTACCTTCCCCAGACGACATGTATGTACTAAATGTATTATCTTCTTTCTTTTTTCAGTTTATTTAAATTGGATGCTACCGGTATATTATCAACATTGACGACCACATGTAATTAATTCCTAGTCACTGAAACTTGAAATGCAGTTGTGGAATTGGAATCTTACGTTAATATCAAATTACATACATGTGCATTGGTATATGTTTATAATTACCCGCATTTTTTTTGAAGGGCGGGTTCCCCTATAATATATTATTTACATGTTAGCTCACACATTTTGCTGTTAATTTTATGGGACGTTGCAGTTAGGATTGTTGCCATAAATCTAGAATCCAATCGTGGCATCTCTATATCTCCGGGCACTGTTCCACAGCTGAGTCACCCAGATTAATCTTTCTCAAGTTCATATTTATCCTTCCTCCCCCATGCCCGCACTGGCAACAAACCGTTTTTCTTAATTTTGTCATCTCTCACTGTGGTCATAAACAACTTGGTGACCAGGCGTCCGGATAAAAAAAAAAAATTAGTCCGTGGTGGTGTGGATTACATTCTGTCTCTGTTGTGCATGACAGTACGTGTACATAAGGTTTTCTGCAGATGGTATTGGACAGAGGTTAAGCATTTTTATGACTTGCTAAATGTCTTTTTTCTTCTGGATTTCACGATAATAGAAGCCATGTACATTTATTTTATTACTGCAAAGGAGTCAGTGCATTTAAGTGTTTATTTACACATATTTGTACCAGGAGGATATGAGAAACAGTAACACTTTGAGTTTTTCTAGCCCTTCAACAAAAACTAATCAAATTTAAGTGTTAGTTTTCAGTATTGATTGAGAAAAAGAGATCAACCTGCATACGTGAATGGTATCAAAATAGATTTGAACAACGGTTAGTAATATATGAAAACATTAGAGGGGCTAGTGGCAGTGAAAATAGTGCTACATGACTACATGTAGTGTCCAGTGAGTCAGTCAGATTGGCTTGTTAGAAAGAATACAAGTATGTACTTGTACATCTACTGGTAGCAGTTGATACTGTCAACCACCATACTGACCAGCAGATCAGATGGCCAGTCAATCAATAACAACTGTAGTCTTCTCACCCAACCAATCAACCAACTGATGGCCAGTCCACGAATTACAGTACATGTACGAGTGAACACATGCAAATCAAATCCTGTGATGACACCAGGCTAATTCTTTTATTGATTGCATATTGTGAGTGTTTTTTCCTTAAAGTAATCAGAAGGGCCTTATTTTGTTTTGTTCTGTGTTTTTTTCCTATTAGTTTGTTATTTTTTTCATAAATTGTGGACAAGGAAAATAGAACATGCTTTGGATGTGGGTTGTAAAAATTCTACTTGCTGTAGCTCCCACCATTGACCTCTCATTAGAACTACTCGTGGTGAATCATACCATGAGTTACCCTTCATTTTTTAGCAGTTTTAAGGAGTACTGATTTGGTCTCACACCCTTTCCTTTCTAAAATGAATTGCCAGTTCCACCCAAATGTAAATGGAGAGGCCTTGCACTTTTTCTTTGTAGCACTTTTACATTGTGCATTCCATGAAATGGCAGTCTGGGCTTCATGTGCTTCAGCTCAACCCCAAGAAACTGAGAATGTTAGCGCATCCCTACAGGCTAAATAATTTACTGCGGGATCCCAGTCAGTTGATACATAGGCATGTGCTGGTTTGGTCACGAACGATGAGGACCGATGACGGTTGGTTTACACGTCACATACCGCACATTATCACCGCATCAGTCACTGGTTTATCAGCCGCCGTTGCACATTCAATGCATTTGCCAGATCAGGCACCAGGGAGGGACATTTTGACATTTGACGTTGGTGAGATGCCGTGGTGGTATTTTTATGTACATGTAGGTAGTGCAGGACTATATGACAGCGAGACATTAAGTTCACGTCCACAAAACATTATGCATAAATTCAGGTGGAATGCTCTGGAGGTGCTTCATACATGTACATGTATGTTGTGAAAGAAAAAATTCATCTCCAAATATAGAAAACTGCAACAGCACGGAAAAGTTTTTAGTGAAGGATAACCGAAAACACCAAGAGTCCTCATCATGACGTTTTCCCGAAAGCATTTCAAACAAATGAACAAGTCATTTTCAAAAACTTCAAGCTAAGAATTGGGTCTGTTGAAATTACTTCCGAACCTTTAGTGTGGTGTACAGAATACTAATGGAAAACTTGGCAGTTTGTATTGTTTATTTTTTGAGCTTGGAGAACCATGCATGCACTGTTTACATGTACTTTCATCAAGCCAATTAAGTGTTCCTGGAAAAACAGTAATTTTTTTCCTAGGCCTCTTCTGTCTGTGGCCATGGACATCAATATACATGTACATGTAATTTGCCATTTCAGTTCCGACTTTACCACCTGGGCTGGGGCCAACCCAGTGAGTCAAACTTGCTGTTGAGGACCCAGAAGAGAGGATGGAAAATTGCTAGTGAACAAATGATGCCCAAACAAAATCACATTTTGTAATAAGTCCTTACGCATAGTTTATTTCCCATCTACATGTTACATGTATATACTGGGTACAGGTGCACACATTACAGTGCAAAATTATTTGAAAAGTTTGCAGTTCCGACTGTGCTGCCCTCACACACTGACAACTGGGAAAGGCAGGAACATTTTTCTTGTACGTGTACATGTAAATGAGTTTTTACTTTACTGTTAATGAAAAAAAAAATCATACCAACTACATGTACCTGTATTAATAACCATACATGTACATGGTAGATGCAGATGTACACGTACCCAACATGGTACGGTTGCAATGGTCAAGTGGAGTACCGAAGGTAAAAACATGGAGATGGCTTGTCACATCTCTCTGAGAACTGAGTTTACAACATGTTTTTGTGTCAATATTGTGAACTGTTTTCCTTCTATAAAGAGCATGATTTAAACCTAACAATGTTGTGTCCCCCAAAAGACGATAATGGTATTCAGTATAAACCACTTGCTGCCGGGGGGTTTGAAAAATGTACATGTAATGCACATAATCAGGACTTCTTCAAGATTTTCGGTTTTCAAAATTCTTCAAAAATTCATCATTTCAATAAATGGACATTTACGCCCACATGAATTACTGTCTGTTGGACACTCTAGTCTGACAGACAAATCTATTGACGCCTGAGTATTTCAGCCAGGCCTGAAGCCTTGTAAAAAGAGCCCAGATTGTGCGGTGTTATGTAACTTTCTTTTGTTCATGAACCTGGCACAGCGCGTTGCTGACTTCTTTCAATAGGGGCCAGATTAGCATACAGCAGTGCTGTGTGGCTCATGGTGGTGGAACGCTTTTGTCCCCGGTGATAATCCCCTTGCACTAAATGCCCCAAACCGTGGTATACTGTTTCAAAACACGGCTGGACTATCTCGACTATTGAGAGGGAAAAAATGTCTGTAATGCCCAGCAGCCTGGTCTTTTATTCCGAGTACAGTCTTTTGTTACAAGGCCCAGTTCCTCTTGTCCGATTTCGGAGACTCCAGCCATGCGTATAAACAAACGGTGCCCGAAACCGGGCTCCTCGGCAGGAAGTGGTTAACCACTTGCTGCCGGGGAACCCTGTTTCAAGCACCATGGGTTTATATGCTGAGCCGGGGTGCCCGAAATGGGACAGAAGAGCTTGTATGTGGGACAAAGGAAATTACGCACTACCTCACAGTTCTGGACTCTCTTTACAGGTGGCAGGCCTGGCTGAAATACGCAGGAGTCAATGAAGGTTGCCTGTCAGCTTAGAGTAGCCACCAAACAGTCATTCGTGTGGGTGTAAACATCCATTAAATGAAATGATGAATTTTGAAAAATTTTGAAAACTGAAAATCTTGAAAATCCCCCTTATGTGTGCATTGCCTTTTTAAAAGCACCCGGCAGCAAGTGGTTAATTAACGGATCACCCCTATGATCATCACGCTGTCAGCATCTATCGGTACCTTTGAAATCAAATTGTAAAGCTGAACTTGGTACTTGGTACATACATGTACATGTACATGTTTTCATGTATATGTAGGGTTACTGATCAGACTAGAAAATGATACAAACTCAATTTTGATTGCCTGTATTTTGTACTGGGGCATATCTCATGCCTGCCAAAAGCAAATTAGATGAAACAAAAGGCGTTGTCAAGCCAAGAGTGTCCTCTTTAAAAATGGTATTAAGTAAAAGGTATTTATGTTAAAAGTGGATAGCATTTGCTTTCACCATGGACAGTGTTTTCTCACACCATTTTGCATTAGCTATAAAATGAAATACCATTTTGAAGTCCTGACACATTTTGCCTGTTTGTATAATCCTAGGAAAGACAAGTGTTTTAGTTTAGAGGGAAATGCGTAACAAAAAAATAACATTGCCAAAGGAACCAAAAAAGGTATTATATGGGGAGCAGTATCAGATGGATTCCAGGAGATTCTTAATGAAATTGTGTCTGGTTCCGTGTAACTGTCCTGTAAGGTTTCTGTAGTGGAATGGCGAAGGGGCCCCTGGAGAGGTTGAGGGAAGGTTGGAGGATGGTTGAGTCACACTTTGCTTCAGGGTTCGGCCAGAGAAACCACAAGCATGCCAAAAAAGAGGGCTGACCGGTGCTGCAGGGGGCAGCTGGCATGCTATGGAGTTTTGAATGATACAATTGAAAGCTTAGCACAAATGTTTGTAAAATTGATTTTTTAATACATGTACCTTTGGGATGTAAATTTATGTAAGCTGAAGCATCAGGTAAGGTGGGCTCAAAGCCGTCAGGTCTTGCAGTTGTAATTTATTTATTTTTTCCCCTTTCCTTCCTTGGTCCCACACATTCTGTAGTATTGTCACTTTTGGGTGGGCTTGGAAGCCCTAGAACTACCTGTAAAAGGGGTTGACTGTCAACACATAACTCTGACAAGCCTCCCGAAATATTGACCACTTTCAGTGAAGGGCATTGGCTCTTGAATTTCTGGACCGTTCAAGGAAACTTGCTCATAGTGCCAACAAAATTACACATGGCATTGTATTTTGTTAAAAATACATGTAAAAAGCCTTGGTCACCCTGCTTTCCATAGAGTCTCACACGTATCCCTCCTCCCCAATTTTAACCTGCTGTTGAACCCTGCCTGCATACTGCACTGTACATGTACAGCTATGATCCGTCAATTCAGCAATTGGTTCTGTCTACACATACTGGTGCCAATATTTATGCTGTGTGTTGCTGGTAATCACTACCAGGTGTAGTGTGTTCTATTTTAAGTAACATTTACAAAACATGGCAGTGACCCCTGTCGTGTTTTTTCCTCCTCCAAAATTTCTACAACATGTCTGTTTTCTTTCATTTGTGATTAACAGCTTTCCCTTCCCCTTTCCTTCCCTCCTCCCTGTCTTCCACTCACATCCCCTTATCTTAGCCCCTCTGCCATCTCCCCTACTCTCTGTGTATTCCATTGCACTATTCCATTAAGGACCCTGGCACAGTAGCCCAGACTGATTGTAGGAATCCAATTGAGACCTCGTTACTCGATATGAATGCACTCACACAAGTTTTTAAAAAAAAATCACAGGAGGGTGAATTCTTGAGACTGTAACTGTGCCTCTCTATTATTGACAAAGTCATAATAAAATTCGTCAAGAGGCCTTGAGCAGCAGGGGAGTCAGAATATATCATACTCCCTGAAGAAAGTGCCCAACTGACAAGAAATTTGAATAATGCCGTTTTGATTGCTGTTTGATTGGCGAAGCCTTCAGCGAGAGCCCAGGCGTCATGATTTCGCATTAACCTTTAGTCAGGCAAGAGTTTCATTGGTATGGTCTGTAGGAGATCAATAAGGATATTTCAACTAAAATGATCTCCAGATGTTTCTTATTTTCCTTTGTTTGTAATTTTTTTTCTCCGCCGGCAAGTTTTCAGTCACTGTGACAGCTAAATGGTAGAGTTGTTATATTGCATTTGCACTGTTCCACACGAGTCAGTTTAATACATGCCTTGGTTGATATTGGTTCTTCCTAGAATTGTTGCGGTTTCTTTTAACCTGTGAGTCACAAACTGCCATTGGCTCTCTCTCCTCCAGTAATTTATTTCTCACTGAGATCTACGGTACCTCTTTTTGTCTGTACATACATGTACATGTAAAGAATTGATTTTGCAGCCCTCGCTGTAGCAGTGTTTGGCATGGACAGAGGGGTTCCACCCGTGAAATTTATTTGCCAACAGCCCTAGCAAGTCGACTTTGTCCGGGAAAGGAAGCTGTATTAGGAATTCACAACAGCTTGTGAATTTCTGCTTTGCCTCATTTGGGAAAAAAATATCATGGATGTCTGTCAGGGGTCTGTTGTCAGGGAATCGAGCTGCTTCATTCATTGTGGGTACATAACTTAACCCAGATAAAGCTTGAGGGATTGATTTTTTTTAGAGTAGTTGATTCTGTCTTTTTCTTTACATATTATACATGTACATGCACTGGCTTGGCAAAGTGCCAAGAATCCTCAGAAGCTTTTCACTCTGCAGTATGGGAAGTAATCCTTCAAGGAAAAGATGACAGGAAATGCCCAGGAGTCAGGGAGGAGAACTATTCCTGTATTGTGAGGAAAACCCTGAGAAGCCATGGCAATCAAAATCAAGGCGTGATGCGGCATTGTGGGAGCTTTCTGAACCAAAATGACCTTTATGTATCAGGGGAAAGTCGGAAGATGGAACACTTCCATGCTAATGTGTGTACAGTGTAGGCAGTAAAATAAATGGCATATTTTCTCTTCACATAACCACTGCCTTCTGCTTCTAAACTTGCTACATGTATTTCATCGTTCTTTCTCCAATGGTCATAGTCATTCCCTTATTTGCAGTGACACAAGCATCAGTTTCTGTTCGTGCCATTCCCGAGAATGTTGTTTTTCACCTTTTGTGAATTGATTCAAGCAGAGCATTCCCAGTTTATGCAGTTTAACAAGCCTCTATAGTGATTAGTGATTTAATTTTGGTATGCCCCTGTGGTAACAAACTACGTACTTAGTCAGGGTTGGCTCTCAGTCCATGTGACCCTTCTCTCAATTGTTCCTTTAAAAGCAGAAAATCTTCATCTGTTCTAAAAATGTAGGCATTTTTCAACATACATGTACATGTACGTTCTTTCTTTGAGAGTGTGGGGGAGTAGGCGATCCTGCAATAAACCAATATCAGATGTGAACTATTATTCAAGCTGCTGTATGCAAAATCTGGAGCTCATTATCCAACCTGGGCAAGAGCACAGAGGGATTTTGTTTATGTCATAATCAAGCTGTCCATGATCCATCATAGATATCCCCCACTCTCCAAACACAGGGCCTTTCCTGTTCCTTGGTTTCTCAGGAGAGGTTCCGTTACTGTTTGGCCCTAGGGCCTCCCACTTACAGAAAAGACCAGAAAAAGACGTTTTGATGGAGGAAGAGGTGCAGGCAGCCCACAATGGAATGGTTACTCATATTTCTTGCCTTGCCTTTGATCCAAATCGTTAGTGTGTGTTGCCTTTTTGCGAGCAATTTTCCCAGCATGCGGCTTGTCTCTTCTTCGGATCAGGTGATTTTCTCCTATGCTTGGCCGGCCATAGCAGATACCGTGCTGCCAGGATCTTCCTGTTTTTCAACTCCCAAATTGACCGAGACTTCAAAATTGTGTGCCTGAGGCTTGTGTGCTCTGCATGACTGTGGTCCGGTTAATACTGATCAAAAGCTTCCCCTGGCCAGCTACCATATCCTTGGTGCTGAGTCCTTGGATTGCAGGTACAAGACCAGTGTTGAAGGTCTGGAATTTTTAGGAAGCTGAGTATTGTTAAAAGGTTTTTGTGCTTTTAGTTGTGTGCTATGGTTATGATCCATTTGTTATCTTTTTTTCCAGCAGCAGGGATTCCTAAAAGCCTAGCTGTGCAGCATACCGATATCATCATATCCAGGTTTTGAGTCTGGGGGGATTAGGGGCAAAGGCATTTTTTCCCCTGGAACGATGACCTGGTTTTTTTTTTTTTCCATCTGTACAGTAATCGCCTTATCTCCCAGGCAGGTGATTTTACCATTTCTGAAGTGTTTCCACTTTCTATTTCTAGAAGAAAATTTACAGCATGCCCCTACCCTCCCTGGAGTTGCGAGTTTCCATTGCTCCCACCTCCCGTACCCCACTGCATGCAAAATGGATTTTATCATAATTACAGCACCAAAACTAGCGGTACCGAGTAGTTCTCCTGGAGACCTGGGCAGCACTTGTTTTCTGTATAGCAAAGATGCAAGTGTGCATTTCATGCTTGAATCCTTTTCCAGACGGAACCATCATGAGCAGTTTGTCCTGTTTTCCAGGGTAGTCCTCATTGCTTGCTTGTGGGAAAAATGCTAGCACCTGGGGTACTTGTACTTTAGAACCCCATTTACATACCGTACATGGACAACTGTGGTTGTGGGCAGGTTAAGCCAATGAATTTGTATGAGGGATCTTTCTTACATGTAGGGGGAGCACTGCCATGTACTCCATTTCAGTGGAATCTTTTGTCATTGTGGCTTTTCTGGTGATAATACTCTGTGACTAGTTAATAGCCAACTTGACCATTGACTGGTCCAATCTGTCATGTGAAAACGTTTGGGCAAACTACATGCAGCTCTAATGTCTCATTTTTTTTTTTAATACACTTTGCCACAGGTTGAGCTGCACTTTTCAGAGAGGTGGGGTAATGTGTTTTTTTTCCTTACGCTTGCCTGCAGGATTTTGCTGCTGACCGAGCAAGACAACGAGGAGAAGCTGAAGACATGGTACTTTGCCCAGCTTCAGAGCCTCAAGCAACGCATTGACCAGCTGCCCATCACCGAGAATGTGAGTAAAGGAGATCGGACAGTTAAAGCCGAGATGAAATCATCTTCCTGATTCTGCTCCCATCTTTTCTTTTTAATTCTCTGCGTAGTCCCTTGAGCAGCTTTCTCTTTCGTGAACTGTACATGTACATATAGGCCTACATTGTCTTACGTGCTGTTCAAACCATTGTGAATCGCGGCCTGGTCTGAAGTGCATGGCTTCTGCTTTGAATACTAAGTAAGTAATCACTTGCTTTCAGCAGTTGCTACTTCCCATTTAATAAGTGTGTACATGTACATGTATACTCCCAGTTGTAGCTACCATGCATGTACTTCATTTGGACAAGTATTGCCTCATTGTCCATAGGAACACACACATATCCCATTTGTCCTGATCGAATTAAATTTGGTAACAGTATATGCGCCTATCCTATTAGAGACAAAGGTCACTTGAGGTCATGGCCTTGCAGCAAATTAATCCTGTTACCTTATTATCGTCGACTGCATTTACAATGTACCTTCACTGTATGGGATGTGAAGGTTTACCAAGCTTGCACCAAATTGGTGCCAGGTCAAGTTGTTTAACGTGTAGCAAAGAAGGCTGGGTTTCTATTACAGATGGTGTCAGGCATTGGAAATATTGAGTAGGGACACAAAGTGGTACTCTTGGAAAAAAAAAATTCTCTTTGGGGGAGGGCACATTTCTAAGCCCATCGTGGTAGTGGGTTTTAAAATGGATAAAAACTGCTGGGGAGGGTAAAATGTAAATACATGAACATGTATTATAGAAAATACATTTCAATGAACAGACAGGCTAGACCCACAAATGATGTCAGATACTTTGATTCCATGTCTGCATCTTTTCTTGGTCTTAGTGATTTCAGTCTCTGTGCCATTCATGTTCTCTCTAGAGACAGTCCTTTAATTCATTTCATATCATGGGGCAAACTACTTTTATTTGTGACTTTATCTTCGGCAATTTATTTGGAGCTTTTTTGATTAATGCATCGAGCAACATAAATGCTGGACAGCATTTGTACCATGGAATTTTCCAGGGTTGACTTTTGCACCATCATCAATCACAGCGCAGCCTGGCTGGCTGTGCAATTTAAAGACAAATCGGGCATTGGGTTCAGTTTACCCCTAATGGAACTCTTTCTCATTTCACAAAGAAACCTTGCTGGACAGCAAAGGACAGACTTGAAAAACCAAAATGCAAGTCAACATGTAGGCCTACTTTTATGTGTCTTATTTCTTCTTATTCTATGTTGCAGGTACATGTATTTGAACGTGTTACCAACTTTCTTTTCCTTTCATCCTCAGTTTACATAAAGTACAGCTCCAACAGGCCAGTTGCCTGACCAGAGACGGGGGGGGTTCGTCAAACCAAAAAGTGGAACTTTTGGCACTATGAATTATTGAATACATATTTTTATGCAAAGGCATATCACAATGAGCTTTGGAATACAACATTGAAAAGTTGCATGTCTGTCGCGAAGCAAAGGTTGCATGTAAGACTTGTACACTGTTGTTTTCAATATTGAATAAACTTAACAAAAATACATTGATTTCAAACCCTTTGAGACACCTGAAATGTGGATATTGGCTGGAACTTCCTGACGGTACATGTGACTTGAGATTGACTCATTAATATGCAGGATCGTGGTCACCTTGAGCTTGAGAATCAACGTATAAGCCGTGACTTGTATGGCGAATATTACGGTATATTTAAAATATTTAGTACACAAAAAAAGAAAAAAAGACCACCAAGAAGCAGAACTCAGAAGCGAGCGGGGGGGTTCTGTTGAACCCCTCAAACCCCCCTCCCATTAGGCCAGGACTTTGATAGCAGCCATTCAGGCCAAAATGAACCTTTTACTGTACCAACTTATTTTGCAGTCACTGTATAAAGCCCCCAAAACCCCAATTAAAAAACATTGCTTGTGGACGCAGGACGGTAACGACGGTTAGATTACAGATGATAATTGGATTGGCTTTCCGGGGCCAAACTCCCCTCGGTGATTGCATGTTATTTCCCAATGGTCTAATTGCCCTTATGTCTGCCTCTGTGGCACCAGTAGGCCATCGCTCATTATTAAACACATAAAGGATCAGCATCTGTCAGCATTAATGGCTTGATATACAGACACAGAATAATAATGCATGTATGTGTAGGGTAGATACAATTTGTAAAGGAACCCCACCTTAAAAAAAAAACAAAGATCAGTTTGTTCCTTTTCATTTTGTCTTTTCCAACGCGATTATAGAAATTGTGACCAGTTGAAGTGTGTACTGATCTAGGTGGGCTTTCAGTGAATTTGTGTTTGTAAAGAGCTACTGTTCACCTGAATTTGAATGTGGCTGAAATCGAACGTTGCACCGCTTGTTGAGAAGATGCTTAGAATGGCAAAACAATACACAGTTGTCACAAAAAACAGGCCATCAAAATGATAATGTGTCTTTCTGTTGAATTTCATGTAAATGTTCCAACATACGTACATTTAGGTATTAGTATGCAAATCGCCAAGCAAGATTACTGGTACATTGTAGATGAAGGGCTTGGTACCGGTACTCTGCCTACATGTACCATGTACATGTACGTGTGTTAGTAGGTAACACTTTGCCTGCCATTCTGCTGCCTAAATCAAATAAAGATGCTTTGGATGGATATTGCCTGCACGGAGACCAACACATTTTGTTCCTAATTGTTACATACATGTAGATGTATCATGCATGTTCTCGTAGGGTACACTATGCATCTGTACCACATATGTGTGCACTCTGATCTTGTATTTAGGTTTTTTCCCAGACCCTACTAAATGCACCGTTTGGACTTCATGTCTTTTTGTTTAATTCAGAAACTGAAATAATTTGTAATTCATGGTTGCCTGATTGCAGCACAAATGTTTATCTACTTAAATAAGACGGCGGCCTCATGTACAGTATAGCTGGGGCTCATTTAATGACATTGTTGTGGTGACGCATGATGACTGTGTATGGTACATTGCAGCCTTGTGTGTCACAATTAATGTTGGCGCCAGCAACATACGCAATTTTTTTTTTTTACATCAGAGCCTTGAAAACATATTTTTAATATTATGTTATTATTTGTGCAAGACGAATATCCGCTTATCCCCTCATTCAAAACAGATTGATTGAATGCTGGTACTCTCAATAATGTCACTTCAGAATTTCAACTTACGATGCACAGGTCAGAATTTGAGAATTTTCTTTGGGGTAAATATTTGCATACATAAGGTATGTGTGCAGACTTGTTGCATGCCTGAACAGTGAAAACTCTTTTTTATTTTAAGTAGGCATGGAATATTAAAAACGTTGGACAGCGTTGTGTTTCAGGGGTTTTGTGTGCTCCAACTTTCAGTCTTCTTGTTGATTGGATAAACGACTGCCGGATGCAGTCTATCTACATCTAATGCTGACCTCCATACAGTAAAATAGAGATCTCAAGAGGTGCGCAGCTGGAATCCAAGCTGCTTAATTATTGAATGATTTCACTGTTCCTGAATGAAGTGTATTGGGTGTTTGGAGAAGGGATAGCAAGTGGACAAATTCTGCACAAACTCCAAGACTGGTGGACAGGCCTTTCAGTGATTGTCTTTGTTTATTACAATTTGGATTGAATGTGTCGACAGTTTCTACATGACGTTTAGAATTTCTTCAGAACTACATGTACATTTACATGTAATTGCATATATCCTTGACATAACTTGCACTTCTGAAACTGACATTTCCATTCTCAATTCCTTCTAAAACTGGAACCTGTTAAGAGATTGAAATGCTTAAAAGCATTTATCAGGTGACCTGGGAGTAATATGAAATACACCTGCATGTACAGGGTGTTTTTGTGGGGCAAATCCACAGTATTTTACGAGGAACTTCATTCTACACATTGCAAGCATGCATGCAGGTCATGCATGGGTTTGTTGTAAACTTACATGTAGCAAGCCAGAAGTAATAAGTACATGTAGAGTACCTAGTTGCCAATGAACTTTTCCAAGGATGGGGGTGGATCAGGGTTTATAAAAATGGCCCTGTTAATGGTGTGTCCAGATTCTACTGTTGCCTTGAACTAAATGAATAATCAAGGCCTTCCAAACTCTGCAGGTCTTACATGTACTTTTAGTCTGCCTCCCCAGCTTTAATTGTATTCTGGTTGTATTGTATTGGATGGGGGTGGATCAGTTGTAAAAATGGCCCTGTTAATGGTGTGTCCAGATTCTCCTGTTGCCTTGAACTAAATGAATAATCAAGGCCTTCCAAACTCCGCAGGTCTTACATGTATTTCTAGTCTGCCTCTCCAGCTTTAATTGTATTCTCACATTCGCCCGGGCGTGGAAACGCCGGCTGGCTAGCATGGTCTAGTCATAGGCATATTAGCGTGATCGCTCCAGCAGACACGGGATGTGAAATTCATCCACAATGTCAGTCATTGGCATATCTGAATCCATCACGGAAATGAGACTTGGCCGGCCTGTTATTTAATATCGGAGGATAGTATTTTGTTGAGCTCTTGCATGGATCCCTATTCTGTTTTTGATCAGAGTGTGGTTTCCACAAGCTGTAATTTATGCCATCACAATTCACGGTTAGAATATCTGTCCCGTGGAAACGTTGTCAAAATGCAGATTGTTCGTGTATGGTTTTCATCTTTAAATACATGTAGGGTAGATTTGATACCGTCAAATTCTGAGAATGTTGGCTGAGTTCTTTATGGGGGGAGTGGGAGAAGTTGAGATGTTTAGACTCCGTACAACATGGACAGGAGATGACATGGTATTTTACAGTCCTCAATCACCTGATTTTAATTAGAGTTTTCACATACTGTATGGGTTTAGGGTTAAATTGCATTTTATTGAAGATGAAGAGAGGACTTGATAGTAACAGAATTTTTCTCAGTGACGAGCAACTCTTTGGAAGTTCCGAAATGAAATGCACACTACACTGTGTGTAATTGAGGCAAGATTGTTTTTAGGGTATGATAAAAATGTCTGCATAATGTCAGTTGATGATGTTTGTTGGAACTTTTTGACAGTTTGTGTCTTTGTGGCATTATGGACATAGCTTATACATGTACTTGTACGTTCAACTGGACCTGTGTCCTGTCAGGGAGCAGTTGTCTATCTTGTAGTCATTACACAGGTTGTTCCTGAGCCGGAAGTTTGACCAGAGCTAGCTTACTTAGTATGAGCATGGTAGTAATGGGGTACATGTAATTTGCACTTCATTGGATAGTTAATCAGCCACTGTTGATTGGAATGCTTCTGTCAGCAGCTTGAGCAGGCCCTGTAGTTGCAGAACAGAACCAAACTGCAGGAAACATCCTACTGTTGAGAAATCTCTTTCAGCACGGTAGTCTCAACACTGAGGAAAGTTGGACTGACATGTTCTCTCCCCACCTCATCTTTTCTCTTGCTCTCTCTCTCTCCTTTTTCTTCTTTCTCCATTCACACAGTACTCCCTCCAGGCAGACATGTCACGTCGACAGCTGGAGTACGAGGCCCGGCAGCTGCGGGAAGCCATGCAGCAGCGGCTAGGTGCTGCTGACGACATCGGGGAGCGGCACGAGGCCCGCATGCAGCGGCTCTGCCTGATAGAGCGGGAGATGCAGCGGCTTCAGCAGCGGCGGGAGAGGTTGGAACGAGAGGCACAGGTAGGCCTAATGACTGTCCCCCTCAAGGGCCCATTCATACGGACATGCACTTCTGGCAGAGGCAAAGGTGAGGCAAGTTTGACGTCACAAACATTTGCGGCAAAAAACGCGCTGGATTTGAAATGTGTTCAACTTGTGCAAATTGGCAACACGAAAATTGTACCTGACGTCACATATTTGCATTCATTTTTGCTTTTGAGTCGGGTATGAGCTGGCCTTTTATCCTGAATTCTTCTGATATGTACTTGTTGCAGATTCAAAACAAAATACAGCCTAGTTCCTGTCAAATTTCATAGAGATTGATACCTCAGTTAATTTCTAATGTGAACAAAATGTGGAATTGGTTAACAGCATGGCATGGTGTCTAACTGGGATTCACAGGTTTCCATTCAAAAATGGCCATAGAGTCAGGATAACTGTTCTCCAGTCACTGACCTTAAATTCTAACCACTATTGTTAAAACCAAAATGACTTGTGCAGTGAAGAAAATCTGAATTTTTAAAGTGAGTTGTCGAGCAAATCTTAAGTGACATCTTGGGGATTACATGTCTGACTGTTTAATGGACCACAACAAAAGAGCATCGTGAGTTGGGACTCACTGTCACTGAGGTGGTTGCAGTTGGTAGAGTGAAAGTGCTGTTAGAGTCTGACTCCTTTCCTCAAAATCCTTAAGAGGCACTGGGGAATTTCAGACTTGGGCCACTAATCCACAATTGATTTGAAGTGCAGCATTTTGGAATTGTGGACGGTGCTGCACAACGTTGATGCAGAGAATCCAGCCCGATTTCTATTCAGGCAGTTAATGTGCTTCTGACGTCCACATTTCAATTAGTGCGGGCAGCTGTGACTCATTTGCAAACCATCACTAATTGTCTGTATTGACCTTGCTGTGCTGATAGTATGTCCATGTGGCAATGTCTGCCACATGCAGTGCATTCTAATCTCTTGTTGATACGTGTGATCTCACTGTGAGTCTTGATTCATTATTCAGTGAAGGTTGCACATTTTGCTGTCCTCCTTTACTTCCTTTGCCCTAACAGTCCTGAATGCTCCAGTAGTTTGAGAATTCAGGACTGTGAGGGTAAATGATAGTGGTTGTGACTTACCGGGTACCTGTACATGTTGTCTGTGAGGTATTTGTTGTCTGTTTTTAAAATTTTATTTAAAATTAAGATTCATGTAGAACACAGTGAGGAAGATTTAACAGTGAAACATAACCAGTGAACACCCTGCCTTTGACCATACGGTATTCCCTGCTCTATGCTCTGACTATCCTCCATTGACCATTCAGTGCTACTTATTCTTCTTTGGGCACTTGGGAGAAAGTTAATGGGCAGTCCAAGCTACTCAGCTGAAGATAAATGCTAATAGTCACTGCCCTGAGCTCTGAGGCACAATAGTCTTAAATGGATGCGCGCTAGGCTCAGTGTATGCTTTCCCTAGCCTGGAGTTACAGTGTCCTACATGTATAACCTAGAGTCCAGGGTCACAGACCTGTCTTCTGTGGATTTGTCTACAAAAGACCGAAACTGGAGATGCACCTGTTTATGTTGCTCTTTAGGTTTTTAGGGCTGTTGATGCCTTTGAGAGCAGTGATTGATTGGGAAAGTAAAGAGGGTGGCACTCTCTTTACTGTTTTAGATACGAAAGCCAAGTAGGATGGTTTTCATTTGGGTACTGTACATGCATATCCCCATGGAGGGAAGTACATGTAAATGAAGTCTAGCTAGGCCGACTGCTTCCCCTGTTGGGATATTACTGGTTTGTGTGCACCAATTGCACTGAATTGCTGGATTTTCTTTCTTCACTTGGGATGCATTACTACTAAAATTATTCAGTGAATAGGCACTGGGTTACGTTGCAGGCAAGTTTTATTTCATCATGAAGTGTCTCTGTGGATAACAACTTCTTTCCTCCAGGCTTATTACATTTTATTTGGGTTAAAGAACTTATGAGAAGAGGGGCAGCTACATGTATGTAACGACCAAAGGTCAATGACCAGAGTGTCATTCTCATGTTGGTACCCTGCCAAGTGGTGACGAATGGTTGGCCCGTGGACTGTCACTAATCCATTTTGCTGGTGCCGCACGTCATTTGTGCTTGTAGGAATTACTTCGCTTCATTCAAGCATTAATTGCAATTAGTGAAATGACAGGTTAACAATATTAGGCAATACCCAAATGAAGCAATATCTTTTTTTCTTAGAAACTGATTTAGGGAAGGGTAGTCTTGCACGTGGAAAAAGTTTTCTTCAAGAGCGGTGTACATGTACATGTGTGCACTTGCATGTGTGTACATGAAAGTAAGATTAATATCTGTGGTGAACATGTTGACTGCCAAGAATACACATTGTCACAGGTGCACCAGATTCTGCCGCTGCGAGTACAGGTTTGGTTTATTCATAGGAAGTGAAAAGCTATTGTTATGTATACACCGGCATCAGTGAAAAACACAAAGTATGCTACTGGCAATGTGGAAGACGTAAATCTGTAAAATGCTCATGTTCAAATAGACACCTGAAAAGTACCTGTTAAATATACGCACATGCATACAACACTTATGGGAACGCCCCTTTGAAATTATACGTTGCAGTCAATTTGCTGAAATTTTGGTTTTTGTCTGTGTATGCCAGTCATTTTTCGCAAGCTCTTTAATCCTCTTGTAGTCTTGGTTTGGTAAAAGATTTGAAACTTCTTGTGACTGTTGCTTTAAATGTGAAGGGTTCTTACTGCTTGACAGTATTTTGCATAGTGTAAGATAATAGCTCCAGGTACTAGATGTGAGTACCAGATTAATAGCACTTCTGTAAAGGGTAACAATCTTTGTTCCTTGTCTGATTTTTACCAGGAGAACTCTGGACATGGCAGCAGTAAAGACAGTCACAGCTCCCCACTGAATGAACCCAATGCCAATGACCCTCTCCAGCGTTGTTCCAACTCCCCTAAGCCAGGGAGCAGTGCCCACCACACACCCGAGACCAAGCCCAAGGATCCCAAGCACCTGCTAAGCCATCTCCCCAATGGCATGAATCCTGCCGCGCTGACGGGTGCTGTGGGCTCAGCAGAGAGTGACAGCCCCTACGCGCACCTGTCAGCGGACGGGAGCGTCCAGCAAGCAACAGGTGGTATTGAGGGACCTGGCGGTGTGAGTCCCTCCATTCCACCCACCATGCTGCATGGGACGTGGCCGTACGTCGGGGGTGCCATGGCCATCCACCAGCGCCACGTCATCAAGAGCACCGTCAATGCGACCTCCTCCTCCTCAGAGCAGGAGACATCCAGTGTGATGAGCTTCAGCAGTTCGGCGTGCTCGTCAGGGCCAGGACGGAGGTTACAACCAGGTCAACTTGGCGCCAAGGTCAGACAAGATAACATGTATAGCGTACAGAAGATTTGGGCTGTTTTGGCGATAGAAATGGCAGAATGATTTATTTCACTATTTAAATTGATGGAAGCAATTATAACCCATACTTAACAGTACACTCTTCAGTAAGTTATCGATGGTTGCACATTAACAATATCAAACCATTTAGAAAGCAATGTAGCAAGGTTATTTTGGAAAATTTGGTTAAATTTGAGGGATAAGACACAGTAAATAAGAGATCTACCAAACGCTTTTGTTACGTACCGGTAGGTTGAGATGGTGTACTCACTGCTGTCAATGCTGGGGACACATGACAAGGACGACATGTCTCGGACACTGCTTGCCATGTCCAGTTCACAAGACAGCTGCATTGCCATGAGGCAGTCAGGTAAGAAGGATTCAGGTTAAAGGTGCTACATACCATTTCCACTCCATGGGAAAGAGTGAACGTCAACCAAATTAGATCCCTCTTGACCTGTTCAGTAGATGCTTGTTTTCTTCTCATGAGCTGAATTTGTACTCCTCTGTGCCACTATACACTGAAAAAAACTGCATAAAGCCTCCTACAGTTTTGAAGTTGTTTTCCATTTATCAAATGCCAGGTTGAAAGTATACATAGTAAGGACGACATTATGGTTGAAAGATTTTTTAATGCCATTTCCTCTTTTCTGTCTTTCCTTTTCCTTCCTGCACAGGTTGTTTACCCCTCCTGATCCAGCTCCTCCATGGTCCGGACAAGGACTCCCTGCTGGGGGACACACGAGGTGGCAAGGAGGCCCGGGCGCGGGCAGCAGCAGCCCTTCACAACATTGTGCACTCCCACCCGGAGGAACGCTGCCGCAAGCAGGAGGCCAGGGTGCTGAGGCTGCTGGAGCAGATCCGAGCCTATTGTGACTCGCTGCGGGAGGCAGACGGGGAGGAAGGATCCAAGGCCAATGCAGGTGAGACACATACTGTCAGTTTTCACATGCATGAAGACGCAGTTTTGAGTTTTTAAATTTCTGTTCATCCAATAGCGCCGGTTACACGAAGACTTTGAAGGCATGTTCAGTTTGGTGGGAGGAAAACCCCAGATAAATATTTCGGGGAAAGACCACAGAATCAGGTAGGGATTAAAAACCCAATTCACATGCCCACCAGGTGGGATTTTAACCTGGGCTGCCGAGGCGGAGGACGAGGAAAGAGCCACTATGCCTACCATTTTTTTTTTATTTTGCTTCTCTGCTTGTTTGTTTGTCGTGCCTGTCTTGTCTATCTGTCCTTGTCTGCTTGTCTGTATTTACCTGTCCAAAGGTAAGGACTCAAAAGCAACTTGTTTCACCCTGTGCTTGACGTTGCTGTATACCTAGTTCATTATAATGTTTGTGTTTCTTATTATGCACAATTGGTATATTCCATCAGTATAATGGTATGTTAAATGTTTAGAAGCAACATTGAATCATATGTTCAGTTTAGTGAGTCTGAAGTCAACATTTTCAGTTATTTGTCATTGATTTTGGCTATTTTAGAAGTGGACTTCAGTAATATAAGAATCCCTTTCAGAAAATGTAAATCAGGAAATGGGATAATTGTTTGGTCACTAACAGTCCTCTGGGGACACAGGTTTGTGTTAATGATCAAAAGGAATGACTGTTAACTGTGAGTTTTGTGACATTGCAATCCACAAAGCCTCTACATGTACATGTACCGGTACTTGTGTTTTGATGAATCTTGATACCCCTCCAAAGGGCATCCATAACCAATCAAGGTTTGTTGAGTATACATGTACATGTTGCACCTGACTGTACTCAAGGCATGGAACACTTGATACTTGACAGGTGTAAAGTTCATGCTCAATGCACAACTTCATGCACTAGCCCATAGTGAGCACTGCATACATGTACATGTACTCGTATGACTATTCTTTTGCCATCAATCAGTATTAAAAAGGTGTGCTATGATGTCAGCTATTTAGAAAGAGACTGTTAGCTACAATGTATGTCTTTGCATTGGTTTTTTGCTCGGTCTTTTTTTTTTTAGGTCACGAAAGGCTGTTTTTTATTAAATGTGATTTATGTTCGAGGTTTTTGCCTTGCAGTTGACACCAATCCAGGCCCAGCCATGGCAGCTCTCATGAAACTGTCCTTTGATGAGGAACACAGAAGTGCAATATGTCAACTAGGTGAGAGTTAACAATCTTTGAAACCTCTTCAAAAAGCTCAAAAAATATTCGAGTTTGGAGTATCTGGTGTACAAAATACACAGAAAAAAAGTGGAAGCTTTTTTTATAGTGGAATTGCACAGTGTGTTTGGGTAGTAAATGCATTTTTGGTAGGCGTAGGAACTCTAGGCAGAGTGGAAAAAGTAACTGATTACTGCTTTAAATTTCTGGGGTAGTTGACAAGGTTCAGTTGATCTGCTCCAGGATTGTAACCTGCAAAGTCTTTTCAACTGCACCAGCAAAGTAACAATTCATCGAATTTGAAATTGTAAATCAGAGGATTGTTTGAATATCTTCAAGTAAAATTATGCCCATCACTGGTAATCTTTGTCTTTGGTTCTTTGACAGGTGGGTTGCATGCCATAGCTGATTTGCTTCAAGTTGATTATGAATCAAACGGAAACACGAGTGACCAGTATGCTATAACTGTTCGCCGCTATGCTGGCATGGCCCTCACAAATTTAACGTTTGGTGATGCAGCTAACAAAGCCCTCCTCTGCTCCATGAAGGGCTGCATGCAAGCCCTGGTCCTTCAGCTGGCCTCTGAGAACGAGGACCTGCGGCAGGTGGCAGCCAGCGTTATCCGCAACCTGTCGTGGCGAGCTGACCTGGCCAGCAAGAAGATCCTGCGGGAGGTTGGGGCAGTGGTGGGCCTGATGAAGTGTGCGCTGGAGGTCAAGAAGGAGTCGACGCTCAAGAGTGCACTGAGTGCCCTCTGGAACCTTTCTGCCCACTTCACGGAGAACAAGGCAGACATCTGCGCAGTGGAAGGTGCCTTGGAGTTCCTGGTGGCGACGCTGACCTATAAGAGCCCCTCCAGAACCTGGGCCGTGGTAGAGAATGGCGGCGGGATTCTGCGCAACATCTCCAGCCATGTGGCCACCAATGAGGTCTACCGGCAGGTGCTGAGGGACCACAACTGCATGCAGGTGCTGTTGCGCCACCTGAAGTCCTCAAGCCTAACCATCGTTAGCAATGCCTGTGGAACACTCTGGAACCTTTCGGCCCGGAACAAACATGACCAGGATCTGTTGTGGGAGCTGGGGGCTGTTAGTATGCTTAAGAACCTGGTGCACTCCAAGCATAAGATGATTGCAATGGGCAGCTCAGCGGCCCTCCGTAACCTCATGTCTGCCCGGCCTGACCTCCTGAATGCCACCGAGAGCCACAAGGAGGGACAGCCCACGCTCCACGTCCGCAAGCAGCGTGCACTCGAGGCCGAAATTGACAAGAATCTCAGGGAAACCTATGTCAGCATGGAGAAAGACTGTCATGCCATGCAGCGGCGGATGCCCGTTCGCAGTCAGCACCGGTCGCCGCAGAGCTCTGCTGATTACTCGCCTGTTCCGCAGCGCATTGCAATCTGGAACCCTCAGCAGTCACCGACCCACGAACTGATCTTGAGCCAGCACCGGGAACGTTCACAGTCCCCAACTTCACGTCAGGTGAACTGTAGGGATGCCCCTCACCCAAGGGACCAGGACCCTAGGAAGTTGAGTGGCAGATCCCCTGGTCTGGATGGTGAGCACAGTCGTGCAGAAGACAGTTCTCAGCATCACTCGGGAACCGGATCTTTAGAAAGCACCCATAAACGACATATAGGAGGAAGCAGTAGAATTGCCCAGGTAAAGAGGGATAACAGTTTCAACAAGCTCTGTTTTGCTGAGATCAAATTTGAAAAGGTTTTTAAAGGTCTAAAATCCACATCAGCCATTCCCTGGTGCTCTTGAGTTTTGAGCAAAACGTTTATTTTCAGGTGCACTTGAGCAAAAGACTCTGGAAGACAAGCCAAGTTATTAAATTAAATTTTTCCAACTACCTTTTTTTAACAGGTGATGCAGGAAGTTGCCATGCACGCTGGGATCGACATGTCTTCATCTTCTCAAGAACCACACCTTTACCTAGATCAGCAAACACAAGATAACATTGAGAGAGAAGCCCCCTCCAGTGTTGAACTTCCGCCCGATGACAGGTGTGAACCGAGCAGTCATTCTAACAGCTCTTATAATGCCTTTGGTTTCGGGGGATACAACATGAACGCACGCAGAGCTTCCAATGACAGTATTAATAGTATAAATAGTGACATATACCCTATGGGTACTCACACTAAGTTGCCGTATGCCAAACAGCCAATGGATCACTCCCACTCAATGGACGGCACTCTAAACAATGCCCTAGACCAGCACCAGCGGCAACACAAAGCCATCTTCCAGCGTGTCAACCACGAGGACTTGGGTGCTAACATGGACTCCACTATCAACTTCAGCCTGAAATACTCGGATGAGAGCCTCACACCCGCCCCTCGGCCTTGCCCAAGGGAGGAAAACTACCAGCCCAAGCCATCTTTAGAGTGTGGCCACTACAAGCAGGGCAGCTGTGGTGAGAAGCGTGTAATTGAGAGCTGCCCCCAGCAGGGTGATGACAACCAGCCACAGCCGGTGGTGCTTTGCCAGGAGTGCAATACCCCTCATATGCAGAGGGAGGGGATGGCAGTAGGCCACACCTTTGTCCCTCCGCCTGAAACAGAGAGAATTCCAGGGAATTACCCCAGCAGTTATTCCAATCCTCCAGCTGTACAGCGGAAGCTGATGCCCATGAAGGACCCCTGCAGTCTGGACTTTGGTGGAAACATGGAGGATGAGAAACCTATAGATTATAGCCGACACAACTTGCCACACTCGGGACATCTGAGATCAAGGTTTAACGAGGATGACCACGAACATTATGTCAGTGATCAGCCAACTGACTTTACGCAACGTTACAACACAGACTTGCCAGAGTCCACCACAGAGGGAATCAATTTTGTCCAGACATCCTTAACAACGGGAACAACTGGTAACATCTTTATGAACAATAATGAGAAACAGGAGGGTCCCCTGGGTAACATGCCAGATGGCAGCTCTTCCAGAGATAACAGTTCAGAAGGGCAGCTAGACCTTCTGCGAAGTGACAGTGTTGACACCTCTACATCACTCAGTTCAACTCACACAGCAATATCTAGGGCGAATGATGACAAAAAACAAAGGTACTGTGTTGAGGACACTCCTGTGGTCTTCTCTCGCTGCTCATCACTCAGTTCATTAGACAGCAATGAAGCTGACCATCACTTGGATCACCAAGAGGAGGATGGGATCCACTCCAAGCAAGACAATGAAGGTCACCCGAAGGACAGTGAATGTGATGAGCAGGATGGTGATCAGAGGAGAGAGAATCAACAAGAAGGGACAGCCAATGAGCCCATTGAATCCGGCTTGCAAACACCTGCAAGCATGAATCAGATCCAGGACACCCCTCTCATCTTCAGCCGGTGCAGCTCAGTGTCCAGCCTCAGCAGTTTTGAGGTACAGTCTATATGTGATGATCACAGCTCCTGCTACAGTGACAGCCGTAGAGCCAGTGAAGTGGTTAGCCCCAGCGACCTTCCAGACAGCCCCAGCCAGACAATGCCTCCAAGTCCTCGACGAGGCCGCAAGCAGGTTTCCGCTCAGACTTCATCCTGCGATCCTGAAACTGTTGGGGTGCTACCAGAATGTGAAGAAAATCTTGTGACCTATGCCACAGAGGGCACACCTGCAGACTTCTCTTGTGCAACTAGTTTGAGTGGTTTAACCATTGATGATGAAGAGAAGGCCATTGTAACTAGTAACATCCAAGATGAAGGTGACACCATGGACCTCTTGGATTCAAAAAATGAAGTGAAGGAGTCAGAAGTTGAATCTGGGGATATATCGGAAAGGGAGCAGAACATGCTTGATGAGTGCATAAACTCTGCCATGCCACCTAAGAAGAGCACCTTGTCCAGCAAACCTAATAAGATCAGAAGTCACAATGCTGTGAATGTGCATTCTGTCAAGAGTCCCCAACAGAATGGAAAGCATGTGAGCTTTAGCCAACAAGTATGCAGTCAGGAGGCTCCAAATTCTTATGCCACAGAAGATACTCCAATAAATTTCTCAACTGCAACATCACTTAGTGATCTCAGTATTGAAGACATAGACATTCAGGCGACGAAAGAAGGCAAACTGAAGGTTAATAATCCTCTCTCAAGCAGCGAGGCTTCCCTTGATGGCCAAAATGCTGCCACAACGAAGCAATCTACTGTAGTGCCTGGAGCCCAAGGGGATGAGATGAAATCAGAATCAAGCTCACTTATCAATGATGCCGAGGACTCCATGCTGGAGGAGTGCATCAACTCAGCCATGCCAAAGGCCCACTTGAACAAATCCAGGTCATCACAGCTCAGCAAGCACCGTTCAGCAAAGGGTATGTCGAAGCTGCGTAGCCCTAAACCCAGTGGTCTGCCCCGCAAAAGGCTGCCATCTGCTGGGGTGCGACACAAGAGCCCCTCACCCATTCCTGAGATGGGGTCGGAATATCAGAATGCTACCAGCAGCCAGGAGAGGGTCCAGCAGTGGCAGAATGGTTTTGGGGGAACCACAGACTCGGTCAGGACATTTTGTACTGAAGGAACCCCACAGCAGTTTTCAACTGCAACATCTCTGAGTGGTCTCTCCATGGATTCACACAATCAGGAAGATGTCTTAAATGGCAATGTAACAGCACAGGTTGACAAAAGTGAACCCTCAGAAATGAAGCACAGGCAGATTACCAGTGGTTCTTCTCACATAGACTCTCCAAGGCAGTATGCAGTTGAAGGCACCCCCATGTCTTTCTCTCGAAATGACTCCCTGAGTTCCCTCAGTTGTGACGATGATGTTGACTTATCCAAGGAGAAAATGATCTTGAAAGACAAAATGCAAAAACATAAGGCAGATGGGGCCACCTCTGTGCAAAATAAACAGTCAACATCCACAAGGTCTCTCTCAAAACTCCCGCAGCCATCTTCCAGGATTGCACAACTGAGAAGAAGGTCAGAGAAACAAACTTCTGTTGGGGGCAAGCCACAGAATTTAAGGGAACTGCAATCCCGCCAAATGGTCAGCAACACCAGTTCCCCATATGATTCCCCACAAGTCTTCAACCTGGAGGGGACCCCAGTGTCTTTTTCCAGAAATGATTCTCTGAGCTCACTGAGCTGTGAGGAGGATGCTGATCTCCATAATGATAAGAGAAGTCTGAGGGAATCTAAGGAGTCAAAGCCAAAAGTGAATACCCAAAGCAAAGAGGGCAGAGCACAAAAGAGAACAGAAGAATGTAGCCAGCGGGAGTATTTGAGATTTGGTCAGTCAGGATCGAAGCCAATCCAAGGTAACAATCAAGACCATAACTCTGAAAGACCGAACTCAACTGAGACACCTGTCAAATTTGCTGTAGAAGACACTCCTGTTTGCTTCTCAAGAAACTCCAGCCTCAGCTCTCTAAGTGACCATGACCAAGGGGAAACTCAGCATGAAGAGGAATCCCCACAGCCAGAACCGTCTCACACTAGTGTCTTTGCTGTTGAGGATACCCCCATCTGCTTCTCTCGGAACAGCTCCCTGAGTTCACTGAGTGTGGAATCCCTGGATGGAGAGACAAGTATTGGTGAACAGGCTCTCCTAGACGAATGCATCAGCTCAGCCATGCCACGCAGTCAGGGGAAGAAAACAAAGAGAAGGCATCACAAAGCCAGCAGGACACGGGAAACCAGAGAAACTGAAGAAAGAGAGAAATATGAATCTGGTTCTGACAATCCCACAAACGACCTAGAAGATAACCAATTCTCCCCTCTCTCTCCATCAGAGGATGCTTCTAATGAATTTTCTGAAATTACCGAGCAGTGTCAAGATGAAGATAAACCCCACAGAGGTCCAAGGATCACCAAGCCAGGGGAACCAGGGTCTAGAATACAATCTGAAACTCCAGAAAAAGGGGTGAGAGGTGGAAGGAAGACCTACAAAAGCCCAATTTCTAATACTTCACGCTCTGTTTCAGTTCCCAAAAACATCCAACCAAACAAGTACCAGGCCACAAGAGCAGGTGCTCAGAAAGGATCACAAGTGAACAGTGCAGCATCCAAGAATAGTGTGACAGGAGTTAAAGGTACCACACCAAACAGAAGTGGTAATAGCACACCTGTTAGGAGCAGCACACCAGTGAGGACCACCACTGCCCAACGTGAAGCCAGCCCAAAAGGCAGCTCATCCAGCAAGCCACCACCTATCAATACTGACACTTTTACAAAAAAGAAGAACCTCACTCCAGGTTCAGCAGCCACAGCTAGAAGTGTAACATCACAGCCTAAATCTACCATGCCCACTGGCACTGCAACCAAGAGTCTTGCAAATAAGCAAGCCAACTCCAAATCAGCAGCCCAAGGAGTTGCCACCAAAGCCAGCCAGCTCAGCAAAGATGCCAATCGAACAACTCCTTCAACCAGATCAAATCTGTCCCAGAAGAACTCCCCAAACTCTTCCCGAAACACTTCACCGTGCTCTCCTACAAGTCGGTCTCCAAGAGGTTCCATCAGCGGTCCCACCTCTCGTGGTACAGCTCAGACAGCCAAAAGTAGTTCTTTAAGTCCTGCAAGGAGTCCAATGTCCTCAAGAACAAGCTCTCCAAGCCCTCACACCACAGCCAGCACCAGAAAACCACTGAACGGAACACCAAAGAATGGAGCACCTGGCCGAGGGTCAGGGGCCAGCACCTCCCCCTCACCCAGATCAGGTCTTCCAAGCAGGAGTCTGTCCCCAAGGAACAGTGTCACTGGAACATCACAGAAGAGCACTTCCCCCAGGAGCAGTATTTCGGGAGCAGGGACAAGAAATGCATCACCTCGTAGTAATGTCTCTGGTTTAGGCTCAAAAAACACATCACCAAGGTCAAGTGTTTCGGAGACATCTGCCAGAAGTGTGTCCCCTAGGAATAGCATTTCAGGCATCCAGGCACGAAGTGTCTCCCCCAGGAACAAAACACTCACAAAGGCTCCTGTGAAAAAAACCAACAATGCACCTGCACCTGCAGATAAGAAGACAACTGGAACTGGAACGAAAACCAATCGCCCCAAAAGCAGCAACGTGTATCGTTTGGAGGTTGGGTCTTCCAGACCAACACTAGTTAAACAGTCAACATTTACAAAGGAGAGTGCTTCTTTGCCTGAGCAAACCCCTGAGAACACAATGGGAGTTGAGTCAGAAGCGGAAAAGGTCATCGAGGAAAATGATGAGAATGAAGGCTCTGTTGAAAATGATGTCTTCACCATGGATGACCAGGAGAATGACAGTGAGGAAGAGAAGGAAGAATCTGAACCTTTAGCTCCATCAAGTAGTTGGAGAAGGATCTCTGTGGAATCAGACACTCAGCAGAGTGTCTTGGAGAAGACCCAGAGGCCATCAGGTTCCCCAAAGACACAGTCCTCTGGCAGTGCCTCAAAAACACCTCCCACCTCTAAAAAATTGGCTCTCAACTTAGTTAAGCCTGGCACCAAAACTGTATCATCAGGGAACACTCCAAATACTGCCAAGGCAGCTGTTAAGAACTCACCAGCACTCTCACAGAAGTGTAAGAGGGAACAGCTAGAAGCCAAGCCATCCTGGAACAGCAGTGTCACAGCCCCAAAGAACTGGGGCAGATCAAGCAGCCCAGCTAATAGCAGGCCAGAGAGCCCAGCCATCAGTAAAAACCAATCACAAAGCCCCAGCCTGAACAAAACCAAATCACCAAGTCCTGGCATCCAGAGAGTTAAATCACAGGAGAGGGAAACTGATGAACTCAGTAAAAGATCCCCAAAGACTACATCTGAGACAACACGAGATTTGTGCAAGGAGTTAGATATACCAGTGAAGAATTATGGTGGAAATGTGACCTCTCCTGTATCAGACTCCAGTGACAACAGCATTTGGATTAAGAGGGAGGAGAGCACACGGAGGACCAACATCATTATGCGACAAAACAGCTCCAGTGTGAGCTTACAAAGTCAAAACAGCCAAAGTGGCTCAGCACGAAGTGTGAAATCCTCCAACAGTGCCACAATGTCTTCCAGTTCTGCGTCAGCCAGAAATGCTAATGTTACTGATAAACCCTCTGGGCAGGGTGCCAAGCCTGTAACGTCTGGCAAACAAGGCAAGGAAAAGGATAGCACTGAAAAGAAGGTAGAGAAGAAAAAGTTCTCTTTTCTGAAGCTGAAAGTGAAAGGGAAGAAACCTGAAGCTGAGGAAACAAAGACAAAATCCAAGGGGGACAAGCAGCTTAGAGACCAGAAGAGAAAAACGAGCAAGGCTCCAGCTCACACAATGAGCCCTGAGTCAGATGTCACAAGTCCAGAAAATGATCTTGAGGCACTCAATCTAGAGCATCAGCTGGACCAGTTGGACGTTTGGAATAGTGATGACAACATTGACAATGAGATCATGCCGGATGAGTTCATCGAGTGGGACAGTGAGACAGACATCTTTAAGGAGGAACTCCCTGATGAGTACTTGCTTGAGAGCGGTTCTGATGTGACCAGCAGCCTGACAAGCCCCGACAGTCCTTGTAAAGGTGCCTACCAGATTGAGAAGGGCAACCGCACAGACGACAGTCCCTCACCGGAATTCAAGCAGTTCCGGCTGGAGAATCGGCTGAATTCATTTATTCGGATGGACTGCAGTGAAAAGGAGTGCGACTCAGACAGTACACGCTCGGCCCCTGTGGTAGGGGAGGCAAAAAACTGTCGGAGTAAGAGTGTCTCGGATGCATACCCTGCTTACTCCTCCGGGGACCAGTCCCCACCCCGTCCCCAGCGTCTTCGTCTTCCAAAGAAGCCCTTTGGGATCAATCGCAGTGACAGCTCGCCGACAGCAGCTATTCCGGTTCTAGTGTCCCCCTTCAACTACAGCCCCAGCAAACGGAGCCAGAGTGAGCCACACAGCCCAGACATGGCCCGTCGTCGATTCCAGTCGCACCATTCTTACAGCTTCCATGAGTCCAGGGAGCACCGGCAACGATTTAAGCAGTACAAGCAGCAGCAACAGCAGGCGCCACAGGAGGAGTATGTATGTAACAGCGAGGACAGTGACTTGATAAGTCCAACGTTGTCATCCAGAGTAACAACTGTCTGATAAACATGTACTTGTCATCAGAGGGCAAGCTGTAGTAAGTGAGCAAATCCTACAGTTCAGGATCCTACAAAAGCTCTTGAGGGTGTGTCACATGAACCATTGCAGCAGGAAAACTCTCCAACAATATGCATGCTGATGCCAGTGGAAAGAGCACAAGATTTATTAACCATTACTTCTCACCTCTCACCTGGCATTTTACTAAGTTGATTACAGTTCATGCTTGGAATACTGCTTGTTCCCCTGGTTATGCTCCAGTGGAATTTTTCAAAAGGGAGGGGAAGTTACGAGTTTTGAGACAATCCTTTATTGAGAGTTTTAATTTAGAGACATGTCTTTGGTCGATTTTAAAACAATTGGAGACAGTTTCTGCTGAAAAATATGTCTTAAACTTGTGTCATGTGACCAGCACCAAAAAATTACACCCCAAGTGGCAGGATGGAGTAACAGAACTGTTACCTTTTGTTAAAATAGGTGAATATAAAGAGATTGGTGAACATGTTTCTTTACAAATGCTTGCTTTTACAGCACCTAAAAGTACATGCACAACTAAAAACAAACTAATGTCACATCCTTCAAGGATACTGACCGGTGAAGGGAAAAATTGGCAAAAGCAAGTTACACAAGACAGGATTTGAAGACAGAGCACTGTAATTTTAAAAAGGTTGCTGCTTTAATTGCTGTTTGCATCGCATACATTACTGATATGGACGAAGATCTCAACATAAGTCTTTAATTTTTCTTGCAGATGCATTCTGTTTGATCGGGTGTATCAGCCATTTCCCGATTCTTTTCTTTTCTCATTGTGCAATGGCCAATTTTTTTTTCACTCTATGGTAATTTATTATAAACTGTTTTTGCATGGAATTATAATTCAGAGATTTTGCTGGAAATCATCAACAGCAAAAGAAATTGTCTCACTTTCTTTGTTATATTATGCATTTGGTAAAACTTGTGTCATCTTTTACATACTTTGTGAATTTTTTTAACGCTGTGATAGACACACAGTGCCTTTGACCCTGCTTCAAAAGCAGATGTTGTCTGGTGCCAATCATGGTTAATTACGTAACTTTTTTGTACTCTGAATCTTTTCTGGTTAATTGGAGAGATAGATGGTCACCAAAGAGTTTCTAAAGATTAACTTCATGTATTCGTAAGCATGAATATTCAGATAGCAGTAAGCTTGATTTTGTTACTCAGATAATGAATCACATGCAGTTTGTGCTTGAAGATTGTGCACTTGTATACATATGTACATGTGGAACTTGACACGCACATAGGCACATTGTCAAGTGTAGCCTGTGTCCCAACTTGAAAATTGCTCTTGTGCCACAGAATGCACAGGAAGTAGTTTCAATTTGATTATATGCTACGGTAGCCACCTAGTTCAGAGGAGTTGATAAGTTTTGGGAAAGTAATTTATCTTGCTGTCATATGATGAAAGGATTTTCATGTTCAACTTACGGATGGCATTTTAAGGAATATGTGTTGCATTTTGTTCCCCAACGGTCTGTTCAAGAAATTCTCTATCTCGTATCTTCCATCTCTCACCGCTCGAGCAATGTATTAATTGTGTAGTTACCATTTCACACAGTTTCAAATAACTGTTGCTTGAGTGTTTGAAAACAGAAGTAATTTTGTAATTTGATCATGTTGTGAAAATTTTGAGATTATATGTTCGTGTACTTTGTGATGTTTGAACCTCTCTGAACTGGTCTTACAAGGAAGTGCTGCAGTATGGTTGGAGTGAGCATGTTGCAAGTTGAAGTGCTGTACAAATCAGTGGACTTGAAGTCTAAGCTGCTTAAAAAAAAGACCATAAAAATTGATTAACTTTAATATCAAAATATTTCCAGTTTTGGCCTTCTGCCACAGAAATATCCATTCAAGAGTTTTCTAAAAACCACCTGACCAAGTTTTGAACACAGATATATTTATTTGAAATTGAATTCTTCCGTTCAGAATGTACAAAAGAGAAGAGATATTTAATTTATTAATGAACTGCAAGACTATGTGACTTGAACATGGGAAGAGAAGTACTGTACATTTTAGTACGTGTAAGTACGAAAACTGTTGCTGTACGGACATGTACCTGTACATAAGGTAGTTGTTGGACTTGTGCTGAACTGTAAAGTGCTTGTGTTTTATTAAAGAAGGCTGTTGGTTCTCCAAACAAGGGGTGAAGAATTGAACCAGTAGTGATTATAATGCACACTAAATTTACTTTGGTTATTGGCAGTCTCTCATGAAGGTCAGATAAATGGAGTTGCAAAGCAGTTTACTGGGAGCTTTTTCAGAGCTCGACATGTACGTCACATTCTTGGGACTGCTAACTTTGATGATACTTTGCAAATTTACAAGCTGCTTGGCTGCATGGAGTGTTGCCACTGTTATTTGTGCCCAACTACTGATATGGGGCATTTGGTCTTCATACCGGTAGTTGATTCATTGGGCAAATTCTCAGAAAAAAAAATTAAAATGACAACAAATGTTGTATTGCAATGGAAACTAATAGTGCTCTCATGAATTACTCCAGAAAATATTGGAATGTTATTATATGTTTTTCTTATCTGGAGTGAGAGACAGATTGCAGACAAGGCAGAAGAAGTCCACAATAATAAGTTAGGGGCGTGGCGGGCTTCATTCCCGACCAACTACCCACCCACCCAAAAACCACCTGCAACCTGACCAACATCCAGAAGTAGATTTCTCACCGTTTGCCACGTATGTTCATGGACAAACAACCGTTCCCTCACAATTTTCCATGCTTTGCATAAAAGTTCAACCAAACTGGGACTGATTCAGTTTTTATATGGTATTGGCAAGTAACTACTTTTCTTTCACCGATAAAATAGTGTACATTATGTGTAAGAAATATTGTTCAATGTAATTTATGAATTTAACATTAGAGGAAACTGTTTAGCTGCAATAGTACAGTGTATATTTGTTAACTGGTGATGCCATTGAGGTACAGTATATCTATCCGTAGATACAAGTTAAAGGGGAACACGCAATTGATGGTAATGGGTCGCATTGCATCCTAGTGTATTTTGATGTACATGTATTCTTGGTTTTTAGAGCTTGATCATCCAGTCTCAAGCTGTATAATAACTTGAAAGTGCATTCATTTTAATAAGCAAACATTGGCCAGTATTCTTCTTTGTATCTGGCACAGCCGGGAGGGAATTCATTCCTTCGTTTCCAAAAGCATAGTTGTCTCCAGATCAGTAGTAATTGATGAACGTTTTGTTTCTTTTTTTAGAAGCTCATGGTTTAAGTCTTATATGTGAAAAGGTATCAAAGTGTTGTAGTTGAGTCCACCATGACTGTGCAATCATGAGTCCTTTCACAAGATCGGTCATATGTAGTGGAACGAACAAGGGGGCAGAAATGCTTTTGCCACAGTTCATTTGAATAGCTTGTATCGTGGCTTAAGACTGACTGGCTTGAGATGGACTTTTGACGCACCTCTAGGGGATTGACTTCTACCCTAGAGGGTAAATATGCAAGACTTTTAACCACTTCAGTCCCAAAAGTGGTATATCCCAGGTTGTGTCATGCAGCAGCAAATCCCTGCTCCTTGGATGTCCCATCGCATTAGTTTAGTTGTAATTCAGACATAAAGAGTTGGAGAAGATACAGGAGCTAAGAAATATATGCTTAGTCTTCTTCCAGAGACCCTGTCTAGACTTCTACATTTTTATCAGTTCATCTTCAAAGTAGCATCACCACTGTGCTTCGTGTAAAAAGAAATCCTAGAAGTCTGTCCAAGAATTTGGGATCATGTCTTTGAAAGTATTCTTGCCACAGTAATCGAGGAGTTTTTGAAATACCATGAAAAAAAAGCATCTGAACATTGTACATATGTAATCACCAACATCAACTGCAGAATATTTTTGTGATGCAGTTTTCACAAAGGTGTCCCTTATTAACACACGTGTATGTGGGCGGTGCAGAGTTCATGCGCAAAGCATGTAAATGTACTTGTAATTTGCTCTTGTCAGTATGTAGTGGGGGGAGAACTAGGCACACGGCTCATTGTTACAATGGCATACTGTTTTTGTACAATGCTGAGCGCAGTGTTTGATAAGCCAGACTTCTCCTATTCAGTATTCATGTCAGTGATGGTATATCAATTGTTGTCATTCATTGTACTGACAACACCTTTGATTTATTTGTTCAAGAGCTTTTTGCAATTGAGAATCACATTGGAGACAGTATTTTCTTTGGAAGGATAAAATAAGAAGGTATTTTGGAGTCCAAGGAAGAAAAAAGAAAGGTGCTCTTAGACATATCTTGATTTGGGGGAATCTGTTGAAGCCAATTTTTTTCTGTCCAAATTAACTTCAAACTATTTATCATGAAAACTTGCACTTTTGTATGTATAAAAGTCAGGAACCCGTAATGGTTTCTCAATTTAGTGTATTTATGATGCAGGTGAACATGCTGTAATTTGTACTTAAAAGTTAAAAGATACAGAGATGAATCTCTCTCTGAATTCTGTAAAATTGGTAAATAAAAGAATGTGTTTCTTTTAAGAGATGTACAGTGTTCACGTTTTGTGTCAGTCATGCACGTTTTTGGTTAAGCATACCGTTACATCTGCAACATAATTCCAGGTTTTTGATGTTATGGTTGTTTATGTTTTCCCTTTGTTTCACTATTTGAAATATTTGACAGTTTTTATCATTTTACACATCTATTCATAAAAAAATACAGCTCCATTGCGTTTGGACATAGGCAAGTTGGAATACTTCTAAAAAGTTTAGGAATCTTAGGAAAAAATTGGGACAAAGGTGTTGTGTGTTGAAGTGTTTCTGGCCTGGTCAAATTTAACAAAATAGGTATTCTTTTCACTTTCAGTCTTCAAAAGGTGTAAAATTATGAACATACATATCGAGACATTGAGGCGTTGGGGCTTGGAAAAAATCTGTACTCTGCCAGAAATTGGAAAAACAACACAAAATTTAGGATGACCACCACAATAAGAATTTTCATCTGAAACTTTAATGTGTATTTCGTTTTGGGAAGATTTTAATAGCTTTGCAGTATAATGAATTCACGTTTTAAATCTGCAGATTTCAAATACTTAAAAAGCAATTTTTGGGGGGGCTGCTTGCATTTTTCAAGAGAAGAATTTTATGATTAAATTGGTTGCAGATTCAATTCACAACTGTTGTATTATCAAGCGTGTTGAAACCAAGCATCTGTTGTGCAGTACTTATTCCTTCCTAAATAATTCTATTTTAAATGCTTGTTGGTTTTATTACCTGATTGAAGAGTTCCTTAATTTCTCCTTTTTCTACGACATACATGTATTTTATATGAATGAATGTTCCCATCAACCAATCTTAACTGCTGTTATCCCCTGCAACAGTTGCAATGTTGAAAATTGAAAATGTGTTCATCTGGCCCAAACCCATCCAAGCCGTTGACTGATGAAGATGCGGTTAATATCCACTGCAGTGAGATCAAATCAAGAAGCATAATGATTAGTATACAATTTATTAGACATGAACTGAAAGTGAAAAGCTTTTCAAAGATTGCTTGATTACTTTTTCAGTGTTTGCAGTTTGTTACTTTGAAACTTCTAAATGGGATGAGACTTTTTCGGACATCCAAACCTTTCGTCTACAAACCCCCAAGGCTCAGAATGTTTGGTAGACTTGTACACACTCTATTTGATGCAAACCCTAATGCACATAATGTCGCGTCAAGGCATACCTTTGTGATGTGAATTTGCAAAATTTGAACCCTTTTTAGCATGGGTGTATTTTGCTGCGAATATGTTTTTGAGATTTGGTTTAAGACTTGGGCTTTAGAAGTCATTCCTGACTCTTTGTCAGAGAGGGATAATTTGAATGAAAGTATGACCAAAGCAACTCAGCAACTCGATGTTGCCGCGGTTGAACCTGTGACCAAAATCTAATATGTGTTGAGAAACTTTCTTCAACCAGTACCCATGTGAGTGTATCTACCAATTTCTCAGTGAGGTTCAACAAGATTAATGCAAACTTCATTATAGCAGACCTTCAAGTTTACAAAGAAGCTTGAGGATGATAGTGCCACCCTGAGCACTGGTACAGTAGAAATGAAGAAATTATAGTGCACTTACGAGACAACGCATGATTTGCGTCGGGATTGGGTGCGAAGAGTGCGCAGCTTGCGATCCTGAGAGCTCTCACCAGCATAGTACCCAATATCCCGTGGCTCAGCATGACGAACCTGAATGGCCAGTTAAAATTTCAAGTATTCAGCACACATAGTATGGATAAAAATAAGAGAAATATGCCACGTTGAGTTTCTGGATGTTCTTCAAATGAGCTCAGTGCATCCCATTAAGAAAAATGCATCAGTGCTGTGTCTCCCAGGTTCCTCATGAGGCATGAGTTTTCACCACTGGGCCACAGAGCCCTTGTGTACGTGTAGTATCCTTTTCCAAATTACCACAAAGTAGCCCATTTTTACAAAATAATGTTTCGTGGTCACACCACACCAACTTTGCAAACCGACCTATTGAGGGTTTCCCTCATCACCACTGCCTCCACAGGGCACTGGGAAGGGTAAATGCATGGTATAATCTTTGTTGAACACACTGGACAGAGTCAGAAGTTGCCAGAACCACTTTCAAGTGACGGGCCTGTAACAGAATCTTGCACACTGTAAATCAATAGGAGCCCTCAACTCCGTTCACCTGCATGTCCGTTTTCATGAAGATGTCAGCCAACTAAGTAGTATCGAAATAAAGCTTAGTTGGCTCTTTCCAATGCAAACTGAAGGAAAATAATTGAAGAAAAAACTATCATAGCCCTAACCCCCAATGCTTCGTGTAAATCTTGGCATGGTTTGGCTGAAAAAAGGGACTCATTTTGTGGGAACCAGTCAAGTAAACACATCTGTGATTTTTTGTTTCAGATTTTGGTGGGGGGCAGGACTGTTTTTTGGGGAGGGTGGTAAAGCCCTCATCAGCAACAAACTGATAAACGTTAATTATGGAAGTGGGTCAATATTATTCTCAAGAGAAAATCTCCATTGTTTTGTTTCTTTAACTTTCTGCTTTTACCTGGGGGGCACAAGCAATGCCCATGTCTACATTGGTAAAGATTAAATGATGATGACGATGACAGACCTTGTGGCCTCGAAAAATCTGCAGCAACATCTGCTCCTGGACGTCCACCATCATGTCCTTGATGCGCTCCTTAAGGGGATCCCTGCGAGCACCCGGCTGCACTTCATCTTCCGCCTCCTGGATGCGGCGAACCCGCTCCAAGGCGCAGGCGTGGTCGGCCTCCTTGATGGAATGACTGGCAGCAAAGACAGCAACACATTCATGATGAATGTGAGGGCGTCAGATAATACCAAGAACGGATGAAAAGTGCACCAATATAAATGCAAGTTTCCATTATATACGGCCATCTGGTGTCCAGGCCGCCTCACCTGAGATTTCCCATTAACTGCTAGAAATATTTCGTAGCCCCTTCCTTACCCAGATGTTGACAAAAACTATGATTACTTTGAAGCCCCCCAAACAAAATTCCATCTTGCTGACTTCATACTCTCCTCTCTGAAACTAAGTGAGAAATATGCCAAGCAGGGACTTTCAAGAACGTAGATGTTTGACATCTTACCGTCGCAACATTTCCTCCATAGCTGTCATCTTGTGCTGATCTGTTTCAACCTCTTCTTTCTCTTCCTTCTCATTCTCTGCCATCTGTGATAAAGGAAAAGCAAAGTCAGATGAAATGAGCTCCAAGATAAAAATATTCTTTAATTAAGACTTGTTTTGAATGGCTCGTTTTGCTTGCTGCTCTTCTGAATGATGCATACAATCAGAAACCTTGGCGTGGTTTCACAGACAAAAATACTTAATACAGGAGTTTGGCATTGTGCAGGAAATTTCAAGTATACTGCCAGTGTGTCATCTAAAATTTGAAAGCACCCTGACACTGGGCTGTTGCAGAGGGACTAACATGCCTACTTGCAACAAATTTTTGTACTAAACCATAACCTTAATACAGAAATATTTCTGTCTACTTGTTGAATAATGGTTTAGGTTTGGCTGCAAAAACTGGATTGTTTGAAATATATTGTTGTTTTATTTTTGTCCCTGATGCATGGTTCAAAAGAGTTTAAGAGGGAACATCTCCACCTCTTTGTTAAACCTACACTACCTTTACTTTCACTGTGCAAACACTTGTCACGCATCGTTTAGAAATTAAAAGTTACTTGGCCCATCTGTGAATGAAACACCTTCCCTCCAAATAGCCCAGTGGTGTGAACTGCAGTAAGTTGGATAATCTATCCCCTGTGACGCTGGACTTACCACCACGCTGTTGAAGACCCTGACCAATTCCTGCTGGGTCAGATCCTTCATGTAGGAGGAGCGGCGCTGTACGGGGTCCAGTTTCTTCTTGCCACTGCTGAGCAGCCGGGCCTCGTTCACACGGTGCCTTCGCTCGTTCTCTTCCTGTCAGTTGTCATGAGTTCATCCAAGAATATTTAAACCCAGTGGCAGTGTTTATACAGCATTTGTTTTAGTGCTTATGCTGGAAATAAAGCAATGGAATGAAGGCAATATCTTGGCCGATTTTCCAATACTCAACTTTGGCTCCATCTCAGGCTTCAACTGTTTTTAACTACCAGACTTTTAAGCTGGAAGCACAGTAATCATTTTAATAGTGCCACAAAACATCAAATAAGATGCAAGAGAGCAAAAACTTGCAGTAATCCAATTTGCATAAACACTTCAGGCGCACAATCGTAGATTGGTTTTGGGAACAAAGCCTGAGACAGAGACGAAGTTGAGTATTGGAAAACGGCCCTTGACACCCTGGAGACAATGAGTTCAAGACGTTATCGGCTTGCTGTGACTAGTGGATTCCATGTGCACATGTATATGGCCCAATCTGGGTAAACTTGTGAAACAAAACCTGTGCCATTTACTATGCAATGAACCTCAAGACCCTTTCTACCTTGATTGACACAGAAATGCAACTGCTCTGTCAATGCCACAAATATTGCGGTCTAATACTTTTGAGATGGGAAATACAGGAATCTGAAGGGATTTCTCTCTTTCTTCAAATTTTGATTAGATATGCCAATTCTGCTAAAGGGTTACAAAAACCCTCTGAAGGCAATACATGATGGAGTTGGAAAGTGACAGCCATGTGCAATTTTGAATGAATGACTTACAGCCATGTGGAATTTCATGAGCAGCGTAGCTCGCTTGAAGCTGAGCACAAAGTCATCTTTGAGCTCGTTGAAAATATCCCCGATGGCATGGTTCTCTTCCTCGTGAACTTCCTGAAAAAGAATGCGGCAAAAGGAATTCAGAACTGCAGGATTTGGGTCAGATGCTGATCATGCTATAATCCCAAATATTTATAAATTCAGCCATAATTTTAATTAACTTCCCCACCCCCCAAAAAATATGTATTTAGCAGTGCATAAAAAGTGTGTGACTGCATTTAGCTAAAACATTTGCCATTACTTAAAATTGCTAGCTGGAACTCCGAACTGTATAATTTAGAACTGTCCAGTCAGAATTTCACGCAAGACCTATCAATCAGCAAATACCAAGAATGTTTGTGTGTGTGTCTTTTCTTTTTTAAACCTCAAATCATAGTAAAAAATTCCAATGATTTACCTCCAGATCATGAACAGCATTGCTCAGTTCATCCTGGATCTCCTGCCACAATTTGCTGACCTTAGACAGTGACCTCAACATCTCGCGGAAATTTGCATCACCGGAGGACTGAAAAAAGTTCACAAAGACCTCATAAGAATCTGTCCCCTTTGCCATGTGCTGTCTACAGACTGATCTACTAGCAGCAGTGTGCCTTGAAACATGCTGGGCACAGAATCAATGCTATAATTATGACAATGTCACATCACAGATGTTACAATATTCATTACATCAGGTAGACTCATCTGCAACTTCAAGCTGGAAACTTCAGTAGTAATGATTTGTATAGAAAAACTGTACAAACCAACCTGGAAGCAAGCTGTAATGAGTTTGCATCATCCAGATAAAAAACTGTCACAGAGAGGGCTTTTGGTCAATACATGTAAATATTAATCTCACAAGCTGTTTTTCGGCAGGCAAAGAGGAGTTCTGCACATGGCATCAATGTGCGGTCCAGTCAACCCGGCCTAACACGTGAACAACGTAATATGCCAAACCTTCTTCACAAATCCAAGACGTTCAGAATTTTCAAAACATCAGATGGATAATTCCAATATTTAAGGACCAAAAGAAACAAACAGAAATTCTCCCAAGGTACGAGGCCTAGAGGTTGTGGTCAAGAAATCTAATTACCTTTTCCTCGTCGGTCAGCTCAGACATGATGGTCATGCGGCGATGTCTCTCCTCCTCCACGGCCTGCTGGATATTCTTGGCGTTGTCTCGGTAAAGCAGCTGGGCCATGACACAGTCTTTATCCTCCATCAGTGCCTGCCTCTTGCCCATCTCCTCTTTCTGTTGCTCTTCCTTAGGGATGAAAACAGAAAAACCAGTAGGCACAAAGGACATCAATCCATTTAAGAATTTTGTGGCATAGATCAGCATCAACAATGCTGGAACAGAGACAGAATAGGCAGCAACACTTCTCTCTCAAGACAACAGCTTTGGAAATGAAGTCTGAAATGTAGAATAAAAACAGTGAGACTCGTCACACTTGTGATGAATGAATTTCTGGGTGTGCTTTCCTTTTCCCACTTCACATTTCCCAGTAAACGTAAGTTAATTGTTAATTTTGCAAAGACATTCGATGTTGTAACTAGTATCTACCCCCAACAGGTGAATGAGTACACGCTGCTTTGGCCTTCCATTGTGTCTGTTAACAGTTCAAACTGCAGAAGTTGGTCTCTGGCCACCAATTGAGAAAAAAACTTTAACTTAATCATCGTAGCCCCTTAAAGTGTTTGGGTACACCAGTATGTTTTTTGAAACAAATGCAAATGTACCTCATTGAAGGCAATGATGCGCTTGAACTCCTTGTTCAAAGGGGAGAGAAGGCTTCCAGCTTGCTGCATCTCACGAGCTTCATTCTTCATGCGACGATGCTGCTCAAAGTCGCAGGCTCTTAAGGTGAAAAGATAGAAAGATGGGCCATCCACAAAAATGAATAGGCTTATCAAAGTACATGATGACTATGACTGAAAACTGATACCTTACATTTGTCAGGCTAAAACCATGTTTACTACAGCAGACGTCTTAAGTGTGAGTTGCTTTATTTTCCCACTAAGCTTTCAATATCCTACCCCAAAATACTATGGCTAAAAGATCCTACCTCACAAACTGGCAAGAAGTGAGCCAGGCAGATTTTGGCAGAAAAAAACAAAGCAAATTTGGGCAGGAATACATCCCCCGTCTCATCAAAACCTTAGCATCCCCTGTAATGATTTGCCCCTGACCAACAAAAATTAACACAGCATACTGGTTGACCGCGCAGATGGTGAGTCGTCGAGTGGTGCGTTCCAGGGGTTTTTGCAAGGCTCGAACATCACACTTGTCAGCTGACTGAGGGGCCATCTCCCAATGCTTGCCACTGTAAAAATGCCCGCTGGGCTTGGCCATAGAACGGGAAGTCTGAATCTGCAACAACCACAAGAATAAAGACATTCTGTAAAATACTCTATAAAAGCATTAAGCTTTACCAGTATTTACTGGAGGAACTGAAGAACTAATTAAAACAATTCCTTACTTTAATTAGGAGTTATCTTAAATTCTGTATTTGTTCAAAGTTTTCTATTCAATGTTTAATCATATTCAGCTCCAGTGTACATTTCCTGTGAATGCAATATAAATGCATGTCACCGTTCGATCGTTTCGGGAGTATACAGTGTTAAAATACACGTCGGGCAGGGCTAAAATCCAAAATTAATTCAGGAGAGATTGGTTATGAAAGGGAGATCCAAGCATGATGGATGAGTGAGACCAATTTACTGGTTTTGTTTATCTTAATGCCTTAGCAAGTTTGCTTTAACAGAAATTTCAGATGAAAGAACTGATTAAAAAATACAACAGATTCTGTAAATAGTACTGGTATTCATGGTTACGTGATCTGGAAAAATGGCACACTATGGGGGAACTCACAAAACAATAAAAACATCTCACTAAACCAAGGACCTTTGAGGGAAAGGTTGCAGGAAACTAATTAATAGGGACTCACAACACCAATATTTGACGTCAAAAAGGACAACAGAATTTATCAATGAAAAAGAACCCCTCCCCCCAAAAAACAAAAGGACTACAAGATTGAAAAGACTAAACACCAAAAGGCTAAAACTTTAAAAGGACTAAAGACCAACACAGTGTGTCAAAATAAATCTAATGAAGAGACTTTTGCTTTCAATCACTGACTTTTTAGAAGCAGACAGAAACCTGACTCAAGAAGAAAGCATACTCCAGAGAGGAGGAACAAATATATGAACAGTGACAGTGTCTCTGCTGGTCTGCTACACTGAGTGTGGTCAGAGCATGGGGGCCACGTTATATGGGTTGAAGCAAGGGCCAAAATAAATACCGGTAAACAGGGGGATTTACACTAAGAGAAAAATACAGAGAAACTCTAAACTAAAACTGCACAGTTTTACTCCAATAAAGACATATATTTAATAACAAACATATTTCTGTCTCTGCTACAGTTAAAACAGAATGCAAGATAAGGATTATCAATGTAATGGCAAAGAACTTTACAGAAAGAAGGATGCAGAGTAGTTTTATGTAAAGACAAAAACTTGAATAGGTGAGTAGACAGGAAGACCAAATATGAAAGTGCATTGAACTTGTGATAGCGTCATCTTAACAGTCAATAAACCATGCAGGGCTGCAATCCAGTTAATTACAAGTCAAACCAAAGTCACCAAGTTGGTTCAAAAGTCAGAACATCACCCAGTATACAAGTAATAAGGGGGGGGGTGAATGACAACAATGGATGGAATAGAAAGCTTTCATCTGTCACAGTTCATTGGAACAGTGTATGACTAGTGCCTGGCTCATGATGACTGGAGCTACAATTCAGAAACCAAGATGAAAAGAGAAGTGGTAAAGATGCACTTGTGAAAGTTCAGGACAGAAAGAACTGTTGAATAAAGAACAAAGAAATGTGTACTTGCAGGAATTTTAATCAGCACATGGGCAACAGTGAGAAAAATTTCTGAATAAAATAGGAGTTCCCACTCGACATATTCAGCCCTTAAACCCTGTGGCAACCGTCTTAGCTTTTACCTGGTAAAATCCCGGTCTGCGGGGGATGCCTGTCTTGACCAGGCGACGATGGAACTTCTCCTTGATGCGGCTAGACAGATCCAGGTGGTACATCCTCTCTGGTTCTTCAGCGTCATAGTCCTCATCTTCATCATCAGTCAGTCTGCCTCCCTGAGGAGGTTTTCCCTCAGACGCTTGGCTCGTGTACTGGAGAATGGAAGGTCAAGATGATATGGCAAGATGATGCCATTGTACAATTGATGAAGCCCTAATTCCTCCATGACTGCAAGGTTTGTTTGAAGTAGATGCAAAAGTTCCTGGGCTAATAAAACTGGAGAAGAATGTTGCATCTTGACTCCACTTCAGCAGTTGTTGTATAAAGACTATGGGAGTAAAAAACTTTTACGCAGTTGCTATTGTTATGGAAGTTTAGATAGGTTTTTGTCTACTTTCTTGCACCAGTTGGGTGCTGTGGAAACATTAACCAGACCAGTCTAATGAATCTCATCCCTTTTTAAAAAATCCTCAAGGGGTATGAATCTACCAAAACAAAAAGAAAAACATGGATTGAAAGTGAAAAAAAAGAAAAAGAAAATGAAGATTGGAAATAAATGGATAAAAATCTGTAACAAGTGGGCTCAATTCCAGTATGTTGGGATTGCATAGTGGTGTGTGTACTGGTGGTGCCATTAGGCATTACTATGCCACAACGGTAATGGGAAATTAAGACCATACAGGCAATGATAACTGTGTAGTGCCATAACTGTAGAATTTGGAATGCATGTTACAGTTACTGTAACAATAGCCATTTTGAAAAATTTAGGCTTAGCGTCAGGTCGATCTCCTAAGACCTAACAAAATTGGGCATTTTTCTCAGTGCCAGATTCACGTCTTTACAGCATTCCTGCAATTAACAGACCTCAGGCTCACGTCACACAAAGTGGTGATCGACTTGGAGTTCTGCAACTGTGATAGGCCTAGGCTACATTCTTTCCTAAAGGATAAAACCCTGGCTAAAACTAGGCTAGGAGATATTCTAACAATCTGGCCTTTGGAACACTCAGTTCATTTGTATCCTGATTGTACGACTCAGGGATTTTCAAATAGGTTTTTTTTTCCCGGTGTTTTTTTACTTCTGAAAGCTGAAAACACAAATAAAGTGCACGTGAACATCACACGTCATCTACGCTAATGCACTTGCCAGGTTGTATTCCCAGTCTCTTGAAGACATGCTGAGCAACTTTCTCGTGAGACGTAAGTGAAAATATCTTAGTTTTTTCTTCTAAGATCTAGCAGCAACACTCGAATTCGGTTCTCGTCCGTCTTAAGAGGTTTGTTTACGTCTAGCGCGTCTGTGCAACGCTACGCTAGTTAGTCTGTACGTATAACGTAGATGTAGGCCTACTTTGCACGCAGCGTGTAGTGCAAGGTAGCAACCATTGACCAACTTTGCACGCTTTTGTTATTTTACACGGCGCCCTCTGTTGACATCCTCCAGCCAACGCGAACTTTTAGCCAATCGCAAAGACGCTAACAGAAGACAAAGGTTACTATGGTTATTCCATAGAGCTATATATAGCTCTACTGGAATTTTCAGACAAATTGCATTCTCACGGCCAAAAATGTTACGAGCAAAAGATCCTTTATGATGTGACGTGCAGGGGATGAGGGGATGGCCCACAGTGTGTGGGTGGGGTGGGGGTCACCATAAAAAAAAAATACCAGCCATGAACTTAACATTAAATTTTGCTCATATAAAGGAATAAAACTGATGCAACTGAAGACAAGATCTGCAGATGTATGAAGACCAACATAGTGATCGTTTTTATTTCCTGCTTTCCTGGCTTGTTCTCACTGAACATTAAGAGAGGGAAGACATTCAACCAAATGCAGTTTCATACATGTATTTGGATTCCACGTTCTTGGTATTGTTTTGGTACGCCTAGGTAGATGTTTCCAACTCCAAGTTATTGTCAGGGCACGAGAATGAAACCAATTTATGAGAGTGCAATGTGTGAGAATATACAGAAGACATAAAAAAAACCAAAAAAACAAATGCAGACCAAAGTAAAATGAAGTTTCATACCTCAACAGCTATCCCATTGTAAAACTGAGCAGAACAAGGCAACAAAATCTGCCTTTATTCTTGGCATACATCCTGACATTTAAAGCTAAACATCAAGGATTGAGAGGAAAATAAATGCATGATGCAAACTTTACAACTTAGAGAAAAAGAACCGAACAAACTGAGCTTGGTGTGTACACCAACCGTCTGCAGTCCACTTGACACCAACGAACGTATATTCCCCGTGTTCTGAGTAAAATCTGGAAAAAGAAGTTTTCAACGATCGTGCCGGTATAAGATCTATTGCCCAAAGCAACAACTTCTTTCAAAAATTTCACTTCATATCATGCATCATCTGCAGACGAATTGTATAACAGGTAGTCTTAAAAAGAAAAAAAAAGAAGACGACAGAAAGAAAATGAATTCACATACAAACCACCACACAACCTGAGAAACAGTCTTTTGAAGAGAACTTGAAAAAACACTGGAACCTCCGCATTCCCCTCTGGCAACTAAGCCCCGCCCCATATTAAGACAGAGCAACTGCTTTGCTGAAAACAGACTACCCTTTCCCCAAAGTTTACAAAAATTCATCAATGAAAATATGGAGATAAAAATTTTTTATCTTTAAGACAAAGGTTTATAAATTGTAGCAACTTAAACAATACTTTTTGCTGGTAAGGTCAAACTTTTGCAAAACAATTGTAATACATGTATATTATCTCTTCCTTTTGGGTATAACAAAAACAGGGCACTCTTACATTTGTGCAAGTTATAGTTAATTTCCTAGGACGTTATTCTTTAAAACTTGGTGGATTTACACTCCTTCCACAAATTCAGAACTAAAAAGGGCTAAAATAACATTTCAGTTGAGCAATACAATAAATCATCCAATCTTAATGCCTGGATTTCTTACACTACATTGTAAAGTGTGCCCCAAATTAGTGCAAGCAAGCACAAATATTTAAAAAATAAAATGTCACCTTGCATTTAGAATATATTAATTATAATATATTGTAAGTTATATTCATAACTTCAGTGGATTTAACAGGGACAAGGTTAACTTGATGCTATTTATGTCGTCTTATTTATTTTTAGTGATCCACAAACATGCCCCAGTAAAGACCAGCGATCAAAATTGAGTTTGTGCCACTTTCCAGTCCAATCACTAGACCTTACTGAAATATCTAAATGCACCTTTAACCTAAACAGTTCAAGTTCAAAGGGGATGCTGAGCACTGAAACAGGATGAGAAGTAATCCTTTCTTCTGAATGTGGCACAAGGTCAATTGCCATGTTTAAATTACAGTACATGTATGTACTTCCACCTTTTTCTGGGGGACACCCTTTCCACCGTGTTTTCCAAGGAAACAGCCATCAGAGGTTTGTGGTTCAATAAATGTATGTTTGCAAGTAGAAAGAGACACAAACTTACCAAAAATAACTCAATGATTGCTTTTACTGCAGCAGGAAATCAGAAAAATGAGGAAATACCCAGTTGCAGAGACACTGTGCAGAGTTTTCCAACTTGCACTTTTTTTCAGTGATTCTGTTCTAACTTATGATAGCATCTCTAATGCTAAATCACAACTAGCAACTTCAACAAGTTGCTGGCAGATTATTTTGGAGGGTGGAAAACAGATTTTTAATACATAAAGAAATAAAATGCTGTTTGATCTATAAAAACCTTTCTGCAAGCACCAACTGCAATAAAGTATCAACTATCCGGTTAGAGGTGAGGAAAGGATAAACTTGCTCTTTTGTTATTTTCTCATTTGTATCACATCCACGGAAGTATTTCAGGTTAGTTTCTCGTGTGAAATGCTCTGGAAATTTTCCTAGTATTATTCTATTTGTTGGGTTGTTTGTGGAAGCTTGCCCTGTTCAAAGCTACATTTCTTTCTTCGATCCCTTTGCCTGCAAGAGTTAAATTCAGCATCTAAAAGGGCCTTCCAAAGTTCATTCCTTCCAAATACATTCCGTAGCTCCATAAGTGACAACTAATAATATTATGGACAATCCCAAACACTTTACTGCAACTACACATTTCAATGGTCCCCTGTGCTGATAAATGGGCTTGAAGTCATGCATACTTCTCCTATCGTGTCTTGAGAATCTAGAGGGTGCTCTGGACTAGCAGTGTTACTGGGGAAAAAAAACAGCAAAACTGCAGAAGCATGTTGGTTCTTTCACTGGTAGGGGTTGACTGCTGGTAGTAGTTTGCCCGTGCAGGACCCAAAGCCGACACGGTAACCATCTCCCTGACAATAACCTATGGAAAAATGAACACGGAGGCGTGGCATGGAGGCTGTTACAAAGGTCTGAATCTACAGGATGATTTAAGCAATCCTGGCACTGTGATATGAGGACAAGAACACGGCACAGGAAAACCGGATTCCTAAATGTCGAAGGCTAAAGTGTTAAGCTCAAGAATCAAACCTGAATCCAGTTTTGCCCACTGGAATAGCACTGAAAGGAGCTGCACTTTGCACTTCACTGGAATTTGAATCAGCATTTTAATTCTGTTCATTTTTATCTACCAAATTAGCAGTTTTTCCTTGAATGTGGCACCAATCATCCACAATTCGCACCACTTATAACTTGAAATGAAAAAAGTCAAACTTACGAGCTGCAAAGGTTACACCAATTTGTACCCCCCCCCCAAAAAAAATTTCACAATCCATAATGCTACCTGTGAGGATGACTTCATCTCCATCCTTCAGGAATTTGCGTTTGATTCCGTTGCCGAGATCCACTTCCCTGGTGCCTTTCCAGCACAGTTCCAGCATGCAGCCAAGTGAGTCATCGGTCTTTAAGAAGACACATATTAAAAAATCTGACTTAAAGTTTCGGAGTAACGCTGTCTACCCAGTGATAACTCATGTGGGAAAAGTAAGTTCCCTGGGAAGATGATGTGTAGTTTGGATGACGTTGTACTTACTGGACCACTGATGGTGCCAGAGGCCAGAAGATCTCCTGGTTGCATATTACACCCTGTCACAGAATGGTGGGCCAGCTGCTGTTTCATAGTCCAGTACATATACTACAGCAAAGGCAGTCAATATATAAAACAGTAAACACTCAATATATAACTATGACATTGGGCCGGGGGGCAGTAAATCAAACCACAGACAACATAAATCAAAATAGGAAACACTAAACATGAAATTTAAAATACTAAATTTTTACGGCCTAATGAGTAAGGAGACTGATTTTTTGAAGAAAGAAATTACAACAAAGAGCATCCTTGCATGAAGCAAAAGCGTTCACAAAAATATCCCCACGAAAGTCCAAGCAATCGGGCCGACTAAGAGAGCCACTGGGCCTCACCTTGAAGTTGGTGCGGCTGACCACCGCCGGTCCGTTGGTCCCCTCAGCAGAGATCGCAGCTGTTAGGTTGATGTCAAAGTTGAAGTTGTCCTCGTGCTGAAGATACGGAAGAGGCTTGGGGTCCTGGAAGATTTGGTTAATACGAAGTTGTTGACTAGATGAAAAACTTCAAAGAAGACTACTTCATTACTAGCTATTGTTTCCTGTCTCATTTCTTATTCACAGTCCTAAAATCAAATGACACAGAAGCATTCCTTTCTTACTATTTATGCTTCGTTACATACCTATTCCCCATCACTTATGAATCAACACGTGATTTCATTACTGGCCCGAATCGTGATATGATTTATGATTTGATTTGCATCTGATCACAGATCTGATTGTGACAGACTTGTAAATTGATTTGTTACAGACTTCACCACAACTGCAATTTCAATGTTTTATGCAAAATAAAAGTGTGAATGAATCCTCACCGCCAAAGTAATTTCTATGACGTGTTTGTGACAAAGGGGCCTTGCAATGTTCCACTGACCTGTGTGTGGTTTGTCACAATGAAGGGGGCAAGTGCTTCCATGGTCACCACCCAGGGGGAAATGGTGGTCCCCAGGTTCTTGCCCAAGAAGGGACCCAGGGGTACGTACTCCCACTTCTGGATGTCACGGGCTAAAAACATAGAGAATCCAAGGTAAACAACTCAAAATGCAATCGGCAATGGTGACAGGAAATCTTACAATAGTTGGCTTGTATTTTTTCTATGTGCAGCCTCTAATACTGGGGCTGAAGGCACTATGCATGCACAACTTGAAGCACCCCCTCACTGGCAAAGGAGAGACAAGTCGATAGGAATCATTTCAACTGGGTGCCGGTAAGAATGGAGAGACTGTACATTCCAGCATTAATTAGTCCCACGTGCTCGGCAATTTATGCCCCAAACATGTATAAATCTGGGCGTGCGCAAGCCCAACTGGACACAACTTTGAAAATGACGCCTGTCGACACTGACCGCTCCAGTCGTTCACGACCACCATGCCGAAGATGTGATCCTGGGCCTTGCTGATAGGGATGGGCTCACCCAGTTTGTTGCCAGGACCAGTGAAGAATGCCTGGAAAAGGAAATAAACACATACGGCTCTCGGCATTGAAATAAAATTATGCTTCTGACATTCACAACAGTTTGCCATTAATTGCCGACCAATGAGAGAGAAAAAAGAATGGTTAATGGGCTGCAGAAGTTTCCACTGTTCTTTGACCAACTTCACTTTAAACACCCTTCTTTGTTCTGTCCTGTAAAGACCACACGGTTATAGCAGTGACTGTGGGAACAAAAACTTGTGTGGAGAGACCGAAAACTCCTCCAAACTCGATCCAATTTTTCCTGCCTATTAAAATTTGCCCCTCAACAGTGCTCCCCAAGGCCCACCTGCAAGCCGATCATGAACACAAGTACTGCTGTGGCATTAGCATCTTTCTTAACAAACAACAATGTCAAAACAACTCTGAACGTTTGAATTTATCCGCTCTTGGCAGACGGTGCATTTGTGGGAACAACGTATGACTCATATCTTACCATTTCCAGTTCAAAGTCCATCAATCTGCAAGGACCAAAAACTGGAGACTGGCCTGAAGGGAAGAGTGATTAAGGAGAAAGATGATGCAGCTGTCAACATTGGTTGCTTAGCAATCACTCACTGATGCAGCTGGTTTAAAGACAACCCATCTAGCCAAATTAAATGATTAGATCACTAATTCCTCAGTCCCCGCACGGAGAAGCTTTGATGTCATCCTGAGCACAGACATGTTAATTCATGTGCGTGTTTGTAGAACACAGTAAAATAGGATGGAATGCATTCTGAATGATGTACTCTAAAATGCAGCATGGAAGTATAATATTTGAAACTTAAAATGCACAAGTGTGTTTTCTATCAGTAATATGACGTTAAAAAGCCCAAGCAAAATATATATCTGGAGTGCATATGGGCATGTCTGTCTTGTTTGAGCTGAGCAAAATGAAATGCTTACTTAATGATAGTGTGTTTGAATAGGTTTATGGCATATCAGCTTTGTCAACACAAAAACGAACCCAGATGTGCAAAAAACGTATAAAAGCCAAACAAAATTTTGAGATCTCCATGGGTTTGTGTACAAATATGGATGCGCCCAGCAAGCTTCACTTTGCGCAGTTTACTTGAAATTTGAATCACAACTTCACTATTGAGTCACAAAATATTGATGACCTTACTCTATGAGTTTAACAATTAGCATAAAATTTTTCTGCTTGTTTTTCTTCATGAGGCCAAATTATGGAGGCTGTTTTCAACCAATAACGATGCTAATGATGGTTGGCAGCACGAAACGTGTCAAAGTAGCCTTACTGTCATCTGTCCTTGTCTGACCGCAGGGACGCCTGATTGGCGTGCCAGAAACCACCACCGATGATGCGCGACCATGGTAACCAACAGGAAGATGCTTCCTATCAAGAAAGAACAAGATTCACTAATTTTCTTTTGCTGTGTCAACATTAATAACAAATTTAACATTGTACTGATCAAAGAAGTCCACAGATACCCACCTGAGGTGTCTGTTAATTGAAAATGTTTCAATTATGAAAGGAGCCCCTACTTAAGAACTTGCTGTATTTCTGTTCTTAATTTGCTTGACAAGGAAGGATCCAAAAAGCAGCGTGCATGAGTTTGGCCAGCGTTGAAACAAGCAAACTCCATCTTTGTCAAGTCTTTCTGTGCAGGGGGAGGGGAAATCTCTGAAGTGTGATGTATCTCGGTATTCCACTCACCAGTTCGGCATGAGGGCGTTTTCTTTACCACGGAACATGATGCCCACGTTGGTGGCGTGGAAGACGGACGAGTAGAAATCTGTGTAGTCCCCAATCTTGACCGGCAGATGCATGATGGCTGAACTCTGGGCCACAAAAGCTCTGAAATGAAAGCAGTTTTTACAGCCGTCAATCTGACCGGCTTGCAAACTTTGCCCACACCAACTTCATGTCTAATGACGGGTATCATGTATTTGGGGGAACTTTGGCCAACGCAAGGCTTTTAAAGAAACACACTGAATTTTAAGTCTTGAATTACTGGAAACACTTTAAGTTAGACTAAAGAGTGGGACATTTATACATTAAAAAAATTCCAAATCCGTTTACAGAGTTTCCCACACGTTCAAATAAATGTAAGTTTCAGAGATTTATTTGCTAAAGTTTGGTTTTCTTTTGAGTTACTGCATTTTGTATGGGTGGTCTTAAACTTTTGCAAATGACTGTATTGTTTCAAAAGTGAAAACTACAAAATGAACAGGTTCATCTCAGGGTTGGGAGTTCCTAATATGTCAAAGTGAAGAGGAACGTAGATGAACTATGCCCACTGGCCGCTAATCTGATGATCAGAATTGACCTTATTCGCAAGTCAGCCATACTAAATTGAAAGTGAGGTTAACTTTTGATTTGGGGAACTCGAAAAAAATAAAAATGAAAGCAACGGAGTGAAAGTTCAATGCAAATTAACATAACACTGCTAAATACATGTAATTAAGAATTTGAGATTAGTCACATCAAAATGCTTATAGGCAACCTTTAAAAGAACTGGTTGTGAGGCATGAAACCAAGAATTGTCTGCCACTATCCAATTCAACAGATTACATGATCTAATATGAATTCTGGCAGTGCCATTCTTCTTAAGCAAAACATGACTTTTTACTGAGGTACAACCTCTGAAGTTGGAGGGGAAGGATAATTTGAGGTGAAGCAGAGACTTGGACAAGCCCCAAAGAATTGGAATTTACTTTGCTCTGAGGTCGGCATTATCCCTGAGCACTGCCTCATCGGCTGACAAGATTCTCTGCAGTGTCTGTCGTGCCTCCTTCCAGGCAGGTGGACCCAACGCCATCAGATCATTCAGGACAGGCTGGCATAAGGCAGTTCAAAAACCCAAACAAGCAAACACATTTACATCATTAGTTTCATCGGCACCGTGCTGAGATATCGTGTGATGTGGTGGAAGCTGAAGGCTGGAAAGCAATTCTTCAAAGCCTGAAGGTAGTTGACCACATGGTTCCCAAGGCAAAGGTGAAGGAATTCGTTAGTCAACCTTCAATACTGAGGACAGACTGACTGTTCACCCAATATAAACCATGTTAGATTTGTTTTACTATGCATCATACATATTCAGTTGCCATTCAGGCTTCATTAAACACACTGATCGATATTTAAAGGTGATGCCATCTTTTAAGTGATGCTTGCACATTGTACCTCAAATTGATGCTTTTCCAAGAAGTAAACTGCTCCCATGGTTAGCAGTGAAACAGTTTATTACATTTGCATACATGACTTGAGCATGGATCCTTGTTTGCATGCCAGTAGCAACTGGTGTATGGTGAGGAATGGACCACTGAAAATTTGGCTTTCTCATAAATATGTATGAAGAATAATGCAAAAGTAATTTGAAATACAATACATGTGCTGTGACTATGTGAATCAGCCAATCCTTTCAGCGCTGTCATAGCGAATGCACCTCAATAAAGTTCAAGCTCCAGTAAGGCGCATTTAGCCCATCGTTTTAAAGTGGGCGGAAAGCTGTGCATGTCGTCCCTACCCACAGAATCATGCCCACTTCCTACCTTGTCAAATGCATCCCTGCAGTCCGTCAGGTGTGGTCCACGGAAGAGCTCCTTGACGACCGAGAGGTCCAACACTTGGTCTCCAATAGCAACTCCAATCCGATGCACTGGCTGTTGTGTACAGAAAGTCGGAAAGACAAATGAACCGTGAAAGGTGATACATCTGCTTCAACTAGCCAACAAGTCTATTCTCAACAATTGGGGGGGGGTCGAGGGACAAGTGCCCCCCCCTACTTTTGGCAGGTTCTCTAATGTTTCAAAACAATCTTCCACAACTCAAATAGATCCCTTAATCGCGTCCAAAACACAGGGTCCCACAGTTGTATGAAAAGTGATCTGGAACTGTCACACATTTACTCACTAATAGGCCATTCACTTACAATTCTAACAATCGAACATGTGGAAACGTTCAGTGCATTTCTGCATAGCATCAAGTAGCGTGAAAGGGAATTTTGCCTCTTTGGAGGGTGTTACAACATGTACGGGTACATGATTGCCATAGTAAAGTCATGCAGGCCATGAGAATGACTTCGGCCTAACGTTAGGGTCTGAGAAGGCCTACGTGTGTCATGCTGTGTCTAACTCAAGTCCTAATGGAATGCTCATGACACCAGCATGACCGGGAAGTTTGTGCATTGCCACATGCATGACATGATGTTGTTACGCCCGAACTATAACATCAGTCCCAACTATAGTTAGGACTGTCCCAACTAGAGTGTTATAGTTGGTCCAGTCCAAGTACACCACAGTACCCCCAGAACTGTGGGGTCTGATGTCCGTCCTGCTCCTACAAACACGGACGTTGGACCCCACAGTTCTGGGGGTACCTGTGCTGTACTTGGACCGGACCGGACAGTGTCATGTCATAGATGAAGTGTGATATTTTAGATTGTGTAAAGTGTAAGATGCACAAAATTGGATAAGGTTGAGAAAATCTTTACAGAAACTGGTCAACAATAGTTAGGCCAGCCCAACTGTAGTACTACAGTTGGGATTGTCTCAACTATAGTTGCAACAGACGTAGCCCCAGACCGGGGGCCAGTCTACTGGACTCCTTCCATACCCTAAGCCCCACAGCAATCCATTCAAAAAGTGGAGACTCAGCGAAAATGCCTTCTCGGCAGTTAATCGCTGTAGTAAACAGTGGCCTAAATCGAAACCAAAATTTCACAGATTTCTACAAATTGGAAAATTGCCCAAAGTAATACATTGGGGGTTTGACTGTTGATGGGGTGAATGATCCATACACGCAAAACGGGTTTCACAGAAGGCATTTTCGCTGAGTCTCCACTTTTTGAATGGACTGTTGTGGGGCCTATACAAACGGAGTCCCAAAGACTGGCTCCCAGTCTGGGACTAGGTCAGACGCAGTGATAGTTGGGGTATAACACAGTCATGAACACTGGGGGTGGAGTTACTCTGTCATCAAGCAAGCCACTCAACTTCTTAAGCTAGGCCTACTCTAGGGAACCCTACTCCTCCCCATCATGAGTGATTTATCTCCTATTCGTAATACAGTTACGCACACGCAGCCGAGACTTGAGAAAAGATGAAAGTGTGAACATTCACAGTACGCTCGGCGTGTGTGCAAACGCAGCGAGTATGAACCAGCCATGATGAGGAGAGCGACGGCGGTGCGCACGTGCACGCCACGGTAGTAGGGTGTAGTTCCGATCTCACATTATCGGCTGTTGAGAAGACTCCATAGGGAAGGTTCTGAATGGGAAAGTCACAGTTTTGCTCATATGTAATAAAAGACATAATGAAGATGATTTCAAGTCAAAGTTTAACTCAAATATCCTTGGACACGTTAGAAGACAACCACCACTCTTCGTTATTTGTTGGTAGCAGAGGCGGTAGCACAACTGGGGAAAAGCACTTATGATAATTTATGCTGACGTCACACTTTTGGGGCCGGTCTAAAGGATCACCCGGTACCTACGGGTCCAGTCCACTAATTCAAGCCCCATTGAAAACAGTGTAAAATCAGCACCGTTCAGGGCCCAATAGCATGCACGCCGACATCCCTGAGATTTCTGAAACACAAATGAAATTCTTGTCTGGTCACTTATCTTTCAATTTCTTTTCAATTTTTTGTGGGTTAACCAATTACATTTTTAATTATTCCCACAAAACAAAATCACCCCCCCAAAAGTGATTTTTCCGAAGTCTGATTGCAGCCATTTTTCAAGAGGCAACCCTCAACTTTCTCGGGCACTTACTAGTAGGACCATTTTTCAACCGTACTTTTTAGCCCTTCTGCCCTCATATGAAAGCTCAAAGACCCAGGGAGTTGATCCTGGCAACGATTTACACAATCTCCCCATTTTGGGGGCCAAGCAATCTCCTTTTTCAAAAGATACTGTGGGGGGGCACTTTTAATGCTAATAAGCTGGTAAAAAATTCTCACTTGAATTAGTGGTCTGCACCCCCACACCCAGGCACCTGGATATGAATTATGCAAGATGTAGAGCTATAACGAGGATAGGAGGGCCTTGACTATTAGTCGGGTACTAGGAGCCACCGCAGACCGGTTTGAATAAAGTTCAGAAACTGTTGTAAAACTGAACGTTGTAGTGTTTATCTGAACGAAGCTTTACTGGTACTTTTAAAACACGTATTAACTGCGAATAACGGTGGAAATCTGTGGTCTGATGGTCTGCTTTTATTTTTTTCTTTTCATGTTGTTCCCCTCAATTTATTGTGTTTAATATTTTTCCTATTAAAGTCACCTGTCTGTGCTTTTTGTACCCCTAATAATTTTATGATGTAACAGTATCGGGCTTCATTTTCTGCTGTTGACAACTAAGTTTAACCGACAGAAATATCACACTTGTTTTTCCCGTCATTACTAGTGGCAGGGTTCTCCCCACGTACAAACTTGCGAATCGGGGCCGCTTATAATTATCTGTTCACAATGTATGTAAATATTTACATATTCACTATTTATTATAATGTTATGAAATCTCAACTATTGTTGCCAATGTCTGCATGAGTAAATAAATAAATGAATAAATAAAAAACGCTAGTTATTAGTAAGCTAGCAGAGGTGCACATCCCGAGCAAACAGGTGGTGTTTACAAACTTGAAAAAGTTTAGAACGAGTTGATAAAAAACAGAAAAAAAATACAGCAAATCTAGTTCAAACAAATCGCCCGCAGTGGTAATATGATGAGTAAACTGAAATTCAGACTATTAAGGCAGCCAAGGAACTCGTTTTGCCAGTTTTTATCCTTTGACGTTCGATTTAATGCCATTTTAGAGAAAAGTGGAAATTTAGGCATTCATGGTGACCCGCCGATACAAGGGCACAAGGTTCAAGCATGCATACGTCAGGTTGTATTCAAAATTGAGTCGCATTTTTATGAGAAAATTGCTCAGGATGTTGGGTTTCATCTAAAAACATGCGTTCCTTAGTTTCACAATGTAAATTTGCCACCTTTTACCTCGACAAAAAAAGGGTAATCTTCTCTAGGCGGGGCTCATAGTTCGCTCAAACTTCGAAACGTTTGGACCACGAATAATAACATCCAATGGTGTGGAAAATGTCCACTGGACATCTGGACATGAGTTTTATTCTCAGAAAATCACCGTCAAGTTACGCGCAGTCACATACAGTATTGCATAATTCATGTTACCAGCATTAGATTATGAGAATTTTACATAATTTATCATAAGTACCCTCCTCCAGTTGTAATATTATGCTGCCTTCTCGACCGCTTTGGTAAAACCATGGAGGTAGAATCAACGGGCCGTTTTCCAATATTCAATTCGGCTCCGTCGCAGGCTTTAACTGTTTTTTTTTACTACCTGACTTTGAAGCTGTAAGCGCACTAATTAGTCTAATAGTGCCATAAAGCATCAAATAGGACGCAAGAGGGCAAAAACTTACAGTAATTTAATTTGATTTAAACGCTTCAGGCCCACAATCGGGGATTGGTTTTGGGGACAAAGCATAAACGGAAACGAAGTTGAGTATTGGAAAACGGCCATGATCAACGTTGACTGTGATCACTTTATCAAGAGAGGGCGTTTTCATCTCTAATGGCGACGTAACGCTCGTCAATTTACGAATTTTTCGAAAACAATGTTGGAGTGAGGTAGGAAAGTTTTCTTGCCTTTGAACTTGTGCTGGTATGAGTGTGATGCGTAACTAAAGATGGAAGACAAGCTAAATAACAATCTCAAGATGGACCGTTAGCCTGACCTGAGAATTCAAGCCTGTACACAGGGGCCTACATGCATGTACATGCTGTGTATGAATTAAAAACCTACCCCCAGAACCGAGAATTGGTCGTGGAAGCGGGGCGGACGTCGGACCCCACAGTTCTGGAGTTATTGAAAACCTTCAAATTATGTCAATCATGTCATTGAACTTGCACTGGCTTTGTCATGTTTGTAGGTTTAGGCCGTCTTCTCATGTGTTCTTATTCCTCCATGGTCTTCTCAAAACAGAGATCAAAGCTGCTAGGCCTAAATAGGCTACTATTGTTGGTTTCCCTTATTGTTGATGTTATCATGGTTATCATTGGGGGTGACTTCAACTTTTTGGATATGGGAAGAGTTCCGTATACGGATGCAACTATTACTAATTACAGTCATGACAGTGGAACGCCACTATAACGAACACTACGGGGCCCATGCTAAATGTTTGGTACAGTGGTCATTCGGTTAAAGCGAATTAATTGCTGAAAATTTCGTTGCCATGTTGAATAGTGCCCTCTCTTGTTTAACTGAAGTGCAGCATCTTGTGATACTATGGTTTGCTGTTTTCTTGATGATTTGCCGATGCATTCACTTTAAGGTTTCTAGAAATGTATAGTCTAAGTATTAATTATTTTTGTTTTTTATTTAATCTTGAGTTACAAAATTGATATCAAGTTTGTCCTAAAAGTCGTGAAGCTACCACACAGGATCGATCTCTGATGCATGCTGTGGCGCATCTCAGTTGATTTGTGTATCAGCGGCGCCGTCTTTAGACTATTGTTAGTGCAGTGCCACGGTGCACATACTTGCGGTTTTCTTCCGCACCGATCATGCAGAGTCGCAAAACCAGTGTCCATTCAGTACCATTGATAACTAGTGGCTTTCCCGTCTAATCCTTGGGGGAAATAATGGCCACTTGTCACTTTCCAACATAAAAAATCATGTTGACATTCGGGGATTACAAACGGCAACTGAATAGTGTTTAGTAGGTTCTGTGATCAAATTACGACGATGTTCGGTACAGCCAAATGTTCGGTAAAGCGGCGTTCTGCTGTATAGGCTAAGCCTTTTTCATGTTTCATGTCATGCATTTGCGTATGCTAAGAAGATTTAAGAGAGGGGAACAAATTCATGACAAGAAAGTTCCGTAATGTTTGGTGAATGGATTTATTCCCCTCTAGCTTCGTTCGCTTACTCATGCGGGGTGCTAATTGAAGTTTTCTGGACATATTTTTGCTTTCTGATGGCTGTTAAGTCACTGTAGGAAAGAATTACTGGTGTTCATATATGGAAATCTTTCCAAAATGAGACTTATGAATCAGATTATTAGGAGAATGAATAAACTGTTTGTAAACTTTGGGCTTAAAATAGTTCTCTGTTTCAAAAATGAAAATGTGCCATGTTAGGATACATCAACAATAGAATTTTTTCAGACCAGTCTCAAAGGGTTTATGCACATGCACGGCATGTCAAGCGGCATCCGCATATGGAACTATTTCCTTGGATATAAGCTGGAACTCACGGAGCACCACAAATTCCAAAACAGCGAGCTAGCGTCCACATTGTCATTGCCAACCCACAACTTATCAGCAATATAGAATTGAATGAGAAGTCGTTATCGATTACTGTGGTTGCACCACACTTGTGCAAGGTTACTGTAAATGGCAGGTGCACGTTACATGGTGCTGTGGCTGCTCCAAATGCATGTGCACATCAGGTTTGAGCATGCATGGTTTAGTGTTATCCTGCAACAGTGATTAGTACATTCCTAGAATATAGTCTTCAAGTATCGCTCTCCATTGTATTATAAATATTTTGATTGAACCTGTGTAAACATTCTCCATGTTATGACACAGGAAATCTCGTTGTGTTAACACATTTGTCCAGCATGACATGGTTTAATTGACATTGGGCATGATTGGGCTTGGCTTAAAATTGAATTAAATGAAGTTCATTTGGGTGTTTTGCAGAAATCGTGGAGTACTCCGCAGAATTCAGAAGCAAGATAAAATTGAAGATGAGATGAATTGTCCAACAGCCTGATGTCAGACTTACATGTATTTATCTGTGCAAAGTTGCCCATGCAATAGAGGCCCCAGACATCATCATTGATGCACTTACTTTACACTTAGCACTGTGAAGCATTACGCCGCCTTTCCATATGTATGTTTTTTTGGGTGGGTTGCGTACACAATGCTTTCACGCGTTTCACTTTCATGGACAAAGAAATTTTTTTCATTTAACATAACACGTGTGCGTTCATGCGCTCAGCCGTCAAAAATGCCCTGGGAGTGATTTTGACAGATATGCAACGCTTGACGCAAGTGTTGACGGGCATATGGAGTTTCCGCCTTGAAAGAAATGCACCTGTTTTGCCTTTTTTGTTTATGCTTCTAATTTTTGTTGTATATGTATATGCATTTGTGTTAACAGGAAGAAATGCAAAATCAAAACAATAACGTCATGATCAGCCGACAATCAGGTAGCCGCAGTGGAACGCCCAACTCCATGATGGTCCTGGAACAAGGACACAAAAGCCCTTCAAGGTACTCCTAAGGCCTACCAAGCCTCACACACTAGAGCCAGTATGCTGGACAACCTCTATATTCTTGACCTTACGCCCAAAGGCAGAATTTTTGTGTGAGAATTTTTATTCTCTGAAATGTGATTACGCAAGTGTCATTCGTTGCCACACAAATTCACTCCCATTTATTTGCCTTAACTTGGAATGAGCTAGTGTCCCCAGTGCTTGATATGGCCTCAGAGAATGCCTAGTATTCCTCATATTGTGTATGGCAGTGATGTAGTCGAGACCACTTAAGACCTTCACAAGACCGCATGAGACCAGCACAAGACCCCCAGTCTGAGTTCAAGTCACAAGTTATTCAAATAAACTGCAACAAAGCATTCCTTTGTCATTATTCACACTGCTACTTGTGACTGGTCTTGGTCGTTAGATTGTGTCTGGTTTTATGTCTGGTCTTGTGATGGTCTCGACGTCAACACTGGTGTATGGGTCATTCCTTGAGGTTGGGGCACAACTTGTGACGGTGTCCTTGTTACATTGGTAACTTTTACCACCTGTCACGACCTGTAGAGTAGACCATTTACTCTGTCAAAATAACACACACCTCTGTATTCAGCCTTGCAAGATTTATTAACAATGTCAGTTTGGAATCCACATGCAGGGAAATAGCTGTTCATTTTTACGGAACCCATTTAACAATTGACACCGTCACAAATTGTGCCCCAACCTTATGGAATGACCCATCTTGCCAAGGTTAGGGAGGTACATGTTGTCCAACCGAGTGGCTCTAGTCAAAGGCTAATGGTTATTAACCACTGCTCCCATCTCTCCTCTTTCCAGCCTACCTGTACACTACTTGATTCTTGACAGTTAACATATTTATACATTGTACAGTTTCTGTCTGTTTTGATATTGATACTGGTAAAAAACTGTCTGGTGCACTTGAGTAAGCGACGAATATAATGGGAATGATGAGAGTGGTCAACCTGTAACAAATGTACTGGGTGAAGTCATTGGTGTCAAAGGTCAGTTTGGCAGGCATTAAGGAGTTTGTTTCCTTCACATGAAAACAACAATTAAATTATTTTTTGCATTGATGTATTTTGAAGGAGCCAAGCTTTTCCTCAAGTAGTGAACTCTGCTTCATTATTTTGCTAGGGGCTGTGGTGTACCTTCGATAACCTCCTGTCAGTCAGTATTTGTGAAGTAAATCTTGATTTTTTTTGTAATTTCAGACCGCCCTCCGGTAGAAGATCAGTCAATAGACAAGTAAGCTTTCTTGACATTTCTTATGCACAAATTGGACCTTTTAGGGAAATATCACCAAAATGAGAATGTTAAAAAAAAACACATTTGAAGTGAAACAGCAGAGGCGCATAGGTTAAAATACACTTGAACTGGACAAGATTAAGGTTCAGCACTTTTGAGTTATTTCCACTCGTTGGTCCAATGAATATCACTTTTGATTCCGGTTTAATTGATAAGTTGTTCTGTCTTTGGCCAACAGTCACCACTTAAAAGAGGGGGCAGCTCCTTGGAAATACTACCCTCCCAAGAAGGTAGGATAATAGTTGGAGAACTCAGCTGTGAATGTTTCAGAGCTTCCAGGCTGTCAGTTCTTTCACACAGTTCTCTCCAAATGTCATTTTTGAGAAAGAGGGTGTGGTTGAGAATCCTCCTAAACATCAACATCGTTAGACTGGCAGTAACATCACTGGGCGTGGTCTAGTGGTTATTTTAATCTTGGGTTTTTGTATTAGGTTAATTTTAGCCTGTACAATGTTTTGGTCAAATATGTATGTGAACACAACAGCATACCACGGTCGTAGGGTGAGACTTTGTCCATACTGGGTGTTTGGAGGCTATGTAGTCAATTTTTGCTATAAGACCACCTCAGTGAATAGCCCTAGCCACATCGGTAGCCTTTTTGGGGCTGTGTATAACAAGATTCAACAAGTCCATAATGGGGAGGTCAAACAGCCTCATCCATTAATCACTTGAATGGGACTGGCTCGACTCGTTATTGTTGTGTAACAAAGTCCAACAGACTTGTACACCTGTTGTACCTTGTTAGGTCTAGCAGGGTTAAGGGTTTTAAAGGGCATCATCATCAAAAATATTCTAATCATTTTCTTTCTTGCAGAGGAGAGAAGTGGGACCTCAAGTAGACTCAGTAATGATGGAGTGAATGTGGACAGCTCACGCCAGACTCAAAGTGCAGGGGCAATCAGCCGCCTTAGTTTCACAGAGGATGAACTTGGCAATGGTGATGGAAGGGGAGGAGGGGTGGAGCTGAAGAGAAGTAGCAGCATAGATGGGAGGGCGGAATTGAAGACGCCAGACTCTCCCAGGAAGCAGGTTTATCTAACCACGGTCAAGAGGAACTTCGAGCAGTGAGTAGGAAGTTGTGGGTGTTGGATAGTTTGGTGATGGGCTTGTTTGCTGGCTGGCAGGCTGGTTGACTGGCAGGCTGATTGGCTGGCAGGCTGGCTGGTTTTCTGGCTGGCTGGCAGGCCTAGGCTGGCTGGTTGGTTGACTGGCTGGCTGGCAGGCTGGCTGGCAGGATGGCATGCCTGCTGATGGCTGGAAGGTTCCAAACATATTGCTGGCAGACTGGCTTGTTGGCCATTGTCTCGTTTTTCTGGCCTGTGGATTGTAAGTATACTGGTAGGTTGGCATGCTAGAAGACTGGCTTGTTTGCTGATGGTTTGTTGTGCTGTTTGCCGGGAGGTTGCAAGCACATTGCTGGCAGGCTGCTCGTTAGCCAGTGCCTTGTAGTTTTGCCAGCTGGTAGGTTGAAGGTGTGCTGGTAGTTTGGCATGCTGACTCGTGTGTTAGGGGCTTGTTGGTTTTTCCTTATAAATGCAAGCAGCAAATATAAAATGTTACCTGATTTCATGGCCTTTTCTTGCAGGCCATTTCGCTGAAGATTTTCCAGTGTTCTGCTTTCTAGCTGTGGCTGGTTTAGTTCCTTTGATGGTTGAAGGTTTGATATTATTTGCCGAGTGTGCCTTCAGCAAATCCTTACAGAAGTGTTCAGATGGAGCATCTTAAGAAATATAATTTTTAAATACAGTTTTGCGTATTTTTTTCTCGCAGACATGGAATGCCAAAGAATGAAGAACTGGCCAAAGCTGTCCAGAACCTACCATCCCTTCAACACGGAGTCGTTGGCGATCCTCCATCATCCCTGCACACAACTCGCGACTCATCACACAGGAAAGAGCAGAGGGAAAGGCCAAGCCAGCACGAAACAGGCACCGACAACAATGAACTGAAAAACCCAGGCGAGATTGAGACTACTGTGGAGAGGTTGACCCTTGAAGAGGGTGAGGGTCAGAGGTCAAATGACAGAGGTCACAGTGATGAGATGAAGGACACAGACTCATATTATATCAGCCATGGTACTATTTCCAACAAGTCAAAAGGTGGGTGTCGTTGTTATTCAGTACTTTGCAGAAATGTAAAGTACAAAATTACAAAGTGTAGAGTGGTGTGTCAAATCAAGTACATTTGGGCAAGAAGTCAAGTTTAGGGTATTGCAATACTAGTAAAAATACACACACTTGTACATGTATTTCAAATGCTGCATTTTGGGGGGAAATGGAATATTTTCAAATTGAAAGGTTTTATTTGGAATCACTCTATTTCTCATCTCGAAAATAAGAAGAAAAGGCTTTAAAGTTTTAGTTAACAAAAAAGTAATTTGGCAATCAAATTTCTGGTTCAAGTTTTATAGAATACTTAAAGCAGCAGTAAACTCTTAATATACTGAGAAAAATCACTACAGTGTCATTTTAGCTGGTTCTCCATTTTGTAGCTGTAGCCATTTTACATAGCCAATATTCCCTTTGAGAAAATATTTTGTAAGGAATAAAGCGTCAGACCCTTTCACTTCAAAAATAATTCAATGCATCATAAAAATATTCATAGTGATAACCATGAACAGAAAAGTTCTGTTGGAGACGTGCTGTGTCAAGTTTTCCTTTTTCTTTCAAGTTGAGGCATATTACGTATGTACGATGCACATGTATATATTTGCTTTTCCAAACGAAAACTGAACTGACGTGCCAAATGTCATCCAGTAAAACACAAGAACACAGTAATTACCCCTGTGAGGTGGCACTTTGGTCCCCCAAGGGGCCAGAAATCACGTTTTGATCTCTCTACCAAGTGCCACATGACAGCCGACCAAAATTCTGTAACTTTTAGAGGTGGTATTAATCACCAGGTCACCCTGTCAGTTCCTGAGACTGGGCGGGGCAAATATCTCTCCCCCATATGTTTGTGTACAAAATCACTGCTCCCATGTGTCTGTGTACAAATCCCTGCTCCCATGTGTCTGTGTACAAATCCCTGCTCCCATGTGTCTGTGTACAAAATCCCCTTGAAATTGTTTGTGTTGTTGAAATCAACTCCCCCCCAGCTCAAACCACAGACCACATGCCCCAAAAGGACAATTTCCCCACAAAGCATACTTAGAAGCCTGCCTGGGAGGGTTTACATCCAGTTTGTGCCCCTCAAAAAGGCGGGAAAATGCAATTTATTAGGCAAATCTAGCACAAAAATCAATTCAATCCAAGAATGGACTAAGGTGCTGCAGTCTTGTTGAAATCAAGGACATCCTTTGTCGCAGAGCTAAGATTGGTAATATCAAATCCCCACCAAACTGTAGTTGGTGATGGGTAGAGAGCTGTGATTTACTGTTTATTAGTTGGTTTGTGTGGTTGTTGGGAGAGGAGACAAATATAAGCAGAGCTCCCTGGACATACCCATGAAGTTGGTACAGACGGTTTTAGATATTGAATGGGTCTTGGTATGTGAACGGTGCATTGTTGTAGACCTTTCCGGTTTTTAGTGAAATGTTTGTTCGTTTGTTTGTTTGTTTGTTTCAAAGCATACCCAGCATCAGCAGCAGCCAGTATTTCTTCCACTGCAGGGAGTGACTCCTACTATCTCACTCATGACAGAGATTCATCATCCACATCTTTTGGTTAGTCTGGCAAAGTAATATTTAGAGGAGTCTCAGCAGAATTTCAAATGTCTATGCGCCTCCTACGCGTGTTACTTTTTGGAGCGTGGCTCATTTCTGGTGGATATGAGAAGTTTGTTTAACCTCAATCCTTCAATTTCGATGTGATGATTTCACACCTCAGCGTTAAATAAAGTTGACTGAAGGAAGATTTTAACCTATACCTCTAGAATTCCATACCTGTACTCTGTTACCACCAATCAAAGTGCTGGATAGTTTAGCTGGGAAACCACTGGTATTTTTTTGGAGGTCAAAGCAACATTTCCATTAGGTGACATTTGATGAAAAAGTACTGAAAGGTAGGCTTAACTTTGTGCTTCCCATCCACCCCCCGGTATTGTTTAGACCTGCAAATGCGGACACTTTGATCTTGATGGAATACTTCCTCTGTGGCCTCATGAAACAAGGACAAAAGCAAGAAGCAAGAAAATACCATTTCCGTGTGGTGCAACTTATTCAAATCAACAGATACCAGGCAATCTTCCAGAGAAGCCGAGGAGCCACAGGAAGAGCAGGTCGTGGGAGCAATTTCAACGAGCGATGTCTCTGCCGAGGTTGAGGGAGATAATGATGACAGCAGTGATGATGATGACGATGACGATGAAGAGGAGGAAGGAAAAGCACCCTTTCAGCTTCTCGGAGAGGTAGGATACTACATGAAGCAGGGGTAGGGGGCTTATTAATCAGTGACTAGAATCAGAAACCATTACTGCGGTGCTACCATGCTCACTAGCAGGTTGTGGACAGGTGTCAAATCCTCGTCGACTGATAGGGTGTTTACAACTTTCCAAACTGTACATGTACCTCATGTCAAATGCGTGTGCTTACTTGCATTAATGTGTGTGGTACTATTCATTAACCCTATTAAGCACACCTGAATCTTCCAATTTTAATATGATTTTGCACACACCCTAGGGAGTTAGGGTTAATGGTGTGCTGCCGGATTAATCTTCAGCCCTAAATACTCTTTCTTTCTAGAAATTTTAGTGTCCCAATTTTTTGAAATTAGACCCTCAGAGATAATCTATTCCCTCTTCTCCCGCACCTGAAGTTAAATGGTCCACATTTTGCCACAAGACTACGTTTAATCCAACTGATTTAACCGATTGTATTTCATAGTTTCTGGAAGCAGTCATGGAGGAGGACTATGAAAGCGCTGAGAAGCTGTGCAAAATGGGTGAGTCTAATTGGCTTCCTATTTTCTTTGGGTCGTGTTACATAACCAAGTATTGTCAGATGGCTTTGACACTGATGTTGATGACCCATGTCCAGTCACTTGAGCGTATTTGGTGTCATTAATCATCAAATCCAAAATAGCCATGCTGTAGGTCACTTGAGGTAATATGCATATGTAAGATAAGCCCTTTCAGCACCATCAAGCACAAGCTAACATGCACTGACCATACTCGTGCTGGCATGACATCAGGGTGATTCTATTATTTTGGGGTCCAAAAGTGTGACCTTTTTGTGTCCCTGTAATTTCACCTCACCTGTGTAATTTTACAGGGAAATCTCACAGAAGTTGATTTCAAACTGTTTGAATTTGTTTTGCAGTTAATTTGCATTAATTAACCACTCTTTGAAATTACAGAATGTGTTCTGAAACTTACAAAAAATTTGTCAGATGTGACTGGGACACACACAAAAATTGGACCCCTAATTTATAGAATGACCCAATCCAGGCCCATCAGGTACTTTTACCCTAAATGGTTTTGCTTCATTGATATACTGAATGGGCTCACACCTGCCAGTGATATTGAAACTGTCCTTTTACCAAATCTTATAAAGTCTATGATCTATGGGTGATTTTTTACCCATTTATGATATGTTTATGGCAGTTCTGCTTTATGAACCCGACAACACTGAAGCTAAGCAGTTCCAGCCCCTGATTGAAGAGATGCTGAAACGAGGTATTTATTCCCAAAGTGTACCTTAAAATTCCTTAAAATGTACCTCAAAATTTTAGAAAAAGGGAAAAAAACCAGCTGCAAACAATTTTGAAGACTATTTTATTTCAACTTTCAAGTTATTGAAGAAGAATTTATTTAAGGAGGAATTATACAGGTCTTTATCTTTTTTAAACCAAGTTTAATCAATCAGTTTTATCGACCTTTTTAAAGCTGAGTAACTTTTAGTTTCATTGTTTGAAAAAAAAAAAATTCTTGAAAATTTTAGAGCGAGAAGCACAGTTGTGGGGTAGTGAGAGCGATGATGGAGATGACGAAGACGATGATGAAGATGACGAAGATGACGAAGAGGACGAGGATGATGAAGAAAGTGACGAAGATGACGATGAAGATGAAGAAAGTGACGAAGATGACGATGACGATGAAGAGTAAGACGTAGTATCTTCAATTCCTTCAAGAACAGAAATCCACAGTGGTTGATTCAGTGCACATGAAATAGAAGTTGGAAGTGCCTTATTACACTGCTAGCTACTCAGTTCTAAAGACGAGGTGAAATAAGTTACTCTTGACTTTTCCACCTGCTTGTACCTTGTACACACTTTCCAGGCCTGTTTGTGGAATTATGCCCTCAATGACAGTGGAAACTCTGCACATGGTGCTCAGGAATGAAGGTGTTAATATGAAAAGACCTCTTTTAACTATTAAAGGGGGAAGCTTTTATAATCATGAGTAACTGATTCTTCTTATTGACGTGAGTACAAATTTGAATTTGGGAACACACTCATGAACAAGCTCCTAGCAATGTGTTTTCAGGTGCAAGCCACATCAGTCATTTATTGGTTTAGTGTTAATGAGACCTTGTGCTTGATTTCACTTCAGTTCCAGCGAGGAGGAAGGGGAGACAGATGAGGACAAATCTGAGGCACAGGTTGAGAAATGACAGGTGTTCTTCAAGTACACTTTTATGCATCAAATCACAGCCTTGTAAAATGCTAAGATTTGTGCAAACTCCCATTTATTTTACTGATGTCACATTCAAGAGGACCAACGTTTACATGCATAGTAGGAAGATAAGTGTTATTGCAGGTTGGGTTTGCATGCTGCCTGAATTTTTTTAAAAAGAAATTTCATGCTATGTTAGAACTGTTGGCAGAAACTCTGGCGTGTTTGGTGGTTTTTGTGTGTGAAAAGGGGAGTTATGTTACTCACGTTGGATTGGAATCCACAACATTCTGCTTTCAATTGCCAATATTGTCAGCCATTAGGCCACATTACAGCAATCAAGTTTACTTGATAACCATGGTCAACCGCAGTTAGATTTTGTTGGAGGTTGGACTGGTGCAAGTTGACCATTCAGTACCAACCTACTGGTTGGCTTTCTGGCAGTCAGTAGCTACATATTGTAAAGTACAGAGCCAGGATTATGGTGTTGCCAGCATCTGACGACCATTTCCATTCAGTGCTTACCAAGAGTTCAAGTTACATGATACAGAGGTTGGAAGTACCCAAATAGTACTCAGACATCACCGGCTGGGGTCTTTGTTACATCAAGGTCACATGAGCAGTCACATACAGGGTGTCCAATCCAATACATTCTTGGTATCAAGAATCTGAGTACTGTTTGGTAATACAGTGACATAAAGTAGAACCGGTTTTTTGAAAGTTTCTGTTTTACTCTTTACCAGCATAATTTTCAGGCAGTGGTTGCCAAAACCTAAGGGAAGAATTCACAAGCTTGTCATGGACAGATATAATCGGCACTACTGGGGGATGTACCTTTGAATAGTTTGGTTTCACCCTTTGCCTACAGAATCTCTTCTTAAGGAGTTCCCAGTAAGCAATTTAAGTTTGCAAAGGGCACAGTTGATAAACCAAATTTCCCCTCCCCGATGGAAAATCCCAGTTGATGGTCATGGACTCGTTGGAAAACGATTATTGGTCCTGCATTCCTGTGTATTTAGTGCAGTTTCACAGAGCACCTTCTATCTTTGTATGAACAAAGACGACGAGTATATGGTCGTTTGAAGATGACTTGATGATCCACTGCATATCACCCTCTGCAGTGAAGCAAATGTTGGTTCAAGGAGATCAGACGGGCCAAGCATTGTGGATACTTAAGGGCGCAACCACTTTTTTGGAGGGGGGAGGGGATTATGTACCTGTACTCCCAATACTTTGCATTCAGAACTGTTCAAGGGTGGTTTTTTTTTTCCCCCTGAAGAAACAGAAAGCAATATGGCAGAAAAGTTGCAGTCTTTCACTGGCTAATGCTATAGGGGCGATTCACAATAGTGCGCCACCATGAATTTGCAACGTGTTGGCCAATCACAGCGCACGAAATTTGTCAGCCCTTTCCGAATGCGCATTGGGTTGACAAATTTCGCGCATTGTGATTGGTCAACGCGTTGCGATCTCTTGGTGGCGCTCTATTGAGAAACGCCCGTATTTCAGCCAACTCCTTATTTGTGGCAAGTGTGAAAGAAAAATCTGTGTCCGTCCTCTTCTTGTGCAGATAAATGTATATGCTTACAGAAAAACTGTATGTACAGAAAAATTGAATTTACATCTACGTGTAAATATGACAAAGCATGATACATGTTTTCAACAATAGCCGGCCTTAAAATATCATGGCAGTATTTATACTTACTATTCAAAAATACTTTGCAACTATAAAACAGGAATGCCGTCCAATGATTTTCTGTACAGAGTTGTGATTTTGACATATTTTCTACAGTTACAATGTTGCTGTTGTGATTGATACATATTTGATTTGTATGCTGTTGAAATAAAGGCATCAGTTGTCAAAACAACACGATTTCCTGTCAAAAATAGCTCAACAAACAACACAAAGACAAGAAGTGTTTGAAGTGTGCCAGATGAGTTGCTGTCCACGGGGGAAATAATTTTGGACTTGCGACAGATAGGTTGCTGGGTTTGAAAACGATGAGAGAGAAGGACACCAAGTACTAACCTCTGCAGTGAATTGGCCATTTTCGAGGTTTGTGGGTTGTGTGGAATCTTTTGCTGTGATAATACTGGTGTATCAAAAGACCATCACAAGACCAAAGAAGACCGTCAAAAGACCATCACAAGATCAAAGAAGACCGTCAAAAGACCATCACAAGATCATCAAAAGACCATCACAAGACCAAAGAAGACCGTCAAAAGACCATCACAAGAACAACACAAGATCATCATAAGACCATCGCAAGACCAAAGAGGACTGTCAAAAGACCATCACAAGATCATCAAAAGACCATCACAAGAACAACACAAGATCATTGTAAAACAATCACAAGAACAACACAAGATCGTAAGACCATCACAGGACCAAAGGGGACTATCAAAAGACCATCACAATGTCATCATAAGACCATCACAAGTCAAGTCAATCACAAGCCCAGCCACGAGAGCAGTCATAAGTAAAAGGGTGAACGGCAAAGGAATGCTTTAGTCACAGTTCTTTTGAAATATCTTCTGACATGGTGTTAGACTGAATGATTGTGATGAACTTGCAAGGACTTGCAGGAAAGAATTTATTACCTCTTTGTCAGTTGCAATGCAAGTCACCAGCTATCCTATGCAAATTAGAACTGTAACAACTGCATCTGGTTACTATTGTTCATTCTCTATTACTTATGCTTAGTCGTATGCAAAGAATTATGCTTGCACATGCCACCAAAGTATTTGCTCGGCTGATGGTCAGTGTCTACAACACTGAACAGGGTGTCATAACACCTTTAAGAAAGTTTTGTCAGTTGTCAGCGGCATGAAATTTCCATACATGACTTCCCTTTAAGTTGTAGTCTCAACTTATGGAAAAAAAAACAAAAAACAGATGGTGGTGACAACAGGATCGTAAACCAATGAGGTCTGAATTGTTAGAGGTTAGCATTTAAAGTCCTCCAAGGGTGAAGAGGGTGGAAGCATTGGACGCAAACCCTAATGTCTTGTCCCTGGTCTCTGTTTAAAGAACCTTTATTGTTCTCATGAGGTTTGCCTTTAGGTGATGCTTCCCCTTGACTGGACCGTGTAAGCAGAAATAGAGCCCAGTGGCCATCTCGGCTTCGATAGTGGCATTAAATCCAAAATTCATGACAGCACCTGGAACCTGAAAGAAACGAAGCAAATGGATTTTTAAAAAGTAAACCCCTCCAAAAAACAACAAACATGGGAAACAACTTAAAACACATACATATGTTTATGCTGAATACCTGCGTGGACATTTCGCTTGCTACATGCTAGCCCAACAACCTTACATATGTATACTTGCGGGGTATTTCCTTTTTCTCGTGTGCAAAACTCCCACACAACACGGAAAAACTTTTAAATCACTGCCATTTCAACCAAATTCAGTTTCCTGGGTCGAAATTTCGACCGTATGTCCCTTGTATAAAACACTTCAATTTGCGACGATGAATGGCACTTGAAAATTCCTCCTTTTTGAGTAAATTTGAAATATCTATTTTGTGAAATTAATTTTGGGGTACCACTTTAGTACCCCACAAGGATCAAAACTGGCCTTGTGGGGTACTTTCCATTGTTCTGGTACCCCACAAGGCACCATGTCCAAGCACACAGATACTTGTTCTGTAGCTGTGGGGACCATACATGAGTTGAAAATTAGATGTATGGACAAAAATGTCGTAGGGAATAATCTGTGTCCCCACAGCTTGTCTGCGACTTTCGTAACAAATGAAACTGCTCTCTCAACACAGTGAAGGCCTCTGCACCGAAGGAAATAGGAATGTCACAGAAATGTACATTGTTGCATGTGTGAAATAATAACCAGTGAGCATTTGGATGTTCAGATCATCAAATATGTTTTACAGTGTTAGTCCTTTCAGTGCGTCACTGATTTGGAATTGTAATGACCCGCTCCCACAAAGAAAGTGTGGTGATTTGTTGTAAGGCTCTGTTCAAAATAAACAAGTCTAGTTCTAATCAACATCACCATCCGTGTTCTCAGTGAAAGTTGCAGCCATTGTAAGCAGTTGAAAAAGACATTTCCTCTGTGAATATGGGCAGTAATCCAGGGGGACAGTCAGCTCTAGCTCCACCCTTCCCTCTAACTACCCCAAAATATTGCTGCATCTGTAAGATGTTACTGCATCAGTGTGTGGCTGGGTGACAGTCGTGATGGTGAACTCACAAGCTTCAGTTGCCGCAGTGTGCTGTTCATTGCTGACACCACCCTGTCGGTTGTGTCTCGCAGCACAAAAGGCTGCCATTCTTTCTCCAGCATGAGGGAAATAAACGCCTTCACTGCAGACAGTTTCTCTTCCACATGAAATGTTCCTGAAAAATGAAAAGGGCATCTTCTCAGATGAATGACCATCAATGTTGCCATGGCAACATTTCCCACTGAATATGCTTCACATCTATTCAGTACTTGTGGCCCCCAAGAATAAATCCATTTAAGTTAGCGCTCACTTGGAATCGTGAAAAGCATTTTGTATGTTTTGGACTGTCAATGAAGGTATTCTCTTCATATGGAAATAGTATGCTTGATTTATCTCAGATACGTGAAGCATGTTGTAAAACCGTGCTCTCTTCTTTTTGAATGCTTGAATTGTAAAGATATGGTGATAAGCCCTCCCCCACACTCAAAACACATCTAGAAAGGAAATTTTAAAAGGTCATTTATAAACAAATTGTGATATTTTACACAGTGTACAGAAAGAAATGGTAACAGAGAATCCGACCAATTTAATTTATTTTCCTCTGAATACACAACTAGAAACAATGAAAAATGTATGAGCTCAAGCTTGGCAGTAGATAATTACCTTGTAGGAGCACCCCATCTGGAAAACGGATCCTAATGATTGTATATTGATAACGTCTAGACTCCCTTGGGTCATTAGCCTGTGAACTAGAGAAGAAAATACTGTGAACTGACTCAAAGTATAATGTCCTTTTCCTATTGATGTACAAAACTGAATTTATCTTCTTGGGAGTGTTTTAAACTATGCCGAAAATAAAAGAAAAAGAAGACAACAAGAGAAGACAGCAGCACTGTTCTCTGATCAGCTTTGAAAACAAATTGAGAATATGTCAAATACATGTATCTTGGATATTCTGTGACAACCCCAATCTAAGATATTCTGCATCTGGACATCTCTGACTTGGGATATCCCAGGGCCTATGTAATCTGTATCTGAGACATGCTGTCAAAGTATTTAATAAATTAGTATCTATTGCCCGACTGTGCAAAGTATATCACCTTAGTAAGTAAGTGTGGCTTATTGAAGAAATAAAATCAGTATACCCTGGTATGATATCATAAAAGTCTCTAGGAAGGTGAAACTCCTCGGCCTTGTGGGAAGGGTAGTAGATGCGGACGTCCCGATGAAGTGTCGCCTCAGAGGGCTGGGTGTTTAAGAGCACATCTCGGGCAGATTTGATCTGGTCAACATCAGAGGCGCACTTTTTACTCATGACAAGAAAAGGCATTTCAGTATCTGTGATAAAGAATAGAAGTACATGCAACTGTTTTTCCTGTAAGGAGGATTTTTTAGGGTTTTTGAGGGGGGAGGGTAAGAGATAGGAAGGAAAGGTTTGTATGTTGTCATCAGTTTAGGTTTTTTACAAACTTACAAACTGTTCAAATTAGGACATTTTGCGAAAATAAAAGCTGATTAAAAAGGGAAATTGTAATAGACACTAGAAACAGATATAATCTTTTCCTTAAAAAAGAAAATTTGAGTATCCTCGTGGTAGAGATCCGCACTGAATGAGAAATATATTTTGTTGAATGTTTAGAAATTATCAAATGCTAACAGTTCCCTGGAATGTTTGAAATTTTTTTGGAAACTGTTGGGGCCATTTCTAGGAAATTTCTAGACAACAAAATTATTTTCCTAAAAATTGCAAAATTTATGGAGGAAACTCATGCAAAGGTCAGAAAGGTGAATTCCTTGTGATGCAAAAAATACACAAAAACAAAACACAAACAAGCAAGCTCCAGCCTTTAGAGCTATTGCATGGGAAATGATGCTGGGAGATCTGCACAATAATTCCATTCCCATCATTTCCATACCTTGGCACAGAAGTTTCTTGGGTTTGAAGCCCACTGCCTCCAGGAAGTCCCTGGCACCAACAACAGGAACCACTCTCTCTTGGAAGATTTTGTTGTGTTCCGAGATCTTCCTGTATTTCTCCTCAGTAGGGTTATTGCACACATTGTCAAGATACCTCCAGGAGGAAGGAAAAGGTACAAGAAATAAACTGAATAAAAGATACTGTTTGAAAGATACTGGACAATGTGAAAACTGTCATTTTGAAATGGACGTAGAATAAAAAATTAGGTCTAGTAAAAAGGATCAAATTGAACGTTTGGCAAACAAAGGTGGATCAGAGGTAAGGTTTGGTTTTTTATTGATAGAGCAATTTTTTTTTACTTCTCTTTTAAGAGTAGAACAAAACTTTGAGGATTTCTTAATTCATGTAATCTTTTGTAGGGTTTAGGCTCAAGGTTGGTACTTTTTACACACTCCAGGGAAGAAGAAATGTGAAATACATGAAGTCACAAAATTTGTCTTGAGTCTATGCATGCAAAAAACCCAAAGATTTGGTTTCTTTTTTGTGGAGGGGCTTTCCCTTGATTTGCTCCCCCCCCATCCATAAGTGTTAGCAACATGCCCACCTACTCCTTCACCCATCATCCATCCACCTCTCTGCCTCCTGCATCCTACAACTTACTTGCACAAGATCTGTAATCCGGCCTGCAATCTTTCCTTGTTCCTGCTCAGTGAGTGGATCATCAGTACAGAGGCTTCCAATGGTCTGCACTGCAGCATCTGACAGTGAATAGAGTGCAGGTACATTCAATGAAATCCGCAGAGGCTTTCACAAACTTTTCTGGTCAAAAATTTTTGATGTCTGCTTAGATACTTTATGGAACTAAGATGCTTGACAGCTACATCAAAACTCGTTTGATTTCTAAAGTTTTATTAGAAATTTGCATCTTTTATTCTGAACATTTGATACCAGATGTGAATACTCCATTCATCCATGATGTTATTAAAGCACCTAAGTACTTGATGCTCCTTTTCAACCTTCATCTGACAGAAGAAATTTAAGGCTCTGGGATGGATCCTGAAAGCTACTGCTAGTAATTCTTCATTTAGGACAAATATTTCATAAATATGCTTCATATCAGGCACAAATATGGCACTGAAATAAATAAAAATTAAAACGAGATAATTAGAGTATAGGTTTTCCCAGCGGAATTCGTCATTATCGTTTATTCGTTGCTCCCATGTTTCTTTTTCATACGCTAGAGCCTTCAAATTCATTTACAGGCATTGAATAGTGTACCATACTAGCCTTCAAATTCATTTACAGGCATTGAATAGTGTACCATACTAGCCTTCAAATTCATTTACAGGCATTGAATAGTGTACCATACTAGCCTTCAAATTCATTTACAGCCATTGAATAGTGTACCATACTAGCCTTCAAATTCATTTACAGGCATTGAATAGTGTACCATACTAGCCTTCAAATTCATTTACAGGCATTGAATAGTGTACCGTACTGTAACAAAATCAATTTAGAAATTCACCAAATTGAACGCCAAACACACACGGCTTTTCCAAGTTGAATGCTGACCCTTCACTTTTTGAATATCGCATGCTCTTACTATTAAATTTAATGATCAGTTTTGCTCTTTGAATAGTGATATAGATCGTCAATTTATTTCATGCTAATTTGAATGAAAGTGTCGCTAATTTGTGTGCAAAGATGATGAATTTGGTCGGGAAAACCTATAATAAAACAGATTACAGTTTTGTAAACCCTGGGCACAGTGCCTAGTGTACCTCACAGATAATTATCCAGCCCTGAATTCCTAGCTTCCTGGTACCAGACACTGACCCTCTTCAAATGAATGAGCAAATGGTGGTCTATGGTTGCCTTTGAATAGATGGCACTGCATCCAAAAGGACACTGGAAGAAGACGCAAGAGACAGACAGCCCTCTGTTGTCATCTTTATTGACCCTTTCAGGTGGAGTAGATGAGTCACGGAAGTTATCAGTCCTCTTGTCTCCACAACTGACCATCTTTAATAAATGCAAGAAAAATGTGCAAAAACTACATTTTCGTATCCCATTAGTGTTTATAATTCTGAACGTCTTTAGATGATTCAATAACACCATATTTTACAAAAAACTATTTTCAGGATAAAGTGATGATAAATAAAGATAACTAAATTTCCAGTGGATTTTGTGTTTTCCCCTTACTAGGAAATCCCTTCATTTTCCCTCTAATAAATATATGATCTTTTTCCAAAGCTTCAGAATAATTTTCATGGAGTCAAAACATGTTACATAAATCTCCCTTTCTGAAATTAGACTTCACTCTTGTCTTTGATTTCACCAGCTTTTTGATCCCAAACTTTTTAAGATTCTAGTTCGATATGATTTAATCAAATTGTATGATATATGAAGAAAAAGCCGGGAATGTTTTCATTTTCAATTAAGATGGGTGACATCAAGTATGGTTCCAGTGCCAGGGATGATGTCTAAGCTGAAGGTGAAACCAAGCACTGACTAGGAGAAAGGCCCCCCACTCTCCACCAATTCCGGCAATCATTATATCATTTCAGTGACAATCTTATGGAGGTCAATTGCTTTGCATGAAAGTTCCCACAGGTAGACCCCTTGGTACTGCCTTCAAACAGAAGAAATTCCAATGACTGAAAGCACTTTTAAAAATACTGTCTACGCAGTGATTAATGGAAGTGCTAGTTCATGAGTTATGCAAGATTTGGCAGAAGGCTGTGGTATTTCTAGCTTAGTGGGACGCTGCAGTGTTGCTTCATTAATCATCACTTCACACCCCATCAATTATGTTTGCTGAGAAAATGTTTATTTACCCTAAATTATATTCGAGGTAAAGGCTTCATCACTGATGCTGCCTTTTAAACTGTGCAGTGATCTTTTGCATGCTGTGTTCATTTGCATCAAAGCCTTCTCTCGACAATACACACAAATAACATCCACGGGGGTCATTATTACCGCCTGTTTAAGAAACCAGCTGGACTTAATTATCTTTGCTTTACTATATAGTGTTTGAATATCAAATTCCATGCAGACTTCTATTAATGAGCGTTCCATGGAAAAGTCTGATCAACATGCACTTCCAATGATTTCTAGTTTTGTACAGCTCTATGCAAAATACTCTTTCTAAAATGTACACTGCTGGTCTCAAAAATAAAATATTTCAACTCCATCATATTTTAATTTGTAGCTCAAAAATTACATCGCAAAATGAATGATATATATGACAGTTTCCACTATTATTTGTACATTTCCAACAATTCTTCCTGAAAAGGCGAATACACTACTTAAATGTACACAGTCACAAAAAAATGAGACGTAAAATTCAGTTTTATATAATCCTATTCATGTTCAATCAACTCTTAATAATATGGTTTAAAGAATGTAGATTTAGTGTCATAACTGAAATGCACTAAATATATAAATCTATATTATGATTGTTTTTATTCTGAAAGAGTTGTTTATTAAAGATATTTCTAGCTGGGGAGCCAACAGCAAAAGCAGCCGTGTCAGATTTCAAAGTCAGTGTAGCCTTTTCCACATCAAACAATTTGCAAACTATAAAAATTACCTTCTGATTTGATGCCATTTTCAGAGAAGGGCTACCTTGCATCTCCATACCTATCCAGGCCACAGCTTGAGCAGAAAGCTAGAAACCTGCGCCAAAGGAATCACTGAGTACAAACTGACAAGCAAAGCTAAGACAACACTGATCTCTCTTCTTCTTGTGTGACTTGCTCACTCGCAGCCCTGGAGCATAATGCAATATCTAATGACATGATGCCTGGGCTTCCCTTGGTGAGCTCATTTTTCACACCCTGCCTGCACTTCTTAGTTTTTCTTGTTTTGGCTGTCAGTCTAAAAATACTCACCCGGAGGTTGTGATGGCACAGGGGAAAAAGTGCACAAGGCTATATTATTTGATGCTGTTGTGTCTGGCCTCTGTATAGTAAATGTGTTTTATGGCCAAAAATGGTGTCATACAAAGACAATTATGATTCCTTGAGATAAAAAGTAAAAGGAAATACAGCCCCAAGTACAAGCAAAATGAATAAATCACATAGGCCTATGAACAAATAAGAATCATTGTCAATTAAGATAACAAAAAATAAGTTTATTTAATGTAAAGTAAATTTTCCACAGATTTCTTCTGTAGCACTCAAAGGTCTCTAATTATATGATGTTGTGAAACTCTATGAAATATTCTGAATTTTTCTAATCTAATGCTATTTCCCTACAAAGTGGGACTTAAATCTCTGTATTTTAGAAGAATAAACAGATAAAAGTAATTTATTGCTTTCAGTGTCCTCGCAAGCTTTTTTCTTTAAATGGACTTGATAAAAATCCTCCTGTGTACACTGTTAAAGTAAAACACCCACCTATGTTTGAATTAGCCACATTCCTAGGCTGGCTATTTTTAAATCCTGTGTTTATTTTCAGGATATGAATTGATGCGTGTTGAATTTCCCTTGCTGAAATGAGGCCTTGTGGCTCTCAAATGAGCAGTGGATAAATTTGGATGTACACGTAGGATTAAGTAACAACACCGAGTTACAACTCCCCCCCCCCACAGGCCTGTCAGCAGAGGGTATGATTTCAAGTTTCAGGTTCCTATAATTCAGCTGCCCACATTAAGACCCTCACAATCGCTCCCTTTCTTCCCCGAAAACATCAAAATTAACCGTAACCCAGTTTACATGAAGTTTGCAACATTTTAACTTTCATTGTGCGCGCAGCAATTGCAGAACAGCATACATGGTTATGGGACTTAACTCCCTGTGAAATTATTCTCTCCAGTAAGCTGTCATTTGGAAGAAAACAATGAAAGAAGGCTGTTTCCAATGATGCGTCTAACGACACAATTTTGGAAAATTGCCATTGCAAGCATACCCGTGTCATGACACACATGCACATGCAGTTATTATAGGGGCCCCCTCCCTTTGGTGCGAAGCTCCCCCCATCCATCGGTAAAAGCACATTAAAAAAATATTTCCCCCTTAATGCCTGAAACTGGCGACAGGGCTGTAACCCGGTAAAACAAATTTGAATATATATAATTAGCTTTTGTTTGGCAAGTGTTGCAAGAGTCATTAGAAAAAATTTGCAACAAAGAGGACCAGTTCCTCCGACCACCAAAAAATGGAAAAATTAAAAGGGTAAATTGCTCTCAATACAGTGATACAATGCCCCACATGCAGGCCATGACAAACTCAACTCAGAAATTTTGAAACGATGTACAGTAGCCAAAGAATCTGCCTAACCATTTCTAACAAAGAAATGAAAGAAATAACAGACATTTAAAAAATGGCCCAGCAACGTATGTGACAAATGGTAAGTAAAACTCACCCCTTTTGCAGACAGGCTCAACCAGTCCCCAACGAAATGCCTCGTAACAAAGTCCCAACAGTGACAAATTGTTTGCCTGTCTACACTGCTACACCAGGTTTCTATTTGCTGCCTCCCTGTTACCCCAGACCAGCTTGTTTTGTAAACTCATTAGACACTTCAAAACAATAAAGCATTTTTATTTTTTCTATGAATCCCTTAGTCATCTAGGGCAGGGCTAATTTTTTATGTTGCTTGTAACAAAATCCACATGAGGCCATTGTGACTAAGTCCATTGCAGGAAGCAGCAATGCAGACTCGTCATGCTGTTTGTGTCACAAAATTAAAGGGTCAGTATGATACAGGTTTTTCTCTGTTGATAATCCTTGGAAATATATCTGTGTGTTTAATTAATTAACCTTATTTTTGATTTCTGTTATGCATTTTTAAAATGCATTTTAGTGGTGATTTATGTTTTTGATGTCAGGAAATGGAAAAATGTATCATTTGTGTGGGTTTAATATCTTACATTTGTTATTCTGCTCCCCTCGTTCCCAGGATACTTTCCAACCTTATACAACCCAACGGAACTATCTGTGGTATGCAATGGTGGAGGTCATGATGTTTACCTCACTTCCTAACCCAGTCCATTGTTTTAAGGGAACTTTCCCACAGTCCTGACCAAGTATTTTTAGAAACAGAATGCCGGCTTTCATTCTTTGGGAGATTCATTAAACTGGAGGTTGCAGGTTGTTGGACCCTGGGAGAAAATCTGCTGATCCTGCTGATTAGCAGAGTTACACAATGAACCTTCAAAGATTTGACCAATGGGGAAGCTTATATGCAAATCAAACTTTGAGGAAGGGTTGGTCAAACTTGCAAGTGACCAATCATAGTCTTGTTCGAAATGTCCATCAAGAGACTATCACAGGCATTTAAGGGCCTATATCGGGGTCAGAATTCAGTCTGCACCACCATCCAGCAGACCACTGGTCAACAGCCCGACACTCAAGTCTACACAGTAGCCATATGGGGTGAGTTGCTGTCCTTAGTAATCTACCTGTGTGTAACTTCATTTTTTAATTTATTTTGATTACTTAGTATTATAGACTGTGTTACTTCTGATGTTGATGGACTGGTTAGCTTGTTTTTATGATCAATCACAATCATGGCATTCACATAAAGTTATTTTACAGTGTACTCTTGATTATCCCCTTGTTTGGCACACTGGATTCAACAATGTCCTAGTTTGTAATTAAGGATGTTTGCACACCTTGTAAAGATAAATTTCTGTTCTTTTATATAGCTCAAGTGGCATCTGTGTTGAATTGTGTTGAGGCAGATGTAGCCAGTAGTAGGAGAGAAGCCAAGTTAGCATATCCAGGTTAGCTCCGGAATTATATTGTATATTTATATTCCAAGCAGTTTCACACTCTGACTTTTGCAACTGTTTTTACATGATTTTGTATGTCAGATTGGAAAGTTAGTATGTGCTCACCAACACAGATTAAGAGGTTTTATTTGTGTGCCAAGTCATTTTATGATGTGTTGTGTGAAGACTACCCAAGAAAGTGTTGTGTAATTAGTCGCATTCCTTCAGTGGTCCAAACGGTTTAAGAGCTGTGTTTTGGTTATAACAAGAACTCAAGGTTACACACTCCAACCACTGTGTATGACCCATGACTTTTTTTACTACCATTGCGTGTGCACAGTATTTGCACCATGCAGGTTGTGTGCAGTAAGTGTTGTATTATCTACTGTACATGTAAGTAATTGTGTTATTTTCCTAATATTACAGGGGTCTGTCCGTCCGTCCGTCGGCCTGTCGACCCATAGACCATCCAATCAGTCTGTTAACCCTATTTTATTGAGGAGAGCTTCAATAAAGATTTCGTCAGTTGTAGAGTAAACAACAGAGACAGTGTCGTCGTCCGTTAATCGCGGTCCTATCAGTGAGAACCTTGCGCTTGCGGCACAGAAACCTATCCGGCAGCCCGGCCGGATAATACGACATTGAAAATTTCATTTTCATGAGCAAAACTGTGATGTCTTCTTGGGGAGAAAATGTTCACGCTGCATTGATTTGTGCACGAAAACCTCCAGGATGTTTCAGCATTTTCCAGTTTAAAATGTCCTTTTCTTTGCTGATTTGTTATTGCTTGAATTCATTGCAACAAGCCAATGAGCGACCTCTTTCTAGTAAGGGAGCGTTTCATAATTGTTGAAGGCGGTATTTACTGCGGTACCGCTGTTTTTTTAGCGGCACCGCGCTAGTTACCTGAAAGGGCTTAATGCTGGTACCGCAAAAAAAAAAACGGTACCACAGTAAATACCGCCTTCTGTAATTATGAAACGTTTCCTAATATTCCGCACATACAGCAAAAGTTAAGTTCAGTGATATTTAACAGCGGAACATATCAACTAACATATCTTGCCTGACTGACATCTTAGAAACAGTGTCCTCCCTCATGGTGTTTAGAAGTGCACTTTTCATTTAAACCCAATTCATAAATACCTCAGACAGTCTCCCTATTCAACAACATGCAACTTGACCATGCATTAACATTTAATAACGCCCACAGAGAAGTGATAATGCCCGCTGCATAAATCACATGCTAGCGCCTAGACATAAGACAGTATTTAATCCCTTAATAATATCAGATTATTTTCATACACTGAAGTTGAACAAGACTATAAAGTTGCACAACCACTAAGAACGGACCTGAAACATAATGACGTCATGCTTTATTTACATGAGCAGTTTCCTGTGGGAGCTTGTTGTACTGTGTCCTACCTCACTGCAATAGCAAAAGTACACATGTAAACAAAGCATGACGTCATCATATCTCAGGTCTGTTGACTCCTTATGCCAAGTGCATGGGCAATATTCCAAGGCTGCATCTGCATTACTTTGTAACACGTTAACAGATATGGAAACCCTCGTCAGAAAGGCAAAATCTGAAGCAAATCATCAATGTCTGCCCGGTTCCCTAACATATTACATAACTGATGTTTTGGGGGTTTTACTTCAATGTTTTCTTGCACACCTCATTACACATAGATTGTTCTTTTATCTATCTTAAAATCTACAGTCTCTGCCCTGTCCGTTACACATGTACAGGCATATGCATGTCTTGTTGAGGTCAATTTTTAGGACCCTTTGGGTGCGTTCCAGCGAGCTACTCGCGTTGACATGAGTATACTCCTGAGCGTTTGAACGGCTGGAGTACGACCTGAGGGTCGGCGAGAGTATACGCACGCTAGAGGGGGAGTATACTCCTGTACCTGAGTGTAATGCGCATGCATCCTACTCGTGTTAACAGGAGTAACTGCGCAAATGCACCCTTAGAGGCTTTGGAGGCTTAGTAGAACTTAAAAAAGTAATTACATTCCCCTCTTATAAACCAGATTCTCATCTTAAAGAATATTTCAGAAAATTTTCCATCGAATGAAAGCAACTGGGTTGGGACCGATATAACATGGCCGTCATACCCAGACTGTTATCTTATGTAAGCTTGTGTTGTTGCTGTTTGACTAGCTGGTACCAGTGCAGACATTCTGCTTCTGATCACAGGAATAGTCTGTATGATTGCAAAGTACATGTTATACACTGGGATTTTTGGACAAAAATACATATCTTACTTGTGTACACGTATGCAAGAATCAGACAGAAATGCGAATCTGACCTGTGGTGCTGGGTCGAGAATTGGTGACACAAAAGTACATTTTGACACAGGGTCTAAAACTGACAGAGACTAATCCAGTTAGGTCCATTTATGCAAGGCCCACTGAGGGCAGTGAGTAAGAACAGAGACTGGCATATGCATGTGTGTGGGAAAAGAAGGTGCAAGTCTATCAGTGGAGGTTGCCAACGTATGACCAAGCACCCATGCCACTATCTGAAAATAATCTGGCGAAGTACATGTAACCTCTTGGCTAAAGTAGTCATACTTGGATTTAATACATAATGCTGTACTTCATATATTAATCCACCATTTTATCTACAATTTCTGTTGAATATTTAGTAGAACAAAAAACATCTTCCTGAGATTGTTGTTAGCATGTACACTGCGCACAAATGTGCATGCTACATGTTAATATGCATTAAACTCACACAAACATTGCTTCTAATGAAAGCAAGTTATGCAATGCGATTTTATTTCCCTCTCACTCTCACTACCGGGCTGAAGGCTGAGTGGTTATGTGGGACACCAACGCACTATGTTATTCTGTGTTTCACTTGCGTGAGCTTGATATTTCTAATATTATTTAAAGGCTAAAGAATTGGGGAGCACCAACAGAACCAAATGCAGCTTCAGCAAATAAAAACAAGGAATTTGTTTTTGTTGTCTTTTCTAGAACACCTGCATTTTTACACGGACAAATTCACTACAGGAAATCTGCAAACAATTACTTACACGTTTAAGAGAAATAGTCTCCCAACACAGTAACTTTTCATCTCTTGAATATTCTACGGTTTAAATTAATCACGTGAAACATTCATATCTTCGTAACACACAGATTAGATATCAAAGTAAAGATTAAAAGCATAATTGCTCTAAAATTCCACTTCCAAATTATTCATGTACTGATCTGGTTTCAGATATTACACTAACAAATGTCATTGGTTGTTTGAAAGATCTATAAAAGAGACAGAACATGGGGGAACCCTCTGCCTGACAATTTGACAGGGGTCTCAGAATTCAGGAAATTTCAGCATTTCCCTGAAATCCCTTAATGATGCAACTCTTCACTTTCCTGACAACTCAGCTCTGGCAACTCAACCCCCTCAGTGACTGACTCATGCTAGAACATCCGTTTAGATCTAACAATCATCAATGATACATGTACATGTATGTACAACATCAAAGTGTCACTAGTCTCTGGATGAGGTGCCAGACCATTGCAGGTTGCTCACCAGTTAATGCTGGTATTCATTTGTACTCCTGGGTGGAGACAGGCAAACAGGGGTGAAGAGGCTTGCTGAAGGCCACAACCTACGGCCAGCAGCTGGATTCAAACCACTGACCTTGTAATCATTGGTCATGAATCCTAACCACTAGGCCACACCCATAGTTAATTTATGTCACTCCGTGCCTGCAGGCTGAAGACAAGTTCTCGAATCAAGATGACACACATGCACCATGGTCCTTTCGATATGTATCTTTGTTGGGTTACAGAGTCTCCATTGTATTTATCAGCTCTGGTTTGAGGTACTCTCCTTCCTGCACAGTCCCTTGAGCTGCAGTAATCTCCGCCATTATTGCTGCGTCCCATGAGAAGTTAACAACGGCTGCTGGTGCCTACCACGCAACGAACAGAGACGTTGTTACTGTGCTTCTTTTAAAAGTGCCTTGGGCAAGTTATAGTTATTTTTGCAAGTCCGAGTCAAGTCACAAGTCATTTGGTCCAAACACAAGGCAAGTTAAAAGTGTCTTTGTTAAAGTCCAGGTCAAATTGCACATTCTTTATCCCAGTAATGCATCAACAGGGCAGATCGGACTGGGGTCAAGTCCAGGTCAAGTTGCACATTCTTTATCCCAGTAATGCATCAACAGGGCAGATCGGACTGGGGTCAAGTCCAGGTCAAGTTGCACATTTTTTATCCCAGTAATGCATCAACAGGGCAGATCGGACTGGGGTCAAGTACAGGTCAAATTGCACATTCTTTATCCCAGTAATGCATCAACAGGGCAGATCGGACTGGGGTCAAGTACAGGTCAAGTTGCACATTCTTTATCCCAGTAATGCATCAACAGGGCAGATCGGACTGGGGTCAAGTACAGGTCAAGTTGCACATTCTTTATCCCAGTAATGCATCAACAGCACAGATCGGACTGGGGTCAAGTACAGGTCAAGTTGCACATTCTTTATCCCAGTAATGCATCAACAGGGCAGATCGGACTGGGGTCAAGTACAGGTCAAGTTGCACATTCTTTATCCCAGTAATGCATCAACAGGGCAGATCGGACTGGGGTCAAGTCCAGGTCAAGTTGCACATTCTTTATCCCAGTAATGCATCAACAGGGCAGATTGGACTGGGGTCAAGTCCAGGTCAAGTTGCACATTTTTTATCCCAGTAATCATCAACAGGGCAGATCGGACTGGGGTCAAGTACAGGTCAAATTGCACATTCTTTATCCCAGTAATGCATCAACAGGGCAGATCAGACTGGGGTCAAGTACAGGTCAAGTTGCACATTCTTCATCCCAGTAATGCATCAACAGGGCAGATCGGACTGGGGTCAAGTACAGGTCAAGTTGCACATTCTTCATCCCAGTAATGCATCGACAGGGCAGATCAGACTGAGGTCATGTGAATAGTTTCTGACTGGCATTGGTTACAGTCATTTTTGCTAATCTAATTTGTCGGGTGCCCGGCAGAAGGGCATAAGCGCACTTACGCCCTTTCTCCGGGAAGCATGATCACAGCAGAAAAAATGTTCCCGGCAAAAGGGTGTAAGAAAAACACTCTCTTTATTTAGTAAAAACGGATATATAATTTACTACAAAATCAACCTGGACTGTACAAAAAGCAACCTTTGAACAAATTATTAAAGGACTTGGGCATTTTTTTTTGTTTACTCTTTGCCAAGAAATCTTCATATTTCATTAAAATACGCTAGTCGCATACTTTTGTCCTTCTGCCACGGAAATCTTTTTGGCAGTGATCATGCTTCCAGGTAAAAGGGCGTAAGCGCTTATGCCCTTCTGCCGGGCACACAACGAATTATAAGTCATGTAACAAGTCATTTTTTGCTGGTCTAAGTCACATAACAAGTCATTTCAAGCAAGTCTAAGTCAGGTCACAAGCCAAAGTCACAAAAACAACGACTCAAATCTGACTTGAGTCCAAGTAGCATGACTTGAGTCAACAACTCTACTTAATAGCATAGTTGAAATTTAGTTTGTAACTAATTGCGAGGGTTGGTATCTCACCAGTTTGAGCTTGGCCAAAGTGCAGTCCTCCTCTGTCAGCTTCCTCCCTGTCGCATCAGTCAGAACAAATGGCTGCCAGTCATTGATCAGTGCACCCCTTGTGAACTCCATGACCGCAGAGAGATTCTCCGATGCACGGAATGTACCTGTGGTTCCAATATGGGAGTCAAGAATACTCCAGACAAACTTTACAACACAAAAAATTACCAAATTTACAACAGCAAAATAAAAAGGAAATTTCAGCAGTTTTTATAAACAAAGCAATGCATAATTTAGGCTTTCTCCTCGGAATGACATCAAAGCTCCAGTCAAACTTTCCAACAGAAATTACAAAATTTACAACAGCAAAATATGAAAAAATTCCAGCAGTTTTTATAAACAACTCAATGCACAATTTAGGCTTCCTTTCCAGAATGACATAAAACTTTGCTCGTGAATATGGAAACCATTAGCATAAGAACAAAAAACGTAACAAAATACATTTCAAAATAGAGAAACAAAACTTGGAAGCAACCTTAATTGAAACAGAAAGGTGAATTTTTAAGGGTTGTGGTTAAAACCATTGCACTGCACAGACCCTTTCAAGGGTCGGCTCACCTTGGAGGAGAATACCATTGGGGAACCGTACTCTGATCAGAGCGTATCGATATTGGCGAAGATTCTTCTGGGCTTCGGCCTCCCTCATCGCCTTGGTTCGTAGCATGGCATTGCGTTCCACCTCCTCAGTCCTGTTGTTTCAAAATGAAAGGAAAAAAATAATAAACTAAAGACTAATAATGATACACAAGGTCTTCGTTTTTGCGCATTCTTGTACATGATGGATTCTCAATGCACTTTACACCATATTATCCCTGCTTAATGGGCCAGAAACAATTTAACTAGAATGGCAAAGCCGCCATGGCTCGCTGCTTGTTATGAATTTGAATTTCTTTACTGTAATAACAGGAAAGAAAGAGACATCCAAGTTACACAAATATGGTTACAAAATTAAACAAGAAAATACTACCCAAGCTTCATCAAAATTTGTTACAAGATTGGTTGACATACGACTGCAATACAGATGTACAAGATATTTTATATACCTTAGCAATAAAATCTACTGTACTCTAGGAGAAAAAACCTAGGAGTTTGTGCTGTATGCAGACTGTGTGTTGAAAGGCGCCTGCCGTTTAAAAGTAAATCAACAAAGACCACCAACAAGGGAGATACAGGTACAAAGGCTTCACCGAGAGAGGATTGATAAGTTTCTAAGCATTAATGCCAAATGAGACTATTTACTTTAATCAAAGGGTTTCAGGTGTACAAAATACCAGTTCTTGAACTCCAATACCACGGAGAACTAACATCAACTACCCAACCTCAAACCATGTTATGCTCTATCTAATGTCTAGACAAAGACAAGCACCTAAGCTGCTGCTCTCTCTTGACCTCTTCCGGTGTGAGTCGATAGAAGTGCGGGGGCAGTCGGAACTGGCTGGCATGGGAGGACTTCCGATAGATCTTCATGTCTCGGTGGAGGGTCGCCTTCAGGGGCTGGGTGGTCCGCAGCAGCTCACAGGCTGAGTGCAGCTGCTCTGTTTTAGCTGCTGCCTCTGGGGTTAGGACAAGGAAGGCCTCTTCATTCTCTGTGGGATGTGAGAAAAAAAAAGGTGGATCCATTTTTGTAATAGAAAATACTATTTCAGGCCCTCTTGCATACGGATCAAGTCAGTATCTCTGGGCAATGACTGGCCTTGAGGCTCTACCTTGGTGGGGCAGCATCTTTGGAAAGAATCCAACTGCCTGAAGGAACTCCTGCGACCCCTCGAGACACGCCACCTTCTCCTGGTAGGTCCTGTTGCCCAAGCGGATCTTCTGGTACTTCTCCTCACCAGGATTACTGCACACATTGTCTAGATATCTGAAAATTTAAAAAAAATTGCAGTTGTAGAAAAGGAGCTATGTAAGAGGTAGTGGAGTAAATCTTCACGGATGTGACTACAGGCCTATCCTAGGACAAGAGCAATGCACACTCAGGAAGGCCCCCAGTAATGGATGATGCTTTGTATCCATGTAATGTTCTTTACACAAACTGTTATCTGGTTAAGGTCACGTTATTTTGAAAAACAATTCAAACACTGCTGTACTGAGGGCTTCTTTGATACAGGGTGATTTCACAAATGGATTGGACTTTACGCTCTAAATTATCAACTGAGTCATTTGGCATAAAAATAAAAAAAACATAAATGCGCTTCTACTACATGAGAAATGATGTAACTGTGACACTGAAAATCCTTTTTGATGAATTGGCATACCTCTCAAATTATGCACAAGACAATTGATTGTTTATAATTTTTGTTTTCGAAACTACAACGAGCTTCATGATATATTCCTCAACAGAGTAAGTGGATTTTTGTCTTTAATTAACAAGAAACCCAAAACGGATCCTTTTAGTCTCCAACCTGGCCTCAGCTTACTTGCACATGATGTCTATTCCAGCCTGGCGTCTCTCCTTGTCCTTATTGTAGGTGTGGACCATTTTGGCTGACGCCTCAAGGGGATTTTCCGGAAGCAACTGGGAAAGAAAACTCAAAAGTTAATCCTTAATCATCACATGCCTTGTAAGACCAATTTTTTCTCTACTGCAATGGAATGAGAACCTCATTAATCCTGTTCTGTATTCCAACTCTGTACGTGAACAACAAGGTGTTAGGGTTTTCCTTTCAGGATGGACAACAGAACGAAAAAATGCAGGATTCAGTAAACATGGCTTCAAACACTCATAAATACCAGCTGCATTATCCACCCCCCCAATAAAATCCATCAAATCTGGTTGTGCACGCATGCAGTTGGAACACAGATCTGGGATATTTGGAAATGACGAGATTGAGGAGAGACAACTCATCACAGGCATTCACTCTGCCAACAGACCGATCCAGTAAGGCCTGCCCATATACATGTTCTATTCAGACGTGTCAAAATAAACGTTACGCCGTGTCCAAGAATGTGCATATGTTATGCATGCATGTTGGAGTTCGGTGCACTTGTGTTGGACCTCAATGGTGGTTGTGATTGGTCAGAATACCATGAGGTGGGGCTTTTATTATGTGTCAGTTTTTTATGCTAACTGCACACCATCAGCAAGCTCGAGGAATAACCAACGCTTACCCTGGTGAGTATGCACAATTGCAGGTGCTCGTCCACCGATGCTTTGGGCATAATGTGGTCACAGCCAAGTGGACAGCGGAAGAAGATGCCACTCACAGACACCGGAGACTGGTCGTCACGGAAGACTGGCTGCTCGGGTGTCGTTGGCCTACCTGACGCCTGAGGAGCAGATGCAGATAAGAAATTGAGGTCACTTCAGCATCACTTTTTATTGCAATTTATTTTGCAAAAAACAAATCCAACGAAACGTTCAACTCACAGAGCCTCTGAGACAAAATTTTTGAGAGTTTATACTGTTCAAAACATGCTCATATTTTTGCACATCTGCAGCACAAAAACTTGCTGTGATGTTACAATTTACAACGTTGATGCTGAGTACGCCCAGTGGATGAGGGGAAAAATGTGCATTCCAACAGAAAATTTGGGGAGCTCAGTGCATCCAATGCCAAACGCCCAAGAACCTGTTGTGTGCAAGTGGTGAGTTCCCAATGAAGGACCACTATTACCCAACAACAGCATGGCATCTCTTGTTACTGAGCAGATATTAGTTTGGAATGATGAGATTCTATGTTTTCTGACATTCCACAAAGGTATTCCCTCCACTGATCTGTATTCTCTATTACACATTCCAGAGTGTGTTTTTGCAATCACTAACCAGAAACATGTTTAAGACGTCAAAGTGATAACCAGGAAGAAATGCAGAAATGCAGAACAAGTAATGGTTATGTCGTTAGAGAGAAAGCACAAGGTCTGAAGGTAGCAAGCGATATTGTTAAAAAAAATGCCTCATTCCCACTCAATATTTGGCAAGTTTCTTATACCCGATGCGCTCTCTTTTCACCTTCCATGAGGAAGCACCCATTCTGGATTGTTGCATGTACATGTGACAACAAACCGGGGTATAAATCATTATTTTGGTGACGCTGAACAACTGTCTGCTCATTTTCTGCCATTTGAACTTGCTCCAACATTCTTGTCTGGTTGGAACAGTGATGTCACACAGCTATAACTGAAGTGTGAAAACGCCCAATGACCAAAAGCAGAAACATATTTCTGGAGGCATTTGCAAAAACATACCCATGGTATTGAGGTACATGTATCTGCCTAGAGCAGAAGCACCCCCTAATCAGTTGAAAAAAGCCATGTTGGTGGGAGTTTTCAATTTTCCGATAGCAATGCGACCTAAACACGTGCATTCCATAGTGGTTTGTGAACCAGCAAAGTGTAGTTCCCACCAAAGAAATCCCTGTAGCTAGGAAAACTGCACCCTTTCTTAGTCTGGCTCAGAGCTCATAGCGTTTGCCAATATTGCTCAACTTTTTGGGCCTCAAAAGGTGACTGTCGCCACATTCCATTTGGCATAGCGTGCTACATGTATGCTTTACGAAGTTTTTGAGTAGTTTAGAGGAGTATCGATACCTACATTGTACATGTAAATAATCTCTTCAATTTTATTTATACTCTGCACCAGGCACACAAGGAGAAGGGTGCATATCAATGGCAGCCCCAAGACAACCCCTCATGCTTTTCATCCACAGAAAAGAGACAACACAATATCTGAGGGGAAAAAAGGATGATGCCATTGATAGAAAAAAAAATCACCTGTGAGGACACTGTGAACTTGTTCATCCTGTCTATAGCCGTTTGCTCAGCCTCTACCTCGGCTCGCACTGTGTATGAGATACAGAAAAGACAATACATGTACTACATTCACTCATACAAAATGGACAAGCAACTGTCCACACAAAGACCAGATCTTGAGTCACACCACACCCGTTGTCTATCAAGAGAGGCGGGATGGCATGGGGTAGGGGAGGTGCGCTGATTGCCCTCCTCCAAGAACAGTGAAAACACACACTGGAATGATCAAAACACCTCTGAGTCTGCTTGCGTGTAAATTTCAACCCATGAATTGTATCAACTTGATCACTAATAACATTTGGAAAGCATCCTGCTACATGTACAAGTGTGACCGCATCTTTCTCTTAGGAACGACAATGCACACACTGTAAATGTGTACCCAGAACTGTTGTTTGTTGGGAGTGAGGGGTTTGCACTTCCTTCTCTCCCCACCCCCCTGACAGCCGGGAGTATAATATGGCATCTACAAGCACCCAGACCAGGTAGATTTCTATCCACTCTTCCACAATGAATTTTAAAAAAAAAATTTCCAGTTACAAATCTTTCAAAAATTATGTGATCTTTAGTTGAAAATGAGGTGCCCTTTTTCCATTTTTACACCCTTTAACAACTCCTGTGAAGGAGAAATTCTAACGCACTTCTCAAGAATCATCAAGCTTTAAAAACTTCCAGATGGAAATCTCTCTGATACAATGCTGTGTACATGTACTTTCTCAAGGCTAGTTCCAATTTCCCTCCTGCACACAAGTTTGTACATGTACCACACTGTATCGAATAAATTACAAGTCCCCGCAAGTCCATTACAAGCCATCCAGTCTTAAGCCACGTCCATATTCAAAGGAATCGTGGCCATGCGTCTCGAGAAATGAAGTATAGTAAGTGTCTGTTGTGAAAAGACTTGTGATGAACTCCACTACAACAAAGCACAACCTGACAGATTTCCACCTCAACAGTCACACCCCCCCTTCCTTCTTTGGACTGGTCTGCTCACCACTGGCTTTCTGGGCTCTTGTTTTACTGGCTGCTGAACCAGGCCTGTCTTGCTGTATCCTGGCCAGGGCAGCCTCACCGGCACGTGCTGCACTCTGTGTTGGAGGCAATCGAGTGGGCTGCTGCTGGGAGCTAGAGACAGTTGGCCTGTGAATGGAGGATACAAGCGCATGTTAAGTTTACCGGTTTTCACAAGTTCTTGATGGCATCACACTGTTACATGTACATGTATTCACTAATCTGAAAATGATGAGCGTGATCAGTGCATGAAGATCTGTGTGACTGAGAGATGGTGCTCTAATGATTACATAAACACTGAGAGACTGCAAAAACCATGATCAGTTATTAAGGCAATGTGAGCCATTCACACGTAGTGATTCGGTGCAAAGCTGAATATGCATGATCAGTAATCAATCAGGAATGGCGTACACATGCGACAAACTACGCACAAATGGACAAGAATGCATGGTCTGTGCAAGCAACTGAGGAGATGATGGGTCCAATTTATATGCAGATAGGGTCAAAATTGCTTCGTCGGCCCCACAGTTCTGGTGGTACGGTACATGCTGCCCCATAGCCTTACACAAGTTATGATAATCATAAGCATGCCGTAACGTAACTTCTAAAATCTATAGTTACGGCACTGCACAATTATCATTGTCAATGTACATCAAGCTTCAATTTCCATTCAATATTAATTTCCACATCTATGGGGATCCAAAAAAACTTACTTTTTCTAACCAAAAGTGGAAATTTTTCTCAGTTCCAGATTCATTCTACATGAGATGAAATAGGAGTATGAAATAGGAGTATGGTGAATAAGTGGAGGCAGGGTGCAACATTCTTTTCTTGTCTTTTTGCGTATCCACACATCTGCATTATTCAGACGTTTTACAAATTTCCGATATAATTACGATACCTATAAGCCTCGCTAGTCTGTCTAGTGAAGCCTAGCGGCCAACACGGATCATGCATGTCAGCGCTAACGTTAGGCATGCGTAAGGCTAGGCGTTAACATTAACATTTACATTTGTCTCTGCTCATCAAGCCTGTGACCAGACCCAGCTTGCTTGAATTTGTGATCAAGTTTTTTCTTCTCCACAAACTGCTGCAGCTTCTTCATCCTGGCGGGGGGATAATCCGTACAGAATGGTTCTTGACTTGGATTGAAACCGTACGAATTTGTTCCAAAAGCGACAGCAAGGTCACAGCCGGAGCTGGGACAGTCCCTTTTGAGATCGAGAGGCTACTGCGATGATAATTTGTCAACTTCGTTTCCAATAATTACCTTTAGTGGGCATTGAAGTATTCAACACTCTGGGAACGAGCAGGCCTTGCCCCCCCCATGCGCAAACAACTTGCGAAGCGCATTATGCAGTGATGGAACGTATGTGCATAAAAGTACGTGTACTTCCTTCCAATGGGATAAGGGTCTTTTTTGCCAGTCTTGTTGGGAGACTCACGCCCCAATATCAGAATCCACTCCCCGCTCCCCCTCTCTCTTTTTTAAAATTGAAATTAATTGAATTACATTTCCCCGTTCCTCATCCATAGCCCTTTTCCCCTGATCTCGTCTGCAGGTCTAGTCTGCATATCCTCAATCATGGAGGAATGCCTCAACCCATTCCCTGGTCCTTCCCTCTAAATTACATCCTTCAGTCTTGCCACTTGGTACCTTTTTCTCATTCTTTTTTTTTGATAGTATACCCTCTTGATATCACTTGTCAATGTGCTTCCTTTTAGGCCGAATTAATCATCATCCATAATTCCATTGATCATGTAGATGATTAAGTGCCAATGTAGCCTGGTACCTGTAAAATAACTGTGCACTAGTTTATTCCAAGCCAGAAGTTACCATACGACCATTTCTACCGCGTCTGACCGCGGTAGAAAGATCGGTACCACGCACCATTCGCATGCTTCGTACGTGAACCTACTGAATGCCGGGAACGGCCCCTGGGATCGTACGACAACTCGGCCGTTCGGTCACATCATCTGCTTGCAATAAAAATCTGTCGATCTTCTTTGAAGTCAAATCTGCTGCATTTGAACTAACGAGGTAGGTCTACCGTATTTTGTGGTAAAATTGGCATGATGAATAAATATAAGAATTTCTCTTGTCATTCGTTTGATTCGTTTCCGGTTTAGTGTTAGGGCCGGCCATGTACATGTGTACATGTATGATGTACATACACTATATACATGTACATGTTTGATGTAGACCTACATGTCACAATGATGATGTAGGCAGAGGCCTACTTGCAGTTGCACGACACATGCTAGTTTTAATGTGCCAAATTCAATTCGCCATTGCGACTGTATTTTATCATGTGGGTCATTCCATGAGGTTGGGGCATAATATTGTTAAATGGGTTCCATAAAAATAAACATCTGTTTCTCTGCATGTGGATTCCAAATTGACATTGTTATCTTGTTGCAAGGCTGAAAACAAAGGTGTGTGTTATCTTTACTCTACAGGTCATGACAGATGGTAAAATTTACCCATCCCATGTAGGCCTAACAAGGACACCGTCACAAATTGTGCCCCAACCCCATGGAATGACCCATGTGCATGTGTGACCATTTGTTACTTTGCTTCATTGTCACTTCACCTCGTGATGTTTTTACATTACGGTCAGACGGTGATATGTAAAAATGTGCCAGGCCTAGTACATGTCTGCATGTTGCTGGCCTACCTCTACCATGTCTACCCCTACCCTAGTCCGAGTAATTTGGATCCCACTATGGCCCAACCATGTCCAAATGCTAAAAAAGCTGTATCGCCCAACCGTGTCCAAACGCTAAAACAGCCGATCTGTAGGGTCCAAGTTACTCGGACTTGTCTACCCCCAGAACTTTGGGGTCCAACGTCAGCCCCGCTTGTAGTTTGCGTCCTAGCCTCATGCTCTATCATCCATGGCTTAAAACATCAGGCCTCCAGTTACACCTTAGAGCAAGGAACACATGACATACATGTAGGCCTACCTACGGTATCTCTACCTACGTTGCAGCTTTTACTCAATCTCGTAGTTGTAATATGCAGATGATAACTAAGCTCATTTTATTACTGCTTAATACACTGGTAATATCATGGTAATGCCAGCATCATAACATTAGGGCCTAGTACATGTATACATGTACTTTTTATTGAGAAGAGCTTCTTTGAAACAACAGGGATGCCAGTTTTCTAGCACAAGTCTGATCTCTCTTTTCAGGCTTCTTACATGTAGTTGGAATGTTGGGCTAATTTTAGGACCTTAACAACGTATTTTTGCATCTTTTATCAGAGTTTTATATATGTATATTGTAAACATGTGATCCAAGGTACTTTGATCTGGCCTTGTTTATTTAGTGTAATTGTTTTGTTTTTTTTACTTCTGTTGCTTATCTTAAGGGGATTGTTGTTTATAGGGTGGGAGTCTCTCTGGTAAGTTTTGTTCTCATAAGTGTGTCCCTGGCAGGCTAAGGCTATATTGATATTGATATTTTATTTAACATTTTGTATTTTATTTTGAACAATTACTATTTTTAGGGACTAGGGGTTTGCTTTTTGTAAGTGCTTTGCTATAACTACCTCTGTTCTTAAAGTCGTAAAGAGCCATGGAACATTGTGTTTTGATTTGGCACTTTGATTTATTTTCGCACATTTGGCACTGTACCGGTATTTTATAAGTATTTTTTATTATTATCATTATACATGTATTCAGCCTTTTCTGGCCTTATTTTCATGCTCTGGACAAGACCCTGACTGCCTTCCCTGTTTAAATTCATACTCATGGTAAATTGGTACCCGTACTAATATTAGATAAGATTAGATTTTCTTCTTTGATTTTATCTGCCAAAGCCAAAGGTCATGGCAGTGAGAGAAGTTTTCCTTCATAAAAAGTATGACAGCATCATTCCCAATGATTCTAAATTTTCATTGTCAGAAGGCCTGACATTTTAATCCTGGCAGAGTGGAATCTTTTCGCCTTTAGGAAAAATCTTGCTGCAGTTGAAATATCAGGTCCTGCATAATGATTGAAGTGACATTCATAAACTACATGTACATGTACATGTAGGTTACCATAGGTTATTACATGTACATGTACATGTATTTGATAGTTTCCAGCAGCCTTTTTATTTGTGGTGATTGGAAATCTCTTAAAATATACATGTACACGTAGATGTTTGCATTTTTTGTTGTGTCTGCCAGGCACATGTGCATACATGTGTACAGTATGTTGATATTATTACGAGAAAAACTTTTAATATTTAATATAATTTCTTGAATTACCGGTACTTTATAGTAAAGCATAATATCAGAAATTATGTTCATGTAATTGGAACAACAGTTCTTTTGCGTGTTACTAGACAACTTTATTTTGTTCCTTAATGTGAAGTCATGAAAGTGATAAAAATGGCGACATGGCGACAACAATGTTAGTGTTGCTTTACATTGTAGTCTCCACAACTGTGGTTAAATGTTGGTAAGTTATTTAATTTAGTCTTGGATTTGGTGAGTAAAACATTAAGCTTGCTTGAGTTTTTGTTCTGCAGTCAAGGTCTCAGTTTACTTTATGCCAGTGTCACTTTGTGTCATCGTCACTTTGCCCACATTTCAAGGTTGTTCCATTTCAACTCTGTCACAGTCATGCGAGTACATAGACATCCACAACCATACATGTGTTTTGGATACATGTCAACCACTGCAGGAGTCAGTTTTCAGTGTGGCTTCTTTTTTAACGTTAAATGAATGGTTCAGATGCGTACGTTCATGTAGCGTGTACATGTATACACAGTTACATTCTTTTCTTCTTGATCTGATTAATGTTACTACTTGAAATTTTCCTTTTGGAATTGTATAGATGGGGTTCCCCCTCATACATGTACATGTACATGTATATAGACAGACAAAGAAACTAAAATGTTTTACAAAATGGATGTACATACATACATGTACATGTAGGTACAGTACATTGTACGTTGATAAGTCACTTTCGAAAATTTTTATTTTTGTATCTATACAACATCATCAAACATTCTAATCTTATCCTTTGCACCCTACACGTGTAGTTCAAAGATGTTTTTTTTTTCACCCATATGAATGAAGCATCGGTTTTCTAATCCTAAAATACTTCGGTTTACAGACGACATTGAAATAAATTTATTGAAATATAAATAAACATGTAACGTACATGTATGCAGTAATTGCCAGGTTGACAAACATTTCCAAATAAATGTTAACTACAGTGTAATCACCCAAGTATGAAGATAATAGATTTTTCATGTCTCACTCCGCGAAAAGGATCAGGTTGAAAGAAATTATTTTCAAATGCCCTTTCCAGATTGCCAAACTGTTAAGTTAGAAGTAGTGTCAGCCATGAGCAGTGAAATTCTGACAAGAGAAGAGACCGAAGCTGTGCGCCAGGAGCGACTGGCCTGGATTGTGGCCGCTGGCAACGGTGTGTGTACAGAGTGCCTGCATTGTCCAATACGGTACTGCACTGTAAGGACTGGGAAAGTCACCAATGGCGTCAAAATTAAATAACGATTCTGCAGTTCCACTTTTTTCATTTTTTGGGGGGACATTTGAAGCAAGCAGTGGGAAATTGATATTTGACAAAGTGACAATGGAATGAAGTGGTAGTGGGGTAAAAGGATTGATGGAATAATTTCCAGGATGTCAATGGGCCACTTGGTATTTCAAAAAGGTCATTTGAAAACGAAGCACTTTACGTCCAAAGATGGATCCAGGACCAAATTACATGTACGTGTATCTCGGGGTTGGAAATATGGAAATGTCATTACCTTTTCATTTATGGCCTCTCTGAGGGATGAGGCTGAAATTTTTGGCTTTTTGAAGGAAAGGAAGTTAAAATGTCCACAAAATAACCCATTTTTATGTTTAAAAAATGGGGGCGGGGACTTGGACTCCATTATGCCCCCTCCCCACCCTTCAATCCACCAATGCTGACATCACACCAGCTCAGGCATTTCATGCATTTCGAGTGCATTACGAGTCTATGTTTCACCATTAGCCGTTTTGAAGTTGGTGAACACAATAGGAGGGCACCATTTAATGTGGATAAATCTGGAGTAAAAACAAACTGTTTTACTCAAACCAAATAAACTTAACCCATCTATTGTGCCCACCTACCTCAAATAGGCTAAATCTGATACGGCCACCCTGATGCATGTGTATCACTGTCAGTCAAATGACCTACAGTGTGCTTCATTTGAGCATGGGCTGTTGGAAAAATGAACTGGCTCAATGGGACCAAGCTACTGGCATGACTGGTATAATAAGAATTTGCAGTTAGATAACTTGTCGAAAGGGTGAAGTGACAGTGTAGCCAAGTAGGGTCATTCTGTAAATTTGGGGTCCAGTGTGTGAGATTTTCTCTGTTACATTTGACTTGTGTAAATTGACATGGGGATATATCATTGACATTGATTTCAAGCTATTTCTACATGTATTTGTTTGGCAGGTAATTTGCTCCACTTGTGCAAAGATTACCGATTAAAGAATTAGTTCTAAACTTCTAAAAATCCTGGACCAGATGTAAAAATGGACCCCAAATTTATAGAATGACCTAGTAACAATTGGAAAAAGTTCAAGTGGGGACAAGTGACGAGAGAGTGATGTAACACAATGACAAAGTGGTATTCTTCTGTAATATGGCAAAGTGACAATGGTGCTCAGTAGAAGCAGAAGCCAACTACATATAACAGTGGCTGAGTGGGGTGACGTGAAGATGGCACTTTGACACAGAGTAACACGGACTGACTGTAGTGATGAGGTGACATTCAGGAGGGGCCACATGCCGGCAAAGTAGTGATGGGCAAAGTGGTGGCAGGACCCAGGGTACAGGGGGGCAAAGTGACAGTGGTTAAAGTGACATTGGGCCATTGAGATGGGTGGTAATGAGCAATGTGACACTGGGACAAAGTGCTTAGGGGATTGAAGTGACTTAGGTATGGGAGTGGAGGTTATCTCTGATCATGCCGATACTAGTTTGCATCGCTGTGAACTGATTGACTAAATAGACCGATTGCGCCTGCTACATGTACATTGTATTAGTAAGACATGTGACCCACCATCCCAAAACCAAGCTGAAGTAGGTAACTTCATAACCCTAAAACAATGGAACTTCCAATCTTCAGATTTTCATGGGAGTTTTACAGCTATTACTGCTTACTATAAGAAAATAATGCAGATTTTTGATATAGTGCTAAGCACATCAGTAGTCGGAGTACTTCGACCGACCATCAGCTTTTATTTTGGTAAATGACATTTATGACACACTTTGCTATGGAAGGGCACTACCATATGTTTGTTAAAATTTTATACCTTTTATAGGTCATGTGACCTAGCGGGCGTAATCGGTCTGTTGATGTGTCTGTATGTCTATACATAGACCTTAAAATCATGGTGTAGTTTAATATGTTTGTTACAAAACAAAGATTGAAAAGAAGGAGAGTGCATTCAGGTAGGTGATTTACATGTATGTAGACGCATGAGCATGCTGCCGATTATTTTCATATTTAGAGAGCTGTGAAGCCATTTTACTAGGGCTGGTAGTCTTGATGACAGTGAAACAAAATCAAAGCTTAGGATTGGTTTGGGGCCAAGCTTCATCGGCGACCATTTACAGTATCAAGCACTGTTCACATTTTCTCCTGTAACTTTGAGCACAAAAGGTATTCAGTACCAGGATGGGGATAGGGAAACAATTTTAGGGGACACATCCCTGGTCAAAGAGTGAGGGAATAAATATCCCCACTCTTCTTATCTGTTCCCACCATCTTGATTGATGCCAACAATTCCATGCTTTAGGCATATTCAGAGGAATTTGACCCCCATATACCGCATTCAAGTATTTGCTTTCTCCACATTACAAACATTGTTGGTGTGTCATGTTTATCTTCAGGTCTTTTATTGTTGTCTATTTGTTCATGATGCCTGTACTGTCAGCGACATTTTGCCATAAACTAGTACGTAATTTAAAGAGTCACTTATCAGAGCTCAGTAATCTGGGTATGCTGGTAGGAAGCAATCTCTGATAACAATGCAAGTAACTTATTTCTAAAGTTTAAAGAATATGTCTGTCTTTGAACAAAAGTCAACAGGCACAAGAAGGCCCAATTCTTACTTTTTTGTTTTGATGTTCTATTTGGTAAGTTTATTTTGAGGAATAAAAGGGGAAGATGTATAAATATCGCGTGACTCCTCTCTGTGATGCTAGCAGGTGGAAAGATGCAGCGAATGACCCACGCCAGCGAGGGAGCCCTGGAGGGCATGCAGAGCGAGCATTACTTCCAGGCCACCCAGTACAAAGTGGTGACTGCCAACTCCTTCCTGGACCACCAGAGCAAGCTCCACATTGACAGCCGCCCGGGCAATGTGCGCAACACAGGAATCGTTTGCACTATAGGTGAGGGGGCACCGTGCGTTGACCCACTTTCCCCCAGATGGGGGTGAAGTTGATCGAGCAAAGTGGGACAAATTCCACTCGTCCGATTGTGCAGTCATGTAAATCCTCCACATTAGGGCATAAGGCAGTTTTCATGTATGCTTCCTGTTTTTCATGGTGTTTGTTTATTTTTAAGGCTCGTACACAGCTTAAACCTACTTTTGTACATTCTAGGACAGTGTCTACGAAAGATTGATCTCTCAAATGGAAGAATGGATCTGAAGCCATTGTTCATGTTGTTTTGGGCATGTTTCTGTGCTCTATCAGGATATAAAGCCATGTCTGAGTTACACTGTTCTTTCGTTTTGCTACCAAAATACACATGTCTGTGGAAAGTGAGTTGTGAGCCGCCACATGTGGCTGGTGGCTTCCGTAGCTGAATTTTTGTACTGTACCACCAGCATTAACAAAACCGTATAAATCAAGCTAGACTAAGCAAGTCCCTTCACAAATCCAGTCATTAAGTCCTTTCGCAATACCTGTCATAAATAATGGTGTGAAAATGGCAAAGGCATGCTTTTGCCTCAGCTCCTTTGAATACTGGGAGATTCTGACTTTGTGTGAAGCTGAGGGGCTCATAGTGTACTTTAGATGAACTTGACTACGATGCTGGTATTGGGACAGTGCGATAATGTTCGTGGACTCCATAAAGGTTGGATTCGGGTGGCTTCTTGAACTTTTCTAGGCAAAGTCTTGCATGTGCACGTACAGTGCATGTACGCGTACATCTGCCTGTAAATGCCATCTGCTGTCATACATGTACCTTTGTTCTGTTCTTGTTATGAACAGGGCCTGCATCCAGAGATGTAGACACCTTGGAGAGAATGATGCAGGCTGGGATGAACATCGCACGGATGAATTTCTCTCATGGAACACACGAGGTACGCTGTATATATTTGACTGTGATCGTTGATGTGATATTTTGATGGACGCAGTCATCTTTGCAGACCAGAAATATTCTATGGAACGGCATTAACTTTGGGGATTATCCCAAAATCTAAATTGGATCAGATACAAATGGAAAATATCTGTAAAATTCAACTAATGATGCAAAATTTCTAAAGGGATTTTATAATTAAAACCTGTCCAGAAACTGACAAAGTTTTAGAATAACATTCAAACTCATGATGCATGTACTTTGTTTCTACTGATGAGCATACTTTTTACTTGTACAACTGCATGTACCTGCTTGAATGCATTTCAGTAAGTTACCGGTATATTGTTGTTGATTTATTGAGGAATACCAAAATTTGCCATTGGCTTCAGTGTGAATTGTCCAATAAAACTTTGCGATGAGTTTTACAAGACAAGGTGATCATTGATTCCCACCCCCCTTTCTTTCCAGTTTCATGCCCAGACCATTCAAAATGTACGTGAGGCAGAAAAACGGTTCAAGTTTAGCCGCAACATTGGCATCGCTCTGGACACTAAAGGGCCTGAGATTCGTACTGGTTTGCTGGAAGGGGTAAGATGAACTAATGTGCTTCCAAGTGTCTTCTAAGTACATATGAATAAAAGAGGGCAGATCTTTCTAAAAGTTCATATTCCTTCTCCTCACTCTCCCTCAAAAAGAGATTCTCTAAACACAACCTGCCATAGTCACTTTCAGGTTTTTCAGCCACTGTGCCTTGGGATAAGCTTGATTAATACGGCACAAATTGACAATTGAATCATGGCAAGTCAGTTTCAGTCCACCTGTACTTTATTCTCACTTGAACATTTGTGTTCCATTCTTTCACTCTTTTCCCATTCACCCCCCCCATGATGTGGGATCTTACATGTACACGCATCATAGTCCAAGTCCAGCTTTTGTAAGTGTTCTTCAGGTTAACCTGAGTGACATGCCAGAAATGTCATTTGGCTAAAGGCTAGATGTGGATTACTCTTGCTGAAAATTTGTTAAGACCCTTCCCACCCCTTGCCTCAGTACAAATCCAGTTTCTACAGCGTCCATTGGATATATGCACACTTAAATGGCCTGACACAGACTTACATACGACCCAACTTGGGAAAGCAAGATTAATCTTGTATGTGGGGCTGATAAAAATCAATCAAAACTAGGTTTTCTTCAACTTGTAGAAAGTGACGGCCAAAATCAGAGGCATTTCAATGACAAATACACCCGATGTTGATTACAACTTAGTCTGATCTGGTATCAATGCAGGGAGGGAGTGCCGAGATCAAGCTGGTCCAAGGAGAGAAGATCCGTGTTTCCTTGGATCCAGCTCACGCCAACAATGGGAACAAGGAGCGCATTTTTGCTGACTATGCCAACATGAAGAACGTGCTGGAACTAGACGGAACCATATACATTGACGACGGGCTGATCTCCCTTCAGGTGGAAGAAATCGGTGAGCTAGTCCTTCCTGTAATCCTCTGCATTGATGCTGTATATGGCATTGCACCTTGCAATCCTTGCACCTGATTTGTTGTACTGTGTTAACTTTTCTTGACGATTTGTTTCAAATGCACCAGGAGGTTTGGAGAGTTTTGCAAAATTTCAGTCAGAGCCTGGTTAATGTGGACTTTGTCATGATGCTGTGAGCAGTTTTAAAGTTAGGGAAAATGTATCACTCGGTTTCTTCAAATGGGTGGATTTGAGAAGATTCAGAAACATTCCCAGCAAAATTGCAGGGGTGTTGGAGAAAAACTGTTCACATTTGAGGAATTAGTTATCTCTTTTGTGTCTGGGATATTTTAATACAAATTTGCTATATCTGCATCACCTTATTTCATGTATTTAGTTATCGCTCAGTACTCCTTGGTACTTCTTAAAACAGGGTAAATTGCCTTGAATTTGGTTGTAGCCACCTTTGGAGGTCCAAAAAATCAAGGTGCAAAGGCCAAATTTCTTCATATGGTGGTATGGGCATGTGCTATCCAGTCAGTATACAGTCTGTGCTAACCTAAAGGATTAGATTTTGTAAAAAATCTAGAGCGAGGAAATGAATTGATTTGATGAACATGATGGACATGAGATTATTGGTGATGTTAGTCAAAGTGGCACATTGATGGTATATTAGGGAGATGATGGACTCTAGGGTGTACAATCTTTTGAGATGGCTACCCCTACAGTCCCCAATCCTCCCATTTCAATATGATTTTCCATACACCCTTGGGGGTTAGGGTGTAATGGAACTGGTAGCCTGACAAAAAGAGTAAGGATGAATTGGTTTTATGTATATATCATAAACTTAAAGGTAAAGACTGAGGGGCTTGTCAGGCAGTGAGAAAATAATGACCCTGCAGATATACATCGAAATGTGCTAAAAGTAGGACTTTGCATCCATATTAAATGTAAATTTTGAAAATGATCTCACTGACTCTGGAACAGATTAGGAGTTAAATTTATTTTCCAGAAAAATGATAATGTCAAAGGTGTATTCATTTATAATGGTCAGAGTATTATGTTAATACTAATTTTTATGAAATTCTGTTTGTTTGTTATTTGGTGCAGGGGATAATTACATTGACTGCATCATTTTGAACGGAGGCATGCTGGGGTCAAAGAAGGGCGTGAACCTTCCTGAAGCTATTGTCGACCTCCCGGCAGTCTCGGAGAAAGACAGGGCTGACCTGAAATTCGGTGTGGAGCAAGGGGTGAGAAAGGCTTCCAATTTGTCTGTGAAATGTCCAAGGAGATGCTGAAGAGAGATCGTTGTTATACTGTTTCCTAGGGTCTGCTGTATTTTTAGTGGTTTTTGCAATCATCAGAATGTCTCCAAACATCCTTTATATAGTTCTCACTTGAAGGCGACCAGCCTTTTCAGGAAATTCTTGACCAGATTGTGGGGACTTGAGTATGTAAAGATTCTGTCCCCATAGTAGCCTTCTCAGCTATGGAATAAGTACGTATGGATGTAGCCGTTGGTGTATTTTACTGCATGTGGTCTCTTTTTCAAGGAAATTTGGGTATTTTTGTTCTTGTTTTTAAAACTGTTTTATTTGTTTTTGTTGTGGACCATGCCTGACGATACCATCCACTTTGGTGCAGCACAGTATTGTGAAATGGCCATATATATACATTGTTCCAGGTGGACATTGTCTTTGCATCGTTCATCCGCAAGGCAGCTGACGTTGCAGAGGTACGCAGTGTACTCGGCGAGGAGGGCAAAAACATTGCCATCGTCAGCAAAATTGAGAACCACGAAGGACTACACAGGTGTGAAAAATACCCAGCTCCCTTGCTTCGAGCCCCTTCCCCTTTGGTTTGTCCATTTTTCTGAGACATACTGTATATGTCAGCTGTCAAACCTTAAAAGGGCTGGTGAAGGGGGGAGTGAATCCTTACTTTTATTCAGTTATATAATTGTTGTCCATTTACTTTCTCAGTTTGTCACCCAGCCAAGCTGGGTGGGTGTTCTGCCAATGTTCTGCAATCATTTTGGCGCCAGTTTTTACAAAGAGTTGGATGTATCTCAACAGAGAATCACTATTTCTTAAAATGGAAATTGGCATACGTTTTTTCATCCAATGCATTTGGTGACATATCCCCTAGCACAGAATGACACTGTTGCCAGTGTGATTGATACGCATTAAACTGAAAGGGAGTGGTAGTATGAAATCCATCCCCTCTGACTTTGTGAATGACCTACCACGAAAAGCACCTGGCCATTAGGGCTAATTGGCCCTGGGCATTGTTATGGCATCCTCGGCCTAATAATTACATTTTGACACACCTGTCATAGATTTGATGAGATCCTTGAGGCCAGCGATGGCATCATGGTGGCCAGAGGTGACCTGGGCATTGAAATCCCTCCAGAGAAGGTCTTCCTTGCACAGAAGATGATGATCAGCCGCTGCAGCCAAGTGGGCAAGCCGGTCATCTGTGCAACCCAGGTATACATCTTGTGCATTAGGCGTAGTAGAGCAAGCAGCAGATGTTACATTTACGCAGTGGCTGTAGTTAGTGCACTTTAGCCTGGTTGATTTCCTCTTCTATTGCGCCAATTTGCAGCTTTAGAAACAGGACCCAGACCAGCCTGTAACAAAGGTATCTTGGACTTCATTTCCTTTTTAAAAATCCTCCAGGGATGTGAATCTACTTCCCCTCAAAAAAAACAGAAATGAAAAATATCTGTGAAAAAAAGACATGGGGTTTGATTGAAAAAAAGGAAAAGCCAGAACTAAAAAATTGACTATTATCACTTAGCTTTAAAAGGGTCCGTGTGTGCTTACCGAGTAGTGTGCATACCAGTGAGCTATGATGGTACCTTAAATGTCTGGTTGAATTCAAAACCTTACCTTGTGTAGATTAGCAATGCTTATTGTTCAGTGTTATTAAGTTATGGATTCCTAACTTGTTACCAGATAAATGTTTGGAAAATGCTTCATCTGAGTAAAGTCCTGAACGTTGATAAAGGGAGAGGTTTGATAAACATGCATGGCTGTTGCCACTAAGTAGCCCAGGTGCAGAAAATAGGAATTTATGGGCATTCTGACAATAACTGGTCAGTCTTACTGCACAACAGTTGTCCACAAACCAGTGCAGGCAAATAGCGTGTGCCACCCACTGGCTTCTTTTGACCACAGAGTGCCATAATTGACTGTTACAGCACCAAGTTCCTTGGCCCTCAATAGTTCTGATGTTTCATTTTGCTTGTGTGGCTCACAAACTTCAATTGGTTCAACAGGGTGGTCTCTGAGGTTAGATGTATTTGTTTGTTTTCAAAGGTTTTGTCTTTGGCTAGAAATGAATGTGTGGCTATGGAAGCCGTTGTAGCTACCGGTACTTCGCATAGTTGAGTGTGTTACTGCTGAACTTAGCCAGCTGATTTGGGCAAGGACTTAATGGGGACCTGGGAGACCAGGGAATGTGAATAATCGGAAGGCACCAGATGCACCAACTCGTGCTTTGAGCTGATCCGTTTTCTTACTTTTTTCTTCTCTTCTGTGTGGGCCGTGTAGATGTTAGAGAGCATGGTGAAGAACCCTCGGCCAACCCGAGCTGAGACCAGTGATGTGGCCAATGCCGTGCTGGACGGGGCCGACTGTGTCATGTTATCTGGGGAAACCGCCAAGGGGGCCTACCCGGTGGAGGCATGTGCAATGATGCACAAGGTGAGTATTTGGACTCTGTACGCAGCAAGGTAGCAGGGTTTTCACCATGTGGGAGGGGGCTGGATGGTACTGTGGGAGGGGGGTCAGTTTCGGGGTTGAATCTGTTAACTGCGATGATCGCTGGAAAAACAGGCTTTATGTTAACCCTAACTACATCAAGTCCCTGAAGCGCCAACTATGTTTTGCCAAGGTTTGAGACCTAATGTATCCGCACCAGATGACTCAAGTTCAACACTGTTGACCTGTTGAAGTTAAAGAGACTCTGTTCAGTCACATGCCAGTAATTACAGTGACCCCCCCTTAAGGACACAAGTTGTATCTGATCAACTTTGCAAGGTTCAGTACTGTTTCTAATACAAAAGCCTTGTGGGGTAAGGTTAACGGAGTACTTTTCAGTGACAGTTTTGCCAATCATTGGCCATGCTTGTCAGCACAAAGCGGTTATGCACCCTTCTTTGGTTGCTTCCTTTCATGTGATTTGTGCATGTTTTTGTGTGTGAAGATCTCTCGCGAAGCAGAGTCAGCTGCGTTTCATCGCATGATATTTGATGACCTTGTGCGTTCTGCCGAGATGCCCACGGGTGCCGCCATGACCGTTGCCATCGCTGCCGTGGAGGCATCATACAAATGTCTGGCAGGGGCCATCATTGTCTTGTCCAAGACAGGAAGGTAACTGTTAGTGTATGAGTCCACGTAGTAGACGCTCGCTTGCAGACAAGCTGAGATCTGTGATCTGAGATCTGTGCACATTATGCTGATTTAAGATTTTAAGGAAGACATAGCACACACATTGCAGATGTACATCCCTCTCCCCAAGCACATATCCTATCATGACTGGTTATTCATGTGATTCCTGCAATACATGAGGTTGGGCTGAAGTTACATATAGTTCCTATTTGTGTATTTGCCATACAAATTAGAGAAGAACACACTTCCAGGTCAAAAACACGGACATGCCTGGCATGTTGCTGCCTAAACCTGATCAGCTAATGCCCATCAACCCATCTGCTCCAAATATGTCACAGTTTTGAAATCAAGTCTTGTTGGCGTGGGTTGCAAGTAATTTGCATGTTTACATGCATTACATGTTCCGAAGCCGGAGGCTCTGTTGAACGGCAGATGACACTTGGACTGGGTACCTGGAAATTAACATTAGAAACCCTGGCAGTTCAAGTGAAAACCTTTCACTTAACTTGCACCACTGGCAGGATGTGCTCCCAGCAAACCATGAAGAGCCTATTTATTGCCACAAAATGCCCTGCTTTGTACCTGGACTGGTATATTTCAACTTGAGAGTCGGGTTGGCAAGCTAGTTCTTTCTTCGCCTTCCACCTCTTTGGTCCTGGGTTCGATTCCCGGCTTGGTCCAGATGTGGATTGGATTTTCAGTCCCTGCCTGACTCTATGGGTTTTACCCAGAATATTCCTCTGGGGTTTTCCTCCCACCTCTAAAACTGTAACTGCTTCTTATTGTCTCCACTTTACTGATGTTGGTAAATGTGGGTCGTTTAGCAGCTGCCTGAGGCGCCCTTGTATGCCATCGGCTCAACCACGTTTAAATGTATTCATTGTTCCATGCTTAATGTCTCCGTTGTACAGCGTATTTGCACATACAGTATCTATATGAACCTTGCGCTTTATAAATGAATAAATTATTATTAATTATTATTAGTATCAATAGTGCTGGCTGAGATTGAATCAACCTGTAAAAGACTGCTGTCAATTGAGCCTGATATCAATGTGTTCTAGTGGGAACTCAGGTGTCTCAAGTGGAATGCACTGAATGCTCTGTGTGTGCTGCTTGGAAGCAACCAACATTCCAATATGTTCCCAGGTAGAACAGGCTGTTCCTCTGCTGGGGATACAGTGTTCCCCACCTGCTGCATGACAGAAGATCTTAGTGCATGTTCACAAGTATCCTGGGCAACATATTCTGAGTTGACCTCTCCAAGTGTTCAAGGCTACAGGCTACACCCTCATATAACAGTTTTCCCGCTTTCTCTACTGTTGTGATTGCCTGTTTTGTTTTAATGGCATTTTCAGATCCGCGCACTTGGTGTCCCGATTCCGCCCGCTGGTACCCATCATTTCAGTCACCCGCGACCCTAGAGTGGCTCGCAAGATGCACCTGTACAGGGGCTGCTTCCCCAGCCTCTTCAGAGAGCGCGAGCTGGAGAACTGGCAGGATGACATCGACCGGCGAGTCAAGTTTGGCATCGACACAGGCCTCCACCGAGGCTTCTTCAAGGAAGGGTCACCGGTCATCGTGGTGACCGGCTGGCGCTCTGGGGCAGGCTTCACTAACACCATGCGAGTTTTGTACGCATAATAAGGCTATGGCAAGGACGGTGTGTCTGCCCTGATGGGGTCACTCGGGAAACAATTTTCTGTTCAAAATGGCAAATTCACAGGGGGATGCAATTTTCACTTTAGTGTAAGACCCTGCTAAATGTTTTGACAAAATTGGAAGTGGGGTGGACACTAAGGGGCAGCCACTGTTCAAACTGTAGCTTGGAATGTCATGAATCTAACCTCTTTATCGTTTCTTACTTTGGAAACTGTTTTGGGTTACATGTTGTCAAAATCATATTCCCCTTTTGTCTCCTGTGTTTTTATTTTCAAAGAAATTGGAGAGTGAAGTCATACGGCAGGCCACTTGACCTTTTTTTAATTGATTAGGGAAGTAAAAATCAAGTTTGGAGCTAGTAAGCAGCAATGCATACCGCATTCACTCTTTGGAAACAAGATATGACAGGATTTAGGTGAAAAAAACTGAAATGCACGTATGGAATAAGCAGATGTTTATCTTCAAAGTTAAAAAGAAAAATCAGAAAACTATTTCTCTGTTTTCCTTGTTTTTTATGCCCAAAAGATACTTTTAAAACTATATGTTTAAAATAATTGAAAAAAATCCTAGCACAGTGTTGCTTGCTGTTCTTGGAATGAAATTTGGTGTGGAGAAGAATTCACCCCCTGCTTCTTGACACTGTGCTCTCAATGTGACTAAAATGACTAAAATTTATACTAACCCAGCACATATCTGAGTCTATCGAGGAGTAGGGAAGTTCTTTTCCTAGTTAAAAAAACACAAACAAAAATACTAATAATACAGAATATTTATAATGCGCTAAGTCCACCTTGATAATGTGCTTAAAGTACAGAGATCAAGGGGACATTAACAAATTATACACAAAGTGATAATCCGAAGTATTGTAAATGAACATGCAGATTGCAGAAATTAAGTTGTGAAAGAAATTAAGTTGTGAAAGAAACTAAGTTGTGCATGAGTAAGATGGGTCCCAAAAGTATTATGGAAGTCAGAGGTTTGTATCATATAGTTTCTAATGTCAGAACCACTGTTGGTAGGAGTGGGAGCTCTGGGACGAACTTTTCTGCTGAAAATGTCCATGCGTTTGTGAAAAAGGACTTTGGCATGCATTGAAGATGCAGTACTCTTTGCAAACACTTGAATATTTGTTCTGTTCTTGCATGTATTTCAGGCTGTTTAGCCCAGCGCATGCTTTGTTGGCTTCTTCAGAGTATTCAACTCAACCGTGAAATTTCAGCTTCATTTCTGCAATTTAACAGCCTCACATAACATTTTAGTGTATTCTGGACATATACAAAAGAAAAGATTACAGTAGTACTGGCATCAGGAAGTGTCAGGTTTTTTGTGTATTGCTGTGTAAATGTGTTGGTGAATCTACTTGTAGATAATATTTGTCACAGTATTTCAGCAATTTGTTCGAGGAAGGCCCAGGTATTGTGTGCCCAGATTTGTGCACAAATTGCTCCTTTTGAATATTTAACATTCAATCCCTTTAGAGTGACAACGGCATCAACATTAGAAATGATTCATGAAGTAATATTCTTGAATCCGTGTTTACCCCGAGAAATCCTTTCCCACAGTGATAAAATCTTGTTTACTGCCTTTGCGTATATTCAAAGTTGTATGAATGTGATCACAATGCTAAAAATGGATGTTGTGAATTTCAGGTAACTGGCTGTGCAGTACATCTTCTTGAGAAATTGAATTAATGTTTTGTGTCGGACGTTTAAGGCAAATTATTGCACAAAAGCAGTACAGACGCATACCAAGAATGCGTAGTGGTCATTAATGTCATTGGACACTAGCAAAATATTGTAAAGATCACAAGCTGAACCAAAACAGTAAAGGTACAAACTATTGTATTGTGTATTAGTTGGTTTACATGGATTATTTATGAAAGGCGTTCACATGTTTACTCTCTTTTTTTTTTATGAAGCTGTAGTTGCCCTAAGTAGTGAGCAAAGTTTCTCGTCTATAGAATGGTGTTTCTGCTCAAAGATGAAGGTTTTCATGGTGGACGCAGTAATGAGATGAAATTTTGTGGTAGCACCGTGTATCTCTTTTCTGAGTTAGTAGAGTTTGAATAGAACTGCTACACTCAATGTTTCATACACCGTGCCCTGTCTGTCGTCAGGAGAATGCAGTGTGTGTGGTTGTTTTGACTATGCAAAGGTTGCCGCTGAGCAGGAAAATTTATGTTTTAAGTAAAAATCAGTGGAAACCAGGCAAAAGAAGCACTGAATTCATGGCAGTTTGACCAGTAACCACCATATTACTTAGCAAATACTTTCCTTTCTTAGTTAAATTCCTATGTTCGGCTGGTCTTTGAAATTGGTCCCTGGTGCATGAGTAGCTGTATTTAATGATGATAACATCAATGGTTAACTTGATGTTTTATAACCTCATTGATAAAAGCTTCTGTAAAGAAACATGTAAGGTATGACTCTTGAATGGTCTAGAGGCAAACCTGAAAACTGTTAAACTTCGATGCACAACCTCAAATTAACAGTCTGCCTGACTTTGGAACTGCATCTTACGGAGAAGCTAATAGACATGATTTTGCAAAGAAAAAAAGATTATTAGTAAAATTTTATGATTTGTGCTACTCATGACAGGTCAAAGGGCCAAGCAGATGGGGAAAAATTGGGGAATTCTTGTCCCTGGCAGCATAGATCATATGACATTGGACTCAATTGTGACCCGTTTCTACTGTTGCCAGTAGCAAATAAAATTTGTATCAAGACTTTGTGTAACTCAGTGATGAAATTGGCCCTAGGTCCCCACAGTTTATTACAAGAATGTAATTCTGGCCAACTTTAACATAATGGCCTTATTATTAATATGCATATGTTAATTACACAATTTGCAACCTGGCTTTGTAGTTCAATTTCATTATTTCTAGTCTGGCGCTCAGCAGGAACACTGAAGTGGTGAGGGCGACTAAAAGTTGCATACATTTCATTTTGATTTGAAGTTTACCTGCTCTTGAATGAGTCTGGAATTTGAGATGAAGCAGGAGCTGCAGATGGATATAAAGTGGAGGTCTGGAGAATGAGATTGTTCAGCCATCACATGGTAAAAGACTCTACTGATAATCATACACGGGCCACCTTAAGTCAAAGAACTTCCTTGCGTAGGTCGAGGCTGACTCCGATGATGTACATGCAAAGTTTGAGGTTTGTGATTGAAATGTGTGCTATTTTCTCAGATTAAAGATTGAATAAAGGAGCAAGTTAAGCCTGTGGAAAGTTAAGTATTAAAATGTGAGGCAAAGAAAGCTGTGTTTGTGTCGTAATTGATAAATTAAGTCCGTAACTCATACAAATTGTTCATAACACTAAAAGTGTGGTGTATGAAGTTCGCATGTCAGGTCTCAAAACATCAGGAAGATCTGCAGTGTCTGGCCCTACCAGTGTAGACACAAATACCTCAAATGCTTCATGAAAACTTGCAAGACTGGACACAGATTTGTCAACCCGTTAATCACGGCAGTGATATCTTATTAACCCTAAGAGCCGGGGAGGGGGCGGATGGAATCCCTGCACATTTTCTCCCTTATCTCTGCAATAGACTTTTATCAGGATGCTGCCATGTTTATCTTGTTCCTGTAGACCCACTGGCAATAATAATACAACTTCACATGTTGATAAAAAGACAACAGACTATTCTCCCTTCAAAACTCAGCTTGGCTGCATTGGTTCGGTTGAAAAGCAAGATGGCCGCCCCATGACAGAGGTCTATGCATTTTTTGTATCTGACATACATGTAGATTGACATAGATCACCCCTAGCCTTGTGCAAGTTTGTTTCATGATAAAGTTATCAAACCTCTCCAGCGTCAATTTTTGAATTTGCACTCCCTCCAGTGAATAGACCTGTAACATGATGTCACGCTTTGTTTACATGTGCACTTTCCTATGACTGTGAGGTGGAATGCCATCAATCAAGTCCCCATAGGAAAGTGCACATGTAAACATGTTTTAGGTCTATTGGTGCCCCAGTAATGTAGTAAGCCCTATGGATCCAACTGCACAGGTTGATATACAGATAACCGAGGCGCAGAACTTTAAGCAGTTGTGGCACTGAAGGTAAATATCAGTGCTGTAGTGTAGACGACTTTAGGCCTTCACAGGACTACACAGGACCAACACAAGACCTCCAGTCTAAATTCAAGTCACAAGCTATTCAAATGAACTGCAACACAAGCATTCCTTTGTCACTGTTCACACAAAACTCATGAATGGTCTTGTGCATGGCTCTGTGATGGTCTCGACTATGACACTGGTAAATATCATCCGCTGAATTCAATATTCAGTTGACACCGAGAAAAGATCTGCAAACATACAAATACATGTACAACTAAAATGACTGGCTCTTCAAATTTATTTCAACATCAGTCTGTGTCAAAGTCTACGGTACACTCTGCACTAAGTTCAAGAACTTGGGTCATTAACATGCATGCAGGAGTTATGATTTGATGGTCATAGAAGGGTCAGGTTGTTCATTTGTTCTGGAGAGAAAAATCCCTTTCAAAAAAAGTGTGTAGTTCTGCTTTGATATCCAATGTAAGCTTGTGCGTTAAATTACACTGTTTAATTTGACCCTGTGGGGGAAGGACTCAGGTACATGGAATCCACGTATTTGTGCAATTTTCTGAAATACTGAGAACAATTTTCTGCAGCATATTATAAAAATACTTCCGCGGGAAAACTGGGTGAAGCGAATACTGTTGAGAGGAAGACTGCATAATCTTCACAGAAGGACTTCAGCCCTGTAGAGAAATGTTTGTGCGCTCGGATTAAAAAAACAACAACTTTGAAATAAAAAATAAACCTAAAATACTTCATATGGAAATTGTAACATCTGTGTCTATCACTTTTCTGTCACAGGTAATGTGTTTTGTCAGCATATCTTTGTGGGTGAAATTTAAACTGGATATGCTTCTAAGAAAGTTGACTAATACTAATCTTTTGTGGAGTGATTTCCACATTTTGATGCTTTTGAAATATCCATCCTAACACCTTGTCAGATTCAAAGAACAATCCATATTGCTTTGTAAATAGCACAGATCATTACGAGCAGAGAAATACTCTCAGAACACATTCTACAGTGGGTTGCAGATTGTGCATGCTGTATCAGAAGGTTTGAGGAAGTACATGCATTAGGAGACATCTTGCTTCCATCTAAACCCCAACACTTGCAATAAATGCTGATAAAGTGTTCTTTCTCCTTTAAAAAGCCTATCATCGGGCCTCTGTCAACTGGATTAAGTCAAAGTGATCAGGGCCTAATTTGACAGAGCTGCTAAGCAGAAGCTAGCCAATTTATGTGAAGAGCAAACATCAGCTGGGAACCCGTCACAGGAAATACTGTATACAGAATGCATGACATTTTGGCTGGTCACCAGCATCACCACCTTTCGCTACGCAAATCTTTGCCCAGCACAATATGCACTTCGCAGCTCTGTGAACTTTGGCCCTGAGGTTAAATATTGGAGGATGTGGGGGCATTATACCAATTAACTTCATTGTATTTTGATGATGTTCTTGTACAATGTCTAATTGTAAAACTTTACAGCACAAAACTGAAAATCAAAACCAAAATTAAACTTCTCTAACACAAACCATTCTTAAGAGCTCATTATTATTAGTCAAACAAATTATTTCTTTGTACAAATCCTTAAATTTTTTTTTCACGGCATCTGCCATCTCCCGTTGGCAGGCTCATCGAAATATTGCTCTTTCATATCGTTGAGTCGCGAGGGGTGGGTGGCCAGATGTCTTAGAGTTCAGGTCGGTTTGACTTCAGCTTGGCAAAGTCTATACCTCCTGGGGCATAGAACTGAAGGAAAAATAATACAAAGCTATTACAAGTATATTCAAACTGTCAAGGTTCACTTTTACAAAAAGCATGGGTGAGTCTGTGAAAAGGTTACAACAGCTTGATGGTATGTTTATTCTATACTTGATTACATGCGTACATTAACAGGTCGGCAACATGCGACATCTGTTATAAACAGCCATGAGAACAACAAAAGTGTCAGTCATTTAACCCGAAACTCATCGGCAGTACGTTGGTGATGTAAGTACTGATAATGTTGGTGAACAGTAAAAACCCCAGAACTTGTGTTTTCATTGTTCTGTTTTTACCTTTATGTTCTCATTTGGCTTGATCCTTGTCCAAGGGTATGGGTTATTCTTCTTGTCCCACCTATAAGTAGAAATATTCCAGTTTTATGGCTGATTATTTCTGAGTGATGTAGGAAAACAAGAACAAACTTGCCAATACACTTATGGTACAGTCTTACAATGTCAGGGCAAACTGGATGACACTTTATACGGGTACAACTTTTTTTATTACATGTACATCCGATTTTATGTCCCAAAAATGTCAACCTATACAAAAATCTGTGCAAATAAAAGTTTCTGGCACACTCTTTTTTTTTTAAGACTATGTGAAGCTTCTTGGGAGATACGGTACATGTATATCAGGCTTTGGCATATATTTCATTGGTAACAGTTATAGGTTGTTACATGCATGCGTTGCTGGATGTACATGTACATGTACCTGTCACACAACCTGTCATTTCTACATTGAGTTATATATTCTCACGGTGGAGTGTTCCTGTAGCAATCCCGGATAACAGTTTCATTGTCCTGTAACCAAGTCACATTACAGTAGTACGCTGATACACTTACGTCGCATCGGGGTTCTTCAGAGCAAGTCGGGCGAGATAGTAAGCGGCAAACACAGATCCAGCTCCCACTGAGATGAACAGTGGAATCAACTGCAATGAATGAGACAAGGCTGGTGAACACACGGAAGGCATGCTTTGCAGATCTCCATGGAAAGTATGTTTGACCTAGTGTGCACACACAGTGCACAGCGTGATAATTTCATGGTCAGGAGTTTCTGAAGTACATGTAAATGTATATGTACAGACAGATTTGTTTTAAAGAGACTTCTTGTCAGATGCATGTAGTGCTCCGGTGTGCTTGCATCAGGAGATGCCTTCTAGAAAAGGGAGAAGAATAACTTGTTGGACCACGACAATTTCTGAGTATCACAAATATCAATAAGTTTAGAAATAGAAAGACGTGTCTGTTAATAGTAGATATTAGTGAGGAAGAGTTCACCACGTAGTGGCAATCAACCAGTTTGATCCATCTCTTGTGCATACAGGAGTGGGAGCAAACTGACAGCTTTCAGGGCATCTACCATTGTGCACATAAATACATGTACATGTAGGTGGCTAAGCGAGCTGTCTTTGTTGATTTCTTGTTAATTTAAGGATCCGACATTGTGCTTGGAAATGAGTAAATTGGCCAGAAAGGAATATGTTTATGGTTAAGAGATAAGCAGGTTTTTCTTTTTACGTTAACTAAAATAAATCGACCTCTTCCTGCAACAACCTGCTTGGCAAAGCGGTGTAAACTGAGGAGTTGAAAATCAAGAAGTGAAAGAGGTTCAAACCCCAGCCTAGAAGAGCCTTGTGAAAAAGAGGTGGTGATGTCAAGGAAAGAGAGATAGACTGGCAACTGAAGAAGAAAAGAAGAGAGGAGATTGAGAAAGAGGTAGAAGCAAAGACACCCTCTTTTGTATCCAAAAGCCACACCCTCTTTTTTTGGTTTTAAGTTCTCCTGACACAGTTGTCCTATCAGTCAAAACCGGTCAAATTTCCCATATGTGTCCGTGTACTAGGAGAAATCAAGTGGAAGCAATTTTTGACTGTTTTTTTACGGTTACAGCAAAAGGACAAATGAAGGAGGCTTAATTTACAGTTTCCTATGGTCATGTATAACTCAGTGTCGTTTGTGGAATTCCTCTCTCTCGACCACTTTTTGAAGAAGCTTGCAAAAGTCATAACACACTCGAGCACGGTCAGGCAAAGTGGGGATGAGGCGAAGTGGGAATGGGGCAAAGTGGTACGGTTAGAGGCGACGTGAAAATGGGGCGAAGTGACTAGCCTAGGCCCTAACATGCCTAGCTGCCTAGAGCATTTATTTTAGTAAAAATGTCTCTAAATTTTGAAAGATCAAAGAACTATTAAACATAACAGTTAACACTTACTGAATAGTGACTTCGTAGTGACTTCATTGTTAATCCCTGCATCATGGTTGCGACTTTTGCTTAGGCGTCTAAACAAGACGAAATCAATGACCGACAAACCTTCACAAAAATTGTACTCAAACTCAAGGCCTAAATGGCGATGTCATGCCCAACTAAAGCATAGACCCAATTACAATTGGGACGGTCGCAACTGCGCTACTCAATTGGGCTGGCTCGAAAATTTCTCAACAGGCTCCAACAAGTTTTTGCGGCTCGCAGCCAACAGAATTCACCTAAAGTGTGGCATTTCACCCGTAGCGAAACAAGAAAACGAAATGACGTTGGCGCGCATTCTTTGGCATGGCCAACAAGTATCGGGTTGACCGAACTGTAGCAATCGTCCGAACTATAGTTGGGACAGACACCATAGTTGGTGCCCAACAGAGGATATTACCCTTTAGGTTCATTTAAATTAATCAAGAAATTTTTAAAAGTTAGCCGTACACGGTGCTGATTAAAATGATAGCAGTTTTACAACTTTGAAAAATTCTTTAATCGAAATTAAATTACACAATATTGTGAATTCATGTGAAAATATTTAAAATTTCCGGAATTTTGCGCCAGGGTTGTTCAAACTACACGTTATACTCACGAGGATATACCCACTAGGAAAGTAAAAAAGTATAGGGGGCCTCTGGCTAGGTTTCTGGCTTGGCTGAGTTTTACTTGACCAGATATTTCTCTTTTCTGGAAGATTGATTATGGCCGAAGAGGTAAAAAATGAACAAAAAGGAGGAGGTGGGGAGGACGTTGACTTTTTGTATGAAGCAATGTGTAAGTTCCTTGTACAGACGGGCCATCGGGCTGTTGGTTTAGGATGCATGAATGATCAAAATTTTTTAATACGATGGCAGTAGAGGGCGCACTTCTTTTTCAATTAATGCATGCATGAACCTTTTTTGTTTTAAAAAAATGGGCTCATTTTATACATTTTCTTGTTGTCAGTGCAGCCATTTGTGAGTTGATGAGTGGGTTTGGGAAAATAGTGAAAAATACTGAAATGGAGTTTTTTGTGGCTTACTGCCACACTGGTTTCCCATGACTTACCCCCAGAACTAAGGGGTCCTATGAAGCCCGCTCCTACGAACTGTTTGGTTTGTTGTCCGCTGCATTCCCACAAATGTAGGAGCATGGCAAACAACGAACCACACAGTTTTGGGGTACAACGGCGTAACATCACTTACGCCACATTTTATTGCGTACGTTGCGCAACAAATAAAGAGAAATTTCATGAAACTTATGCACTGCGTAAGTCTGCACCCCCCAATTAATATTGCATAACTTATCATTTTAGGTGGCGTAAGTTGTACCGAACAAAGCGAAAATGAATGATTTGACAAGGTTCGGTCAGGGCTCATCATTGCTGAACTTAACCAAGCTTATATGAAAAATGAAAACTTTGATTTAGAAGGTAATAAACATTTGTTTGGATGTGAGAGAACTTCCACATATTTTGTCTGTTTCCAATGAAAAAATACACAAACTTCTACAAAATGGTAGCCGAAGGTAATTCCACAACTGTCTGATGACTGCTGTAATATTGCTAAGAAACAGCCATCATAAAATATGTTAAATCGTCCTCGTCCAAGAAATTTAACATAATTAAACCACTGTGCAGCTAAGCGACTTTTTGTGAAATCTAACCTAAGTATACTGCACAGCTACATGTACGTTAGTAATGTGTGAGATTTGAATACTTTGGGCCATTCTCTTTCACCATCTGAAAAGAGAAGTCTATATCCTCACAAAATGGTTTTCAATTAATCAAACAAAAATGTAACCAAATACTCAATATATTGATTGGTTGGCCAATTGAGTAACAGTATAATATTTGCAGCTTTCAATTGAAAATTACTTACAGGGGTGTAGTAAGCAGATGCTGAGAATATCAGTAAATTTCTCTCTTTGCTAGTAAGGGAACATGTTTAGTAATGTTCTGTAGTGAAAGCAGACATTTAAACAGTCTGTCCATGAAAATTAAAATATAGAACATCCAGGTATACGTATCTGCAAGTGAGAGAATTTTACAAAGGCTTTTTTTCCTGTGGCAAGTCTTCATAATTTGTCAAACAAAAGAATGCTTCAAAATTTTCATTTCCCATCTACACGTGTGCATCACGGGTTCAGCGACGTCTATTGTCATTGCTATTTCAGTGTCTGTAAACCTTTTAAGGCCCAGAGCCAAATTCATTTTAGTGTTCCTCTTGAATGTGCAGATAAGCGAGATCCTAAGAAGCGTCGCGTCAAGCCTGTTGAGCGCCACCTGATACAGCTAGATTTTGGTCTCAGCGACAGTGAGAATGACAGCGACTTTGAAATTAACGAACACGAAGACCCAGGTAAGCAGAACCAGTGATTATCATGCATAAGCTGACAAACTGCAACCCCACTCAGCCCTTGGGCTGCTTACCTTTAAACCATAATGCCCTCGTCTCCTTCAAAGACCAATGGGCGTCTTTAGAGGGGTTTTGCACATGTCATGCATGTAGGAGCACTGTGGATGCAGCTTGTAAGGATGACTTTATTCCATCATGCAAACTGCACATGGCACCTGGATGGCTTTCATAGGTTTCATCCATCAAGCCTTGGATTTCATGGACTGTGATGGACAATGGAACATTTGAGTAGATTCCAAATACCTGAGTTATTGCAAATCTGCCAACAAATTCCAATGTGGTTCCTTTTATGACCTATGTGCACCTGGTCTTAGGCAAGACACTTTACCCCTGCTTACATGTACGTCTCTCCATGCAGGAGTAGTTACAAATGGATACCTGTGGGGGCAGATGTAGTTGTATTTGATTTAGGAAATAAATATGTGCATGCTCATTCTTAAATGTGCATTTAAGACCGACCAAGCATAAATTTATTCCCATTCATAAATACGTTTTTAGTTAGAGAGTCAAGAGAAGTCACTATATGATGCATTTCCAACGATTTTGTTCCAGAATTTTACTTTCATTTTCCCAAACACCCCCGTCCATTTTATTGAACATTCCTTATGCAAATTGCCCAATCAGCTCAGCATGGCAAGCCACATGCACACAGACTATTACCCAATTAGAATCGATTAAACTGTCTCATATCCAGGCGCCAGCGTGTGATTTAAGCAGCGGGCATTATCGCTTCTCAGCAGGCATTATCAAATGTCAATACATGGTCAAGTTGCACGATGTTGAATAGGGAAACTGTCTGAGGTATTTATGAATAGCCATTTGCACCTAGAAAAATGGCAGCGTCAAGCTGTACACCATCAAGCTGGAACTGAGGTTGTTTAGGAACGTGTATAGGACCCAGCTGGTTGATTGCATTTTGCTTCAACTCCAGAACCGCTAGCCAAAGAGATGACATGGACTTGTTGCCTGAAATAAAGACATTATTGTTCATTTCAACATGTGCGGTTGTAGATTCAGCAGGATCTGCCGCCGAGATGGAGGAGGACGGGAGCACGGAAGGAGACCGAGAATTCGACGACGAAGACAACGAAGATGACGACGAGGAGGGGGAGGAAGATTCCGGCCAGGGGATGTCCGACTCGGACAGCGGGAAGAAGCTCAGCATCGGGGAGCTCATCTCCAAGGCCAGGGTGAGCAGCATGAAAGGCATGGACAAGGTGAGATCCTATGTGGGGCCTGAGAATTCTACCATGGCTTTGTCTGTATGTCATCACATCATTGTGACAGCATCTGCCGGTGCAACCAGCATTGTACCTAGTTGTACATGTAGCTCTAAATCAAGATCAGATGCGTGCAGCACCGCAGTCACTCCATCAGGAGACCCTTATGTTTTTATTTTGAAAACTTTCTTGTGATTTTTTTGTAACGCTTAAAGTGATAATTCACATTATGGGCTACCCTTTTTCTGCTACAGCCTCCAAAAACTCCATCCTTTGTAGGTATCGTGATTGGCCTATTATGTAGCATGAAATCTGTATAGATGATAAAGGCTAGGCATGTGACTCACTTGACTTGAGACTGGGTGTCTTGTGGTTGGTTGAGAGAAGGCTATTCCACTTTTGTCAAGGCTTGGCAATTCTCAACTTCTTGGGTCATTGACTAGCATTTGCAGAAGTTCTTGTACAGAATGCATTATTTACATAAAAATGAAAGGGAAGTGACAACCTTGACTTTAATCCTTTAAAAGCTTAAGACTTTTGAAAATCACATGCTGTTCCAGCACATTTAACGAAGGAAACTTATTTCATAACTTTGTGCTCAAAATTATACTTGGGCACAGTTGCCAAAATGTGTGTTAGGAATAGAGAATATGCAATAATGTAAATGTATGTCACTCCTGTTGGTGTGTTTCCCTTAGACTGGTTCCGGTGAAAAGCCATCAGCAAAACTCAAGATGCTAATATGTGCAGTATGCTTAGGAGAAGTCAGGTAAGCACCTGTCTGTTCAGGATACTGTGAACTACAGTACAGAGACTTGGCATCTGGATTTTACAGGTGACACGTTTCGTGTGGAAGTGGGTAGGCCTTCACTGCTGTGAGTGGACAATTTCTTTTGTTGGGAAATTTTTGACCGTGCCATGGGGACAAAATTTTGTCCGCATAACTTATCTGTCCCCACATCCACATCTATATGTCAACATGTGTAGTCCCCACAATGACAAAACAAGTATGGGTGAGCGTTCATGTGGAATAGAGTGGGTATGATCTGACCAAATTGAGATTTCTTTATTTGGAAAGACTGGGAGAAGTCTCTTGGAGGCACTGTAGTGAATTAAGAATTCTTGAAGTGGAAAGTGCCACAATGTTTATCAATTTAGATCTTTACATTCCATATATTGATACAAACAAGCAGATCAGCATTTTTTTTTTTCACTGACAGCATCGACAGCGATGAGATAGTGGAATGCGACAGCTGTGGAATTGGTGTCCATGAAGGTAAGGCTGTGGTGTGTGTGGCTGGAATGGTATTCTCGCAAATAATCGTGGATGAGAGATTACCTACAGTGTAGTTGGATGTTCTTGGAGGATGTACTAGTACGTGTGAATAGCCCCCACCCCACAAATTAAAAAAAAACAGAAAGGAAAAAAACTGAGGAATTATGGATGATTCATTTCTGCAAAGTGTACATTACTGGGTAAGCACTGGAGGTGTTCCTTTAGAAGATTCAGCAAAGTTATTACCGACCACACAAAGTGCTTTTTGCGATTGCTACGAGGAAGCAAACTGTTCTTTTGACTGAATGATTAACTATGAGATCCGTAGAAGTCGTGTGCAATGCTAGTTGTCTGATTATGAAACTTTGTGGGGTACTGCACCTTTCAGGGTTCTTTGTACCTCGGAATATTGTCCGAGCTTTCCCAGCACGCTAGACATCTGCTTTAGCACCAGTAAGTTGGAGGTTTGAGGTTCAAGTCCCATCCAAGCCCCAAGTCCCATCATTTTCTAACAAGTTCTTAAAGAGAAGCATGTATACAGTTCCTACCGTGAATGATATCACACTGATGCAGAAATCCCCTGTCTGTGATGTCATGGTCTAACTGTTCTTTGTTTTGTGCTGGTACTCCAGGTTGCTATGGTGAAATCCTATCAGACGGTGATTCTACCAGCAGCATTCAGACAGCAAGCTCCACTGAGCCCTGGTTCTGTGACACCTGCAAAGCTGGCATTTCCGACCCTGTATGTCATGCCAACTTAATGAAGCATCCTGTTTACAGTGAAATTTTAATTTCAGTTAGCTACCTGGAGACAAGTCTAAGGCTGACCTCATTTGTTTGGTAATGTAACTGAATTAACTTTGTACATGGTGTGGTCAGTTGTTCAACTTGCTCTCTTTTCTCCTCAGACCTGTGAGCTGTGCCCAAACTCTGGAGGAATCTTCAAAGAGACCGATGCCGGAAGGTTAGTAGCTCAGGGCTTTTGAACGTTGGTGGAACCAGCGCCTCCCAACACAGAAAAGTTTTTCTCATGTTGAATGTAACTGTAAGAACTGTCATCGGCTCAGAAAAAGTAAGCAGTTTGAAATTTGAAGGCATAAGGAGAGGAAAGAAAGCCAACTGGAAGAACTTTGAGCTGTACGAAGCCCATGATTCGGCCCAGAAATGTCCATGTTACCTTTATTTGGGGTCAGCTGTACTTACGATTATGGAGTTACTGCAGACAAGCAATGACCATCTGCCATGCAAAACTAAAATCAGTTTTACAAATTATTTGAGAATCCCTGAATGAAAATTCTTTTGTCCATTATTTTAATCCGTTTCACAAATGTCTTGGTCCTAGGTGGGTTCACGTGGTGTGCGCGCTGTACGTTCCGGGAGTTGCGTTTGCTGACGTAGAGAAACTACGCTGGGTCACTCTGTCCGAGATGCCGACAGGGAAATGGGGTGTCAGGGTAAGCTCGTTGTAGCCCTTTATGCCTTTGAGTTATACTAGCCTGGGTTATCTTTGGCTGTGTGGATGTTGTGCTATAGGGTCCCGAGCCCATCTGTGTTTTGAAAATGAATAGTTAACAGTCTGAGAGACAGTCTTTGAAATACTTGTTACTTTTTTTATTGGCAGACGTGCGTTTATTGTGAGGATGAACGCTTCAGCCGTACTGGCATCTGCATTTCCTGTGATGCCGGCATGTGCCGGAACTACTTTCACGTCACATGGTTAGTGATGGACTCTGTCTCCGTCTGGCCCTCTCAGCAGTAACAATGCAAAAACTGTTGGGGTAAATGGGGAAAAATTGCTCGGGTACATTGTTATCTTCTGAGGACACACAATGGGTTTGTGCACATTCAGCTGAAAGTGGAAAAATGGTAATATGCGAGGAAACACCTGATTGGTTGGTTGTGTATTTAGCTGAAAGGGTAGTTTCATGTGAGGGCAGATAATTGTTTGTGCCATTCAGCTGAAAGTGGAAAATGGGATATACACGGGAAAATACAATGGGCATGTGCAGTCAACCAAAAGTGGTTACATGTGATGCACATGTGATATGTTTGTACCAGTGCATGGTGCTTGGAAGTAGGCCATGACGTAGTTAGTACACGAAGTCAAAGATCTTGTAAACATGTCCAGTAATGAAATTTATATGCTTGTTGCATTGAATACATTAATTGCCCCTCAGTTACTCACAAGACTTGCCTTTCTGAATTTGTGTCAAACTTCCCAAAGAGCACACTTGATACATGAAAAGCTGACAGATTTTGTTGAAATATAATAAATCAATCGCGTATATTGCAGTTCAAGGGAGATGTTACTTTTTTCATGTTTTCCAATGTTTGTCTCTCTCTTGCAGTGGTCAGCGTGAAGGAATCTTGTCAGAAGCGTCTCCAGAAGAAGTAAATTAAAAATTGTTTATTACAAAGAGTTGTGGAAGGACCCTTAAAAAGAGTTGTATAGCTCAAATAAAAAGGGGTATTTCTTCCTTTCCATAAATATGTGTAAAATGAGTCTGTATTGAATGATTTATGCAGGCATCTTGATCTGGCATGTTGTCATATAATGTATCTCCTCAGGACATTGCCGACCCGTTCTATGCCTACTGCAAACTGCACGTGGAGAAGTCCAGCATGCGCCACCGCCGGCAGAACTACCTAGCCATGCAGTCGCAGCTCAAGATCTTCCAAGAGCGCAAGCCAGATGACCCCATCGCCCAGGAGCGCATCACTGAGAAGCTGAAGCGCTGGCAGGAGAAGTACAAGGAGTCCCGGGTCAAGAAGCCCAGTCCCTGGGTCCCGACGGAGAAGGTTGGTGGGGGGATAGGCAGTAACACTCCCCCGGACAGTTGCAAGGAACTCTCAGTGAAAGGCCTGCACTTTGGAAAAAACCAATGACGCGTTATTTGTTCTTCAACTTTCCATAAGCATCAAGCTTCAAATGAAGTTTTAGTAGCTGGGCTCTTAAACCTTGTCCTATAAAATCTTCCAACTTCCTCTCAGCGGATTTGGAAATATCTGAGAAGGGTGAGAGTCATCATGCACTTATCAACCCTACCTCTCTAGGCCTTTTTGGTTTGTGAGCTCTAACCTCCAACAGTGCAGTAAGTGAGAGAGATGGCCCTTAGTGTAAACATCCCTTCTGATTCCTGTAGTCAAATGCTTGGCAAGCCCTTCAGTGGTATTTTTCAACAGCCCTAACATCAATTACAGTACTAACAATGGGTGAACAGTAATGAATTAATTAGTAAAAACCTTGTGGGTCACATTGAAACCGGAGTACTCAGGATTATTTTGGAAGCTTTGAGCTCTTGTGATTACTCAATGTTAACACCGTCCATCTCATCCCAGGTCCCTCGTCTGCTGACCACCAGCCCCTCGGCCACCCGTCACTTGATGAAGAAGGCCGAACTCCTAGGAATCAACACGGAGTCCCCACACCAAGCCCAGGTCAAGGAGATCAGCGAGGTGCGCAGAAAGTGGCACATACCGCCAGCGTTCACCAGCGAGTTCGTCAACTACTATCTCGGTCAGTGGTTTATGGCTTTGCTGTGACTTAGCAAACTGTGGACTGAATAGACACCCTAACTTCCCCAGTGCTTCGGTATCTTGCTTTGCCCTTGAAAATCCAGCGAAAGGTGTGGCACTACTAAGACTTTGTTGGCCTTGTCCGTCTGAGTCTCCCCCTCCTCTGCTCTAAATGCTCTGTCCTTCATGAATATCGCCACTATCACAATTGCTCTTATTGATTTGTCGTCATTTTGGTCACTTGCAGATTACCTTGGGCATGTTTGGATGTGAGCTACATATATGGTTAGATCCCTGTTCACTTGTGTTATAACAGTGGTGCCCTACGTAACGATAAACGAAATCAGCAATTGTTATCCAGGAGTACAACTACGCCTCAGGGTCTGGTTCCAGATTTTTAACCAGTCTGACCATCGATCGTTCAGGCAACGTGAATAAAACTGTGGTTAACTATAGTTATTGTTTCGACTAGCCCGTGTTTTGTCTTGCAGACCGCGATGTGCGGATGTCCAATCTGAAGAACAGACTGGCTGAATCTATGAGAGTCAATGAGCGTCTGCAGGGGGAACAGGTGACACTGAGAGGTCTCTATGACAAGGTAGAAAGTTTCAGAAATACTCGGCCAAAATATAGTCTAAGAGAATCTCAAGACAGATCACTCAAATCTTTATTGATGATTAACGCTTACATGAAAACTGGCATATTCATGTCCTCGTCTCCCCCAGATATCAAAAACAACTCAGCCTATTTGTTAATAAAAACCATAAAAAAGGATCAATAAATTGATCGGACATATACCTCCAAATGTTTGGGCCTTGACAGGCATTTGCTTGAGGTAGATATCTGACCTTTAACCTCTAAAAACATACACAACATGATCCGGTTGAGCATTTTGCAAGGACTACAACCTAACCAAGTGGCACTGGCGAATATTTCAACCTGATGTGGCTGTCCATACGTAGTCGCAGCTAAAACAGGTTAAAAGGTCAAGTGTGCCACAACTCACTCCCACCTGATGTCTAGATACACTAATTCCTGGTCTGTTTTGTAATGTACACAAAGCCTGAGAAGTCTGTCCAGGCAGACTGTGTATTGAACATGAACTTGGCTGCTGTGCACGACCTATTGTGATAGCAAATATCGCCTTGTAGGCGTGTTGTAGAGTGTTACAAAAATATGAGGTTGTTTGAGTAAATCTTGTACTGTTACTGTTCAAATGACTCTTGTGAATTTGTGCTGTGTGCCTGTGCTTGAGAAGTTAGCCGTTATATCTCAACTTTTTCAAAAGTCAAACTTTGTGGCCAAAAATAATACCATCGGCAAGTGGTCAAACAACTTACCTCATGAGTGGAATTCTCGGCGTTGGTTTCTAATTTCCCTCTGTAAAGTAAACATCAATAAACAATGCCTCCCCTCCGTCAGCTTACAAGTGAGGTGGAGTCCCTCCGCATCAGCACCGCCAAGCAAAGGATGGAGGGTCAGTCGCTATGGAAGATGTTGGTCGGCATGGGTCTCAAGAAACAACCCATGCCCGAAGCCATCAAGAGCCCGTGGGCTAAGAAGATCCCACCCAAGAAAGAAGGGCCCAAATCGCCCGCCGTCATTCACTCGTAAGAGATGCATTATCTTCATTTTTCTTTTTATTAATCTTCTGCTTAGCGTGCCCTTTGTCAGCTAAAAGCAAGGACTCCTTGAAAGATCCAATTATTTCCTAGCTTGTACAACCCTGAAGAAATTGGCGGGGGGAGGAAGGAATGGATTTGGTTTCTTAGGGAGGAGAAAGTGTCCAGAGAAAGTCATTGGAACAAGGCAAGGATTGAAAACCTGATGCACATGTTTGCCCTGGCTGGCTGGGATGTGAACACGAGTCACTGAATTGGAACATAAGGGATGTATCCAAGTACCAACTTTTCCTCACGTAACTTGCTGTAACTTTTGGTCACGTTTTCTTTGGGTGTAAATTACCATCACTGTATTGAAAATGATGACATATGGGAAAAAAGTCAAGGTGAATTCATGCTGAAAATTTCTCTTCATCCCATAGTTGTGGTATATGCAAACAGTCCACAGACCAGCACCAACTGGCCCTCTGTGATACCTGCAAGAAGCACTACCATCTGGGCTGTCTGGACCCACCACTGAGCCGAATGCCTAAGAAGACTGCCTTCAGCGGATGGTAAGAGCTGGTTGTAGATTGGTGGCGGGGTGGGGATGAGGAGATATACTCAACCTTAGACCAGTGTCAGGCAGGGGCTCAACTTCAGACTTCACCCCTTGGCCCAGTTTCAGATTTAGCCCAATTTCTTGACATGGCCCAAGTTCAGACTTGGCCCAGTGTCAGTCTTTTCTCGATTCGCTCAAACCTTCAGGTTACTTCAGTGGCTGATAAAGTTTGGATTTTTTTTATCTATAATGCCAGGGCCAAATTCATTAAATTGCTAGGCCGAAAATACTGAAAGCAGCTGAAAACTGGTCACAGGATGTTTGCAGTGCAAATATCTTGTTAGCGGTAACCATTGTTTTATAAGTAAATGCTTTCTATACTTAGCAGTCCTGTGAAATTAGCTTCACATATAGAGTTGAGTTGTGTTTGAGTTCTAAGTTAAACTGGAATTTGGATTCCACAACAACATGCGTCATTTTAAAGCAAAGCACTTTCATAATCATCAGCGTTTTCCTCTTTCTCTCAACAGGCAGTGCTCTGAGTGCGTCTCGTCTTCCAGTGATACCTCCATGGCTGAGACTGTAGAAGGCGAGGAAGGGGATGAGGCAGGCAGGCGTAAGCGACGAGTCATCCGAGAACCCAATAAATTCACCCCTCCCGTGGACGGCAAAGGCGGTCAGAAGAAGGTAGGGAGAGACCTGTCCAGAAATTGGGTGGGGGGAGAGACCTGTCCAGGAACAGGTGTGAGAGAGGACAGAGACCTGCCCACGAACAGTTAGTGGGGAGACCTGTCCAGGAACAGGTGCGAGAGAGGAGAGAGACTGTCCAGGAACAGGTGGGAGAGGAAAGAGACCTGTCCAGGGACAGGTGCGAGAGAGGAAAGAGACCTGTCCAGGAACAGGTGTGAGAGAGGACAGAGACCTGCCCACGAACAGTTTGTGGGGAGACCTGTCCAGGAACAGGTGCGAGAGAGAGGAAAGAGACCTGTCCAGGAACAGTTAGTGGGGAGACCTGTCCAGGAACAGGTGCGAGAGAGGAAAGAGACCTGTCCAGGAACAGGTGCGAGAGAGGAAAGAGACCTGTCCAGGAACAGGTGCGAGAGAGGAAAGAGACCTGTCCAGGAACAGGTGCGAGAGAGGAAAGAGACCTGTCCAGGAACAGGTGCGAGAGAGGAAAGAGACCTGTCCAGGAACAGGTGCGAGAGAGGAAAGAGACCTGTCCAGGGACAGGTGGGAGAGAGGAAAGAGACCTGTCCAGGGACAGGTGGGAGAGAGGAAAGAGACCTGTCCAGGAACAGGTGGGAGAGAGGAAAGAGACCTGTCCAGGAACAGGTGCGAGAGAGGAAAGAGACCTGTCCAGGAACAGGTGCGAGAGAGGAAAGAGACCTGTCCAGGGACAGGTGCGAGAGAGAGGAAAGAGACCTGTCCAGGAACAGGTGCGAGAGAGAGGAAAGAGACCTGTCCAGGGACAGGTGGGAGAGAGGAAAGAGACCTGTCCAGGAACAGGTGCGAGAGAGGAAAGAGACCTGTCCAGGGACAGGTGGGAGAGAGGAAAGAGACCTGTCCAGGAACAGGTGGGAGAGAGAGGAAAGAGACCTGTCCAGGAACAGGTGCGAGAGAGGAGAGAGACTGTCCAGGAACAGGTGCGAGAGAGAGGAAAGAGACCTGTCCAGGAACAGGTGCGAGAGAGAGGAAAGAGACCTGTCCAGGGACAGGTGCGAGAGAGAGGAAAGAGACCTGTCCAGGAACAGGTGCGAGAGAGAGGAAAGAGACCTGTCCAGGGACAGGTGCGAGAGAGAGGAAAGAGACCTTTCCAGGGACAGGTGCGAGAGAGAGGAAAGAGACCTGTCCAGGGACAGGTGCGAGAGAGAGGAAAGAGACCTGTCCAGGGACAGGTGCGAGAGAGAGGAAAGAGATCTGTCCAGGAACAGGTGGGAGAGAGGAAAGAGACCTGTCCAGGAACAGATGTGAGAGAGGACAGAGACCTGTCCAGGAACAGGTGGTTGAGAATGGCCTGTCCAGCAAGTGTCAACAAAAGAGCCCCAATCTGAATTGCCTGATCCTTAATAGCTGTGCATGTCCCAGGGTTTTGTGTCTTGAGAATCCCCATGTTTGGAATGCAAGCTCTTGATTTGATGTAAAACTAATATTTCAAGTCCAGTTTCACAAGGTGGTTATTTTTTTATTGGACCAGTAAAAGTAGTTTAGAGATGGCATTTTTTTGTACTAAGTAATCTGCAAGGAGTTAGCAACTCTGATGCATTGCTGATGTAGTGTTATGCAAGAGAATTTCCCCCATTTCAGGATTGTAATGTTTGCCACTTTCATTGACCATTTTGGTGTTTTTTCCCCTTAAATGGAGCAATTTTTTTCTTTCCCAAAACCCTCAGGTGGCCTCCAGGGGGAAGCGGAAAGGCCGGAGGGGACTGAAACGGAAACTGAAAGTGACCAAGGAGGAGGGCGAAGAAGAATGTGGTACCTCAGTCAATGCTGAGGTGAGACCACTGGCCAAGAGACAGACAGAGCTATGGATTTCTGTGTTTTTGAATTGCCCGGATAGTGCATTATCTAGCCATGTTAACAGTGATGAGATAAGAGGATTAGGAGGATAAAATGATGAACAAAGCCCGCGTGTGTAAGTATCTTATTAGTCTCATACTAAATTGCACTGTTACTTGATTTGACAGAATGAGACGCCAAAAGCAAAACGCGAGCGGACGACCCAACGCAAGCTTCCAGTCAGAGAGGCAAAGGGGACTTGCGTCAAATGCAACAAAGAGGGCGACTGTAACAGCATTGTCAGGTGACTTCCGTACTCTTGCCTTAGTTCCATAATTCATCTGAAAACTCTAAGAAATACATCCTTGGCCCAATTTCAGAGAGCTGCTGAGAAGGGAATATTGGTTAACAGATTTTATTTGCTGAGGGAAAATCAGAAGAGAGCTGGTCACAACAAATGTAAAGTTGATACACTTTTGGCTGGTATCCTGTATTTTTTCTCAAGCAGACATTGTATATGCTTAGCACATTTTGCATACGTTGAACCACTCTACATTTTGACACAGGATTTTCTGCTGCTTTACCAGGCAAAATGAGAATGATGTGAGAGTGGACATGCTGAAATGGGAATGCTTATTAAATGAATCTGGTGACAGTGATAATGTTATCAATGGTCATTTGCAATGGCCCCTGCCGATAGTGGATAGCATGTGCACACACATGAAGGCAATACACTCAAACTTAAATTGGTTGTAGGTGCTCAGCGCGTCTCATACCAAATGTGCATATACTCCCAGCACACACATGAAGGCAATACACTCAAACTTAAATTGGTTGTAGGTGCTCAGCGCGTCTCATACCAAATGTGCATATACTCCCAGCACACACATGAAGGCAATACACTCAAACTTAAATTGGTTGTAGGTGCTCAGCGCGTCTCATACCAAATGTGCATATACTCCCAGCACACACATGAAGGCAATACACTCAAACTTAAATTGGTTGCAGGTGCTCAGCGCGTCTCATACCAAATATGCATATACTCCCAGCACACACATGAAGGCAATACACTCAAACTTAAATTGGTTGTAGGTGTTCAGCGCGTCTCACACCAAATGTGCATACATCTCTATGCGTGCTCAGCTGTTCCCATGAAAGGATTTTTTGCCATGTAAAAATATGCCATCTCTTGTTCCAACTTAACTTGGATATGGTTGCTGTCTAACTTTAAGTGTTCCCCATTTAGGAACACTGTAAGAACTTAAGGCCTTCTCACAAAAAGATCTTAACCACTTCGCACCAGGGAGCCCGGTTTTGGGTACCTTGGGTTTGTACACATAGCCTGGGTGCCCGAAATGGGACAAAAGAGCTGGGCCTTGTAACAAAAGACCGTACTCGGAACTAAAGACCGAGCTGCTTGGAATTGCCAACATTTTTTCAGTTGTCAATAGCCTAGGACATCCGTCGTTGTTTTGAACGATTATACCACTATTTGTGGCATTCAGCGCAAGCAGATTACCACCGAGAACAAAAGCACTCCAGTGATGAGAGATACAATACCCTTGCACACCAATCTGGCCTGTACTGAAAGCAGCGCACTGGGCTAGTTCGGGGAAAAAAAGAAACTAAAAGTAACACTACACAATCTGGGCTCTTTTTACAAGGTGGCAGGCCTGGTTGAAATACTCGGGCATCAATAGATGTCGCCTGTCAGACTAGAGTGGCCATTAGACAGTCATTCATGTGGGTGTAAACGTCCAGTAAATGAAGTAATGAATTTTTTAAATGGTTAATGTGAAACAGGAACAGTCCTGGTTTAGAAACACTGTGTTACATCAAGTGTGCAACATATAAATCTCCAAGTTCAAAGTTAAGATTTAAAGCTCAAATACTGCAGTTCCTCCCAAAGTCCCAGTTATTGCCGTGATTCACCATTTCCCTCTCAGGGCCCACATTTCCCTCCCACCGTGAGATAAGTTTGGACACATAAGCATCCTCCCTTTGCGTTGGTTTCTTCTCAGGTGTGACCAGTGTAGGAAGTGTTACCATCTGGGCTGCTTGGATCCACCCTGCAAGAAATACCCCAAGAAGTTTGGTTACATGTGGTACTGCACAGACTGCGATACTGGCTCGTCAACGGTAAGCCCGACTTCCAAGTAGATTTGCTCCCAAGGAGTTTTGCAATGGGGCTGGAAACAAACGTCTTTACAGGAATTGTTGTCAGCGACAGTGGCCTATTCGCTGTGTGATAATGACAGAAACGGACTCTAGCCACAAATGTTTCATCAGGTGTTTTCCAAAGCTCAGCTTTGTCTTCTTTCCAGGCTTCATCTGCGACATCCAAACTACCTGCAGGCCTACCATGTTCAATCTTCTTTGAGCCAACAGCATACAGTTAGATACTGTAATGGGACACCAGTACATAAATAATCACAAGGAAAATTGCCTTCCGGTTGCACGTTTTTATTTACAGAAAATGTTCCAACAGAAAGCTGGCATTACGTGCACATGCAGTCACAATCGACATCCCACGTTATACGTACATTACTTCCAGAAAAAAGTGAGGGTAAAAAAAAAAAGAAGCTGCATCATTGCACCACTTTTGGAGACAGGTCCTGACCAGAAATTGGAGACTTGGGGGGGGGGGCTCAGGGAGGGGGGAATCAGTCAAAGCTAAAGACAGAATTAGAATTTGTAAACTCTCTTTAGACACAGCATGATATGAGAGATTGGTGGTGGGAGATGAGACACTGGGTGCAACAGATCTGTAGAAAGGAGCGGGGTATTTTAAAATGTTGGTGAAGATATTTGACCATTATTGTGGAGGCTTAATAAGCACTGTCACAAATAGGACCATCAGTTCATCTTCATCATAGTGCCCCTAAACCACCTGCTGGAAATCATTGTCTACATATCCAAAGTACTGCATTGATGGCATTACTTTAGTTGACAACTTTGGGGGGTAATCTTTGAGTTTTCTTTGAAGTTGACTTGACCACCACATTTTGATAGGGAATGTCTCTATGTGTCCACTCACAACTTGTATTACTAAACATAATGACAAGAAACTGTGCCTCTGATGTTGGAGAGGAGTCATAACGACAGCCAAAGACCACCCCATCATAGGGTCGTCATGTGTTTGGAGGATAACAGTCACATTTTGGACTTTATCCAGGAGGAAGAATGTTTTGAGGATCACGAGGAGCAAGAGAAACCAGCCACACCCGATGATAAACAGCCAGCCACACCCGACAACAAGCAGGTGTCTACACCCAGCAGCAAACCTTCCAAAGGGAAAATGGCTACAGAGAAGTCGAGTCCCTCCAGCAAGAACAGTCCGGCAAGTGCCAGGGGCAGCCCAAATGGGGATAGCAAAACCAGCCTGGATGGGAACAAGGCCAGCGCGAGCCCGAGCACCAGTAGCCCAAGTGGGAACAAGCCCAGCCCAAATAGGAACAAAGCCAGGAAGGGCAGTGGGAGCCCCAGGGCGAGTAAAGCCAGCCCAAATGGCACAAGCCCAAATGGCAAAAAAAGAAGCCCAGGTGTGAATGACACTAGCCCAAGTGAGAATAAAGTTAGCCCAACCAGCAGTAAGGTGAGTCCAGGGAAGGGTAAGACCAGTCCAGGTGGAAGGCGGTCTAGTCCCGCGGGGAGCAAAGACATCCAGGCTGGTGACAGCAAAGGACCCACCGGCAACAAGCGAAGCCCTCCGAAGAAATGAAGACAACTGTTATTAGACAGTCACATCAAAACTGACGAATTCTTTTGTTAACGTGTTCCTTTCTGTTACTTTTGTGAACACCTTTCGTTTGTCAAGCATCTTAAATTTTTAATGGAAAAGAAAACTTGTTCACACCTTTTTTTTTCACATTTATTTCAAGAATGATGAGCAAAATGCCAGACTGGGTTCGAAATTTCATTCAAATACAACTCATTTTACGTATAAAATTCCATCTAATATTGAAATGATAGATTCAACATGAGTTTGTCCACTTCATTGATTTAAATACCACGAAAGTAAATTCATATGCATCAATTGCATGCAAAACAGACCTTGCCTATACAGATTATGTAAACTAAACTGCTTTGGGCAAATCACAGGGCCACACTCAAATTGTACATCATACAATTGGGATTTGAAGGTATCTGACTTCACCTATAAGAAGCCTAGGACTGAAAGTGGCAATTACAGACTAAAAAAAAACAGTGGAACGAAAATTACATTTTTCACAGTGCGCCACCTGCCAAATGTGCTTGCCAATCCAAGGTACTCTTTTGTGTTTAACTATGCGTAATTCTGTATTTTCAGAACTTCCTGACTGTTTTCTTTTCTTCAAAGCATTACTGACTGGAAAAACATGTTTCAAGGGGTGGTACCAGACAATGTGTAATTACTGTGTGAAGACAGGTGCAGACAGCTTAATCCTGCGAGTCTGTCAGTACAAGTTTATTTTCCATTATGAGCCCTGGATATCACATGGAACATATACATGTATGTATTCGGTTCGTAAGTGTGACGTCACTTCAGTTTAAACCATGCCTACTGCACATGCACTGCACATAGAGTTACATGCATTGATCGTCGTTAACATGGAACCGGAAGTTAACATGAACTTCAGCGATTGTCTGATGGGAGCCTGCAAATCGTGGCGCGTCCGTCTTTGTGACAAAGTCACTTACGAACCGAATAGAAATGCAACAGATGGGTCAGAGGTTACTTCACTGCTTGTAGGGCATCATGGGAAGGTGTGCCCAAAATGAGAATGCACCAATTTGAGTAACATGACTCGTACATTTGCTCCCCGTAGACCAACGATCCACAAAGATCTCCCCTTATGACCACAGTAACACTGTCTACAAGCACACGTTCTTGTGTGCCTACAGTGGGGCATGTCCAAGTAATTTTACAAATGCAGGGACATGTACTGAGTATGTGAGCACTGGATACATGGCACTAGGGGTGTATAGGTACCACCCAAGCCCGTCTGATTCACTGGTTAAGGGTTCTTTTCAACCAGCAGACAGTATTGAATGTATCGAGTCTCACATTAAGAACACTTGCTGAATCGCATAGCCAAGTAGAATTCACATACAGTGTTTCCATTGGAGACTACTCTTGTCAGCGAGCAAACGGTGAAGTCATCCTGCCCGCAGCTTTCCTGTAAAATACTGCATAACATACCTAACCATAACAAAACATAAGACTGGTGAACACTAAGTGTGGTTAACAGACTTCTATGTAAATATGTACTCTTAATAAGTGTTCGGAGTTGTGAGCAATAGACCTGTATTGAATTACTAGAGCGCTAACTTCTCATTCTCCGCTTGGAGAAAATTTAATGCCATCCTGGGCGCAGACATTTATTTTGAATCCATGTGCGTGCTTGTAGAACATTCCAAATCAGAGACAATGGATATCGAATTATGTGTGCTAAATGCAACGCGCATCAGGTACCGCTAAAATCCGATTTAAATAGTCACGGCAAAATTATCTGCAGCAAACACGCGCATGCTCATTTACTGCTTGTTCATTTGTTGTTGACGTATTGTTTTAGAATACAGACGCAGATATGCAAAAAGCCGTATAAAAGCCGTACAAAATGTTTCCCATAGAGCTATGTATAGCTCTGTGAGTTTTCCATAGGTTTGTGCACAAACATGGATGTGCCCAGCAGGCATCACTTTTGTACATGAGTCAGCGCTCTAGTTTTTAAATATAGCTCTATGGTCGTGAGGCACATACAGCTGTACTATTGTCGGCAAAAAAATTTGACATCTAGGTGGTGAAGGGCAGCAATATTGAAATCTAGCTCCATCCAGTGCTCTGATTTGTTTGCCTTAATGTGTCTCATATTGGCTTGCGGTTTACAACTTTAAGGCTGACTTGTGGAGAAATGTACGTCACCAAAAATACTGTTTTGTTTGTACATTGTCAACTGTGCTTTGGTGTTTAGTGGGGTCCTTGAGTACTTCAATAAATGCTTTCTCACTGAATAAAATGACATGCCTCATTTCCTATTTTTTTATAGAATGATGTTTTGATTTCTGTGTTGACCATCACCAAAGAAATTTTATTTGCACCTTACTTTATAACCAAAAGGTCCAATTGTCAAATATAAAGATTTCATTAATATCATTTACAGAAATCCTTGTGCAAGATAAACAATAAAAATAAATTGCACATAAGTTTACAATTGGCAATTCTTGAAACAGAAGTTTGCTGACCCAGACGTGATCATCCATCATATGCAGTCAATCAGGTCATTGTAAAATAGTGCACATGTATCTATAATGTCATATATACCGATGGGTAATTCCAACTAATGTGTAAACAATAAAGCTTGCCCTTTACTCCACATTTTCATACGCTACAGCAACCACATAATTCAAGCTTGATAATCATAAAAAAGACTAGGATTGGGAAGAAAAACGAAAATTTACAGTTCGACTGTTATGTTCAGGCCCCTCGAAAAGTCTTTCGTCTCTGGTCAGCGTGTGCGTCGATTTCAAGCCTGCGCGTTCATCTTTTTTTTTCCTCTGCAACAGCTGCAACAGCACCCTCTACTGCCACACCGCAAAGCTCGATCTTTTACTCGGGGCGATAGAGATCGAGATCGATGCTAAACAATGATAGCAGACTATGGATACAAAGTTGTTTGTTGTCGGCTTATAATCATGGTCTAGTCCCATGACTCGACAACGAGTGTCTGCATTTTGCACGTGGATAGAGCTTATCTGAATTTCAGTACAATTTTCAACCCTGGAGGAGGGCGCAAAAAAAAAATAAGGCTGCATTGCCGCATCAATTCCGGAACATAAGTCTGACCAGTGACAAATTATTGGGGGGGGGGTTTGTATCTTTTAACCCTAACAGTCCCAAATCCTCCCAATTTCAATACGATTTTACATACACCCTAGGGGGTTAGGGTTAAAATATAGTTTCCCAACAAGAAGATGGAGTGTAGCTTACTGACAAGAGCCAGCTTATAAATAGACATCACATTGTGCATGCACAGTATGACCAATCAAGTTTTCAATTGAATGTGAACAAAACTGTAGCACTCGTATACGCAAAGTAACACTTAAGCATGGGTGTGCGTAGACATTGGGCAACTACTTGATTGTGCAAATGTAAGTAAAAGCATACACATTGGGCAAATTGTAAAAACCCTTATTTTCAGGGTGTGGCTAACCAGTTTTCAAACAACGACTCCAGCTCTGCACAGACGGGAAGGCCAGTGAGAACCGTTCTACTGCACAAATGGTGCCCAGGTGTCCTCCACTAAGAGCAACACCTTTTCACCACAGGGCGTTGGGTCGTGCATTAAATCCACAAAGGAGGATTCTATCATGACCCGGACAGTGTCTGAACGATGTAGCTGTGGCTGGAAATCATATATGCAACTACTAGGTAGAGGCTGTGGCTACTTTACATAGACTTACATGTGTTACCCCCCATCTGCAGTCATTTGACTCGGACATGGCTTACCAGAATGTCATGGCTCCTAGCCTTATGCATGGTCAGTTTTAAATGTCTACACCAGATTCCCGGCTAAGGTCCCCCTCCCAAGTCCTATTTTGTGTAACCTTGCTCCACCCCTGACTGTCTTTCGTATGCCCTGGGGGTAGGGATAAAGGTTCCGATTGTGCTACGAGACAACAAGGGGCTGGTTGACGTCTGATGATACACAGGAGTCGGAACTGGCTGAGCCTGGGGACATGGGTCGAACCCGCTGCAAGGCCAAAGAACAGGTCGTTAAACAAAAAAGATACTTTGTGACAGGAAATACTGACAGGCTTGGTGAAAATAACAGCTGGTCTGAATTGAAATTTGCAGGTAACTCTCATGTGCCACACATTTCATGTCCAAGTCCTTTTGGGTCTTCATTCTTGTCAATATTGAAGTACCTTGAAAATTCCTTTTATTCCATTCCTTCATCTTTTTTTTTATACAAATGAAGTGCCATTTCAACTGGTGCTTGCATACCATCAGATTTGAGGAGATGAAAAGCAAGACAAGGACGGAAATGGCAGTCTGATCAGAATTGTCTGAAAATCATGTCAAAATGTGACCCAATCAGAAGCTCAATGAAACTGAAAGACAAAGTCAGAACAATACTTTCTTCTGCTGGGAAAATGCCACGGACATGATCGTTGTCAATTTGGAGCTCTTAGTCAAGAGAAGCTTGGACAATTTCCAATAATTCAAAACTTCTATTTTCAATACACTTAAATCTACAAAGGATGTCGAGAGGCCTTCACACATTGAAGTAGAGTAAAAAAGATGACCACAGGTGTGTCTACGAAAAATCACTAGGGGAACCCTTTAAAGTAAGGAAAAAATTTCTGCACAAAGTGGATTGGGTGAGACACACCCGGACTATAATTTTTAGTTTGTGTCAGAAAGAGCAAACCAAGCTGTTTGCTTTGACAGATCCCTCAGTTTTTGCGTCCCGATGAAAATGGACATTATGCGGGTGAAAAATGTGGATGCCTATTGATTTATGTTATACAAGAAACTTCTAAAAGACCTTGAACTCCAAGGTAGCTCTGGCAAAAAGGGATTCAGCTTGTTAGGTTTCGTCACAAATGGTTGAAAATGAACAAAAAACAGGGCCTTGGAAAACACCACACACAAAGAATGGAAAAGAGAGAGGATCTGTGACAATTTCTGAAAGCCAGATGGAGGTCGGAACAAACAACTTACATAGAGGTACGGGGTGTGGGTGTCAGAGTCGAGCATGCCAGAACTGGAGGTTTCTGTCGACTTAACGCTCATCTAACCAGACAAGATGAGGAGGGCAGAGAAGGAAGTGGAAGAAGGAAAGAGAGACACAAGAAGACGTCGTGAGGACATGGTGCATGCATTTTGAGAGTTCATGGGCAGAGCATGGGAAAGCACCGGGTAGCACTGTCTGACGTGAAAGCAATCCTCCATTTTGGGGGGCATGATTCCGTCAACCAAGTGCTCGACTGACATCTTGCTTCAGTTTAATGTTTCTCGCACAAAACATGACTTTTTACGGAGCTAGAAACTCGAAGATCCTGGGGGCATAAATCAGCAGAGCCAGAATTGAAGGCAAAGCTGAAAACTTTGGAAATGTGTTGCAATTTTTGCAAACATGTAATTTTGCTAATGACATGTGCTTTGTGTGAGCTCGATTTAACATCTGGTACACCGACTCGTTTTAATGCTGTGTAATATCTTAACAGACTGCAGGTACTGTTGCTTTATCACACGTTCTTGCCCAGTAATGTACGACAGGGTTATCAGCAATCGCACTGCAACAACGGGTGAAACTTAACAAAGCAGACACTAGACCACTTCACAACTAAACATTGCTGATACATTGCATTTGCCCCTGACCATGAGGAAACGAGTTTGGCAGTCTGGGGAGTTCAATTTGAATGGGAAAGTGTGATCCTGGTGAGACAAGAAATGCACTCTAGATACCAGACATTATACTGAATAGCTCAGTTTTGAACGGATGGTAATGTCTGACATGGGGCAAGCACACAAGATGAGAACTGCTGCACAGACGCGTGACATGTACAAACCAGAAGCTGGTTCATACTTGCGATGAATGTTAGTTTGTTGGGAATTTTATGTCCAATGACCAACATTTGCCTTGCACATTCACACGAATTGAATGCATTTTAACTTTACAAATTTTGCCCACCTAAGTTCGTGATATCAAACTCCATAATGAACGTCCTTGTTCCTTGGAATTTGCAAAAGTTTAAAACATTTCAAGTTCAACAAATTGAACTGCAAATATTTCTTGATGCCAAAATTGTCTTCATGGTCACATCTGTGGAATGTATGAACAGGCCTGAAATGTGGCTGGCAATTCAGGGAGGCCACAGTGGCTGTAACTCAAGTGGGGTGGTACTGGGAGGTAGACTCATTAATCATGCTGTCCCCCACCAAAGGGCTATTTTGTGACCTACAGAGGGCCTCAGGTCACGTGGGTCTGGGTGGGGGGAGTTAACCTACCTGGGAGGTGAACGACCCTGCCAGGGGAACCAAACTCTGTGTTTCCTCCTTGTCTTTGTGAATTGACCTCTGACCTGTTACTCCGCTCTTGTCACTGTCAGAGCGGACGTACAGGGAGGCACTAGAAGTGCCAGATGTCGGGCTGGGACTGTCGCACTGTCGGCTGCTGTAAGATTGGTCCAGACTCTGAACACTCTCCCTGTAGATTAACAACACAGCAGCGAGAGAAGTGATTTCCCGTTACTTCAAACTCCCGTTCTGTTTCCATACTTTCCATGCGAAGAACATTTAGGATTTGAGCTTCTCTAGATATGCACCACTTGTAAAACTACACCAAACAGCTAGAAATGCAACCAAAGATTATGCCAAATGAATCCCTGTGTTACTGTCCCTCACACATCCAAGCTCACTGGGCCGGCTGGGGCACGTGTGTTGCTTAGGGATACGAGAAATGAAGCATCCAATCTGGAATTGAATAAGTCCAAAAGTCTCAGACTCTCTCTGGAAAATATCGCCAAGCAAAACATCTTGCACATTGACTCCAATTTAATTTCCTTTACAAGCTAGATGGTCATTCTCTTCACAGAAAAGTGGGGCACTGGCGAGAAAACTTCTGCTTTATTTCAATTGTACTCTCTCATACGAAAGAGTGAGGAAAATGTGATTTAATAATTTTAAATTTTGATCTGGGAAGGAAACTAAAGGACTTTATTTCTGCCAATGGATCTGCCAAGAATTTTACTAGCAGTGAATGCAGTTGTTTTGTTTCTATTTGTATGTTTAGCCCAGGCTTGCACCAAGGGCTACTAATTTGACGGTAGTACTTGAATTTTCCATCAGGACAATTACTGTCCCTCAATACTATGGTCCAGTGGCTTCACCAGATACCTACCCATCTGGAGAAGGCATTTCGTTGGATTCATTTGGAAGCAATGCCAGGTGGAGATTGTCCAGTGAGATGGTCTCTGTCTGGTCCAGAAGATCCAAGTGGGACGTGGCCCCCTCTGACCCAACAATGGGGGGACTCCACTGACCCTTGATCAGGTGTTTCTCCAGGCTGACGCGAGCCATCTGCCTGGCTTCCTCGAGCTCGGCTCTGAGTTGCAGGAAAACAAAAACATATCGAACTTCCTTAACCTCAAAAAAATGGGAAGGGGAGGGGAAATCTGCCTCCCCTCACACATTTCCCCAGCTGCATTCTCACAAGGAGCATTCTGGAGTTTTGTACACTGATGCATTGTTATTTTGACACCAACTTTATGAAAATTGGACACACTATTCTCATGGTATGGCCACTTTTCCAAGGCGTTGACAGTATGTTGTCACATGCCCAAAACAATGTCATGTCCACCCCCAGATGAATTGCACCCCTCACCAATAGAGAAGCAACAAGCTCGCGGAAAGTTTTTCAACCGAGCTTGTGCTCAAGTCCAGTGCACAAGCGAGGACCATGCTTTCCCACAAAGACTGGTTGTACATGCTCAGTGCATAATCCGGTGAACGCATGCGCTGGGTAAAAATATGCCCTCTCTTGTTCCTACTTGGAGTATAGCGGTGCTTCTTTTCACTCATTAACAAGGGGGAAAAAAAAAGGAAAAGAGACAATTCAAACATATGTCATGAACCTGCAAGGATAGTTGACTAGATCCTGACTTACACTTTAGCCTGCAGTTGCATGATTGTCCTTTGGAGTTGTTGGTGTTCTTGTCGAGCCATCTGATCCGTATGCTTCAAGGCCTGCTGTAAGTGTTTGCATTCTTTTTTGCTACTGGAGAGCTGGCGATCTTTCTGTTGCATAGTATCTTCTAAATACTCCTGAAGGTGATGTAAACAGGGCATTGGGTCAAAAGTAGAGTTACAGTTGAAAGCGCAGAAGACAGACTAAATACATAAGCATTTTTGTCGCAACAACTCAGAAGAACAGCAATATGAGACAGATACCCAAGCAGACGCAAACACAATCTTAAGAGGAAAATGGTACACTAGTGTGCTCTATGGTTAACATTCACAAACATCTTCAACCTCAGCAGATGACATTTTGGCAGATGGGGCAAAACGACAGAGGCAAGCAAGGGAACGTAACATCATTTAGAGAAGATCACTGCACTGAGGTCATGTTTTCACCCTGTGCGACTAATCGGTTCAGGCATGGATTCCAGATGAAATACATACACAACGTTTCATGTTGCAATATAAAAATCGCTTCAAATTTGATTTAAATAAGTATGGATAAATCAACTCCCACAACGCTGTGTAAACTTACACAGCTCATACTTTGTATGCACTTATAAAAATGCATGATATCAGCATGATGTCCCAAGCTGTCCAAAGTTTTCCACGGGACATCAGGCTTGCCAAATTAACATAGCTTCTTATAAAGCCAAGAAATTTGTTAAGCACAAGCACATTTTGCAAACAGAAAAGAATAGCCCAAATTTTACAAAATGTACATAAGAGGCTTAGCTCCGGGCAACAACAGCTTAGAACTTAAATTCCCCTAATTTATTTTCTGTTGAACAGCTCTGCAATAAAATGTTCAAGGCATTGAAGGTTCTGAACACGGAAAGATTCCCAATATACCACCTGATTTCCCCCCAAATGTGCAACTATGCTCACAAGCAAGTCTGCCTTGCAGTGTTGACGATACCTTTTGAGCGCTGACAGCTCGGAACTGCTCCTGCAGTCTTGCGTATTTCTCATCGGCTGTGCCGCTGGCCTGGCTGTGGCTAAGACTGTGGCTTGCCGTTGGCCTGTCAGTCCCGTTGTTCTCTGATGTTGCACCCTGAGAGTGGTCAGCAGTTGGGGAGGTTTCTTTGTCTCTGTAAAGAAAAAAACATGTTCAAAATGTGACGACAATCTGCAGGCTCAAGAAAAGAACTTTCATGACATAAACCCAAAACTATGATCCCTTATTTCAAAAGTGCAATTTTTTTATTTCAGTTTCTGAAGCAAATGCAATGACATAATTTATTTACAAAACACCGCAGGATACAAAAGAAATAACTTCATTTCCTGCCTCAAGAGAATCTGAAGATACGACGCGTAGTCAATGACATGGGCAACACCAGTCTCAAGCTTCTCCCCTTTGAGACACGAACTGTAAGTGAAAAAAAAAGTGTGAGTTAAAGAAGCTTGAAAACGAAACAGACTTAGTGCCTTTCAACAGTATTGCCTCAATGCACAGTGCATTAAAAAATCAGTTCTGAGCCCCGCATTACTTACATTTCTGCCAGATTCTTTTAATCTCAATGACTGGGTGCACGGTATACAGTAGCGACTGTTACTGCACCTGTGCACAAATACCTCCTCGGAAGTTATGAGGAGAGATACTGGGTCATCCCCTTGAATGTGAATGGTGCTGAGCACATGGGAACGACATGTTTCATATGTGGGTCATTCCATGAGGTTCGGGCACAATTTGTGACGGTGTCAATTGTTACATGGGTTCCGTAAAAATGAACTTTATTTTCCTGCCTGTGGATTCCAAACTGACATTGTTATACATCTTGCAAGGCTGAATACAGAGGTGTGTGTTATTTTGACAGAGTAAAGGACCTTCTCTACAGGTCATGACAGGTGGTAAAAGTTACCTACAGTATGTAACAGGGACACCGTCACAAATTGTGCCCCAACCTCATGGAATGACCCATGTCCATATGAAATGCATTCTCTATGTCAAACACGTGGGAACCAGTATACCGTGCCAGTGTACTTGTTTAACCCGACCACTGAGGACAGACAAAGTAAACACAAGATTCTTCCTGTCCTTGATTGCTGGTTCCCTGTAGCAACATCCTGTGCTTAGTCTAAGGAAGTGTTACACTGCTTTACTTACATGGGCAATATTAAACACACTGTTTTGTCACTGGTAAAGTATCCAGGGAGATATAAGGCACTCAGCCCCCAATATTTTATAACTACTACCCTTCTATCCCTATATGTGCCCTTTTACATGAGTGTACTCTTTACACGTTGACTTTTGCTGGTGTTCCACCGAATGTCAGAAATTACACAGCCATATGAGCAGTGTGCTCTGTTGTCCGATACTGTCCCCTTTGAACAGTGTTGCAATGAAAAGATAGTGTTGACCCCTCCTTCCCCTTTTCAAAGTGACCTCCGCAAGCAAACGGCCTTGCCTGGCCCATGCTTGTCTTCTGTGGTATTGATAGTTAAACACCACTGGTAGCATGCGAGCAAGGTGTCAACCATACTGGATCTCGGTCCTTGTGACAAAAAGGCTCTCTCCCTCTCAGAAGTCCCTGGAATTCTTTGGGTTTGTCTTTGATCACTCCTACCTGAAGTCAATGGTATTCAGCTTCTCCAACTCCCTAGCAACCACCTGTGCTTCCTCTGCACGCATAAAGGCACCTTCCGCAAAGAATGCTCTGCAAGGAAGCATAAAAAACGGGAACATGAAAGTCACTAGCTGAGGACCTCTGATTCTAAACCTTGCAGTGAAAATGAAGCCATGCCTGTAAGTTGTGGCTGCAGCTTGAAATAACACATGCTAATGAAAGCCACTGGCTTGCGATCATAGCCACCTGCCATAGCCGTGGCTACAGCCGATTGGTCAGGACACTATGGAATCTATCTATCTAGGATTCTATGGAATCTTGTTGGATTGAATCAGCAAAACTTTACACTAACATTCCGACACCTTGTCTTTAGTTCAGAAACTTGATTCTTTTAGCAAATAAAAAAATCCTGTGAGCACAAATTTGTCCATGGAAACCATCAAGGCTCAACTTTGCAGACATTGCTTTTCGAGTCTATTCTGACTCTGTGCAAACAGGCAAAGAGAGTCATGAACTGAGCTAGAACTAAGGTCTGGAAAATGAGGGAGACTACACCTGCCCAAATGACAGCTGAACTAAAATCTACCCAAAGAGAATGAAAACTACCCAAATGATAAACCAGTTTTTGAAACTTCCTGTTTCTCTCTCTCAAACTAATCACGGTCAGCATCTTCCATAATCACCCTTGTTTACAGCTTACTTCATTGCTTTCTCATTTTTCAGGGTGTGCTGGATATACTCTGCTAAGCGCTTTTCCATCAAAGCTGAGCGAATCCAAGCTCTTCCCTATTTGAGTAAAACCAGAAAATAAATGACCTCAGTAAACAAAAACATCTCTGTACAAACAATAAAAACAAATGTTTAAAGAATTATATGGAAACCATAACCCCACTGCCCATGTCTCTGCCTTGTTAGTGAAAAATTTAAATCCTCCCATTTCCGAATAAACTGCCAAGTTTGAAATACGTGTAATTTAATCCTAAATTAAAATTACTGAAAGTGATATTTCCAAATGAATCAGCCATCAAGGTTTTTAAGCCATCAATGGTTTTGAAGGTGCTGCTCACTTGCTTCGTCACATTTCTCTCAATGTAAATTAGATACGATGTACACTACTGCATGGACCATTTTTACAGCTTTGCTTTTAGCCCAAACGTTTCCTACTGTGGACAAAGCCGGTGGCCATGGTAAAATTATCATTGTCCTCGTGAAAACATTACGTTGTGGTAACTATTGTGTGGAGACTATCCTGTGAGTCGCTCAGAACAGAACTTAACGTAATACTCTCCACCATTAAAGGGGGCTATCAGGATAAGCTAGGTCCAGTAAAATGTTGCAAAATGTGCATGTACTGCACAAACCTTGCTAACCATGGCATCAGAGTTTGTTTTAAGTATCAGTGAAACAGCGAGAGTCTATACATGCAAGCATGCACAAGCAAAACAACACCACGGCTGTAAAAGTCATTTCCAACATGAGCATGTGTTTTGCGTTAACATTTCTTTGCTCCTTGATCTCAGGTAGACATTCTCATTACAGTTTCATCATTTGTATTAAGCAGAAATGGTTTACACAAACACGTACAGCAGAGTGACACAGAAAGTGTAGACCTTTTCGTTTGTTCACAAACACTGACTGCCATTTTATATGGACAGTGAAAGTTTTCAGGACGTTCACACATGGCACGAAAGCAAACACAAATGCAAAATTAAAATACATTCATCCATGAGAATGTATGCAAAAATAAATATTTCAACTCAAGCGAGTTTTATGAATATGTTTTATGACAATTAAATTCTTTTACTTCTATGTTTGACTGAATTACATTACAAGTACCAGAATGAACCTGCCTTTGATACCTGTTCCGTATGAGTTAAAAAGACAGATTTTTCATCAGTAGGCAAAGTAGAATAACGTACATATTTTAGAGTTTTAAGACCTGCGCAAGATTTCTGAACACTTTGTAAATGTTTCTTTTGTTTTTGTACCGACGGCCGGCCACATTTTGGCAAGGACTGGTTGGCCAAACACTATGACTGTGACATGGCAAACAAAAGGTCCATACCATGGACTGGCTACATGTACATGTCCGTTAACAGGAAAAACATTGTAAAAACATACGTGTAGACGGAAGTATACAGTCCTGATGCATAAAGACACTGCAGTTCAGACATTTTTTGATAGTTGCAACTGAAGTACATGTAGGAATTTCTGTATTTTATTTACATTTTGTATTTTTGTAATTTATGATTAACTGTGCGATATGTCAAATGTGATTGTGAAAAGTAGGCTCTTTGGTGGGGCATCAAATGCCAATGTACCTGTACGGGGACTGTTTGGAGGCTTCAATGACGCCACGTCCCCAACAATTACGCTTTGCATGCAGTTCCACTTGGCAGGATTTTTCTGCTTAAAGTAATCGCTAACCAATTAACTGTATATACCCCCTGGTCACTTGAACTATCAGTGTTTCTGATCGGGCAAAATCTTGTGAGCTCCCTCCCCTCTTCAAGGCACAGTTTCTGGCCACCGCGAGGGTTAGTGTCATTTCACCAGTTCCACCAGAACTCCTCTTGACCTCAACCAACCCCCTACCCCATCCCCCAGTTTAAGATCATACATGTATGACCAGGCAGATACGTATTCCGGAGCAAGAAGGGGTAGGGGAGGAGGGGAAAGAGGGGGTGTTGACTCCAGGGAACTACACGGTGATCCGGTACCCTAGTTTAGTCACTTCTCACAGCTTCACGCATACTGGGCAGGCAACAGTTCACGACTAAACTCTCTATGCCCTGGGCAGACTTTAGGTCGGACAGGCCAAACGTTTCTGAACTGTGATGCATCCTATACCACTGATTTCTTTTTCCTCCCTCCTCGCCAAGGAGGAAATGGGACCAGACAGCAGGAACGTAACTCGGACCCACATTGCTATGAGTAAGAAAATGCACCGTCAAACGAAACCTTCCTGTGAATGCTCAAAGCATTTGTACAAATTTTAATCCACTAAGCACTACGAACATGCATGGATGTCAGCAGAGTAATATTCTTTCCAGTAACAGGTTCAAAGATAATGCACATACATGTACACATAAATGTACCTCTGTAATAAATTTATTTGGATAATTGGCATAACATCTCTCACAACGCATTTCAGACGTGAGTTTCATTTTTATCTTTAGTGCTTTGCAAAAAAGCTAAACCTTTGGTATGCTAAGCCATATGAACGAGACATGGAAATTTCGTATTTGAAGTTATCACAGTCAGGACTTTTCAGCTAGACGACAACTTCTACAAGGAAAAAACATCAGTAACTTTCTGGCCTATTTTCTAAATTAGCTTATCAGTTTTCTAAAGCCAGATTTTGACATCCATAATACATGTATACGTCTGTTATTAAAATCAAAAAAAAAAAAAAATAGGAGGGACATAATTAAACTTTAGACTGAAATGCGGTTATGTGGATCTTATAAATATGTGGGTGAATTTCCTGCCTCGTACGAGGCACTTCAACCACTTGTTGATGATATTATTTCCACATTGCACTTGTTCCTGGCGCGATATTACTTGTATTTAAAAAATCGACTTTTTAAATGACAAGACACCACAACCACTACCCTTTACAAATTGGCACTTCCTAAGTGCTGACCCTGGGTGGTCATTCATTTAAGATGTGAGCGACATTTCTTACTACACTGTCGCTTTTCTTTCATGCTCTGAGATGATGTTGCAGAGAAGTATTTCCAACAAAGCCGGCCTGTGGCCCAAGGCCACTTGAGGGTACCTCACACATTCAATTTCTGTTGACTAATATGAGCCCCTGTGGGTACAACTTTAACCCTAACTGCCCAAAACCTGCCATACTCCAACAGCAGGTTTTGGCAGGTTTTGGCAGGTTTGGTACCGTACCTTAGGAACCTGCTGTTGAATTTTGTGAGACTTGGGATGAAAGGCCCAGGGAGATGGTGTTGGATTCTGTGTGAGTTGGGACACACAGGAGTCATTGTGTGCAGTGTCTGACTTGCTATACCAATTGTTGGACTATGCTTGATTTTGTCAGGTTTGGTACTGTTCAATGCAAGTCATCCTAAACTGCATAGACCCATCCATACCATATCACTCAAACTCCAACGGGCTCATTCTGTTGGAGTTTATCAGGTTTGGTACACTAACCTGCATGTACAAGTACATAGACGAGTACATGAACCTGTTGGATTTTGTGAGGTTCAGTATGCTTTCTAGTGCAGGAGCCTAGGGGGTTAGGGTTAATGGGAACCACTCAAGTTTGGGATTGAATATAGATGCCACGCTGCACTACATGCAGAATTCATTGTGAAGTGGTTTTTGTAAGCGACGATTTGAGGCAATCATTAAAACATACAGGAATATCACCAACTGTGTCTTGCACATCGCTACCTACTCTAGGAGGAACTAGAAGTTACTGACAGGGCGACAACTAAACGTGGCCCAAACCACTACGCTAAAGACTTGCCACGGCAAAACAAGCAAGCATGTGAACAAGACCAGGTTTCCCTGAAGGAAGATTGTTGCTAGGATAATGAAAAAAAGGTTCCCACCTCTTAATAAACTCTATCAAATGAGCCCCAAGGCCATTTTCCCCAGCAAGTTTTAGTTTGCATTTGCAAAGCCCAACTAAGCTCTTTGTTTTGGTGTAGTACTTCTTTGACATCCTGATCCCGAAAAATTAACATTACGAGGGTGGAAAGTTTCAGGGTTTGTTTTAAATAGGTCAAATGTGGCTCTTGTGACTTGCGACTCAGTTGTAAGGTTGGGTTTGCATGTGCTATTTGTCACCAGTAAGCGCAATGTAAGAGCACACCTGGATAGTTACAGAACTATAGAAAAAAATCTGGACTGTGGTAAGACGTAGTCGTACCTTGGCCTTGGGTTTCTTCGCATCCTCCATGTTGGTAATGTTATCAATGCAGTTATGGGGGAGCGAACTACACACCACGCTGATGAAATCCCAGAATTCCCTGGGCTCCTCCAGCCCAAACCAGGAAATCTGGCCTGTGTAAGCAACACGTTAAAACAGTTGGTGTTGTAAAAAAAAAAAAAAAAAAAAAAAAAACCAGGTAAATGCAGCGGTGTTTACCAACAAATGGCATCTCAGACAAAATGTTACAACCATTCTCATTCATCCAAACTCCTTGAAGCATGTGATGTTGCATGTTACCTGTTACAAGCTAAGTCACATCAGGTGTATTTTTGCACCCCCCTATATGGACCACTGGTCCTCTTCTCATTAAACATACTGTAGTTCATTGTTTACCTTAAAAGTCCATTACCAAGTTTGTGCACTGTGTAATACTGTGATTTATATGCCGGGCCTATGACCCAGTCTGTGACCTTGACCTCCGAATCTGTGATTATGACCCTGAATCTGTGACCAAGTCTGCGAGTTTCAACTTCGAGTCTTGTGACTGAGTCTGTGATTTTGACCTCTGATTCTGTGATTTTTACCTTTGAGTCTGTGACTCAAGATGTGCTCCAATATTGTTGCAAGATTCTTAAACTCATCACAGGAATCATCCACACCTTCTGAATGTGCTTTCTCAACTAGGCTTCTTATTGCTAATCTGCATTGTAAGTCAAAGAAAAATGAAATCACTTTCTCAAGTTTATTTGGCAATTACAAAACAATTACAATTGTCAGATACAAAACTGCACAGTCATATCCATTACGTAGAAAAATACTTTGTTTAAGTGACAAAAGGTCAAATTTATGAACAAATCTTTGTGGGAAAAAAAACTAAATACTGCTCCTCTAAGAAAAAAATAGAAAAGCTGTAGAGCACAGAGCTGTAAACGGGAGAGCGATAAAACCCAATGCACATGCTTGGCATGTGGACAACGTAGAGCTAAAAACCAAGGCCACACATACATGCCTGCCAAACTGCTTCCATTACTAAGCAGCTCAAGTTCCTGATAGACATCAAGATTCATACTGCACCCTGACCTCAGCATCATGGTATGTTTTGCATTGTGCTTGATCATCGCACCCATTAAAACAAAACAAACAAAACTGCAACCTGCCTGCAGATGCACAGCAAGTTCTTCCGATGCAGCGCCATCTGCTGCCGAATCTCCTCCAGCTTCTCGGCTGAGAAGTGGTTCATGGCACTCTGGCTGGTGTGACTCCAACTTCTGCCGCTGCTGTCCCCAAGGTGTGACTCTGGGCTAAAATGGTCGCGTTCTCTCTGTTGCTGCAGCAGACGTCTCACCAAACTTTGCATCCAGGAAACAGACGGTGCACTTCAGTGGATTGCTGGCTAGTTCTTTTTTTTTTTGGAAGGGGGGAAAGGAGACCGAAAAGTGAACAACAAATCTTTAAAGTGATTGTGCATTTGGTTGATCTGCATGACTGGTTCATGGTAAGGTGACGCACTTACCTGTTGATCCTGCAGCAAATCTCAGACTTTATATATTTTTCCACATCAAATAATCTTCCACAACTGTAAATTAAAAGATGATCAGTAGATGCTGCACAATCAAATGATCCCATCGAGATCAACCAACAGTACAGAGTGACTCATCATGCCCAATGTAAAGAATGTATGTAAAGTATATGAATTACGAGGGATGAAATGCTACAAAGTATATGCATACACGTACAAGAAAATCATGATTCCTGTAGTGGATATACAAATGTTGTAAAGCCTTGACAATGAGTCACAGAAGGTAATCTCACGCACTGAAATGGATTCATTCTTGTTTTTATCATATCTCAAATTAGGGCATGCTGAAAAAATCTATAATTAGCCAAACCAAGAAAGCTGTGCCAAAACCCAGACAGCATTGCTGGATGTAGCACTATTCTCATTAAGTTTCAACTTCTTAAACTTCCTGACAGAAGTGCAAAGATACAGGAGTCTATCTGGACTAGGCTAGGCACATATCAGTGTAAGTTGTAGCTAGGCCTACATGTACACATGACGTATGTTTTGGAAATTCGAATTGATTCAAATCGAATTGTATATGGTAAGTAGAGTCAGCGCAATAAAGAGGACAATGCCTTTGGGTTTGGAGGACTGACCTGTTTTACAAGATTAAACATGACAATAAACTGGGGGTCCCCTACAAACCCCCTAAAATAAGGATTCAATTGCCTGCTAGTACAGTCCCTCCCCCCTCCCATTCCTCCCACCAGTGCCACCTGGGCCATACATACAGGTACATCCTGGCCGATGGCAAATCATGTACAAAACCCTTCCAGCTGTTCAATGGAATAAACCAAATATAGTGTATGTATTTTAGTATACGCACAATGAGCTTTACTCAACAGTAGACGGTTGAGTTTCCACATTCACTATTTGTGGATGTCGCTAAAGCCACAAGTCTTGTCATGAAATTCTTCGCAGAAACATGTTTATCATCGAGTCAGTCACTTCAGTCTGATACCACTACTTTAATACGCTTACGTTTGCAAGGCCTCTTCTAAGGACACCAGACCCCATCATTCATTTCACCTTTGACCCCGATTACAATTAGCACCCGGATGTACGGAATACAAAAGGTATACAAGCAGGACTGCAGTGTGAAGTTCCATGATGAGGCCGGGAGATGTACAACTGGAACTAGGGTAATTTTCGCAACCTTTTGACCAAACGGAACAAAATTTTCGACGAAAAAGCGCATTATTCGATAGAAAAACCCTACCCATATTCTCCAGTGTTTTTCTCAGTTGTCATAAAGGTAAGTAAAATGACAAAAGTTGTAAAAATGTTGAGTAATTTTATCGTAACTGCAGTGCTGGCTAATGGCCAAGGCGGGTAGCGCTGCAGCTGGTCAGATGTGTGGCGCAAAATGAAGTTGTACTACTCATACATTGTACATCTACGGTACATGTGGATGTACACGTACGTATGCACACGGACAGGGATATGACGGACATGATCACGTACATGGGTTTCCCCGTACATGGTGTTATATGCGCGTATAAGATCACTGAATGTCAGGATAAGCCCAGGACCATGCTTGTCCTAAGTATAAGTAATAACTTTGACTCTACAATTCGCCATGTGGACATGGTCATTGGTCATGGATGGTCAGGCGACGTTGAGTCCTATCCACGAGTCACCATAATTCATGCACTTTACTTCATGTAGCCTACTTTGACCGAAAATTGTTCTTAAATAAACTGCATTTCTAACTTTATTCTCAGTAGGCCTAGTTAAAAGTTTGACTAAAATCCTACATCATACATGGAATAATATTATGAAGAACATTGGATGTCACCAAAGCAGCAGAACAACATCATCTGCAAACAAGTTGCATCGGCTGTAGTAAAACTTTCATGTATGTCACCAAAATTGGCGCACGTACATGTACTTTGCAAACGTCACTTTATAGGGTATCATTAATGCCCTACTTATGAAAAATGCATTAATTGCTTTGGTGTAGTGATGCAGAAAGAGTTCCATATTGGCCTACTGATGCCACTTTAGATTTTGTAGACAGTTTCCATTTTGTAGACAGTTTCAACCAGTTAATTTTTGTAGTTAGTCTGTAAAGTAAAACACTGTGCTCTACAGACATTTTTTTCGAATTCTCACTGGAAAAGCTTCCAAATTGCATGTAGCTGCCGAAAGAAAATGCTTAAGTAACTATCGATTATCAACAGTAAATTAACATCGGCACATAATTTCATTCAAGAATTTCATGACGAGAAAGTTGGATACGCGAATACTCGTACGCGTGAATTTAGGGTACTCCACAATATCTTGGTTTCTCCACCCACGTGACTAAATGTAAACATCACCACTTGTGGACCGCCTTGGCCACGGTGATCGCGTATTCCTACGGGCAGTCTCTACCACATGCAAGCACACATGCGAATGCTGCATGCTTGACTAGTTTATCTTGAATAGGTAGATTACCATCACAACACTATGCACACATTGTTATTACAACACATCATAGGTCCAGCATGATCATGCCATCACTGAACAAAGGTCTATAAGCTTTCCATCCCATTAATTCATTTCACTCAAAATAGCTTGTACCCCAAATCAAAATCCTCTGAATTTACCTCCAAAATGGTCCTGAAACTGTCTAATGCACCCGGCTTAACCTTAGGATTAAGCATGTTCAGTGAGAATTGGAGATTCCAATAATGATGGGAAGGTTAACTCACATTTTGGAAGAAAAGAGAGATGCCCCCTTCAAATCCAAAATGCTCTTGTCGTCCTGCTCCCAGTCACCATCTCGTTCAAATAGCAATTTAAACTGTACATGTACGTTAATGTCATGGAGACAACATCACGGTGCACCAGCCAGCAATGACTGATTCCTGAGCTCTGCATTATCCGTTAGCTGTGATAACATCGAAACTGAACACTGGACATTGCAGTGCTTAAATGTATCAATCAATCACCGTGGCACGTGTGCCGACACAGCATGCTTTTTTCTAAGTAAACGACTTGATATTTTCCCTACTAACTGAACTTTCTGGACATGTTTTGCTTTCTGATGGCTAATGCTGTAGGAAATAATTATTGGCGTCCATATGAAACTCTTCCCTGAAAATGTCCTGGATGTCTGCCCCTGCCTATTCATGTACTGGTTCATGTGGGGTACATGACGTTCGTCGTCATTGTTATGATTTTTGAGCACAAGTTGGAACTTGCGCAACAATTTTTTGAGTGCATGAATTTCACTGGCCAATTTACATGTATGTTTATGTTTGCTAGCACTAGTTGCCATTTGCACTTGTAAGATGTAGGCCTAGGCCTACAATGTTACATTAGGCCTTTCATGATCCTGATCAATATTGGGCCTACTTATGACTCAATTCCATATTGTCATGGTAGGCCTACATGTAGCTGTATTATTGAGATATTGTTTCGCATTGCCATTAAATTTTCAATCAGAAATTTTCACCCACGTAATCAAGACATATACCTCTTGGTAAGGAGATTAATTTCATAGAAAACAATAAATATGTTACAACTTTTGGTACATTTAAATTTTTAACAGAAAAAGGAATTTTTATTTGTACTTTGTAAATTTTCCTCCACCATGTCTGTCAATTTTCCTCCACCATGTCCGTCAATTTTCCTCCACCATGTCCGTCAATTTTCCTCCAGTCTGTCAATTTTCTTCCACCATGTCTGTCAATACCTAATGCTGCCCTATCGTACCGGTACATGTATCTATTGCTGGCTTCCCATATGTCTCACTGACTGCTACGATGGCCAAAGGTACCTAAAGACACATGTTGACTGCAAAATCACCGGATTGTGTTTTTCAGAGTCAAATCACCCCGGTTAGGACTACTGATACTACACTGAAAAACTGATTGCATGGAATTGATTCAATTGAAAGATAATGTGCAGCTGGTTCCTGAAAGGCAAAATAAGTTTGAGGCCACAGTTCAATTTGGAAAGGGGACTTCTATGCAAAACTTAGCAGCAGAGAGGCCAGCCAAGTCATTTCAGTAAGACACACGTAGCAAGTCATTTCAGTTTAATAGATACATGTAGCAAAGACTGGACTGTTGCATACACAGTACTGTACATATCCAACTTTTTCTCAAAGACTGACTACTCAGTAGTACACATGTATGGTGGCAATATTGAAAGAACAGATACTGGTAGAAATGGACTACACTGTAGAGATAAGCACTTGTAGTGGCCGGGACATTGTCTCCTGCATGTAGTAGTCACACATCAAGAGAACAGGTGCAGTGAATTAAATTCCTGCAAGGCGGAAAAAAACACCTTTGAAGTCAAGAGATTTTTGAATCAGTGAATCCCTTGGTGCACAAAAACACCAACGACAAACACCTTCTAGTCCTCATTCCCCAAACAAATTGAAAAGTCCATGGTTCAGCCTGTTAAGAAATTGTGTATTGTAAAGGTGAATGTTAACTTGTATTATGCATCCTTCTGACAATTTTGCCATTTAGTTCCTTATGGCACATACGTACATGTTACATATACATGTACTTGTAAACTACATGTACATGTATGTACACTGTACATCATGCGTGTGTTAGTGTTACAAAGTACCATAACAGAGGCACTTCAGCATGCACTGGAAATGAACTGCACCCCACTACTCATTTGTAGCACATGTTTAAGGCAATTGGTCTCGAAGTCTATGGGCAGTGGCTTGGCTAGGATTTTACCATTGAGGAGGGGGCACAAAGGGGTCATCAGCATCTTATGGGAGGGGGCACCAGCTTTCAGTGGTGTGTTTTTGGGCCCCGGACAAGTTAGCCTTGTTCAATATCCAGTCATCCGTTTTTTTTAGTGGGGGGGAGGCCAACTGCCCCCCAGGCTCCCCTTGGCTACGCCACTGTCTAAGGGGTTGTAAGTTTTGAAAGCTTTTTCAACTGCTGTGCAGTTCCCATTTGTACAGTAGATTGACTGTTGGTTCATTACTGGTTTTTGAGCCTACTGTGTTTCAGACCATGGTGTAAGTTTTACAAGTTGCCTCGGTTACCACAATATACTGGTAGATTCGTGAATCTATTGCTACATGTACTTGTAGTGTGCAGCTTTGTACTTGTACATGTGTACAACACTGAAGTGAACAGGAAACTTCATGCAGCACAGAAAACAAGGAAGCTGTTCATTGTTCACAACCTGGGTTGTACATGTACATTGTACTGTATCAGATTCATGCGGCTAATAAGGTCAAAACATGCACAGTGTACTTGCATATGTGCAGGTACATTGCACATGTTCAAATTACAACCAGTTGTACATGTAAGCATGCTAACATCTTACTGTTTTATAACTACTACTACAAAGATGCCATGTTGGCAGTCGTATAGTTACGTACCGGTACATGTACATGTATGCATATGCACTGCCTTTGCCCTCATTTTGGTTGTGGGCTGTATATAGCTCTGTTTGAGTTGCTGCTTCGTGTGTGCATTTGAGCAGATGTGGAGTAAATTTGTTGTTGCCGAAACGTGCCAAAGTTGCATGTGGTTTTCTTAATCTGAAATTTTAACGTGCCAGCTTGGTACTTTGACAGTGGCATTGTATTAAAATAAAGGAGTAACCTCTGTGTAGCATGTTAAGGAGGTGAAATCTGAAATTCTACTTATTAAGGTACAGTACCGGTCCATTCGTACCTGTTTACAGTTCAAGAAATACCATACTGTGCATTGTAAACGGTGTCACACGAACGTACTGCACATGTACATACTGAGCAGTACACTCAAGATTGAGTACTCATGTACTCATTTTATGCAGCAGGGCGTTAGGAAGGCAATACATGTTGGAGAGATATCGTCTTTTGCTCAGAGTTATGGACATTGTGTGTATGTACAGTTTAATTCCCAAAAAAGAGGTAAATTTTCAGTGGCTAGAAATTACCACTGTGTGTACTTGGACTTTTGACTTTAACTGAGGTTGTGGTTATATGGTAAATGGCAAGACATGCCTCCGCCATCACCTTCCTATACAAGTACATGTATCATACACTTGTTCCGTTGTGTGAACACCACACATGTTGAAACAACAGTGTACATGTATATTGTGTACATTTACATGTATTTGTTTCTGGCCTGTCGGGTGCATACCATACATGTACATATATGCATCACTTAATTGTCCCAAACAGACTAACAAACAAAAGTAAAAACAAAACAACAAAAAACTTCATTTTTTTTAAAAATAAATTGAAGGCACACCCTGATTAATTATTCACTTGTACAGAGTACCACCACATGCATGTACATGTACATACAGTACATGTACATGTACGTGTACAGTATACATGTACATGTACATCTTCTGTGTGCGTACATGTATGTGCATACCGTTCCTGCCTGTAAATGTACATGTTTGTGTACCAGTACATGTGCATGTCAATGTACATGTAGGTGGAGCAAACTGTGTACATGTATTGTGCAGAAATCACTTGTACTGATACATGTAGTTGTAACTTATGTGTGTGGTACCAGTGCATGCACTATTACACGTGTACATTTTTGCATTACTGCATGGCTACAGTTCTTCAGTTTTGAAATTTCACATCAATGCAGAAAGCTATTGGTAAAGCCTAAATGTACATCACATGTGTGTGTACTGTACGTAACTACATTTACCTTGTACAGTTCACGCGCGTGCATGTTATCATGTGAAAGGTTCATTAAATACTGATATCTGATTAATTCTGCCAGTACGTTGAAAAAAGTCTTGTCTATAAATAGTACGAGTTAAAGTTGTCCCCAGGTTTGCACTTTGTACATGTACATTGTATGTACATTGCACTGAAGTGCAAAGCAGTGGCCTGTACTTAATGCAATGTCAAGGCCGTAACACAGTGCAGTGTACAAAAGTGGCCCTGCTATATTTTCCCGTTGATTGCAAGCCATTTTCACGGATGAATGGAAGGTGAACATTGCCTTCAGGGAAAATAGACACCGGCTGAGAAAGAAATCCCAGGCTGCAAATCCATGCATACAAATATCTGCATTTGTGGGAAATGAAAGAAACAAACCTGAAATGCACTTTGATATTTAATCTGCTTTTCTCTCCTTTTTTTCCCCCCACAAATTTGCTCACCTAAGTATAGCTGGAGGCTTTGACAAGTACAGCACATGTATAACTGCATATGTACATGTATCGTACTGGTACATGTAGATGCCTTCTACCGGTACTCTTACGAATTCACATGCACGTACACGTACATGTACCGTACATGTACATGTACACTAGGCGTGTTCAGAGTGGATCAAAAAGCTAGCCTACCCTAACAATTCATTGGGATGATAAGGAGAATTTACGTTGGAATTACAGAAAGGACAGAGACGGGTACTGTACTGACGGTACCATACATTGTACGTGTACAACTGTAACTATACCGCTACAAGTTTGTGTTTCCTGAGATCCTCATTGCAGGGGTTTCCTGGGCATACACATCAACGGATTTTGGAGGATTCAAGAAGGTGCCATATAATGTCTATGGTCCCCCTTATGTACATGTACATCTAAATAAGGGGTACCAGAGGCATTTTGTACCATCAGCACCATTTGTAGTGTTATCCCCGGTAATGGGTAAGGAATGAAGCGGTGATGCCAAATTGGGGTTCCCGTGTCGCTGAGCCTGGTTTATTTTCAGATTTTGTATTTTCACATACATGTAGGGAAAGTACTGTACTTGATGTTGAATATTTATGTGTGCATGAATTTTGGTCTTTGATGAGATAAGGGCCAACAGTTGTACACCACATGGAATAAAATGAGGCACTATACATTTTGTGCGTAATGTGTAGACGTCAGCTTTTAACCGCTTCATACCAGGGAACGTGTAAACATGTTATGACTGCACATGTATATACGTGTACTGTATCTGGCTGGTGGATGACAGCATCAAGCTCAGCTTTCCTTGACACATCCCCAGATGATGTCAAAACATGCTAATCCCTTATAAACTTGTTTTGTACACACACACACGTACATGCACATGTATGTAGCCACTCAAGTTGGGTGCATCCTGGACTGATGGGGTTGAGGTAATAAATAACGGTGTCATACAATGCTGTTCAAATGACTTGTGTAAATCAAAACTGGTGGCGTTTGACCATGTATCAAAAGTTAGCCACTGTAAACACATATTTACATTTACATGTCTCTTCCCTTTTCTGAAAATCAAAATTTTCTGCCAAAAATGATACCATTGGCAAGCACTGAAAAAAATTACATGACTTGTGTCTGTACAGCTTCACATTTTTGTCACGAATGTAAAATCACTTGACCCTCACTGGTCAAAACCATAAGTGCCTTTTGAAGTACACGTACCGGTTGGTGAAATACATGTATACGAAAAGTACTAGTGCATGTGTGCGAGTATGTAATGTACATTTCTTTCCAACTGATAAGTGTGTGGAGCTGTTTTGGGTGGAGACATGAAATGCTACATGTACATATGCAAGTATTCAACATGTTCATGTACTACATACAATGTACATGTATGTGTCTGTGTTTGTATCACCTTTGGGTGTTCTAACTGACTTGCTCCAAATACTGTACAGTAAAACAAATAGGGATATAGACATATGAAATGCGGAGGCGAAAACATCTGTTGCAGATGGGTATGTGTATACATGTACTGTACATGGCAACTTCCATACAGCACATATTGATTTACAACGTATTCTAGTTACAATATATATACATTTACTGATGACATGTACACATGCCTTCATGAATATACTCGTACATGTACATCCATAGGCTATCACTGCGTTAACCCTAACCCTCCAGGGCCTTTTTACTCGGGCACATCCTCATCAATCCTCCAAAATCCTCCATGGCCCCACTTTGTTTTTCATTGGTTTTTTTTTTGTCTCTTTGTTTATTTGTTTTTTGGGAGGCAGGGGGTTGGGCACATCAGGTTGGTTGCTGGGCTGAAACTGGCTTTTTGCAGAGTTGGCTGATTGGCTTTACTTTTGTAATAAACGAAGCAGAATCTGCAGTTGAGGATTGTGTACATTAGACCCGCATCAGTGAACAATGGAATACATTGTAAACAGTATAATGTGTAGCCATATGCACCACTATCAGCGCGTTCCCACTTGAATTGGGAAAAGGTGCATCTTGATCCAGCATTTTGGTGTGATCGTTATCTTACTGCAATGAAACCGCAAGTCGCGTTCCCACTAGTGCTTGATCCACCTTTTTGGACTGAAATGTCGAGCCCGAAAGGTCACTGAGTTCGGTATTGCGCATGTGCTAGCTTGCTGAGCGCGTGCTCTGTGGCGTGCTGGGGCGGCATGCCTGTGACCCTGCGATGTTTTGGGTGCGGAGTTCTACTGGCATGACGACCTTGAATCGGACCGAATGTTCAGCCTAGTACATTGTCTCTTCAAACTTTGCTTCCGTTTTTGATACTCTGTCACACGCTGCGGGCTATACGCTAACAAGGAATCAGTTTTTGATGGAAAGCAAGTGAAATTACACAAATGAAAAAGGTTAAGAAACAGAAGAATGCGCAACAAAAATTGTGAAAGGGCAAGGCACACATCGCGGCATGCATGCATTGCGCATGCGTGGTGACACATTTTGCTAGCCCGTAGTTCAGCGGTTGTTTAAAGTGCATGCTGTGCACGTTAAAAATTTCACATGAGCTACCGGTAGACGCCAAAAAACGTATTTCTTTGTTCATCAGAATGCAAAAGTTTCACGCCACTCGTGCACGGACGGATGTTGACAGGTCAAATTGCAGGATCAGATCCACCTTTTGCGTTCCTATCTGATCGTGATCCGCCAATTGCAGGATGTGATCCACCAATTGGGGGATCTGTATCCTGCTCCAGAGGAGGATCAAGAAAGGTGGATCTGATCCTGATCCACCTTATAACGATTAGCGTTCCCACTACACACAATTGGGGGATCTGATCCGGCAATTTGGCAAAAGGTTGATCAGATCCGGCAATTGGTGGATCAAGTGGGAACAGGCTGTATTTGACTGATTTTTAGTACTTCATTCACCCTCAATCCTCCATAATCCTCAAGCCTTTAACGTACTATTAATCCGAAATCCTCAGAAATCCATCATGTTTCAAGCACCATTCACCTCAATCCTCCGAAATCCTCTAATATTTGAATCATCATTCATCCTGAATCCTCCAAAATCCTCCAAAACCACCAGGATTTTGGAGGAATGAGGTGGGTTAGGGTTACCGAGACAGTGTCTTTTGTGAGGAAAGTCAGGACTACATGTACATGTACATTTGGGGACAATTTGTCCCCATAACATTTTTGGTCCCAATAACGTCTACGTAGGCCTACATGTACATGTATATTCCGACACATAAGTTGTCCCATAACTCGGTACATGTATGCATGTCTTTGTATGTCTGGGTTTGTACTCAGTCAGACAGTGGCTGTGGTTCATAAGTCATTTTGAGGAATACCGGTAGTTACTGATAATTGGCTTTGCGTGCTTGTTACCGGTTTTAAAACTAACATGTACAAGGTTAGCTAGGAGTGGATGGCAATTGGCCTTGAGGCAAAAGATGAAGTACATGTACATTTTCATACAGTACTTACGTGTACTTTCCTCTAATTGTTTAAAGAGCACTAAGAACACAGGGCGAGGGTCCCCTCCTTTTCTGTTTTCTCCTCAATGACACAATCTACATGTACATGTACATTCAGAATTTGCATCTTGACATGAACAGAAAAAAAGCCCTTTTTAGCTTGGTATAGTTGAGCTCTGAAGACAAATGACACTGCGTTCAATTTGGATGCTTCCATATTCATTTGAACAGATAAAATCAGAGAAAACATGTTTTCCTTACAGGTGCTCTTTAACCATACATGTAGTTTAACCAAGAACCCGCCCTTTGCATTTGAAATCTGAATTGTGCATGTGTTACCCCTGTTCTTTCCAAATGTTTTCGTAAAAGATGAATGACAGCTCTCTGGTTACAATTATAGAGGTTATGCATTTCTGTCATCTCATAGGCTGTTTTTTGGTATTTTAATATTGTTCCAATGAACTCACAAAAAGTTTACTCGAGCGTATCCCAGAGGAAGAAAGACATACCCTCTAACATGACATTCATGTACTGTACTCATACAATGTACATGTAGGGCCTATTGTGCAGTTTCATTTCACACTACATTTCATTAGAAGTCATTGACACTGATTATGCTCCTTCAACAAGGACCCTTTTTTATGATACACATTTCACGTTTTTTTCCCTCACAAGTTTGACGTGCCGGTACATGTACATCTACTCTAAACGGGCGTGAGATTTCAGCTTTGTAGCTGATTTCAGCTTTTCTGTGTTCAGATGTTGTCCCTGAATTTCAGCCTTTTTGCACACTTGGTCTGTACAAAAGTACATGTATTTGAATTTTTGACATCTCAGCTTTTTGCTACACGTGGCAGTTGTCAGCTTTGAATTTCTCTGGCCACTCACATTCCTGTGTAAAATGAGTACATTACCCTCTTTCCAGATACTTACATGTAACTACATGTAACTGGTGATTGACTGAGAGCTTGTTGATATGATGTGTGTACATGCACCGGTACACGTGCATGCCTAACTCATCCAGACTACATGTACATGTACTTAAGAAATGCACTTGACACCCTAACTTGCACTTACCTTTTTGATCTTGTGTCGGGTCATTGTACTAAAAAGTGGAGAGGTATACATGTACACTGTATGTCATAACAACTTTAGTGCGCATCGGTGAACCCCATTCAGGGAAGGGGGGGGGAATCATTCAGTCTCTTGGGTCTCGGCAAAACGACCTGAAAAATGAACAGACTTTGCAACCCATGGTTGGCTGTACTTGCCTACGGATGACACCATTAGATACAAATAACAGAGAATTGATTTTCCAACCGAGAGGGAAAGTCAATATGGGTAAATGTTGAAAGCACACAATGGGACAGGCTGATGGAGGGGTGAAATGTACTGTCGAGAGCTCTTCACGTCGTGAATAACAATATTTAACCTGAATTGCAGCTGCATGAAGCAGTCCACAGAAATCGCTCAAGCCTTTGAATGTACATGTACGTGGTCATGTATGTAACCAATTTTTGCTCTTCCTTATTACTTAAGAATTTGAATAAAAGTTATTTTAATGCAAAAATGTACTTGTGTAAGGTTAATGCCAGAAAGTAGGGTCCAAAAGTGTGAATTTTTCAAGTCCCTGTTACATTTGACCTTTTTTATTTGACATGGAAATATCACCTGATTTGATTGCAAATTACTATTTGTTTGACAGGTAATTTGCTTTAAGTCCTCCTTGGAAATTAAAGAATGTGTTCTGAACTTACAATATTGTATGTCGGATGTGACAGGGACACACAAAAAATGGACCCCTGATTTCTGGAATTACCTGTAAACAAGTAAAGTACTAGTACATGTACCGGTATCAGTACCATACTTGTACTGTACCGGTGCATTTGTGTTACAGATTGTATGGTATGGGTGTACATGTACCAGTTTTTTATGTATCTACCGTAGGGGAGATTTGCACGATGGCTCATTTCTTGCACAATCAGTCCATCTGGTTCCATGACAATTCAGCCATTTTAGCCAGTTGCTGTACCGGGTATCTCCCCATTCACAGTTGCGGAAGATTGTTTCAAAAAAGGGAGGGTACCGGTAAAGTTGGAAATTTCATACAGGATGGACCAATCGTGCAGACCATGCAGATAAGCCCATCACTCCCAATATGTTCCGGTACATCACATTACAGCATCATCAACACTAAGTGATAATAATTTGCTTTGTGTTGGGAATGTTAATTTTTTGTTGTACGTTTTGCCCGCACACCAATGTACATTTGTTGACATTGTATTCTCAGTGTGGTCCGAGAGTTGCAAGAAAAATCACAAGCTTGCTTGGATGGGATTTACACCCACAACTTCGTGCTCACTAGTACAGACATCTGAACTACTCAATCCTCGGGATCAGGTGGCTGGCTGGTAGCAGCGGCTCCCACAAGTACATGTAGTCAGTGACATCCATTGGCTAAAGTTGCATCATGGATGTAAATTTTTTTGCATTTTGCAACCCTCAGACATAGAGAATACTGTGTAAGTACATGTACATGCACCACAAGTTGGTGCACATGTGCATGTAAGGGCCAAACCTTTAAAAATTAACCCACTTGAGATATATACAGGGTACAGTACATGTACCAGTATGTACATGTGCATGTATATATCCAGGGCTCCCACGACCTGGAAAGTCATGAAAAAATCGTGGAAATTTGTTCTTGTGTTCCAGACCTGGAAAAATCGTGGAATTTCATAAAACTGACTATAGTCATGGAAAAGTCATGGAATGTAATTGTCCTTTAGGTGCAGGAACCCTGTATATCATGCACCGGTAAATGTACATGTACGTAAATGTAAACCTTTTGTTTCATTAACCATAAGTTATCAATAGGGTGAGTTGGAATTTCAGGACTTCTTTTTTGCTCACAAAATTCTGGAAGTTTGACCACTAATTTATGACTCTAATACATGTAGGTAGGATGTACATGTATGAAAAATTATAGAATATACCGTACAGGTACATGTACTTGTACCGGTAGGTTGAAAGTGGAAGAGGACCGAAAGGCTACTGTATTATGGCTTAAATATTTTTTTTTCTTTTGATCATATTATTGCTTGCACTTTGCAGTAAATGTACATGTATATTGCACACAGCAAGGCTAAACTATTGGCTGATGAGTACTGCGACATACATGTACATGTGTTCCTTTTTACATGCAGGTACATGTATTAACCATGCCATTGCTCAGCTATGGTACAGTGACATAAAGATGTACGGTATTATACGTGTACATGTACAGGTACCATACATGTGCTTACATGTAATTGGAACAAAGTCCTGGTATAGGACACATGTCTGTACTCATACATTGTTCATGTACGGTACATGTGTACCGTTATTTAAAAGTGTGGTACACTGTACATGTAACAGCTCCGAAAGGATCTACTGGTATGCACAATTTACATCGTCAAGCATGGGCCTACAGGTGTATCAGGAATAAGCCGTAGATTTCCATTAATTTTAGTGACACTTCAACATGGCCATTATTTATAGCATTTCCAAGCTTAGCTTGGCTTGGGAACAGGTACATGTACGGGTAGGATTATCAAATATTTGGATACTATTTTCTAAATTTGAATATTCAAATGCAAAATTAATCAAAAGGAAGGAAGAATTTTCTTGTTTATATGAGAAAAATCGCACAATGGAGGTTAGTTTCAAGCAGATTGAAATAAAAAGCAATAGAATACATGTAATGCATCCTTTGATTCAAAAAATAAATTCATTAAAAAATTTAAAAGGAATAGAAACTTTCAACAGGGCAAGAAGTACATGTACATGTGTACTGTTCTTCTCTTCAATCTTGCTTAATCTTACATGTATATGGAGATAGTCCTAGAAGTGAGAAGCAACTTACAGTGATTTTGTAAATGGTTTGTCAGTTCGACCGAATATCCGGATGTTCGATCGAATTGAAGGTCGAATTTTTGAATAGTGAATTATTCGAATTGACTCAGCCCTAGGAACAGTACATGTTCATCATGCACATGTACATGTAAGCATGTTTTGTGCACTGGTAATACTTACAGATGCCTGTACATAAGCGAACCACATAGAATTTTATCTTTTTTTGGATTATGAAGTCACTGTACTTTCTGCACAGCTCTGTGAGCAAAACACCTCCCTTCCCCCCTTGTGGTAATCAATCCTGTCAGGGTAATCACACACCAGCTCGACTTGAGCTGCTCTCTTGATTTGTTCGGAGACGTGATCGCATGGCAGAACTCTGGCCGCAGGGAGAGAAGACAGCGGTTACCGCATCAGCAGACGACACTGTTTATTGCACATATATACCCGGTATGTAAGGACTGTGCACAACCCTTTCTTTGATTGTAGCTGGTACCCTGCTGTGAATGTGTGAGAGACCGGTCACTTGCCTCTCGTTTACGCCCTTGGGTTTCTCCCTCTAGGACTGGGTCAATGGACTCGATCAGTTCGCTACCTGCATGACCAGAAAGGTTGTTGGCATTCTTTGTCATTGCATGTACCAGCACTCGTACACACACACGCACTTTACTAAAAAGCGACTTTTTGAGTACATAAACATTCTACATATGTATACTTTCTTTGAAGAGTGCATATAAACCATCTATCAAGTGTTCAGTATGCAAAAATCATGTGCAAATACGGTAGGTCATGTGGCACCAGCTTCCTGTTGGCAATTTACCAAGCGTACTAGAAAATCAGTACATACCAGCACCAAAAAAGTACATGTAAATGTACATGTATGTGTTGACGTTGTGACTGTAGTTTGATGGTCTGTCGTCACAATGAAGCAAACAAGTTGTCGGCTGTTTTTCCAGGCTGTGAAATCCATGTACGTGCATGTAGAATGTACATGTACATGCTATACCGTATATGGACATGTACATCATACATTTATATACATGTCCATGCATACTGTACATGTACTGCAAGGGGTGACATCATTTACATGTACGGTAAGTACCATACATGTGCCGGTGTATGTGAGCATATCCTATAAAATATACACCCATGCATACTAGCACAGCTACATTGTGTACATGTACATGTATGCTTGCAGGTGTCACTCATTACTTTATTCTCTAGTCCTTTCCATGTACATGTACCAGGTACAGAGATTTTCCTGTTTTGTCATGTTTGTAATACACTGTACCAGGAGCCAGTAAACTGTTTCTTTATGTTGGTATTGAATTCACCATTGTTGGATTTTATAGATGACTACTTTGTAAGTTTCTCATTGTGCGATAGCATACAGGTACAATATACATTTATGTATTGACCTACATGTACATGTATGTTTATACATGTACATCTATTCATGCACCATACCGATGCCGGTACATAATGAGCATTACTGTACCGGTACGTTTTTCTGCTCACTTCACAGTCGTGGATGAAAGTTTACATGTACATTTCTTACCCTTTGACTGAAAGTGTAAAAAGAAAAGACTATATAAAAAATTAAGACGTGAAACTTTGCATGAGAGTGGTATCAACTACCGTACCGGTAAATGTTGCAGTTGTATCATGCATGGAGGAATGAGAACAGGAAGATGTGTGGTTTTGAAAAGTACAGGTGAGTGGAAACATGATGTTTTGATCAGTATGCTCCGGTCATCTTCAGGAAACTCCTGGACTAGGAGGCAGGAGATGAAGCTGTCATGTACATGTAAGGAGTTGGTGGTCGCTGGTTAGTGATGCTTGAACTTAGTGTTGATGCTAGTGGAGATCTTTATATGTAGCTGATTTCTTGTGTTGTGCAGTAGCTGATTTCTTCAGATTGTTGGTAGCTGTTTTTGTAGCTGATCATCAGCCAACACATGAACTTTAACTTACCATTTAGTCACAGCAGATGTCCTGAATAATCAGCTGTAGGAGAAGGATGGTTACCAGGAACATTTAAAGTCTTAAAACTTGTGATGAAACACTTTTAAAATTTGAATTTACCTGTGAACTTTTGAACACCACATCGGCCATTCTTATTTCATGTATGTCCCATTTATCCTTTTGTTTGGAAAAGACACTGTCGATGTACATGTACATGTACATGTATGCTGTGCATTCTGTAGGCCAAGCGCTCGTTGTGCTTTGTACATGTACACGTACATTGTACATTCAAGGGCACAGCCTTTTGAGACAGGCAGCTGCTTATATTTACACTGTGTATGTTCTCTACATACATGTACCGTATGTAAATGTACATGTACTTTCACTGATACTGATGTAAAACACATGAAATGGGTATTTTTTAGGGGTGCCTTCAGGCCAAAACAAACTACATGTATGCATGTACACCCGTACATGTGTACCATAGGCCCTACACTGCTGTAGTGTCCTGTACACCTCTACTAGAGATTTATTCCAAGGATATGTCATTTTCCTTTAATCTAACCGCTGACTGGGTTCGTGAAGTCCTAATATCTTTGGGGGGGTTCAAAATCCCTAATAACTTTACACACGTTTGGATACTCTCACATTACGTATACGTGAAGCTGTACAGTATTTTTTCAACTAAATGGGAATTTAAATCAACATAAAAGGATATACCGGTAGGAATTGCAAATTACTATACTTGCACAGTGTACAGGGTTCATTATCTTTAGCACCCTGTTCCTATCACAAGGGAACAAATGCTATGTTTTTGAAGTAACTTAAGTTACAAGTTGTTGGTGATGTCCTCTTACATACTGTATCAGAAAGAAAAGAGAACAGGGCTTTTGGTTTTGAGAGAAACGTTTGGGTAAAACAGCAGTGTACTGACTGCCCCGAAGGTACAGTGTATTCATGAACGTTTAGTTTAGTAGACCTTTTTTATATAGGGTGCCTGACCCAGTTTTCATTGTACGGTAAGGTCATTATTACTGCCTGACTACTGTAGCAGAATCAGGGTTGTGTGTGAGTGTGTCTAGTTTATTTTCCAGTGCCATTACCAGTACCATAATACCAGTACCACATCATTTACTGTGTTCTGATACATTCATGTTCATGTATGTACATGTACATGTAGCTCCATGATTTATTGTAGCCAGTGCACTTGCAAGAGCATAGTGCTAACGTTTAGGTCATTAAAGTAACCAGGAAATAGAAAATAATTTTGTTAATTTTACTTAGCCTTGAAATTGTATCTTTGGGTTTCAATTAACCTGATTTTAAATGTTTGTTTTGCAATTTTAACGCATATTTTTATGCTTTTTTGTTTTATGCTAATGTTACTTGCATATTCATGAGCAGAACTATGATGTCATCCAAGGCACTGAATCTCAATGTTGCATTGATTTGTGCACAGAAAATTTCTAGATTTTTTTAACCACTGCTATTGTAGATTTTATTTTCTGTGGCAATTTATTGCTGTGTAAGTATATGGCATTAATCCAGCAAAATTTCTTTTCACAGAAATGTTCCCAGATAGCAAATTTGGGATTCACAATTTGGACAGAAAACATGCAACTTGAACCATGTCTTCCTGGATTTACATCAAAGCAAAAGCTCCCTCACTTGTCCAGAAATGCTTGTTCAATTTTTAATGTTTGAAAAAGTGCACCGTTCAGTTCACTTAACTCAAAAAAGATGTCAAACAGTCTTCATACATGGAAGAAGAGTACAGAGATACACAAAAAGTGATTCTAAGAAAAATTCATTTCCTGGTTCCTTTAAATCTGTGGTTCATTTACATACAGTATGTGTACATGTACATACTGTACGTGTAACACTAAACTACATGTAGTTGAAAGTGTTTGTCCACATGCACATGGATGTGTACATTTATGTGTACATGAACAAATAATATTGCATATAATTTTGGTACATACATGTGATATGTACATGATCAATGTACATCCATACATATATATATGCATGTACATGTACTACTCTGTAATGACATATACCATGTACATGTAGTACACACGACTTGTCAAATGCTCACATTAATGAATGTGCTGTGGTATTCCCTACATGACATGTTATCGTACATGTACGCCTGCATGTACATACAGTAGACCTACCATCTGAACACTCCGACATGTACATGTTCATGTACGGTCTGTAGTGTGACACTCACACACACAAACTGTGCAGGATTTACACAGACAGATACACATGTACGGTACAGAGCTTTTCGCAATGTGTCTTTACCATGTGTGCAGACAGATACATGTACACAGCAAACTACATGAATGCTAACTGGAGCAACACTTGCCAAACTTGAATATTACATGTACATACACTTGTATGTACCCTGTCGTTTCTAGTAAAATGCCAGTGTGCATGTACATGTACATTGTACTTAAAAGTATCGGTACCTACATGTACAGTACATGTTGTACATGGACAAGCACTGGTTCTGTGATGTACATGTATGACACGGTATGATGAAACTTTTACAATCTATTTTAAATCAGATACTGAATACATTTACTACTGTGTAATCACTTGTAAAAAGTTTTAAATTGTTTTTCTTTTTTTTCATAATCCCATGAGTTCATGTTACTAACATGATCAGATAAACATTGATACATGTACATGTACCAGTAGGGCTGGTGTATCCATGTACAGTGCATGTCTGCATACATTAGCCTTGCCAATTTCAGTGCATTGTACTTTATTGTAAGCCAGTGTACATGTACTTTATATGGTACCCCCCCTACTTGCATTTCAATCAATTCTCTTTAAGCACAGGGGAATTCTCCTGGCACTTTGTTCTCCCACATGCACACCGGATACATGAACATGTACTGTACATGTACACGTATGAAGGTACCTTATGTCTCTGTACATACCTGTAGCTTAGAAAACTTTGTCATTAAAGCCAACAGGAAAAGTTTATACATGTATCATATATCTACATGTACGAGTATGGTAAAACCCTAGTATTTTATCTACAGCACGTACATGTACATTGTACAGCAGGTGCATTTGTAATTGTGTGTACATACATACATGTACATGCACCCCAAACTACATACATGTACTGTATCATTTTGAAGCCAACTTCCTTACTGTTCTTTTTACTACACAGTACTTGTCTGCTTGGACAAAACATGTATGTATTTAATACTAGGCCTACATTGTATTTTTTTGTAATGCATACCTTACATGTAGGCCTACATGTAATGTAATGTACATAGGCACATGTACCCGTACTGGTACATGTACTAGTGGCCAAATTACATGTATGTGTATTAGGTTAATCCAGTATGCTGGTGCATTGTACATGTATGTCATGTAAACTAATTAAATTTCTGTGATAGGTAAAATTTTTATTCAACCATTTCTGTCGATACATGTGTGCATACATTGTACATGTACCAGTGCATGTAAAAGTCTGTACATGTACGTACACACAGGTGCAATTTTTTGTACATGTACATGTAGGCCTACTTGTACATGTACATGTATATTATACATACTCTGATGCATGGCACTGGTCATTAATTTCAAGTGTGCGTGTGTGCAGAGCGATCTACAATGCTGATATACATGTAAAATGATGAACATGCATGTACTTTATACATGTAGGGAGTCATGTTTGTGTAGTGACTCTTTCCTCACCTTCCACCCTTGCAACCCGGATTCAAATCCCACCTACACTGTACATGTACATGTGGGTCAGCATGTGGATTGGGTTTTCAGTCCCTGCCTGATTCTGTGGGTTTTCCCTGGAATGTTTGTGTGTCATTTTCCTCCCAACTCTATAAACTGAAAATTTATTCATTTTCTTCCTAAATGCCACTTCACTCTGTAATTGGTGCTGAATGTGCTGATGGATGACCAGATAATAAATACCGGTAATTGTTTCCACACAGGGTCTGATTGAAATTTAATGTTGATGCATTTATTCTTTTTAAAACAGTATCACCGCTGCACCACTTCCCTGCTACGTGCACAGTATAACTTAAGAGACTTTAAATTTTCACCAGTCATGCTGCATGTACAGGGAACATGCACTTTATTTCGGACCACTGGCTGAGAGCAAGCCAGGGTGAAAACACCCATCCCCCTCATCAGTCCTTTTCCCATGCATCTTGCATACATACATGTACATGTAGCTCCCGGTTATTTGTGGATCTGATCTGTCGGAGGCACCAGAGCCCAGGATTTCTAAGATGCCGGGTATAAATGAAAGTGCCATAAATCACTAGGCAATTTGCAAGGAGAAGGGGACTTGACGATGAGCCTTAGACACGAAGCCAAGCCAGTGGTCCGCAGCATCCTCTGAGATACAGGGGGTGCTAACCGGAGGGTGACCATGCTATCATTAACACCTACTGAGTCCAGTGACAGGACAGTATTGATAATTAAAATAAGCAAAAAGTAAGGACTCCACTGAATTTTTGTGTTTCTGTAGTTTCCTTTTTTTTTCAACTCGGGTCGAGATTTTGAGGAACTCGGGATATGTCACAGATGAAACGGAGGCTAATTCATTAACACTCTCTCCGAAAAGATGGTGATAATGAAACTCTGGGTAGAGCCTGATGAGTAAACTCATGCATGGGTCACTTCAGATGCCGTGGGAGTCCATTTAGTGCCATCCACAAGATCAATTTATCATAGTGAATTACAAATTTATTTTCATACGCGTACATGTATCGGTATACAGAGCTTCTGAACACAAGTAGCATGTTTCATGTTAATTTCTTAAGTACATAGAAAAAAAGACTACATGTACATGTACATACAGGTCTGTATGTGCAAGGAGAGTAATAACATTACAATTTCATGACTCGCATACTTGTAAATATACATTGTACATGTTCATGTACAATGTAAGTGTGCATGCGCATACATGACATGTACATGTATGTGAACACATTTCTGTGGTTTAGGTTTTACATGTACATGTACATGTACTTGCAAACATTGTTCTTTACACATTGACATTCCCCAGTATGGAACATGTACATGTACATGTACCCGCTCTTCTGGTTTAGGACTGATTGTACATGTACCCGCTCTTCTGGTTTAGGACTGATTGTACATGTACCCGCTCTTCTGGTTTAGGACTGATTGTACATGTACCCGCTCTTCTGGTTTAGGACTGATTGTTCAGTCAAGTACATTTAGACTACCCATAACAAAGAAAATTCTGCCTAGACATTTTGGATATTAATATTATGGACTTGTCTAGCTCAAATTGTAGTCACTTTTTTCAGTATTGCACTGGAAACAGTCAGTTAACGTGTGCCCATTTAAAGCAGAACTCAGACAGTACACTGTCATAGACGGTACATTTCTTGTGGTTGGTGTCTGCAAATGTTGCTCTTCATGTATATGGGCCACATTTACTGCAAAGCAGCAGTGCACCAATGCATACAGAGGTGAATGCGGATACTTGAAACCCCCGACAATGGTGTGAAAGGGTAGTCATTCAAACCACACAGCAGCATGGCTCTTTAAACGCAGCCCTGGTCAGATTCAGTCATAAAATGCAGTTCAGCCTCGGGGAACCAAACATAATGAGTTCCATCCACGTAGCCGGGGCCCAGTGAAATTCAATATTCCAGTTATCGTACTCAGCAAATCTATTTTTCTGTTCTCTGTGGTCCCTGCAGATTGACTGGATATACACGCACACACACATCATTTTTTTTCCCTTTTTTCCCTTCTGAACGGAGTGTTGGATTGACTGAGGTACCAAGCTGGCGACCTCACGGGCTCCCAGTCCCCCTCCAGCTGAGATGTCTTGTCCCGTGGCCGAGAATTGGTGCTACACCCAGGTAGGTGTAACTGTTTTCTAATTCTGGATTTCTGCCCCGAAAGATGTGAATATCCAGGTTGTACATGTAACTTGTAAGGATACGTAAAAGCAACATGCAAATCTTCTTGTTTGTCATCAATTATGCAGCAAGGTATGAGACGGAGAGACCCCCCCCTGCTTTGTGTTGGTCATTGTCTCGCAGGAATCTGGGGAATTCCTTTCAGACATCTTGGGGGGATGTGTTAAGTAACAATAGTCTGGAATGTGTATAGGGATTGGACATGTTGGGGGGGTACCCCTTGGTCTCATTTCTAGCTGGGTATATGTCATCAGGTCATTGACTCATTGTTTCCAGTGTTTTGGATGGATGTTAGCACACGCACATGTACATTTATGGCGTGGCAAAGCATGAGTTAAACTGTGTGGAAATCTTTCGAAGTTTTTTAAGTTTTAAAAATGTTAAACACGGGTGTATAATTGGTGCAGGTCGATTTGCATTGATCCTAACCCCTGTATAAATCTAGCTTTGAGGATAAAACAGGATTGAAGCAGCAGTATCCTTGGAAAGTTCCAAGTAGCATTTTCCTGTATCAAGAATGTGCCATTGGTTTCCTGCACTGCACATGTGCCTTGGTAGATTTTGTTGCATGCATAGGGGAGGTTCCTAACATGTACATGTAGGGGTAAGTGCTTAGAAAGCATGTACTGACACTAGCACTTGTACAAGTTCCTTATGAAGGTGCACACCACCCTAGAATCACCACAAAATTCAATGTTTAGATTGTTTACTTCTACTAGTGAAAGGAAACGTGACTGAAATTATGCAAGCACTCTTGTTTGGGAGTCAAATGTTTGGCCCTTGATAAAAACTGCACCTTTTGAAGGCGTGGTTGTGTGAACAATTGCACTCGAACATTTTAGAGCCTAGTATTAAATCATCTTTCCAAACACACGTATGATCATTTTGTAGGCAACCTCTTTTACAGGCCAATCCAGGTCAGTGTGACACAGATTGTTACCATTGTAAACTGCATCCTGCATTACCCGCTGAACTTCCTGAACCTTAAACATTCACTTGGTCACAGCCTGGACATAGACCATCCATCAGAGATATAAAACAAAGGCCATAATCTTGAGCCATTGCTCTGGGAATATTTTGCTCACAACACACTTCAGCCTTTGGTAACACTATAATAAATGCTTTTGTCGCTTGTACAAAAAGCATCCCTACATTTAGTTAGTTTGACAGGGGATGTAGGGCCTGGGGGGGCTGCCAATCAATCTTAGTTAAGGGAACGTCAGTGGAACAATCATTTGTCGCTTTGTATTACTCTAGTCTTACCTCACTTTTTTCTTTAGTTGGCAATGGTTAGGAAGAATGCCATTTTGATTGATACTAGTGGATCTCAGTTTGTAGTAACACAGGAATGGAGGTTGGGCAAGTATTTTTTTTCTTTTAATGTGATTCTTTTGACCCACTTGAAGGTTCTGATCCTACATGTGCATGTACCGGTACATGTACATGTACCGTATCTGCTCCATGGAGACCTCTTTCATTGTTCCTGAACATAATTCTACACTTTCAAGCAATGTCCATTCATGACCATGTAGATTGATGAAGTGAAACGAAAGCAAAATAATCACCAAAATAGTAGGAACAGCCCAACTGTTAGGTGACTGCATCAATGGATAATGAGCTTGTGGGGGGGAGGGGGGCATGTACACTGACAGCAACATTGGGCGCAAGTACTGGTACATGTACATGGAGCTACATGTACATGTATACTAGTAAAATAAATGGATACGTGTACCGGTATGGACATGTACTAAAGAACAAGTTGTGTACCTACATGCACCTGTAGCCTAGGCTACTGTCACATGAAATACATGTAGCAGGTAGATTGGTCAGTTACAGTATGTGTATAAGAGGATTCAATTTCTTCTGTTCAGGGAATTTAATTATTAAATGCCACGTTTGTGCTGAGAAAAAAAGTAAAAGAATATGAACACATGTACCTGTATGTATGAATGAATTACCCAATTTGTTCTTGTATTAACATTTTTCTGCACACGTTCAGATGATTACAACAGACATGTACATGTACGTATGTGGCATGTGTTATGTAGCTTTGTTGGGAACAGGGGTTTTTCTCCATAGAACTGTGATTAAGGAAAACAATGTTATACCCAGGCTTTTGTTATTTACATATACATGTATGTGAACGTACACCATGTATGCATATCATACATGGTACAGTACACTGTACACGTACGGTACTCTTCGTGAACATTCGCTCTCCCTGCCAACATGTTGGTCAAATTACTGATACATGTAATTTCAGGCCAGTAACTGGCACGTGCACATCCCCTACAGCTGCACTTGTGCATGGAAAACCCACAAGACGGATGCACATGTGTATAACTGTAGGCTAGCTGGCCTGAACTCCAGGAATCATGGTTGATTTCAAGCCACAGATGACAACAATGGATAAGAGCTTTGTGGAACTCCCCTACATGTATAAATACTGCCAGACACAGGGCTTGGGTCATACAGGAAATTGGATTTAATCCTGGCTACATACATGTACTGTAGTCATTGTTCTGTAATAGGGATACAACATGTGTGTACATGAACATCTTCAGGTATCTTATAGTACATACCTACATGTACATGTACTGTAGTCATTGTTCTGTAATAGGGATACAACATGTGTGTACATGAACATCTTCAGGTATCTTATAGTACATACCTACATGTACACTCGCACAAGTAATGATTACACGTAATATAAAATTCACTGTTAAATTATACATGTAAGTAAAAATGTAGATGTTGTACCATGTACATCTATGCGTGTCTATGCATGGATTGGTACTGTACAGCTAGTGTATCTTGAGTTACACAGTCTGCTCCCTCTTTGAGAAAGTACATGTAAATAATTCATTAAATGCAGCTATCTGTACATCAGATCATCATTACCGAGACTTACAATACATGTACATGTACGTGCATGAGCATGTCATATCATAGGAAAAGTGAATGCATTCATGTACATGTACATGTATGTACCAGTAGAGCAAAGAAGCACATGTTCATGTACATGTACACGTGTTTGAAGATGTGCTTGTTGCTTGTTTCAATTATGGTGATGATGTAAATGTGTAAATCATTTCTTTGAAATGTGTTGCTGTTTTTAGGTCACATGTACACGTAGCTGTATGTTATTGAAATCGGAGACATTACATGTACTTTACCAAATTTTAAGATTAAGCATATTCTGTGAGCTCAAGAAACTTGAACCTTGTATTTTGTCACCAGTTCTGATATCTTTTCTGTTTTTGTCTTCCTTGCACAAGCTCTTTTGTGTAGAAATCTTAGTTTGTAGAATATTAAATTTTATATAATTAATACACGACGAGCATGAACAGGTACATTGTACATACAAGCGCTACACGGACAAGCTGAATTTTCAGAACAACTTTTAAAGTTCATGGCAGGGTTGAAAAGATTTATTCAAGAAACATTACACAACTGGGCAATTCCAGGCAAACAGGGACATGGCCCCCAGAAATCAATTTCTTTCCTGAACTTCCTTTTCATCTTAAAATTGTTGCTAATAGATGAAAGAACGAAGATATAATCCTTTTAGGCAAATCTTTGTTGTTTTCTATAAAATATGTGACGTTTCTTCCTTGCTATATTTGGCTTTAAAATAGTGCACTGATTTATGTGTACTTTCATTTCTGAACATTTTTCTTTGAATGGTAGTAATCGCACAGATACTACGCAATTTAGTAGTTTGACTATGTACCCTTAAAAGAAAAGACAAAAATTGGCCCATGACTTTTCCTGAGGAAATTTATATGCAAACAGTTGTAGATGCCAAAAGGTATGAAATGCGAATGATGGAACAATCACTCTTTTTCCATTTTTATAAACAGTAAGAATTAAAACAAAACACCCATCACATTAAAATGCAAAGCCCATGAAATTTGAAATCCGAGTGACAAAATGAAATGCAAGTGACGAGTGAAATGCAAATGACAGTACAACTTTTTGTTATAAAAATGCAGATCCAGCTCTATTAAAAGCTTCTGAGGAGTTACATGTACATGTATTATGTGTATTTGTATGCAGTGTGTATTATGCATGCCTATTGTTTTAGGCTAATAGAGGGCAGGCTTCAATAATTTTTGTGGTACCCATGATGCACTGCAAGACCACATGCTTTCAAGCAGCATGCAACACTACATGTACATGTACAGGTGTAGGGTACAGTCCACTAATTCAAGCCCCATTGAAAATTGTGTAAAATCAGCAGTTCAGCACTGTTCAGGGCCCAATAACATGCACGCCAACATCCGTGAAATTTCTGAAACACAAATGAAATTCTTGTCTGGTCACTTACATGTATTTTTCAATTGCTTTTCAATTTTTTGTCGGTTAACCGATTACATTTTTAATTATTCCCACAAAACAAAATCACCCCCCAAAAAGTGTTTTTTCTGAAGTCTGATTGCAGCCATTTTTCAAGTGGCAATCCTAAACTTTCTCGGGGACTTTTTTTCAACCATAGTTTTTAGCCATTCTGCTTTCATATGGAAAGCTCAAAGACCCAGAGAGTTGATCACGGCAACGATTTACACAATCTCACAATTTTGGGGGCCAAACAATCTCCTTTTTCAAAAGATACTGTGGGGGCACTTTTAATGCTTATGAGCATGAGAAATTCTCACTTGAATTAGTGGTCTGCACCCTGTACGTATTTCTACCGGTATCTACGGAGCTGAGACTCAAGATCTTGCACTTTTTACAATTCTGTGAGTCTGCGGTCTGGTTGTACCAAACGTATTTTATAATGATCATTCATATGATAGGCTGATTTGTTGTAAAGATGAATTACATGTTGTGCTGCTGTGAGTGGTAAAAAATTGTAGTAAACTACATGTACTTTAGGACTGTGGATTATAACATTTCAGTATATATATCTGCAGTTAGACATTAAAAGGTCCCCCTTTCATTGAAATTAGTATTTCAGCATTGTAACCACCCTCTCAAGATTTATAACTATTGTTTAAAACAACTCAGACAACAGTTAATAGGAATCGTGGAAGAAAACATTTTTTGTTCACAAAATGAAGAAAGGACAAAGTGAAATGCGAGTGATGGAAATGCGAGTGACGGCACTTTTCCCGTCAATCTTAAAACCAGTTTGTTGTTTTACATATGTGATTTTGCACAATGCTACCTTAGCATGATAGGAATGTTGTTCATATTACCATTTGGTAGTGATGAATTTAGTTTGAGGAAACTTTTCAATTAAACTCGACATTTTTTGGCATGTCCATTTCACGAAATGTGAGTGACAGTTTTATTCAACAGTGCCATGTTCACATTTAATATTAAGTAATAATGTTCACACCAAAAATGAAAGAGTAATTTATCGTGGTCAAGAACCTACATCATTAAGATTGTAAACAGATGCAAATATGTGAAATGCGAGCGATGCTGGAATCGCCCAACTAGGCATACTGTTTTACTGGTCTGTTTTTCATTTTTCTCATCCTTGTGTGACAGGTGAAGGTGGTGAAATTCTCTTACATGTGGACAATTAACAATTTCAGCTTCTGCCGAGAAGAAATGGGCGAGGTCCTCAAGAGCTCCACTTTCTCTTCTGGAGCCAATGACAAATTGAAATGGTAGGCAAGAAGAACCTGTTATACTGTTCATGAAACCAAACCTTCAAACTGAAGTGTACAGGTTGCTTTTGTTTCTCTACCTGGTGAATTTATTATGAATTCGACATTGATTGTATTACAGTACCGTCAGCTGGCGGTGACATGCGGTGGCCCTTTCATGATCCAAGTACTGTAACATTGACATTACTTAATAAATTTTACATATTCATTTTATGAATGCAAAGTAGACAAATTAAGAGAAGAATAAGGCACGCCCAGACAAATTCTGTGATGAATGATCATTTGTCCTTGTCCATTCCTTGGACATGCAACTCCCTGTATCTTTAAAGATCTTTGCCAATTCTCAGCTCCTCAAAAGAATTTGCTTAAGCCTGTGACTCCTTTCTTTGATTTTACCAGTTCTTTAGACCAGTGTTTTTTTCTCACTATTGTAATTAAATAAATTAATGTTATTGGCACATGTGTCTGAGTAAGGGTGCGAAGTTATGTTTAATTTGAAAAAATGTTTACAGAAATTTTCCTGTATAATTTAAACATTTAGCCAGCACTTTACAGAGGTCACCGCTGCCTACCTCAGTGTTTTGAAGAAATATATAATTCAACAGTGCACATGATACAACCTACAGTATGTAAAAATGTAGATTGATGTTGGGCATTTCAAACAGGCATTTCAACTTGTTTCTTGTTTAAGAATCCACTTTTTTCTCAAAAAGTGTGTGGATGCCAAAAGGGGGGAAAAACAGTATGTAACACGCATCGTTCACAATAAAAATGAATGCCAGATTGCATCAATCAAACATCAAACCTCTAAAAGGGGCAGTTCTGTTTAATTGTTCGGAAAATCTGTAAACGGATTTAGAACGACCCACCCTTATGCCTGAGTATGGTCTATGATCAGTCATGTGATGGCCAGCCATAGGATTGCAAAATGGCGCCTCTCAGTATGGCCAAACTAGTTTTGTTGTCATTGATCTCTCTCAATTTTGAGCGTACACCTCTCCGATCTTTGCATCTGTTGGTCCGATGATCCTTCAAACAGTAAATTGAACAAAATGTGTCCCATGCTTTATAAACCATGCTTGGATGTTGACAATATTGAAGGATATACCTCCAATCTTTCAGGTGTTTGAGGGTTAACCCCAAGGGTTTGGATGAGGAAAGCAAGGATTATTTATCTCTCTACCTCCTCCTGGTGTCTTGCAACAAAGCAGAGGTGCGAGCAAAGTTCAAATTCTCCATCCTGAATGCCAAGAGAGAAGAAACAAAGGCTATGGGTGAGTATTGCCCAAACTGTTCATGAATGGTACAAAGGCATGGAAATTTTTTCTTATGTTGCAGTCAGAGATAGTTAATTGTGTAAATATGTACCGGTCGCATTTATTCATGTAATGAGAGCTTCACATTTAAAGACCCATGTACGTATTTACAGTATACATGAAAATGCATAAAATTGAGAGGAGGGAGTTTGCTGACTACTCTTTCTTGCCGTGCATGGAGGACTTCAGTAGGTGCTGTTGCATGTATCGTCCCACTTTAAAATGCATGCTTTTATCCGATATGAGCTGCCTGTTACTTTTGTCTGTTGTCTTCTTGAAATCAACAGAAAGCCAGCGAGCTTACCGGTTTGTACAGGGCAAAGATTGGGGCTTCAAGAAATTCATCCGGCGGGACTTCTTGATGGATGAGGCCAACGGCCTCCTCCCTGATGATAAACTCACGTTATTTTGTGAAGTGAGTAGATTTTTGAAAATTGTACAAATTGAACAGCCTGTATCAGGCTGTCATAACCTGATGCCCTGATGGTGTTATGGACATTTGTTTGGATGAGAAAAAGAAAGAAATTTGATTTGTAGCATAGTAGACTCTTAATTTAAGAAGGTAATGAAACTAACTCCATCGGGGAGGGGAAAATGAAACTAACTTCATCGGGGAGGGGAAAATGAAACTAACTCCATCTGGGAGGGGAAAATGAAACTAACTTCATCGGGGAGGGGAAAAGGAAACTAACTCCATCGGGGAGAGGAAAATGAAACTAGCTCCATCGGGGAGGGGAAAATGAAACTAACTCCATCGGGGAGGGGAAAATGAAACTAACTCCATCGGGGAGGGGAAAATGAAACTAACTCCATCGGGGAGGGGAAAAGGAAACTAACTCCATCGGGGAGGGGAAAATGAAACTAACTTCATCGGGGAGGGGAAAATGAAACTAACTTCATCGGGGAGGGGAAAATGAAACTAGCTCCATCGGGGAGAGGAAAATGAAACTAACTTCATCGGGAGGGGAAAATAAAACTAACCATTGGGGAGGGGAAAATAAATCTCTCTTTCTCTGAATCGGATGAGTATGATTGTACAAACTTTCTGAAGTTACTATTTATGTAAATTGTACCATTTGGTTTTTGGAAATTACCCTTCCTGTTTCCTGACACTTTCAGGTGCATCCCCAGTATTGTTAAAAAATCTAACATTTTCCTCAACAAAAGAAACCTGGTGCTTTTTTGTCTTAAAACAGCTTTGGTGCCTTCTAGAACCATTTGTTTAGATTGCCAGAGTAACTAACCATCCACTTTATAGAGTACCAAAGCGAGGCATCATTTTGAACCAGGAAGTGTAGTGCAAACAAATGGAGTATGCGTGTGTGTTGGTCCACGCGCTGGTTCTCGCGCCAATGCCTTTTACACACAATTTCGCATGTCACATATTCACTTCAATACATGATACTTGTACGTCCTTTCCAGGTGAGCGTGGTGGCAGAAACAGTCAACATTTCCGGTCAGTCCAGTCAAGCCCAGTTGAAGGTCCCTGAATGCCGCCTTGCTGACGATCTCAGTGCCCTGTGGGAGAGGACATCGTTCAGTGACGTCACGTTATGTGTCACGGGCAAGGAATTCCAAGTACACAAAGCAATACTAGCAGGTACAGTAAAAAGACGTTGTGCTTTGCAAACCGTACAGGCCAGTTCGCACATCATAGCAGGGGCGGTGGAATTTGCCTCCATTGAGATGTGGTAGCTTCTGTGGATTTGCAGTTTGAGTGCCAGCCGTGGTGTCACTTGTTTTTCTTCACATTCGTCGTTGTTCGAAACATGAACTAGCAGTAACACTGCTCAGTAAAACAGAATGCAACAGTGGTTCAGACTCGTCATTTGCTAGACTTTGCAATCAACATCAGTGGCAGAACACGCTGTGGGCATGTTTAGTGCCAAAGGTTTCAACAAAACAAGATCAATCAGGAAAAACACCTCACATCATGCCAGCCTTAGTATGTTAAGGGCTCATGAGTCTCTCTACGGCCATGCTGACAGGCCTGCTTGTGTGTGTGTGTTTAATTATTCTTAATGGCTATGGTGCAATTCATCTTTGTGCATGTATTGTTAGTAATATGGAAATGGCTCGTTATGGATGAGCAGGGCATGAAAATGTGACGCATGGTATCTTGTAGAAAATGGAGTAAGTCACTCCGAAAGTCCTTTTGGTCAAAATTTCAGAATGTATTTAATGAACAAGTTGAGTAATCCAGGTATTTATTCTCAAAACCATATAGTCGTCAATTCTGGGTAAAACTGCAGTCATGTACAGTGTGGTATACAGATAAATTGACTTGTGTCGTTGCACCAAGTATTAAGTAAGTGCCTCTGTCTGTAAGGTTCTGGATGTATTTTTTTCCCCCGCTAGCCCGTTCACCTGTCTTCAATGCCATGTTTGAGCATGAGATGGAGGAGAAGAAACTGGGCCGGGTGGACATCACCGACGTGGAAGCTGAGGTCATGAACGAGATCCTGCGCTTCATCTACACAGGCAAAGCACCCAACCTGGAGAAGATGGCCGATGAGCTCCTGGCAGCTGCCGATAAGGTATAGATGACACTGACCCCTCGCACACGCACTGCTGAAGGAGCGGCGGTGTCGTGTGCTGTAACATCTTTTGCTTTGCCTGAAGCTCCACCAGTCAGTGTTAAACATTCCCTGTTGGGAACCAGAGGGATACACAATGGGCACTGGCCTCAAATGAAGGCTGTGCCGATTGTTTGAATATTTGGTTTTAATGTAAATATCTATTTCAACATTGAATGTTTGAAGGTGAATAGGGAGATGGTCAATTATTTTGTAACAAAATTGCATTCTAAAGGCCTATTTCAAGGCGTTATGAGTAAACCTGAAGGCAGCTGAATGCATTCGTGCCCAGCAGTAAGACCAAAATTTACTTTTCCTTCTCATTTTTGAGCTTTTTGGTAAAAATGTGTATATTTTATTACTGTCCTGTGAGAATTTGGCTCAACCAAATTTTTGATCAAATGGAGGGTTTATTATGCAGGTATTCAATTATTCAAATTGACTCAGCCTTAGTTCATGTCAGACCGTGTTGTCGTCCTGTAAATGTAAATTAAGCTGCATTGAACCAGAGAGTCACAAGTCGGAAAACTATTTCCAAGAAACCGTGGTGAGGACCATTGAACAGCATTCACATTTCTAAGGCCTGTGCTGTCTTTGTAGGAATTTGTTTGTACCCGAGATGTGTTTTAAAGCTTAACCCCTTCTTGGCGCCAAACCACAAATTCTCGGTTTGTGGCCCAGCGTGCTCTGCACGCTTTGAAGTACACGATGACAAGGCTGATTGTTCGGTGGCATGCGGCTCTACTCAAGCTTCCACATTCCCGTTGCCTCTTTTCAAAGTGGGGACTATTGTGAAGCTGGTGATTATGATGCAAAATTGGTCTTTTCATTTCTGGGCTACACTCAAAGACCAATTACCATATACACAAGAGCCAGGGTCTGCCTTCTTTCACCGTGTTCGCTCGAGCGTGGGCCGAGAATAATAGCTGAAAAGCGGGCTGAGGATCTCAATTTTTACGGCGGCTATAGCCGCCTCCTGGTGTGAAGGGGTTAATAAGAGAACAGTCAATTTTGTGTATCACAGCTTTCTCTTGTTCAGCACATCTCTCTTGAAGGAGGCAGCTCTTATTTCTTCGTTTTTGGAACAGGGGCTCGCAGCAAAACATTAAAAATGTCTGAAGAGACATCTAATGGTACACAAGTACCACAACAGTGATATGGCAGGGATCATGTCATGGACATGTCGCTGTTTCTTAGTGAAGACAGAAACTTTTTGGTGTCCTTTCTGAATCTGTTTTATTTTCTGATCCAACGCAGTATGCTCTCGAAAGACTGAAGGTGATGTGTGAAGATGCCTTATGTTCCAACCTGGTTATAGACAACGTAGCTGAAGTCTTAGTCCTAGCAGACCTTCACAGCGCGGACCAACTAAAAGCAGTGGCAATTGACTTCATTAACAGGTGAGTTACTGGAGTGAACACCAGGGCTGTAGTCCGGCCCATCTCAGGTCCATCACAAGTCATCCAGTTGTAAGCCAAGTCACAAGCCGTGTGAATGAACTTGTGATTGTGACTTCGCTTGTGGCAGGACTTTGTCGAAGGACTTGTGACATGACTTATGATGGACATGACACTTGGACTCATTTGCCTAAAAGCATCTTTAGATACCTCAAAAAACACTCGTTCTTTTCCTCTTCTGTCTTCTCAAGCAGCCACGCCCCCGAGGTAATGGAAACGGCGGGCTGGAAGACGATGGTCCACAGCCACCCAAACCTCGTCGCCGACGCCTTCCGTGCCCTTGCCACCTCGCAAAGCCCACCCTTCATGGGACCACCCAGGAAGAGAATCAAGCAGAGCTGAGAGGGCTGTTGGCCAACCCTGCTTTGATCCTCTTTCCAATGGTAGATTTATCCCTAACCTGTTTCAAACGCCCCTGTACATTGTAAACTATGTAATGTATGATACTGTGGTTATAATGATATTATTCCTATAACTGTTATAAATATTAATTTCTAGTTTTCACAATCTCTTTTGTTGTGTTGGTCAGTTAGACATGGATTGTATATATTATTTTATATATATGTCTGAAAATGAAATATGCGCAGAGCTGAAAGTGGGATTTTTGTTTAACTTTTTGCTGGTGGATTAATTGATTGGCTGTATGTTTTATTTCCCTCTCAGAAACCCTCGGAAGGTACATGTAGCAACCAACCTTACGTTACTTTGAAATAATGTCATACGTCACATGGTGCAATTGCATATACATGAACATATTATCCAAAGAAGAATTTTATCTTCAGATTGAAAACTAACTCCACTGGAACGTGACTGTCAATTGCATTTTTTTTGAGTTTTCAACTTTCTCTGAATTTTTTTCTCTGAAAGTTTTCTCTGCCTTATTCAAATTTTGCCCCGGTTCTCAATACCTAACTTCAGTCCTTGAAGAAAATGACTTACACAAAAAATGATCGTGAAAGATTTTTCTGAAATGCTGTTATTTTGAAATATAAACTTCTGATACCGGAGGAAAGAAAATAAAAGAATTAAAATGGTGAAAAAATTCTAGAAAATTAAACTTCTGATAATTGAAAGATTAAGTGTCACATCAATAGCAACAATGATCTCTACGCATGTGATTTAGGAACCTACCTGTTGAAATGGAAAACGAATTATTGTCATATTTAGACAGGTCAATCTCCAGCCAGCAGATAGTTTCAGTGGTTCACTGGACAAACAACATTTTGAGCTCTGCACCTTATTTATAGAACTTACCAAAGTTAAGCTGCAGAACTAGAGTATAGAATATAATTAACTTGGCACAGCATTCTGTACATATTTATTATCTTATTGATATTCCTATTTTTTGGACTCTTGCATCTTTGTGGACTCCTTTTCAATCCATGTTGTTATGTAGTGAGACAAGCCTTCACCAAGTAGTGTGGGTTTTTAGGGTCCCCCGTTTCATTATTGCAATAATTTGTGTGTATTTCTGTTGCTGTTACCAGCTTGTAAGGTGACAATCTTGTGGAAGCATTTGACCTGAGGTACCCTTGTTTTTTTTGGTTTTCTTTTTTCTTTCGGAAGTAAAACTCCAAAATGTGAAGCATGCAGTACTGGCCCATATGGTTTGACAGATCCAAGTTGTCTCATCTGGTTTGTGTCAAAGAACACATGGTGTACCTTCATTTTCTCTGGTACAGCAGTTGTAGCGCACATTGTGTACTGTTAAATGTCTTCTCAGACTCCTTGCAGAACAGTAGGACAAATTGCTCTATGCTATCTTTCACTCGAGCTCCATTGTCGACGAGGCAGTGCGTGTGTGGCTTGCATGTTGGCAGCACAGGGTGGGCATGGCTAATTTTCACCGGAATGGGCGTATCTTGAGAGCAGCTTTCCACATTCGCGCTGGTCTACATGTGCGTCAGCCATTTCTGTCACTCATTAGTCACTGAGAGAGGTCTTTTTCACAAGAGCTTATAGTGATATGTTTATTGTTTGTGTATGCGTGTGGATGTACACAGTCAGACAGTATGTGGTCATCAGAAGACACTGGGTTTTCCGCTTTACAAAAGTATGCCTTCTCTGGTAGCTAATTGAGTGGTTGGGTTTACAACCAAACATCTTGCTTTTACAGGAATGCACTATAGAGGGATCCCAATATGACGCTTTTAGCATTGATCTGCGCACTTCCGCGTTTGAAAATGAGGTCGTGTGTGTCAGCTTCGATCAAAATACGATCAAAATACATAAAGGTATGGTTAAATTCAGACTTTTCAGGCTGCAAATTTTTGTGGAAGAGTCTTTCAGGATGACTAGACACGTAAAATCAAAAGAAAAAATAATGGCAATTTACTGCGAACTAACGTACCTGCGATGGTCGTGTATCTTGTGCAGTGGGCGTGGTTTATACTGAAGTGGTGTCACACTTATGAACCGGATACTGCATGTACTGTGTGGACTTTGCGGGTGCGCGTGACGAAGTTCAACACAGAGAGCTTCGGTTTCGATGCAGATATGCCCAGACGGTGCCAACGTGAAATCCCTCTATTAATTTGGGAGCCAGCGCCTGTGATATCCTTGGCCAGTCATGCATGAACGAGCTCGTGATTACAGTGTGTCTCCCCAGTTTGAGAGTATTGTTGATTTGTCCAGGGAATACCTTCCAGTGTTTTTTGTGCATAGAGCTGATCACAGTTTTTTAATCTGTGCTCTGTCAGGGTGGTTCACCATTACGTACTGTCACCAGCATATGCCGCTGAGCTGTTAAGTATGGTGCAGAAATTTTCAACAGTATTGTATCCTTGCATTATAACACAGTGTAGTCACCATTATACTACCTACATGTGACCTGTCACAACAACATGAGAGTAAAGTCCCATCTCGCTCTTTCCTATTTTGACGGTTCAAAGTCATTTTGAAGTGGAGGTTAGTTTTAAGGATTTGTAATATTTGGAAAGAGTAACCAGTCTTCTGTTTAATTCCTGATATTTCACAAGATCATATATTAAAATATCATTTTCTCAGCAGTTTTGACGATAGCATTATTCTGGCATGGTGTTAAATGGTGAAACTATGTCAGAAACCAAGACGCAAAGCTGCCAGAATAATGCCACCTGTCACCTGATACTTTTACCCAGAGTATTCCATGTATATACCACTGGAAAGCTCTTTTTCTGCAGAATTAAAAAAATACCAATATGTCAATTTTTGAAAATTGCGACTTTCAGCTCATTTTGTGGTGACAGGTCACATATGACCTTGCCACAGCAATGAGGTATAATGCCCTTGGCAGGGTCCTACGGTCGCTACGTTTGGATGTTGTGCTTTGCCTACGCACAGTTCATTGACACCGTGACTGTGGCTGTGACAAACCCAAAATACACGTAGCATGGTCTGAGTTGGAGCTCAAAGAGAGTAAAGCCACAGCATGCAGTAAATGAATTGGTCAAGGAGCAGTGCACAGGTGCTAACAGATTGTCATGATGGACCATTGTGTGTGTGTTACTTGAATTGAACATGAATATCTCCAGGGCTGTTTGTGTAGTTGGAGACTGTATGTTCTGGTACCCCCCAGAAATGCTATTCAGATGGGGTCGTTGCACTTTTAATTGAAGGTGTCAAGTCCTTGCACTTTAGTTTCAGTCATTATGTGTACTGTGGTCAATGATTCCTGTTTTGGGGGATGATGTTTTGATGTAGGATTTTTTTCACTCTGTCAGCAGTTCCTTGTAATTTAAAGTTGTACATTCACTTTGCCTGTAGAAAGAAATTGATAGAAATTGTACTAGCGGCTGTATTTTTATTACAAAACAGGGTTTTTCAAGTCCAACTTCAGTGTTGTACAAAGAGTTTCACGGCTTATTTTGTAGGTGTAAGTGTACATCGGGTGCTATACATTGGAAAAAAAAGCGTTGGGACATTTTACCATGAGTGACAATGTGAGTTGAAAAAAACGATACAGATCTAAAGAAGAAGGGCATTACAGTACAAATTGTTGTGTTTCTGATGTTTGTTTTAACTACATCCACTGATTTTGCAAGAGAGACAAAATTCTTTATGATGAAGGTAAATGTATGTGTTTCTGAAGCAAAAAAAAACGGTGTCAGAAGTTTAAAGGCCAAAACAGTTCTTCAGTGAGACTCACACATAAGCATCGCTATGGCTGCATCCAAATCTGTTGTCTAGAGCTAGGTCTAGGTCTTCACTCCATCGGAAATACACAATGAAACAATAACAATAGACCTAGCAGTAGCTCTGGAAGGTCTCCACTGATTTACATGCAATTACGTGCACCAAATGACCAATCAATTAGGCGTGTTGTGTCACAAAATTACCCGACCCACCTGTTGGATAATTATCCCGCCAGCAGTCTTGTGTGTGCTCTGGGTGACAAATTTTCTAGTAAACTCATTTTACCCGGGGGGGGGGCAAAATCATTGAGCTGTATAGTTCAAAAATATTTGCTAAGCAGAGACAAGTTACCAGCTAAAAGGTCACATGATGGGTACTGCTTATGACCCATTCCCAGCATTTCATCACTTAGCAGATATTTTCTGCTTCCCAGCTCAGTGAGCTTCAGCTATGTGTGTCCAGATTCAAAATGTCAGCAAAACAGATATTCTGAACAACCCGAGGTGGGATCTGGGGGATGGGGGCAATGGGGCTATCCTCCAACAAAGAATTTTTTTTTTGAAAAATTGTGAAATTTCTCTTTCTTTCTACTGTGCAGAAGAACAGCCATAAAATGTTACTTGAAAAAAAAAATTCCCAAATTTGTGGCTCCAATCCCCCCCCCATGAAACAGTTTCCCCTGAAAATTTGGTTTGGATCTGCCCTTGGAACAACTGATTAGATGAGCGTGTGTAGCATTGGAGGTGATGAGTCGTGCTTATCCACAAAGTTTTGCTCAGTGATGGGCACATGTACTTTTATCAGGGTTCCCCGTAAATGTCACAGGCATTGCTAGGCAGACATAGATGAGTGTGTTGCTAGGCGACTGACTTTATGACCTTAGCAGCGCCTTGACAAATAACGGCCTGGAACAAGTGGCTAGAGCACCCTTGTTTGTTGCAGGAAGTGTCACTAAGCATGAATCAGGAGATGAAATTTTGCAATAGAGTGTATTCATGTATCGGCCAACTCAAATTGAAAATGAGGTTAACTTTTCATTTGGGGAACCTTTGAGTAAAAATAAGAGCAAGGAAATAAAAATTCATTACAAATTAATGCCGGTTGACATTTAGAATAATTGAAAGTTTGTGATGCTTCCGTGTGAATGAGGTCTATGAAGAAATGCATCTCCACACACATCCCTCAAAAAAGTAATAGTTTAGACAGTGAACAGTGACTTGATAAAAAAAATTCTGTTCAAATCATGGCGTTTATCTTTTTCATAGTAGAGCAAGTTGACTCTGTTTTAAAGTCGCATATGCATTACCTATGTTTTGAACAACTCTGTCCTTGGGATGCATTACACAAACACATGTCCCCACCCAAATTGCACTGCATGTCTGCTCACAATTAGTTGTGAAACACAGATAAAGCAGCGGTTTATCCAAAGTCATGTGAATCATGTTGAGTTTGGGGTGCGTTGTTTGTGTGTGGCTTTGGTTGAATTTGGATTGATTTTCGTACATCTTTGGGCACTCTGTCTAGTTTTCAAAGTTCAGCATTTCACATCAGGTTGAGATTGTCAAGGTACTCCCTTTTTTTCTGTCACAGGCACAAGATAAGAAAGTAGCTTGCCACTAAGCCAGCAAAACCACTTCCGTCAGTTGTGGACAAAAGAAGGTCACAGCCTGTGATTTTTTTTATGAAGATTATATTTTGGACATGATGCAGGAGAAATTACAAGTAGGAGCAAAGCCTTGGTCACTCTGGTGAACTGCAACCTTGGTAAATTTTACTTGAGGTCATATTCATATGTCATCACTCTTTTGATATCTATTCATAATAGGAAGGATAGAGAAACAGCCGTAAAAATCATCATTCAGTGCGTTCTCGTTCTGATACGCATTTGATTTTGTGACCTTCAAATGGCTATCTTCATCATGCAGACTTTTTTTTTCAAGGTTTTCTTCTGCGGCACTGGAAAAAAAAAAGGAAGTTGCATTGACTTCCAGGTATCGAATTGTTAAGTGTAATCTGTGATCTTAGTAAGTCTCACCAAGTTATTGCCGGGGTTTGACTTGGTTTTGCTCTGAATGATAAACATTGTCATGGCAACAAATTCATCACTCTTGGGAAGGGCTTTTTATGGGGGGTTGTGTGGGTTTTTTTAGGAGAGGGTAATTGAATGTAACAGATTGCATATTGACTGTGAAATAAAGCATTGCTTTCAAGACATTAGAGGCTTCAGCGCATGATTGTTATACTGTTGTGATGGCGAGTTCCACAGGTGATACTTCAAGCTGTTAATTATTTACGGATTGGAGCCCTTAAAGTTACTTGTACAACTAAATTTGGTGAGTGTCAGCCAAGTGCATGTGCATTAAGTGGCATTTTGGCCGGAAACCTTGCTCGGTATTACACTTCAGCATGCAGTTTCAGTGGTAAGTGACCTGAAAATGGGGCTTTTTAGATATTGTGCATTTTCTCATCCGGTTCAGGACTTGGTGAGACTTATCTTCTACTACTGTATGCAAAGCCATTGAGACCAAACCCAATTTCAGACATAGCCAAGCTGTGTAAACCAATAACTGGCTTTCTGACAGGAAAAGCGTGAACCACATCCCTTGACAACCAGGCCTTGATCCACAGTTGCCCCACTATCATATTGAAAACATTGTCATAAACGGCACTATTTGTTTTAAAATCACCCCACTCAGTGTTAACATATTGCTGTGTTATAAAAATAGTCTGTCCCCATGACACAAAGTGATAGTTATCATTGTAATTACATACAGACAGAAAAAATCAAAGATAAGTGACCAATTCCAGAGAGGTAATCACCGCCAAATCCCTACCTTAACTGATAACATCTCCAATAGAAAGCCTCCTCAACCTTTTATTTATTACCATGCACTCTCAGAAAATCCTTCGGATGTCGGATGGTTGCACGTACATGTATGTCAGGTGAGTCAAAACATGTTTTGAAATTCTTCCTTTTTCAACCACGAAGCTGTTAAGCCACTGGCCTGGAGAAATTGATGAATCATTGTGGAAAAATGGTTTAGAACATTGGTATTTTGTCTTTGGAATTGAACTAAAGTGATTCAAAGGTACATTCCACCTGTGAGCCTTGAAAACTGGGAAGATGGAATGCGTCTTCCTTCAATTCAACGTACATGTATTGTGATCACTTACAGAGAATTGATTATTCTTATAACAGATTGTAATGCATTTAATTTTCTTTCAGATTGTCTTTATGATGGACACCTTTAAAGGTGTGATTTTTTCTCCATTTGTGCTGCTTGCCTCATTCTACATTGGGGTGGCTGATCCTATGGTCAATGTGTCACAGGGGATGCTGCTGGGAAGAACGGAAAACTTTGTGGAGCGGCTGTACTTAAGGGTCAGTGCAATCTCAATAGTCCAAAATAAGTTGTTCTTGCACAATGATCAACTGTTAGGCTGCAATGTAGGCTGAATTCTTGAAGGTTCAATATGCTTTACGAGTCATTTCACTCTTTCTGTGCCGCTTCCTGTAGTTTGGTCACGTATATCTGGATATTGAGCCACATATTTCTCATAAACAACCTTTGTCCGTCAGGAGTCTTTTTCAAGTCAGGCCACTCATGCAAAATGGATGCCCTTCATGTGTAGAGCTTGTCACTTTGCTCAAAACTGGTTCACTTGTTAAATTGCATTTTGGTGACGGATGATAACTTGATCTTAACTTTGTCAAATATATCAGGTAACACATTGATTGAATAACAGTGACAGACAGTCAGATTCCTTCCACTTCTCCCTCTACAGTACATAGACATATCTTATGTCGTTTGACTGGTTTTGACTGATAGGACAACTTGGTGCAGATTGCATCTTTGCATAGGAGGGTTAATCAATCATTTGATTAATCAGCAGATTGACCTATCAGTTTTGATTCCAGTGATTTCCTGTTTTCAGTGTCGATGGATTTGTATCAGGTCTGTTGTCAAGTCTATCACAAGACCTTTAAAGTCCTTTCATCAGTCCGGTCGCAAGCCAAAAGCACTCATAGGGAATTTTGATGGATTGATTGCAGCTCAAATATCATTGGCATCCTCTCACAATGGAATCTTCTGCCTTTGTTTCATTACCAGGTTAATGTAGACATTGATGTCTACGAAGGCGTCCCGTACGCTGAGCCACCCAAGCGGTTCAGACCCCCTGAAGAACGCCATCCTTGGAATGGTGTGTGGAATGCCACCTATGCGCGTAATCGCTGTGCTCAACCCATCATACCTAGCAGTGAAGATTGCCTCTATCTCAATGTCTATGCACCAGAGAATGCAGTAAGTCAGGCAGATTTTTGTGATGTCACTCAGAGCCTATGGGGGGGCAGAGAAGGACAGCATAAGCTACTTGTAGCGTGTCCTGCCTATGGGCTCTGACGCTGACAAGAGCCACTTAGTCAGGTGCAAATCGCCGTTCTGGGCAAAACTGCTCTGTTTATTTTCACAAAGTCAAAAAGCTGTCTCACACACACAAGCTCTAGACATGAGATGTCTAGGTGGGGACTGAGCAGGCGCGAGGCGGGAAAGCCATAGGCTTTTCGCATACCAGCAGGGCCAGCCAGCTCCATGCGGGTCCGAGCTGGCGCCTCCACCAGCCGAACCCGCCGCGCCGGCACTACATACTTTAAATAGAGTATGAAGATTTGCAGATTTTTCACCCTAGGGGTAATGATCCACTTCATGCTTGCCAAGCAGAGTTTTGAAGAAGAGTTCTTGTTTGGAAATAAAAAAAATTCCATAATCTTTTGACAGTGCCTTCAGACGGGTAGTCTGAATGCTGAATGAAATGTCAATTTTTCATTTTTATTTCCTATTTGAGTACATTAATATATAAGACTTAAAGGTTTTCATGGTGAAAGAAACTGGATCTATAGTAAAGATTGGGGTAACACCATGTATTTATCTCTACACTGTTCGAAACGTCGAGTTATTCCCCGGTTCTTCTCAGAACCACACATACTCAAAGAAGAGATAAATACATGGTGTTACCGCAATCTTTACTATAGATCTACATTAATATAATTATTGCCATTGCAAAAGCCTTTCCCAAAACCATGCTGCCATCCTCCATTCTCCAAAAAACAACCCACAGGTACAATGGCCAATGGAAGAAATTTGTGTGACCTATTTATTTCCACCACCCCCACACACAAGATTGAAATACACCAACTTTGATAATATCTAGCCTCAACACTTGCTTCATTACACAAAGAAAAAGTGTATTTGCTATTGTGTGGTCCCCTGCAGAACCAAAACAGTGCAGCATCTTGTACTTGACTTGTTTTCAACTTGTACGTTTTTGTCCTTATTTCCTTCTCAGAAGCAAGGTGCAGCAGTAATGGTGTGGTTCCATGGTGGTGGATACCAGTATGGTTTCAGCACATCGCCAACCTATGATCCAATTGTTCTGGTTGCTCTGGCCAATGATATGATCTTTGTCTCCGCCAACTATCGCCTTGGACTGTATGGATTTCTTTCAACAGGTATAAGGGTGTATGTGATTAATTTGATGGTTCTTACTACCAGCAGACCCTGATTTTTGCCTCCGATTGATTGTTTATGCAGCTGACCCCATCTTAAATTTCCTGTTGAGAATATTTTTAATGTGATAATCTTAAGAATTTCCGCGGAAGAAGCAAGCATTCCCCGTTTTTCCCTGACTGACCTCCTTTAAAGTCAATCAAAATGAGAACAACAGAATGAAAAAAAAAAAGATGTACCCTAATCAGGGGAAAGAATGGTAACTTTGCACATATTAAATTTCATATGGAGATGGAGTTATTTACATTCTGTTGACACTTTCACACAAGAAATTTTAAATTTTAGCAAAACCCATATATGTTTTCAAATAGTGCGAGGTAGAATTTCCTAAAATAATGTTTCAAAAAGTTACCTTCCAAAATTGTTCACTTTGACTTTAGACCCCTAAATGTCTTCTTGACACCCAGAATTGTCATAAGTTTTTTTGTATGTATTTTTATCAAACAGATTACTTTGGCAATAATTGACCACACTAAATTTCTATTCCCTTCTTTTCATTCGGAAGATTCCACTTTTTGGCATATTATTCTAATTACAGGGGATGCAGCGTCTCCTGGTAACTATGGACTAATGGACCAGCTGGAAGTGTTAAAGTGGGTCAAGAAAAACATTGCAGGTTAGAAAACAGAGGGGCTTTTTTGAAGTGTAATCAGTGTACTGCGTTTTTGGAAGGGCAACAAATTATGAAGATCCAGCCATTTGGGATGTGAGGAAAATCTGATAGCAAATCAAATCTGTGGAGATGACAATGTCCCTAAAGAAAGCATTAAGATTCTTATTATAAAAGCTCCCGCCCCATTACCTGAATTAATCCTGAAAACTTCCCTGCCTGAAGAAGTCCTGCATCATCTACAAGTTCAGAAAATTCTCATGACCACAGAATCAAGCATTGTATTTATCATGGAATAGGACTTCCATTTTTGCAATGGTAAGAGTTATTCCACAGTGAGTGATCACTGACCAATCCATCAATCCGATGACAGAGATTTCTTCATGTGCTGTATATAAATCACTCATGACCACACCCTCTTCTCTCCGTTGCAGTGTTTGGTGGTGATCCTTCCAGAGTGACCATAGTCGGGGAAAGCGCAGGGGCTGGTAGTGTGTCAGCCCATCTGCTGTCCCCCCACAGCAAGGGCTACTTCCACCAAGCGATCATGCAGGTAAGTGTGGCAGAGCCAGAAATCATACTTTTTTCACATGTCCACTTTGTGCCAGCTGCCAGGTGGCACATGACTCCTCCCCAGATCTCTCCTCCACCCATCTCTGTTAGTCGCTGCAGCTTTAATCTCACACCAGGTTGTCCGCCCAGCTGACACTCTTTCCTTCAGGACAGTGCATTTCCAGGTTTAGGTCAGCCTCTTTTCATTTATGAGGCTTAAAATCAGTCAGATTTTAAATGCATTTTGTTAATGGGAGTAGCTCCCCTTTTATAAAGTTTTAGTTTAGATGTTCACTTCCTTTTTTAGTAGTGCATCCTCATATGTTTATTCAAATGCAAGCCGCTCCTCAAAGTTTTGCCACTCGGACAAGCCACATGCATTTGAGCAAGCAGACTGCAGCAGTGAAGAGATAACTTAAGTATTTCTCTCCCACTTCTTTGGTGATGCACCTTGCTTCAGTCCTGTCTGCTATAAAGTCACTGATTTCCATATCACTTATTTTCCCCTGAGGTCCACTTATTACACACTGTTGCAGTTTCAGTAGTTTTTTTCAGTTTAAGTTTTGGTCCATTTAGATATTTAGAATCTTCAGTTGATTTCGGTCATATGTTTGGGATTATTTAGATATTTTGCTCTATCATCGTCTGCATTTTTCAATGGTCTGTCAGTGTTAAATAACACTTCAACAGTCAATGAGTCATGCATTCTATGTTTCTTTCCTTCATGCATTTTTCTAACAGAGTGGTAATGTCTTGTCTCCGTGGGCCATTGACTCCAGTCTGAACAGCAAGCGGAGTCTCGTGATGGCCAAGGACCTGGCGCGTCGTGTCGAGTGCCCGACAGACTCCAACATAGAGATGGTGGCCTGTCTCCGTCAAACGCCAGAGAGAACTCTCAACGCTCAAGAGAGACAGGTAATGGCGTACGATTAGTGTCCACTGGCCAGTAGAGCATCTAGAAAAGGCCCAAAAAGTGTAGGTCAGAAACGTCTGTGCATGAAGTATGTAGGCCTTTGATACCTTTGTGTCATGCAACATACAAATAATATTTATGAGTTCAGTGGTTAGTGAAATGTTCCATTCCATGGGGCAAAACCAAAGGGAATGGAACTTTTTGTCAGTAACCTTGTGGAATTATTCTTTACATTGCACAAGTATCAAACATTCATTGTTTGTTTCTCACAAGGCCTGAATCAATTTTGAAAAATCTGCCTACGTAAATCACTGCATCACCTCCAAGCTCAGAAATATCTTGTGACTGTGGATGGATGGAACGTTGATCATTCCATGTACCTGCAGGAAAAAACATTCCATTTGTAGTGCAGCTGTGCTGTGCATTTGGATGAATCATTCACGATGTGATCTGTTACCCACCAAGAGGTTATTCATATGTTAGACAAATGTTACTCCTTTTGAAATCTAGGTCACCATAAGTGATGGCTCTGTTACTGAATTCCCATGAAGTCAGAAGTGCCACATTATAGCCTCCAATTCTTTTTCAATTCTTTTCTATTGGCCAGTTGCTGTCAGACACAGTCTTCAATGACCTCCCATTCAAGCCAGTCATAGACAAAGACTTCATCCCGGATCAGCCCGAGGTTTTGTTGCAGAGGGGCTCCCTCAACCCGGGCAATCTCCTGATGGGCTCAAATCGGGATGAGGGAACACTTTTTGCATTGCGAGCTTATTTGAGGTAAGACGTTGGGTGGGGCAACAGGGGAAATGGATTAATGGAATAATAGAGAGGAAAAGTTGTAACACTTCAGATTGTTGAAGTGGTTAAAAAATGGGTTGAGGAGACAAAAATTGAAGGTTATCATTACAACGGATGAATGTACAGTTAACCTAAAAATGTCCATTTCTTGAAATGAACAGCAAGACATCGATTTCTCCTTGCTGTCCCACATTCATACCATATTGATCTTTCGAGAATGATTTCAAACCATTAAAGGAAGGAATTTTGGCTTGAAATGTACACCTGTAAACATAATACATAGGAATTTGTTTTGAGAGAAAACAAATAGAATTTCAGATGACCAATCTGGAAATTTACTTTGTGTTTAGAATGAATAATACAGGGGGGGGTCGGACAGAATTAGAGTGACACATTCACAATCAAAAAGACATGAACAGAGGTTTCACGGTGTTTGCCACAAATGAAGCAGTTAAGACCGACCTTCCTGCCAAGTTTTTAAAAAGCAATATGAGACCACAGGAGACTACATTTTCAGCATTATTTGAATCTTTTCCTTGTTTTTACTTGTTATCCTTTTCTTCTGACAGGGACTATTTAAATGCTGATGAAGCCCCTAAAATTCCCCTGCGGGATTTTCGAGAGTTACTTCCATTGTACACCTACAGCTACAACCGCCCATTACTGTTGAGTGCTATGGAGCAGCAGTACCTCGACTGGTCCGTGGCAGATAACGCAACAGCCGACCACTTTCAGTCGTTTGTGGCTATTATGACCGACATGGCATTTGCCTGCCCGACGGATGCCTTCGCGCGGTCAGCCATAGCGAGCGACAACCGCACTGTCTACATGTACCACCTGACGCACGTCCCAACAAAGTCTCTAGTCAGCCTTGGTGGGCTGGGGCCCAAGTGGCTAGGTGTGGGCCACGCAGAGGATATTCCTTTTCTCTTCATGTTTGGGCTTAACCCTGATAGACTTTTCTCTCAGCCAGCGGTAGACAAGCAGCTTGGGATACAGATGGCCACTTACTGGACGAACTTCATCAAGACTGGGTGAGCATGTAGGAACTGACAGGCTCAAAAGTGGCCCTGTTGAAAATTGGGGAATCTCCAGGATATTTTCCGGGATTTTAAAGCAGTAACCCGCAGCAACTAACAGTCAAAATTGAAAGGGGATTAATTTGAGGTGGTTTTTAAGTTAATCCGGGACTTTTGTTGCCTTTCTCCCATTTGTTTGTTTCTTTTTTTCTGGGGGGCCCTTACCCCCCCCCCCAACAATAATTATGGTGTAGAATTCCAATTGGAATAGCAAACTGACACACCCTATCATTAACCTGTAACTACATGCACACATGCAATCTCAGGAACACCTTGTTATGACTTAGAGCATGCTCGCACTATTGGTACTGCTTTTCCCTACTGGGAATGTGGTATTTAGCTTATTCCAAAAACGAAAGCACATGCAACATTATTGTTATAATTACTGTATTTATGATGGCTGATTCTCATTTCGCTGAATCATTGATTACACAGTAGATGTATTTTGGTTCATGGCTTTTGACAGGGAGAGGGTTGTCAAGAAAGTCGGATACAAAAATACCTAAGACAGTTTAGGCATTCCTATCGGTCGAGCCCCAGTCGCATGGCTGTCACGTGGCAGGTGTTACATGAGTTATAAAGCACTGGCTGGCTCATCATGTTCTATGCCACCTCATGCAGTGTGTGCTAGGCACGCGCCAATCTCCACATAAGGAGATTGGAATATGACTTCTTGGAACAGGTACATAGCATTACGATGTCAATTTTTATTTGTTGAAAAGTTGTAATTTTCAAAATTGTTTTGATTTTCCGACTCAAAAGGTTTTCTATGAGATAGCTGAATGAAATTCATGAAAAGCCAAAAAAGCCAGCCCTGTCACCAGTCTCAAGCATAAGGGGCAGGCCACAGTAGGCCTGCTGGCAGGAGGGCACATCACAAGAAAAATTGATAATTTTGATTTTTATGGGGAAGGCCAACTGCTAGCCGGGGAGGGGGGGGTTTCTGGCCCCTGTAGCACCCCCAGGCAAGAGATGAGCATTCTTAATATTGCATACAAGATAACATTCAGTATTTAGTTTTAACGTCAGTCATACCTTGAACTTAAATTCTTACATTTGGTGAAACCCTCCTCACATCTAGAAATCCCGATGGTAGTTCTTTACCTTCTGCCAATTCCTGGACCCCGTACTGGCCCCCAGCATCACCGGTTTACAAGGAGTTGTCCCCTGACATGAAGAATGGAAGGTCCCTCAAAGCTAACGAATGCGCCTTCTGGAACTCTTACATACCCAAGCTGGCGGCTTTCACAGGTGATATTTTTTTGTTTTATCCGTTCCTGGATATAAACAGTTAACAGGGAACACAATTTACTTATCTAACTGTTTAAATTGGAGAGAGTTCAGGGCTGAAGAGATTGTGGATGCCAAAACTCGGACTTCTCCCATTTGATGTTTCCCTGAACCTTTCTATGTAATTCTTGGTTAAATGTTAGCTGTTAATGCTTTTCTTTTTTATTGAGATGTTATAATTTGGGTTTGTTCTTCAGCAGGAAAGAGGAGGTAGCAGATGCCAGATAATGGGGGGGGGCAGTAGCCAGAATTTGTTTCTTTGGGATAGAGAGGACAAAGGGACCTTAACATGCTGTTGGAAAAGGCACTTTCTCTATTTAAAGTTGTCTTTGATGGCTATTCAAGGCAGAGTTTCTGTTTTGTTAGCGGATTTTGAAGGCGAGTAGAGAAAAACTTGCTTTCTCTACTCGCCTACTGATTTTGGTGTCTTGTTGCAAACAGCCAACAGTACTGCACTGGAGGAGGAATGGGCCGTAGAAGTCGATCGATGGAGGAACCAGGACATGCCGAGCTGGTTGACAGCTTTCCAGGACTTCAAGTAAGGCATGGGTGTCATGTAAGACAGGAAAATTCAAAGGAAGCATTGAGAAGATAAAGTTTGTTTATTGACCAAAAGGTCCCGACAGACTTGCAAGAATTACTCTGATGCTGGGTAGAGAACAGAAGGTAGTTTTTGTGGAGAAAAATGTTCTTGTGTTCTCGTTCTACTTCAATGGTGCCATTTCTGGCAGATAGGCTAGTTTGATACTCAAAGCAGTCTTCGTCATTAGGAACAGTAAGTCAATTTGTTCACGAATTTTCAAAGCACTGAGTCTACAAAGTTTTACCGAGTTTAAATCAACTGAGGACCGGGCATTGGAACTAAAAAAAACATTTCAGACGATATGGCTGGTCACTATTGCTTTCAGTTTTTTCCTGGTGAAATAATTAATGCAGACTCAAATGCTTTTTGTATATGTAGTTATTGCTCCATGTAAAATCTGTATAGCTACTGCAGTCATGGATCAGCAGATTTTTTCCAGGGAGGTTGTCGGGGTTAAGGATTATTATTTTTTTTTCGAAGGAGGAAAACACTCTTCAGCAGTAAACTGTTAACCATAAACAGCAGAAATGGTCAGTTCCTGGGTATTTTAAGCAACTTGATGATTTTCTGTCCCTATCCTCTCATTTTCTTTTCCTTTCTTTTTATCCTTCTTTGTAAATTCTTTTTTTATGGGGAGAGATGCCCCTTCCCTCCCCTGATGCTCACGAGTGCAGTCTATGAATATAATCCAGCTTGGCCCCAATTAGTCGAACCAGTCGCCAAGGCTGTTTTCCAGTACTCAACTTCGTCATCGTTTCATGCTTCGTCTGGTTGTTTACCACCTGACTTTGGAGTTGTTAGCTCAATATTAAGTCTGATAGTACCAGTGGAGTTTCAAATAATGGTGCAGAAGAGCAAATATCGTAGTACTGCAATTAATTTGAAATGTTTCAAGCCTACAATCGGGAATGGATTTGGAGATGAAGCCTGAAATAAAGACGAAGTTGAGTGTTGAAAAACGACCCCAAAGTGTCACCGAGAATGGTCGCTCAGTCTTCAGTATTAGTCAAGATTATCTTTACAGCACTGAATAATGAAAGAAGAAAATAATATTAAGTAAGATTAACTAATATTAATAAGAATATTTTTGAGGCAAGAGAAAGAATCACATTTGTCCATAATTTTACCAATGCCTATTTAAGATGATTGTACAACCATGAGTTGTGTTTTCTTTGCTTGATTTAGCTGGTGAATAGTCTGTGTTACGTTTTATCTTTGTTCAATTATAAGAGTTATTTATGAAAATTGATTCTATGAAGCTATGAAAACTTCCATCAAATGCGTTTTCAAGATCGAGATTTTGTGCGTCAATAATATCTGCAATCTAAGTATTTTTTGTAGTTTTGGGTATTGTATTTGAAGATTAAGCCAAATATTTGTTTCTGAAATTATGGAACGGGCTGATAAAAAAGTGGACGTGCGTTAATCTCTCCGACCTGCCAATCAACTAATTTCAAAGTTGGGGCTGGTTGACAGAATTGTAACATTCTGTGAGAAAATGAACAGCTGTAAAGCCCCCTTATCCGCACCAACCTGCCATGGATTTTTTCAGGAGTAAAAATTTGAAATGGGTTATTGTATCCCCTTAAGTGATGTTTCTTTTTCCTGTACTGTGTCTTCATTATTCTTCGTGTTTGCGAATGACCTTCTAAAAAGTGTTTCCCGTGGCATCATGGGGGGGGGCACATTCCTCCTGCCAAAGTTCGTGTCCCCCTCTCTGGTGTCTTCATTTGAAATTTTAAACTTACACAACCTATAGAGACCACAGCTAATTTGCTTTCAGTACTCTTCTGGAAAACGGTTGTGCACCTCCTGGTGCCTCCCTCAGAAATTTGTGCCCTTGTTCCGCGACTGATAGTTGCTTCCAGTAAGTTGTACAAATTACTTCGCTGCAGGGCTTAGGCTAATGAAATTAGATTTATTGTTTCTCGTCAGTGCCCGCATGTGATGTTGGCCTCACATATAAAAAATCATTATTCATTTATTGTTCAAACGAAATTGGCTAAACCTGATGGAAAATCTAATTCCCAACATCGAAAGTTACGTTTCAGCAATTCCAGTCATCAGAACACACCAAAAATCCAGAGCCCGAATGCCTGTGGGCTTGTCAGCCTCGTGGGGCACCGAATATCTTTTTTATGCGCGTGAAAAGGGCATTCTTTTGAATGTAAAAAAAGGAATAATGAAAATACAAATACAAAAACACATCTCAATTTGAAAAGCCTCTGACGAGAAACAGTAAATCAAATTTCATTGGCCTAAACTCCGGTGGACCGAAGGAAGAGCGCGTATTCCCCAGCAGATATCCGCCATTCCCAAATGCTCTCACCTCAAGATTTCAATTGGGTCAGCACGGTGGAGCAACCGGAGTGGGGATTTCAGCATCGTGAGCTATTTGGGTGGGTATATTCCAGCTCGAGCCCCCCCCCACGACAAATCTTGGGTGTGCCACTTGGTACTGCACCCCCGCTAGTTTGAAATCATGAGACGCACAAAAGCTGCATTCACCCTGCAGTTAGTTTGCCTTAAGTACCCCGTTAAAGAAATGTGAGCACCCCAAAGTTCCCTTGGAAGTTTCACCCCACGTTGCTCCTTGCAGTGATTCGCTGATGGCCGCATGATGAACAGAAGCCTCCTTCGATTTGCCTTCAAATCAGCCCCACAACGGGCCATGCAAACTCAAAAGTGTATAAAAATGGAATTTCTTGGAAAATAAATTTAATGTTAAGTGTTTAGAGTAGAAATTGCAGTGAAGAGGTGGGGGCAAAACTGGGTTATTACATTTTCATATGTATCTTTCTTATGCAAAACCTTTTTCATTATAAATGGCCTGTGAAATAGTTTCTGATTTGTGCTCATTGCACAAGATTACCATTACCAAGATTACCAAGATCAAGATTACCATAACACTGACAGGTCTGAAATGAAATGAGAGACAGGTCCCACAATCATCCTATGATTGGCAGTTGAAGCACTTCATCTTTTTCTGATAGCGAGAGAGAAGAAGTAGGGTTTCGGGGGTCATCTGACTACTGATAACCGACATCATAAACGTTATAACAAATTGCAAAATCTTGTTTTAATAATGGGTAAATTTGAGGGGTGTACTCGCCACAAAGCAAAGGTTGTGTAAGTGCAGTTTTTTATCCGTCGCACCGAACCTCGGACGAAGATGAATTTGTGCGTGTTTACTTGCCTGCTGGCCCTGGCCGGCGCTGCGATGGCCGGGCCACTCATCCAGACCCGGAATGGTAGAATCGAAGGAGTTACGGAAACTTTCAAGGAAGATAAATATCTGAAGGTGGACAAGGAGATTGACATCTACAGGGTAAGTGTTAAGCAGAAATCCATTAAAGCTGTAATATTTCTTCTTTATTAAAGGGCTTTTAGTTGTTGTCAGAACCTTTTGTATAGATATGTGTATATTGTTTTTTTAAATAACAAGTATTTCCTGCAACTGAGTTCAACATCTTTTTGTCATTTTTACTGCCATACACACAAGGTACTTAACATTTGTAAGCGCCCTCTGTAAAACACAGATTACTTTTTCAAAAATTAGCGTAGGAAAGCTCTGTTTATTTCTAAAGGCTTTATCTTAACTTGTCTGTAGGAAATCAAAATATACAGTTGTTTTCTGTTTGGTGTTTCTCAAAACCATCTTGTTCCTGTCAGGGCATTCCGTATGCCGAGCCACCTGTGGGGCACCGACGTTTCCAGCCCCCGGTACCCGTCAACTCCTGGAGTGGTACTCTCAACGCAGCCCGTCACGGCCCTGCCTGCATCCAATACTTCATCTCGTTTAGTGGCATGGACGAGGACTGCTTGTTCCTCGACGTCTATCGCCCTCACACCGTAGTAAGTTTTCAGTTTTTGACTGATGGGGTTCATTTTCTGAACAGATATGGTGCCAACTCCAATTGGGATCTGAAAATGTCTTTATTGGAAGTTATTATATCGCCTAGTTCTGAGAAAGAAGACCTCGACTTGTTGGATGATAGTTTCAGTAAGATCAAGCAAGAGTCTTAATCACCCTAAATCATAGAGGGGATTCAGTATTCCAAGCCTAGTTTGGAAACTATTTACCTACTGACCCCCTTTTCTGATCATAGTATTGTCATGACTGAAATGCAAACTCGGACTTCAGTGCCTATGAACCCACCGAGAACTGTGCTTCTTTGGAACAAGTTTGATGAGCAAAAATTCTAAGAAGTTGCCCATAAGTTTACTGGTGAGATTCTAGGAAGCAGCCCGGGCGAGAAGACTGTAAATATGAAAACTGGAGTACCTTTGAAAGTGCCGTCACAAATCTTGTTCAGAAACATGTTCCTAGTAAACAAATTAAAGGCAAACAAAGTCCTCCATGGTTCACACAGAGGTACTGAAACTTTGCTGAAGAAAAGACCATTATCATGCGACAGCTGTTAAAACTAACTGCAAACAACAATGGGATGAGTTTAAGAAAATTTGAAGTGACGTTGATAAAGAGCTCCATATGGCGCATAGAGATTATGTATCCGACTTCTCATCTCCCGATGATTCGAAGAAGTTCTGGAGCTACATCAGATCCGGGAGGAAAGACAACGTTGGTATCCAGACTTTAAAGACAGGGGACCGAACCATTGTTCAAAAGCTGAGAAATTGGCCGATCAATTCCAAAGTGCTTTCCTAATTTTACCTACGCTTTCACCCAGCCCTTTACCTGACATAGAAATCACTACTAATGGAGCAGATAAACTGCTCTCTTCTATCCAAGTTAACCAAGCTATTGGAACAGATGAACTACCAATGCAGCTTTGAAGATTGCTTCAGCAGAGCTGGCACCTGCGTCACAGTTCTTCTTTCGGCGGAGTTTTGATCAGATTGTTCCTCCAGATGACTGCAGAAGAGCTAATGTCTCGCGCATCTTTAAGAAAGGGTCCAAATCGGATCCAGTAAATTACCAGCCGATTAGTTTAACCGGCATCTGTTGTAAATTGATGGAGCACATCACCGACAGCCAGATTATGAAGTTCGTTTCAGCCCATAGTATGTTCTCAGATGCTCAGCATGCCTTTAGAAGATCCCAGTCATGTGTCACCTAGCTCATCACCACCCTGCACGACTTGACTACAAACCATGACAATCACCTGACTACAGATATCGCAATACCAGATTTCAGTAAGCATTTGATGTCGTACCACACTAGCGCCAAATCGTGTGCAAAGAGCCATGGTAAATGGTAAAGCTTCGCCATAGAAACCTGTGCTGAGTGGTGTACCTCACGGCACGCTGCTAGGTCCGAATCGTTGTATTCTCTTCATTAATGACATCGCACAAACTGTTGAATCATCTACAAGACTATTTGCAGATGACTGCATCTTACATAAGACCATAAGTTTGCTGGTAGATGAAAGATCCCTACAATCTGATCTTGATAGTGTGGTAAATGGTCTAATCAGAGGGGTATGAAATTCAAGGCCTCAAAGTGTAAGGTAATGAGAATTTCAAGGAAGCGTCAAGTTTTCAACCAGGCACAGCCAACAGCAAAATGCTTCGAGAACCCTGGAGGAAGTTACTCATGACAAGTACCTCGGTGTAATAATGCAAAATGATTTGAAATGGAACAAGCAGACCTCAACCAAAGCCACCAAAATGCATAACTTCGTCCAAAGAAATTTCAGCCAATGTTCCAAAACAGTTAAGGAAAACATAACAGACTTTTATTGTCCAACCACATCTTGAATACGCCTCTGCTGCATGGAACCCAGGCACCAAGAAAAACTTCATTAGGTGCAAAAACGAGTTGCCAGGTTCGTGTCCGATCATTTTTAACCTACATCCAATGAATCCAAGATGCTCGAGACTAGACGCCAAATACAGAGACTCGTAACCTTTCACAAGATACTTAACCAGGAGATTGACATTGACGCTAACTTGTACATCAAACTTAAGCTGACCAGGTTCCTAAGAAGTCACAAACAGTTTAATTAAAATCCATTATCACACATCTAACCCCCACACTCAGCCATTTTTCCCCAAAGCCTTCAGACTCTGGTATAAGTTAACTCATGATCCAGCGGATAAAACCACCCCTACAGTTTTTAAACCCTCTTTCCAACACAAGATTCAAACCCCAAAATCAGTTGCTGCGTCACTCTCGTCAACTTCCAGTATAGTCCCTGGTAGACCGTTCGAAGGTTACGACTACAAGGTACAAGATTTTGTCTGGAATTGTCGAAGTGATGAAAAATTACATAAGACTCAAGTGGCTTTGTGTTTCAGTGTGGAAAAACGTAAAGAATACTCTACACTGTAGCGATAGGCAGTGTCATCAATGTGTTACAATTTCCTGTTTCATTTGCTGATCATTTCCCTAAAGTTGAGAAATGTTTCTGTGCCTGTGCGATTCTGAATTTGTGTAGAGCTTACAGCCGTTATTCTTAATCTAATGTTAGTGCTCTTTCCTTTTCCTACAAATACGTGCAGTCCAAGACTGCCGCGGTCATGGTCTTTATTCACGGCGGTGCCTTTTTCTTTGGCTACGGGTCAATGCCGGAATACTTAGGCCAACCCATCTCAGCCGTAGGTGATGTCATCTATGTTGCGATCAACTACCGTCTAGGGCCGTTCGGCTTCCTTTCAACCGGTCAGTGTTTTTCTTTGGCACTTTCTGAAAGAAATCACTTGGATTAAAAAAAACTAGAATTTCCTTTCGTGGTTTTTGGATTCATCAAAAGATGAAAGATTTCCTTTCGCTGTCTACTATGCGTCCCGTAAACTCACTTAGAAAGAACAGTTAAGAAAAGTCAACAACAGCTAGACTTAACTATTTTTTTTTACATCATTCGACCTTTGAACGTCAGAAAAGAACGTTAAACGTAGGTGGATATCTTGATGTTTTCTTCTTTTCTTCCGTCCCAATCCAAGGGCAAGAGTGTCATGAATATGCATTAAAATTTGATACTGGATGATTATTTTTAAGATGTATTTTTGCGTTGGGGAGATTTTAATTATATATAACGGTTTTGCCCTTACCCAACGTATATTAATAAGCACTGTATGCTCAGTGCTTGTCCGAGAGCTTGCGAAAAAACCTCACAAGCTTACTCGGGTGGGACTCGAGCCCACGACCTCCTGCTTACTAGTGCATAGTTCGCGGTACCCGCTGCTTCATTTGACTCGGACCGGCCAGCCGACCCCGGCAAGCTCGGTGGTCGAGTGGTTAAGACATCTGCACTAGTAAGCAGGAGGTCGTGGGTTCGAGTCCCACCCGAGTAAGCTTGTGAGGTTTTTTCGCAAGCTCTCGGACAAGCACTGAGCGTACAGTGCTTATTAATATACGTTGGGTAAGGGCAAAACCGTTATATATAACTGGATGATTATTTCGAAACTCTTTATCAGATGTTAGCCTTTTTCATTTCATTGAACAGAAAGTTATCAATGAAAGGTTCTTGATGACACAGCTCCATGCTGCATGCACACTAGTCTTGTTCTTGAAGTAATTTAAAACCTGAATCCCCGATGCATCGATGTTTAGAAACCACCTGGTATTGCTTTTCTTGGCAGGCGACAGCGCGGCTCCTGGTAACGTTGGCTTGCTGGATCAAGTCTTGGCTCTGAAGTGGGTCAAGGACAACATTCAAAGTAAGTTGGTTGCGAACTTCTTTCAACAAGAATTTCACAGAAGAATCACATAAAATTACAATTGCTTTATAAATTCAGATCAACATAATTGTTACAAAATTTATGGAAATTTCACAGGATTTGGCGGAGACCCCGACAACATCACCATCTTTGGCGAGAGTGCTGGCGGTGCCAGCGTCAGTTTTCACCTCGTGTCAAAGCACAGCAGAGGTCTCTTCAAACGAGCAATCATGCAGGTAGGAAAATCAGACCTCCTTTGTGTGTATTGGTGTATGTACCAGGTTATCGGTCAGGTTATCCGACAAATAGGCACAATAGGTGCTGTAACAGTGGGGTCTTAAAATGTCTCGGGGCATACAAAAAATTAAGGCCTATGTGGGCCTATGCCATAAAACCTAAAACCAACGTGTCAAAAAACCTGAACATGTATAAGGCATTCAATGCCGCAGGCCTACGGCTTTCAATCTGATTTTGAGTCTTGATAATTACGGACGGAACTTTGCAGGATGCAAGCATCTAAGAGAAGTCATGCATAATGGGCACGTACTTGAATGTTGCCCGCTGTGTTATTACTTTTTTGCTGTGCATATTTGGAGGATGTAACTCCCCCATTCACCTGCATGATATATATCTTGGTCCATTTGTTTCACGTCACGAGAAATAGCCTATAACAAAATAAATGCAAAAAAGTAGACTGCCCCTGTGATTTGAGCACTTTCATTTTGCTGCACATGGAATTCTCTTTCGTCTTCGAAAGCTCAGTTTTTCACCTGCCAATAATGTTATTCGTTTCCCCCAAACAGAGCGGTACGTCGACGTCGTTCTTTGCCTACCAACGCTCTCTCGACTACGCCAAAAATCAGGCGAAGGAAGTGGGGTTGAAGGCGGGCTGTCCTACGGGCACCACTGCCGAAATGATCTCCTGTTTGCAGGCGTTGCCGGCGAGAGAGTTGCGATCTGTTGCCTATAAGGTCAGTGTATAAGAACTGAGGAGTTGAATAAATAAGTAGGTGTTCTGTGGTTGCTAGACTCCAGGATCTGTAAGGAATAGGGCTTTAACACTTCTCCCAGTTTCTTTTCTAAATTTCATGTTACGTTTCACACGTGTCTAACCATAGAGCAAGGAACAAAATATGATACTTCGTTCACTCTCGTGGCTAAAATAGACTTTTGGAGCTTCAATACAGGTAACCCTTTAAAGGGGAAAACTTTAAAGAATAAAGCTGTAACTTGTTTGATTACTCGCTCTTGGGTATACTTTCTGATACCACCAATTTGAGCGTCTGTAAGATATATATTCATGTCCGTAAGTACATCATAAAAGTGTACTGCACCCGAGTCCAAAGGTACCACTGAAATGCGGGCATCTGTCCGAATGACAGCTTGTGTCACCTGAACGAGTTTAATGACTTCCACGCATAGTTATGTGAAAAAATAATAAACATTCGTCTGACGTATCTCAGGTTGGTTTGGCTTACCTGCCCGTGGTGGATGGATCCTTTCTGCACGACAAGCCAGAGAACATCTTGGCCGCAGGCGACTTCCAGAAACTCGACATACTGATTGGGACAATGCAAGACGAGGGCTCCCTAGTGGCCTTGGTCGAGAACCTCTTTTCTTTCTTCGCTTCCAAGGCCCCGCCCATGAGCCACGACGAGTTTTTGAAGACTTATCCTGGCTGGATCTACAACTACGGTGACGTGGCCAACAATACCGCTATGAAACAGGCAATCGAGACCCGCTACGTCAGCGACAGCCAAGCCGCTGATCCCGCCTCCGATTACCTAGATAACTTCATCAGGATCATGACGGACTACATCTGGATAGTCCCCACTGAGGTCACAGCTCAGGCTCACCTACGGGAAGGCAACAAGGTCTACATGTACCAGATGACGCATACACCAACCGTCTCTATCTTTCACATCTTCTTCCTAGGCCCCAAGTGGGTGGGTGCCATCCACGCGGATGACCTTCCATTTGTCTTCGGCAATGCCTGGATTCCCAAAGTGTTCTACAAGAGCACAAAACCACTGCCTGAGGAGAGGATGATGTCCAACACTATCATGAAATACTGGACCAACTTTGCGAAGACAGGGTAAGAAATTGCAGAGCACGCTCTAAACTTTCCCCTCAATTTAAAAAATAGAGGCGAAATAAAATTCGCCGTTGTAGAAACTGAAGCCGAAAATGGGTCCATAAAATCTACATCCATAGGCCTAGCCAAAATGTCGCGATCAGGGAAAACGGCGCCTCTTCATTTGATATACATTTGATTTGATATACATTTAACCCTCCTGTTTACTCTCAAATATTTCCTCTTTATCAGTTCACCCAACGATGGCGTTGTACCCGACTGGCCGGAGTACAATCTAGACAAGAAGCAATACAAGGATATCTCCGTCTATTTTCCGACCAAGAGCGGTGGTATCCGCCAGGACTACGTATCCTTTTGGACCAATGACATCCCTAAACTCGTCACTCGCTCTGATGGTTCGTATTTGGCAGTTTCATTTGTATATTCTCTTTCATTAGTGTCTGACTTTCCTGACGAATCGTTCAAATCTTTCACATCCTAGACTGAAGGAATAAACATTTTGGGTTTTTCTCTGCAGTGATTTCGGATCCCACCCGGGGCATTGAGGCCTTCTTTGAGGTATTCAACCTGGTAGAGCAGTGTAAGGCCCAGTTCGACGAAAACGGGTTGTACATACGCCAAGAAAAGAGTGACTCGTGAAAAGTCTAACCTGCCGATGACAGAAATTTAAGACATTTAACGTTCCATAAATTTCGAACCGTGTTGCAGTCTAAATTCTGAGTTATGTGAAAACACACAGGAAGCTTAATAGCAATGAAAACTACTCGAGTTAAAAACAGTACGGGTGATTCACAATAGTGCGCCACCAAGAGTTTGCAACATGTTGGCCAGTCATAATGCGCGAAAGTTGTATACCCTTTCCAAACGCGCATTGGGTCGATAGATTTCGTGCATTGTGATAGGCGAACGCGCTGCAAACTCTTGGTGGCGCACTCTTGTGAAACGGCCGTATTAGTGAATGAATTAAGTTATGAAGAGACGGCAAATGACACATTTCATCCTTACCGGTGACACGTGAACAACAAATTTATGTTGCAGTTGAATTTAATGGGAGTTACAGCTCCCAAATGCTCTTGCAATTAACGTTGATGACATAATCACATTTTAGTAATGTAACCTAGTTTGGTTGTTTATCGAACCACTTGCCCAAATAAACGTCAAGAATAGAGTCAGCATCTGGTATCAGTCATTTTGTAGTTTGAGCATTAAAATCCTGTAAACTTTTGGAAAGGAGCTCGCTGACGAAATGGTAGATCTTGGTAAAAATTGGACTCGATATTCTTGAATGTTGTATCTAAACTACAGAAACCGATGTTACTATAGGACACAGGAGAGTCAGGCGGCGAAGGCTATGGAACAAAAATGAACTGTCACCGAATTTTGAATCAGTTTTCAAAATAATATTTATTTTATCGTCTAAGATGTATCATTCCACATCAGCTGGTAATAATCGCATCTTTAGCACCCTTCTGGTCAATAACTGACAGGAAAGCACCTTTGTCTTTCTTTTTAGGAAACCCTCAAAATCGTAGATGTTGTCAATGAATCAATAATTGGCCAAAGTCGGACTGCGGGGGGGTGGATGATGGCCATCGAGGTCCATGCCCCCAAAAGGAGCAAACATAATGAGAGAAAGGCGATCTTGTCTTGATCAAACCCCTTCCTTCCAAAAGCGTGTAGAAAGACTAAAATGTAGTCTCAACCCCTCCAAAAGGCCCTGAAATATTACATAAAGACATTTCAAACAATTTTTGGTCCCCCAAATATAATTTTGGCGCCCCCAGATTTAGTTCTTACGGAAGCGTATAATGGCCACTTGCAAAAAGTTTTTTTTTCGAGTTACTATCTCGCCTTGGCGAGTTATAAGATCTTGCAGCGGCTTGAAATTGATATCCCGCCGCAGCGAATATTTCAATAGTTTCATAAGTCTTGCTGTATTCGGCGCATCGTTTTCAGATGTATCTTTAGGGTGAAATACAGTGAGATTTGGTTTTAGATTGCTAATTGGAACAAACAGGAATGCCACATTTCAACAAAGCTTGTTTGTTTTGTTGAGGGGAAGACTGTTTTTAATTCCATCCTACATTTTCCAAGTGCCAAACAGAAGCAAGTGGACTTGAACGTTACATTTGAACTTTCATCAGTCGAAATTTATTAATTAATTTAAAATATTTAAAATGGAGATCAAAAACAGTGCTTTTACAAATACAACGCTTGAAATACCTCACAGCTTTGGATACTCAAAGCAGTTTAGGTTACTGCCTTAACTGCAATACAAGTGCACACGTGTCATGCACACTGGGCCAGAAGTGTCGACACCTATCCAGATGTTAAAATAAACTCCATCCTCTAAGTTCTCGACAAAAAAATACTACATTTGTTTATTTTCCCTTCTTAGCGCCCTGCGCTGTATGGGTGGTTTGTGACGAGTGAATGCGTGGATGTGAGGTCAAAGAGCCTGGGGATTTTAATCCAGTTTTCCCTTTCACCTTCACTTCATTTTTCTTTTTTTCCAGTTGAAATCTCCTAAATCATGTCAAATTTTAATGTTTATACAATGGTATCAACATCGTGATTTCGTCCAAAATGGCAACACACATTGGCTAAAAAGAGGCATGGGCGTCACCAGAATTTTTTTCGGCGGAGGGGGAGGGGCAAACCGTCTAGTTAAAAAAATAACATTTAACTGGGGGGCGATTTTCTTTTTTGAACTGTTAGTGTAGAGAGTCTGACGGAAAAACAATTTGGGTAGGCGCCATCACGCATCAGTTTTCGAAGAAAACTCTCTGTTACACATTCTGTCATTGTATTTATTGAGTTCTGTCAGCTGTTGCAGTAGTAAAATATTATCACAACAAAATACCCATTGAGCGTGTCAATATAAACTGCATATCAATTAGAGGACGATTTGAGGGACCTATTTCATTAATTCAGTTTCCTTCCTTCCCAAAGGGCGTATAAGAGCCCCCACATTTAACTCAGTCCTAAAAAGGCATATATAGACTACATAGAGAAATCCTCAGATCCCCCCTTCAAGAAACCATGCAAGCCCTGTATCCGCCCTGTTTTGCTAGTATAGCCAGTCTGTGGATTATGATTGAGCCCTCTATCGCTGACTTTGTGTCCAAAACTCCCATCTTGCGTGGGCTAAGTCCAACTCGTTTACTAATACAGACCACTGAATGTTCCATTGGCCGATTCTTGACCTCGGTGGTCCTTGTTTTGACGCCCTTTGCCTGTGGCCACTTATAACCGGAAGCTATTATTGTGGAGTAGTCACTGGAGTGCAATTCTCGTCTCTATACAAACTTTATTAACTTCGAAAAAGCCTTTGACAGTGTGGACAGGGAATCACTATGGAAGCTGATGAGGTATAATGGAATACCTGAGGAGCTTATTTCCCTGGTCAAGTGTACGTCAGGATATGCCATGCAGAGTTGTCCACGCCGGTCGTCTGTCGAAACGTTTACAGGTCAAAACTGGAGTGCGTCAGGGATGCCTGTCATCACACTTCTTGTTCCTCTTAGCCATTGATTGGGTTCATTTGTGTATCTCGGAAGCGTTAAAGGGGGTACAGACCGGAATGTCACCGCTAGGATAGGCAAAGCAACAGCCGCCTTTGTCATGTTGAAAAAGATAATGGAGCCCTAGGCAAAATGGTATATCAACCAAATTACTTATTTTCATCTCCAATATTAAATCTGTCTTACTCTACGGTTCTGAGACACGGAGGTTGAAGAAGAAGACACAACAGAAGACCCAGACCTTCATCAATACATGTCTAAGGCCAATCTTCTGGAAAATAATCTTGAAAGCTGAGCTTTGGCAGAGAGGTAGTCAAGAGACAGTCAACAGGCAGAAGGGAGTGGGGCTGGATTGGTCGTACACTAATAAAACCAACATTCAATATTACGATTCAGGCACTAATTTGGAGTCCAAGGGGGGAAACGACGAAGAAGAAGGCAAACCAGAAGCAGCTGGAGGAGAGACCCTGGAAGCTGGTAGAAAAGATGGCTCAAAACCGAGTGAAGTGGAGTTCTGTCGTTGATGGCCTATGCTCCTTCAGGGGTGAAGGGCGTAAGTAGTATACTTTCAAGTTAACCCACCACCGCGCGTAAACACTCTCAGGCTATTAAGTCGGGGCGACCATAACCAGAAATTGCCGACAAACAGTGAAAAGTAACACAGATCTTCCACAGAATGATTACATTTAACAAATTCGACAAGCCAGAGTGGGATAAGGAAAGGGGCGTGGGACAGGACATAGCACCATCACGTGACGTTACCATGTCCTTTCCCGACAGAAGTTACTTCTACTTCTTCCTTGAAACTTGGAGAAGTTCACACGGAAGGGGCGTATACTTAAGGGAATCCGGTGGCCCTTCCCCTTGTCAATTGTATGATCGATATGACCCCTTGCCAAGTTTTTGGCGGAAACATTCAATGGTATGCACATACTTACTCTTAAGACTGTCACGTGCGATATGAGTTGAAAAAAAAAGCTTTCGAAACTTACACTCTTTCTTCAAATGCGTTTTTAGATCGATGTGCCGTGCGTCAATAATGTCAGCAATCTAAGTATTTTTTGGTTTTTTTTTTAAATTTTATTTAAAGATTAAGTTAAATTTTCCTGTGTTGCTGTAACGTCTGCTTCTGAAATGACGGAATGCGCTGATAAAGAAAAGTGGATGTGCGCTTTATCTGTCTGAACTGCCAATCAGTTAATTTTAGAGCTGACGCTGGTTGACAGAATTGTAACATTCTGTGAGAAAATGAACAGCTGTAAAGCCCCCCCGGCACCAACAATAAGTGACAATAATGCGTTTCTTTCTCCTTCAGGATCTTGTGTGGTTTACTCACTATCTGTAATGTTTGCGAATGATCGACTAAAGTGTTACCTTTGGCGTTACGGGGGGTTGGGGGTAGGGAACGTTTCTCCAGCCGAGGTCTGTGTTCCCCTCCTGGGTGTCTTCAAATATTGAAATGTACACAACCCTATGTACAAGCCACACCTTGCTTGCTTTCATGAAGTTATACAAACTACTACGCTGCAGCGGCCTAGCTCCGTTGGACCGAGTTTTACGGTACCTAGCAGATATTTGTCGTCCTGATACCCTCACTTCAAGATTTCAAATCGGTCGGGTACTGCACAGTGGTGCAACCGGGGGAGGGGGACGCTTTAGCATCAGGAGCTATTTGGGTGATGGGTAACTATCCAGCCCGAGGTCCCCCCACGACAAATCTTGGGTGCGCCACTTGGTACTTCACCCCCACTAGTTTGAAATCATGAGACGCACAAAAGCTGCATTCACCCTGCAGCTAGTTTGCCTTAAGTACCCCGTTAAAGAAATGTGAGCACCCCAAAGTTCCCTTGGAAGTTTCACCCCACGTTGCTCCTTGCAGTGATTCGCTGATGGCCGCATGATGAACAGAAGCCTCCTTCGATTTGCCTTCAAATCAGCCCCACAACGGGCCATGCAAACTCAAAAGTGTATAAAAATGGAATTTCTTGGAAAATAAATTTAATGTTAAGTGTTTAGAGTAGAAATTGAAGTAAAGAGGTGGGGGCAAAACTGGGTCATTACATTTTCATATGTATTCTCCTTGTAGCAAAACCCTTTTGCATTTGTTGAAACGATTCAATGGCCTATTAATCATTTTCTGATTTGTGTTCTCTATGTTGTGTTCGTCTCATTCCTCTCCATGCATTTCAAGATTACCATCAAACTAAAGCTAAACTAAAACTAGTGTCTAAAATGAAATGAAAGACAGGTCCCACAATCATCCTACATATGATTGGCAGATGAAGGACTTCATCGTTTTTTGATAGTGAGAGAGAGGAAGTAATTTTTTTTGGGTCATTTGGCCACTGATAACCGACAGCATAAATGTTATAACGAATTGCCAGAGTTTGGTTTTGCTCAGGCAACTCTGAAGTGTACACTCGCCTCCACAGTAAAAAGGCTATATACGTGCAGTTTTTTATCCGAACCGCGGACAAGGATGAATTTATGCGTGTTTGCTTGCCTGCTGGTCCTGGTCGGCGCTGCGATGGCCGGGCCACTCATCCAGACACTGAACGGTAGAATCGAAGGAGTTACGGAAACTTTCAAGGAAGATAAATATCTGAAGGTGGACAAGAAGATTGACATCTACAGGGTAAGTGTTAAGCAGAAATCCCTAGCTATTATTTTTGTCATCAATTAAGGGCCTTTATTTGTCGTCAAAACCTTTTGTACAGATCTGTGTATATTTATTTCTAATAACATCTATTTATTATTATCTCTTTGTCGGTTTTACCGTCATGTACGATGCATTTCACAATGTGCTGACAAACTTCCTTGTTAAACACAGAATCTCTTTGAATGCTGTTTATTGTCAAGGTTTATCTCAATTTGTTTTAAGAAATTAAAATGTACAGTTGTTTTTTGTTAGGTATTTCTGAAAACCATCTTGTATTTGTTCCCAAGGGCATTCCATATGCCGAGCCGCCTTTGGGGCTCCGACGTTTCCAGCCCCCGGTACCCGTCAACTCCTGGAGCGGTACTCTCAACGCAGCCCGTCACGGCCCTGCCTGCATCCAATACTTCATCTCGTTTAGTGGCATGGACGAGGACTGCTTGTTCCTCGACGTCTATCGCCCTCACACCGTAGTAAGTGTGATTTCCAGTTTTTGACCAACGAGATGCAATTTTAATGGAATTCTCGAAGTGATGAAGAATTACATCAGACTCAAGTGACTTTGGGTTTCAGTGTGGAAAAACGTCAAGAATACTTTACACCGTGGCGATAGTACGTGTATCTATATAGGCAGTGTCATCAATGTGTTACAATTTCCTGTTTCATTTGCTGATTATTTCCCCGAAGTTGGGAAATGTTTCTGTGCCTGTTGGATGTCAAAAATGTGCAATTATTAATCTATTGTTACTGCTCTTTCCTTCCCCTACAAATACATGCAGTCCAAGACTGCCGCTGTCATGGTCTTTATTCACGGCGGTGCCTTTTTCTTCGGCTACGGGTCAATGCCGGAATACTTAGGCCAGCCCATTTCAGCCGTAGGTGATGTCATCTATGTTGCGATCAACTACCGCCTTGGGCCGTTTGGCTTCCTTTCAACTGGTCAGTATTTTTCTTTGGCACTTTCTAAAACAAAAGATAACTACAGCAAGCATGGGTTTGAAGGAAGTCTCGAAGGTGGCAGAAACTGATGGCCTAAATTTGTCTTCGATCGGACAAAAAATCTGTAGAAGTGCCTTTCGTGGTTTTGTAAAACCAGAATTTGATTCATCAAAAGCTGAAAATTTTCCCTTTGCTATCTACTACGCGTCTCCATAAATTTCCTTGAAAAGAACGGTTAAGAACAGTCAACAACAGCTAGACTTAACTTTTTTTTAAACTTTATTCCACTTTTGAACACCGGAAAAGAACTCTAAACGTTGGTGAATATCTTGGTGTTTTTTCATTTTCTTCTCTCCAATCGAAGGGCAAAAGTGTCATAAATATACATTAAAATTTGATACTAGATGAGCGATTTCGATTATTATTGTGAAACTTTTTATCAGATGTTAGCGTTTCATTGTGTTTAACTCATTTTATTGCACAGAAAGTTGTCAATAAAAGGCCCTTGGTTAAATAGATCCATGTTGCATGCACACTAGTCTTGTTCTTGAAGTAATTTGAATCCTCGATGCATTGATGTTTATAAACCACCTGGTATTGCTTTTCTTGGCAGGTGACAGCGAGGCTCCTGGTAACGTTGGCTTGCTGGATCAAGTCTTGGCTCTCAAGTGGGTGAAGAACAACATTCATAGTAAGTTGGTTGTGAAATGTTTTCAACAAATGTACGGGTTTATTCCAAAACAATATAAACATGTTGCTATATACTTGATAACATAATTGTTAATATTATTACAATAATAATTGTTATCAAGGATTTGGTGGAGACCCCGACAACATCACCATCTTTGGAGAGAGTGCTGGCGGCGCCAGCGTCAGTTTTCACCTCGTGTCAAAGCACAGCAGAGGTCTTTTCACAAGAGCAATCATGCAGGTAGGAAAATTTCCTTTGTGTGTGTGGTGGAGGTGCCTTTCACAGCCAGGTTATCTGACAAATAGGCACAATATAAGCGCTATAACTGGAATCCACAAAATAGGCACAATCTGAGTGAAAATGCCACAAAACGAAAAGCATCGTGTCTAAAAAGGTTAAGATGTCTAGGGAGCCGGTGCCGAGGGCCTACGGCATTCAATCTGGTCCTGAGTCTTGATGATTACGGAGGGAGTTTTGCAAGGTGCATTTAGGAGAATTTATGCATAATGGGCACATACATGTACATGTTGCAATGACTTTCTTGGTATGTATAGTTGGAGGGGGGAACTTCCCATTCACTTTTATGATGGTTATCTTGAGCAAGTTATTCCAAGTTGAGAACAGTCCATTACAATTGCAAAAAGTAAAGTAGGATGTTTTGCGCACTTTCACTTTGCTGCACAGGTATTCGTCTTTAGTCGTCAAAAGCTCAATTTGTCACCTGTAGTGCATCTTATTCGTTTCCCCCAAACAGAGCGGTACGTCAACGTCGTTCTTCGCCTACCAACGCTCTCTCGACTACGCCAAAAATCAGGCGAAGGAAGTGGGGCTGAAGGCGGGCTGTCCTACGGGCACCACTGCCGAAATGATCTCCTGTTTGCAGGCGTTGCCGGCAAGAAAGTTCCGGTCTATTGCCTATAAGGTCAGTGTACGAACTGAGGAGGAGTTTAAAAAAATAGGTTTTCTGTGGTTGCTAGACTTCGGGGTAATTTTTGTTGGGGCATCTGCAAGGAATAGGGCCTTAAAATTTCCCCACGTCTCTTTTCTTTATGTTAAGTTTCATACGTGTCTAGTGTACACCTTTAAACTTCGTTCCCTCGTCTGGCCAAATAGATTTTTGGAGCTTCAATACAGGTAACCCTTTAAAGGGGAAACATCAAAGAATAAAGCTCTGACTTGTTTGATTACTCACTGTTGGATGTACTTTTTGATGCCACCAATTTTATTGTTTGTAAAATATATATTCATGTACACAAAAGTGCACAGCATCCTCGTCGGCAGGCATCACCGAATTGCGGGCATCTGACCGAATGACAGCTTGTGTCACCTTAACGAGTTTTTTAATGCCTTCCGCGCACTGGTTATGTGAAATAATAAATAGCTGTTCGTCTGACGTATCTCAGGTTGGTTTGGCTTACCTGCCCGTGGTGGATGGATCGTTCCTGCACGACAAGCCAGAGAACATCTTGGCCGCAGGCGACTTCCAGAAACTCGACATACTGATTGGAGCAATGAGAGACGAGGGCTCCCTGGTGGCCTTGGCCGAGAACCTCTTCTCTTTCTTCGCTTCCAAGGCCCCGCCCATGAGCCACGACAAGTTTCTGAAGACTTACCCTGGCTGGATCTACAACTACGGTGACGTGGCAAATAACGCCGCCATGAAACAGGCCATTGAGGCCCGCTACGTCAGCGACAGCCAAGCCGCTGATCCCACCTCCGATTACCTAGATAACTTCATCAAGATCATGACGGACTACATCTGGATAGTCCCCACTGAGGTCACAGCTCAGGCTCACCTACGGGAAGGCAACAAGGTCTACATGTACCAGATGACGCATACACCAACCGTCTCTATCTTTCACATCTTCTTCCTAGGCCCCAAGTGGGTGGGTGCCATCCACGCGGACGACCTTCCCTTTGTCTTCGGCAATTCCTGGATTCCCAAAGTGTTCTACAAGATCAAAAAGCCACTGCCTGAGGAGAGGATGATGTCCAACACTATCATGAAATACTGGACCAACTTTGCGAAGACAGGGTAAGAAATTGTAGAGCAAGCTCTAAACTTTCCCCTCAATCTAAACTTATAGAGGAGAACAAAATTTACCGCAGTAGAAACTGGAAGGCGATAACGGTTTCATAAAATATTACGATAAGCAACACATGAAAAATGTCACAGTCAGTGAGAACAGCGCCTCTTCAGCTAACGAGGTATTATTTTTGCCTTTGATATACATGTACCCCTCTTGTCTACTCTCAAATGTTTCCAACTCTTTCCCAGTTCACCCAACGATGGCGTCGTACCCAACTGGCCGGAGTACAATCTAGACAAGAAGCAATACAAGGATATCTCCGTCTACTTTCCGACCAAGAGCGGTGGTATCCGCCAGGACTACGTCTCTTTCTGGACCAATGACATCCCTAAACTCGTCACTCGCTCTGATGGTTCGTATTTGACAGTTTCATTCCGTAGAACTGTATTCTTTTGCTTTACCGGGTGCCCATATAAAAGGCATTTGGTATTCTGCATACTTGCATGGTCTAGCCTTGTTAATCACACATGCAAACTTGTAACAAAGCCGATTTCAGCACCCTGAACACCGGTCTAGTTTTTTCACTCATCTGTGTCAATAACATCACAAATAAACTGTATACCATTGCAAAGAGGGCATTCTGTCCTTTCTAGAGATATATTTCTCTTTCCCATACCTAAAGTAGTCTTGCTATTACAGTATTTTTTATCTCGGCATACTTTTTATGTGGACACCCTGTATATAGTCTCCGACCTTCCTGGTGAATCGTTCAAATTTTTCACACTCTTTTATAAAGACTGAAGGAATAAATTTTTTGTTTTTTCTTCTTTGCAGTGATTTCGGACCCGACCCGGGGCATTGAGGCCTTTATTGATGTATTCAACCAGGTTGAGCAGTGTAAGGCCCAGTTCGATGAAAACGAGGTGCACATACACCAAGAAAATAATGACTCGTGAAAAGACTAACCTCTCGATGACAGAAATCTTAAAAAAGTAATGTTCGATAAATTTCAAATCGGATTACAGTCTAAATTCTGAGTTATGCTAATACACCCAAAAAGTTTAATAGTAACAAAAACCACTCGAGTTGAAAAAAGAATTAGTAACTGATCTAGGTTATGGAAAGATGACATATTTCACCCCTACCGGTGAACACAAAACTTTTATTGCTTTAATGAATTACAGCTCCCAAATTCTCTTGCAAATAACATTGAAGACTTCATCATGCTTTAGTAATGTACCATAGTTTCGAATGTTTACCGACGCACTTGCCCAAAATAAATGTCAAGAGAAAAGTCAGCGTCTGGTAACAGTCATTTTGCAGTTTGGGAATTGAAATCGTGAAGAATGTTGGAAAGGAGATCGCCGATGAAATGGCAGGCCTTGGTTGGACAAGACATTCTTGAATGTCGTATCTAAACCACAGAAACTGACGTGACTATTTATGTTGTTATGTTCATGTCTTTATATATCGGTCACAGCAGACGGCGAAGGCTACGGAAGAGAAATGAACTAACATCACATGTTGAATCACTAGTTTTCAAAATTCATTTCCTTGTCTAAGATGTATCATACCCCATCAGTAAATGATAATGGCACCTTTAGCACCCCTCTGGCAATTGCAAGGATAGCAACCATACCCTTTTAGGATGTCACAATCGCACATATTTCCAATTCATGGTTGGCCAAAGGTAGATGGGGGCGGGTGGCCATCAGGGCAAATGCCTTCAAAAGAAGTAAATATATTGAGAGGAAGGCGATAGTTTTGATCTGCTTTCCCTCTTCCTTCCATGCACAATCTTGTGGAAAGACCAAAATGTAGCCTCGAGGACCTCGAAATATTAATAAAATTTGTAGGTGCAGCTGTATTGTTGTTTCTACTGGGAAGCCTGAATCCGGACCCGACGATTCTGACAAAAAGCAAAGGCGCCAGTATAACGCACTTTTTGTTATTATCAATAGATGCATTTCACATTAGCGCCGTCTGCGCATATCCGCATCGAAACCGAGGCTCTCTGCGTTGAACTTCGTTGCGCTCGCCCGCGGAGTCGACACAGTACATGCAGTATCCGGTTCGTAAGTGTGATACCACTTCCGTTTAAACCACGCCCACTGCACAAGATACACGGCCATCGCAGGTACGTTAGTTCGCGGTAATTTGCCATTGTTTTTTCTTTTGATTTTACGTGTCGAGTCATTCTGAAAGATTCTTCCACAAAAATTTGCAGCCTCAAAGTCTGAATTTAACATACCTTTATGTATTTTACGTTTTGACTCCTTACTTTCAATCGTCTGATCGTATTAAGAATTGAAGCTAACACACACAGCCTCGTTTTCAAACGCGGAAGTGCGCAGATCGACGCTAAAAGAGTCGTATTGGGATCCCTCGATAATTTACATCGGTCGGCTGGTCTGATGTGAAATTCTGTTGTCATTACAAAAAACTATCGCGCGTGTTAAAACAACAATTACAGGACAATATGGGAAACTACTCAATTCCGTCCCTAATAATACTAATACTAATAATAATTTTGAATTTATAGCGCGCCCTTTCCACCGAAGTGATCAAAGGCGCATTACACTGAAAACTTATTTAAAACTAAGTAAAAAAAATTTAAAAAATAAAAATCCAAGCACACAAAAACTATTTAAAACCAAAGCAAATTATACAATAGTTGTAGAGAGAAAAACAGACCACCATGCCAGTGCCCAAACCGGAGTCTGGGGATACGTTTGTCCCGTCAACGGGGTAACTACCGATAACTAAATAAGCCTCCTCCCCTAAGTGCGTTTAAGGGCCCCTTAATTTTTACTCAGTCTGAAGAAGGTGCATAAAGACAACACAGAAAAATCCTCAGACTCCCCCTCCCCCTAGCTGAAGCCTCACTGAAAACTTGGTTTGACTTTAAATATCACAGACCTCAGTGTTTGTCCGAGAGATTTTTTTTCTAAAACTCCCGTGCTTGACCGAAGTCCAATTTACGAATGTCAGACTACTGAATGTTCGTGTGGCAGATTCTTGATCTCAGTGTCGGTGGCCCTCGATATGAAGGCCTGTTGTCTGCGGTCAGTTTTAGTTAACCCAGCACCGCGCCCATCAACATCAGCCAAAAAGCCAGAGAGGAATGGGGAAAGAGGCTGTTTCATTGGATGGGAAAATCACGAGAGGCTACAAGCATAGAATAGAAAGCTGGAGGTCAAACCTGACCAAACGGCTCAAAAAGGATCTTAATAGCTCCTAATAAGTTCATCCTTTCAAATGATAATGAGAGGACGGGCTCAAGACCTCCGTGCGACTTTTGGCGTCAACTACCTGAACTACCTGCCAGCGTAGTCATCACATGTGAGCCCAATCATGGGAGGGTGAACCCGGACCCCCCTCCCAGAGTATGGTTAACACACTCCTGTAGAAAACAGTGGCTAGGCTAATGTACATCCAAACCCACGGATGGGGATCGAGGGGTAGTGGAGAAAGCGTCATCGTACCCGACGCCGGCTCCTGAGCCCGAGTCGACCCGAATGATTTTACCCGGTAAGAAGTGAAACAAATGCGATGTATCCACCAAAGGGCATATTTAGGGGGTGGTTTTCCTCTTTTTGGGAGGGGAGTCCGCTCCTTAATGTAACCTTTCATTGCCTTTCTGAAAGGTCACTCATAGTAAATGTAGAGTGTATTCAAGCAGAGATGGCCACAGACATCTTGAGAATTGCAAAACAAGAATCAAAGTAAAACTGTGGTAGTTACGCGCAAAGATATGGTGTTCTAAAGCGGACAGGCAAACGTCGTGTTTGTGAATTGTAAGCGTCGTGTGCGTGAGTTCGAACGTCGTGCTTGTGAGGTTGAACTTCATGTGTGTAAGTGGTCAGGGCCAATTTCATGGATCATTAGCATGATTTCTTTCCCTTGATAAAACAGGATTACCAACCAAATTATTCATATGCTGTATATTGCTTGTGACTGGTGTTCAGTTGATGTTCGCTTATCTTAAAAATGACATGGATATTTGGCTGGTAAACTGTTTTTCCTAAGCAAGACAATACTGTGCCAAGCAAATTTTTGTGCTTAGCACCTTCATGAAATTAGCCCAGAAACTCGACATCATGATCGGAGCCATATACGATTACGAGGGCTCTCTGGTGGCCCTGTCCCAGAACTTTCCCTCTTTCTCCGCGTCCAAAGTCCAGCCCGAGAGCCACGAAGAGTTCTTGAAGGTTTACTTCGAATGGATCTTCACTTATGGTGAACCGGTGACCTTGCCAACAACGCCTCCATGAAACAGGCCATCGAGACCCGGTATGTCAGTGATAGCCAAGTCGCTGATCCCGACTACCTAGATAACTTAACCCGGATCACAACCGACTGCACCCGGATTGCCCCCGCTGACGTCACGGCTCAGGTTCACCTACGGGAAGGCACAAAGGTCTATATGTACCAGATGACGCGTACACCAACCGTCTCTATGTATCATGTCTTTTTCCTCGGCCCCAAGTGGTTGGGTGTCGTCCACGCGGACGGACCTGCCCACCGTCTTCGGCGACACCTAAATTCCCGAGATCTTCTACAAAGAACAAGAAACCTCTACTTGAAGAAATGGTGATGTCCAACATTGTCATGAAGAACTGCACCAACTTTGCCAAGACGAGGTAAATGTATTTATCTTTGAAGGATTACTCCAGTGAATATTTTAGACACTAGTTTTCATTTAGCTGACATAAAGGAACTTAAAGGCAGAGATCACAATTTATTCCATTATTTACAAACTCCTGGAAAGTCTTCATTTGACAAATAAATCACAAAACCTTTTTTTAATTTAATAAGTAGTTAAATTTGAAATAAATAATGATAAATTCCTTTGATTTTCTGTGTATCATTCAAATTCAAATGTACAGCTGTGTTTATTTATTTATCGTTGCTCTTCGGAAGATGTTTACTTAAAATTATAACCTATGATAATGTCATGATTTAGACAAAAAGCCGCTGATCGTAACAGGTAAAAAGTAAATGAGTTGTCGATGTACCAGCGTTTTCTTCAAGTAATCATAGTTAGTCTCGCTTCCCTTGATACCCGAATAATTTTTTTCTTGTAAAAACAGTTACAATATTTTTCATATTCAGTCCCCCTAATGATGGCGTCATTCCCTACAGGCCGGAATATGACCTAGATCAGAAGCTATACAAGGATATCTCCGTCTACCTTCCCACCAGGAGCGGCGGTATCGGTCAAGACTATACGTCTCTTTCTGGACCAATGAAATCTTTAAACTCGTCTCTCCCTCGAACGGTTCGTATTATTCTGGCAGCTGTACCAGGTTTAATTTCATTTTGAGGCTCCTTTAATATAATTAGTGTCTCCAGCATTTACAATCACTTTGAAAGTCGCTTGTCTAAGGATTGCAACATTCACTGTATCAAATACATCGAACAATGGCCTGCATCTTTTGGTTCCCCCTGCTGTGATTTTTCCAGGGGGGGGGTTAAGCACTCAGCAGCAAACTAACAAACTATAACGGTGAAAAGGGGTCGATTCCGAGGTATTTATAACTGAAGTGGTGTTTTTCCAATATTGCTCTCCCTCTTTCTTTTCTTTCTTTCTTTTTTCTTTTCTTTTTTCGCTTTGTTTAGATTTCAATTTTCCGATTGATTTTTTTCCTCGCAACACCCATGATGGTACCTGATGCAGTACTGTATGTCGGTTTTTAGCCATTGCTTAAGTTTGTTTTTGCCACTTTTCTGCTTTTGTAACGGTTCATAGTCGCGGCTACATACTGTGGCCACCTCGGCTAGACAGCAAGCTGTGTTTTGAAGAGCTTGATTTAATATCCATGGAGTCAGCGGTTAATAACATTTATACCTGCTTTTTCTTGCACTCAAAGATCTGAGGGGAAGGGGTATTGTATTTGCGGCCTAAAAATAGTCATAATTATCTGTATTCCCAATTGGGCGCACTTATGAAGCGTTTGGGCATTCAAAATGGAACCCCCCCTCCAAAAAGTGTCCGTTTTGTTTTCATCAGCATAGAATCCCTTCCCTGCAGGATTGGTGGTACCTGATTCTACTTTGGCGCTTTCAATTCCGCAATTGCATAAGGGAACAGTTTGTAAAGACTGTGATTATCTCAAACCAGCACACATGCATGTAGACCTATGGACCATACTTACGGTTTCATCCTTCTCGAAATAAATATAGCCATGCAAGACACGGCATACAAACACAACCATTGGCCAGCAAACTGGTCGACATGTTGACAATTTTCCAAATTGAAATCATCCAGGACACGACCCAATCGATGTCTAGTTCTTGAATATCGACTTGCATCTGAGGCTCTTGCCTGGATGCGTCATTTAAGAAAAATGATGGGCAAAGCGTTTCTTCTACTAACAAGACTTTTCCGCACGGTTACCCTAAAATTTGGATCCTATCTTCACACGCCACTGTGTTTCTCTCGAGTTACATCACAAGGGGAGCTTTGTTTACTTGTAAATCACAATCCTTATCGAGGTCATCAGCGCCTTAACTTGAAAAAGATATCAAATGTTCTTATCTTGGTATTGACCTGTACCGGTATCTGTACGCCAAACACCCGCGGTTGCCAACAAAGAAATACGGTAAGCCGAAAGTCATTCTGCCGATGTTTTTGCCGTTCCTTGTTTCAGTTCAAAACTGGTTTGTGAGTTGGAAAACGAGTTCCAGCTTAGGCTTTTGTCTGGGAGCCTCATTAAAAAGCTTTCCTCCTATATTTCGGCTTCTAGTTCTCACAATTGTCTAAACGTATTCCAGCTTAACGCGCCACTGTTTTCCCACCACTTATATCACCAGTAGAGCTTTGTTTACTCATAAATTCAAGTCTTTATCGAGGTTATCAGCGCCTTAGTTTGAATATCGAATACTCTTGGTGAGGGATTGACCTCGATGTAAAAACTGTGCCAGCATCGTCACCGAACACCAGCAACAAAGAGGTGACTGTCATCTGCTGTTTTGTAGTTCGCTGTTTCAGTTGTGATCCGTCCAAATGATTAAAACCACCCCAGAGTGGTTATGATATATGGAAGCAGATACGGTATCAGACGAGTGTCAGAGCACGTGAAAGTTTGTTCAATTTTTGGACGCCGCGCTGTGTAGTTCACCATTTTTATCAAGCCACGCGTACGTAGGGTCCTTGGTGCGGTAGTCAGTGTACAGATTGGACGGGATGAATATGATCCGTTTGTGCGTTTTACTGGCTGGGGTCGCTGCTGTCCTCTCCAGGCCAACGGTGCGGCTACGTGAGGGCTGGATCGTAGGCGAGACCAAACCATTTAATACCGATGTGGACTTCTTGAACGTCAGTACGCAGGTCGACATTTACAAGGTAAAAGGCACTTCACAATAAACTTGGTGGGGGCTAGACGCAATAATGTTGGATTCCTTGAAACCCCCCCCCCCTTCTTACTTTTTGCACCCTTCCAATAGCAGTTAATCGTTCTCCAACAGTTTCCAAACTGAGTCCAGATTCAACGTGAACCGCGTGATAGAAATAGAAAGTCCGCAGATTTATGTGCTCAGCAAAAATCGGCTGTGGAACCAGTGTAAAGAACGATGTACATTTTATTAATTTTTGGCTGGTAGCCTGTTTATTCTAAACAAAGTTCTCTTCTGAGCAAATGATTGTGCAAAACAGTGCTATGGAGTTGGTTTCTCACTCTGTTGACTGGAAAAATGAACGTCAATCCTTTGCACCAGCCAAAGCAGTAATAATGAAAATTGGATCAATGATGTGATATCTAAATAACATTGATTTTCTAGAGTATCCCGTACGCCGAACCCCCAACTGGCTTGAACAGGTTCAAGCCACCAATCCGGAAGCGAGCATGGGACGGAGTCTTGTCGTGTCTGAGCTTCAAGCCGGCGTGCATGCAGACTTTCCCATCCTTGAGCGGCATCGACGAAGACTGTCTGTTCGTTCACGTCTACGTGCCTCACGATCTGGTAAGCGGGCTTTGACGATGCTTGGGCACTCGCGCTGCGGGGCCATTGCACGCATAAGTTTAGGAGCTAGATTTACTAAGTACGCACGACAAAGTTGTAGCCTTCCTCGCCTTGGCTGACGTCACATGCGCTCATTGGCAACGGTGCTCGTGGCTCCTTGTGGAAGATTACGTAGAAGACGACACGGCTGAATTAAGTGTTCCAAAGGTCCGAGGCACCGATGTTCTGTAAGCCATACTCCCCGCCGCACAAGGCACCAGCACCAATTTCATAGCACTGGCAAGCGACAGAGTCTCGTAATTTTTGTTGATGATATAAGTCGTGCCAAGCTGTGAACTACCGTCCAAGATATTTTCCCAAAATTGAAATTCTTGAAATGAATCACAAACTGTTTAAGATTAAACATGTCTTGTGCCACATTTGGTCTTTTCAAAGGCCTTCAAAATTTTTGCAAGCCTTCTTAAAATTTAGTTACTGCCCCCTTTCAGTTTTATTTTTAACAGAGAAAAAAGCCTAAAGAACTTTGAGATTCAAGCCCAGACGATACACACCATCTCCAAATTATTTTTCTATATCGTAAAGTGGGTTTTTATGAACTATTTCAAGCGAGGAATCGAACCTTTGCCCGTTTGAAGTATTTTGTCTGTTGGCACAGACTACCAATAGTGCTGCCTCGTGATATTGAATCTCAGTTGAAATACGGAATTGATAGCTTGTGCTTCAACTTTCTTTCTTCTGCAGCCCGATTATGCCGACGTCATGGTGTTTTTCCATGGGGGAGCCTACGTGTTTGGCTCGGGGTCCATGCCGGAGTACACAGGCTACCCTCTGGCGTCCGTCGGCGGAGTCATCCTGGTTACCGTCAACTATCGCCTGGGGCCCTTCGGATTCATGACAACCGGTCTGTAGGCTGAAGGATTACCTCATCTTCTTGAAAACGATAAAACCATTACCGGCACGGGTTGACTGTATGTTGACGTTGGCCCTCAGCAATGGGGAAAGAGCTGTACCAGTTACAGTGTTTGGAATGGCTATCAAGGGCCAGTCTTGTCCCCATCGGCTGCGTTTTGTTCCTTTACTAGGCGTAGTTGAAACTAACACGATAAAACAAGATCATAACTGTGGGAACGAGGTTGTGTAATGGTGCTTTTTGGTTGCACCGCTCGGCCAAATGTAAGCTACTGTCAGCCCATGCTATAGCGAGAATGTAAATGCCAGATTTAGAAACAGAGGCAAGTTCATAGGGCAGAGGTTTACTTAATGATTGAAATGATAGGTGTCGAGGAAGAAGTGGATTAAGCAAAGCAAAAATTGTACAGTAAATTAAGGACATTTTTGAAATAACGGAGCGGTTACCACGCATTGCAAATTTAAGGACTTCTCCTTTTCCTTTCCTTGTTAGGCTTCATACTTAACACACCAATGGATGGGGCCAGGGATTTATTTAAGCTAGGAAAATGTTGCTATCTAATTTTGTTACTTTCACAGGCAACAATGACCTCCCAGCGAATGTGGGTTTGCTGGATCAATTGATGGCGCTAGAGTGGGTCCGAGACAACATCAAGAGTGAGTGCTATATTGCTTTGTCTGTCGAATCTTCAGTAATTGGTTGGAAAATTAGCACCCACAAAAGGTGTGAAAAGTATAAGCCAAAACGGTTTAAATGGAAGTGACTCTGTAAAATGCGTGTCGAACTACGGTCGAATAGACTTCGCTATACAGTCGTCGATAAGAAGGGCTACTTACATGTCCCATCCTTAGGCGTTGTTTGTCGACTCAAGATCTTATCGGTAATTTTCGGGCTGCTAGTTTAGTTCCAGCTATTAGAACTGTACACTGTAATATTTTACTGTTAAATGTTTTGTATTGTCACGACTTCAAGGCTAGACGTACTGTTGAATTTCTGCTTCGACTTTTCTTCTTCTGCTTCAGGTTTTGGGGGCGATCCTGACAAAGTGACCATTTTCGGCGAGAGTGCAGGGGCTACCAGCGTGGGTCTACATCTGCTCTCCAAGCGGAGTGTCGGTCTCTTCCGTAGAGTGATTATGCAGGTAAATATCTGGTCTCAGGTCGGATATGCTGACAATGGTTATTGGGCTACATGCTTCAAAATAGCACATTACTTTGGAATTATCGCATGGGTGTGTTAAAAGTTTCACGGGTAACTCTGCATTTTAGAGTACCGAAGTGCGGCGTCATTTTGAACCGAGAAGAGCAGTGCAAACGAATCGAGGACGCATGCGTGTTGGTTTGCAGGCTGGTTTTCTCGGTAATGTCTTTTACACACATAACTGTGCGTGTATTGACGTACATGTATTCACTTCGGCACTCTACGCTGGTCGATTTGATTTTCATAGTGAAGTAGACAAGCCGTTTGGAATCAGAGTCAGCGGAAGTTCTGGTTTTCAAAGAATATCATTTCTTTGGGCTATTCTTCATCGAAAATATTGAGTGACAAAAATATGAATGATTAGACAGACAGCTTTTGGTTGGAACGGTACCCCATGGCATACGCAACTGTTCATATGATACACCTGCGCATGTTGTTTTGGGCAGAGTGGTGTCCCCACGACCATTTTCGCTTACCGTCGCGACGTAAAGGAAGTAATTCAAGAAACGGGGCTCATTGCGGCCTCTGTAGGCTGCTCCAACCACACTTCTTCTGAGATGGTACTGTGCATGAAAAGCGTCCCCGCCAGGGAACTACTGATTAAGGCCTTCCAGGTACGTAAAAAATTATCTTCTCGTGGTGAGTATGGGTCTGCGTAGTTGAACATGCTAAAATACAGGCCTTCTTGAACACGTGCGAGGTACGTGAATGCGAACAGTTCGGGGGGGAGGGCTGAAACTGAAGGCTCTCAGAGTTACTGCTAAATTAATGTCTGTGTCAAAGGCCTAAATCTTGCTCGTCGAGACACATTTAAAAAGCAGCCTAAACAATGTTTGATGGGGCTATGTGTGTTGCATTCCTAGACGACAATTTAGCTACCGGTAGCACTAGCACCAAATTGACAGGGTGGTATTTTAAAATGTTATTCGTCAAGTTTGGAACAGTTTCATTTTCATGCCCATTCACTGATTTATATTATCAAAAGAGCAAGTGTGCCTTCCAGTTTTATTGTCGGTCATTGATGCCATTATTTTACAAATATGATCCAACGTCTTTTTCTATTAGTTCTTTCAAATTGGATCCTTGAAGGATTATTATCGAAATGTGACATTCTTTTTTAAAGTTATAATTATGATGCACAGGTGACCATTTCTTTCCAACCTGTGGTGGATGGTTTCTTCCTACGCGACCGGCCAGAGACTTTGCTCGTGAACGGCGACTTTCCTAACAAAGTCGATGTTCTCCTGGGTACCTTAGCAGATGAAGGCGCCACCTACGCCCTCGTGGTCGACATGAGCGCCTACAACTCAGCGACACCTCCTCACATGAACAGGACCAAGTTTCTTCAGGCGATACCCAGATACCTCGCCGATGCCGACACGTCGGCCGTCTACCAAGCCCTGGACGCGGTCTATGCCAACCCGGACCAGCTGCAAGACCCAGACGCCAACTACCTGGAGAACTTCGTCAGGATAACCACCGATCAGAGTTGGATAGCACCTGCAGACTGGACGGCTAAGGCGCACCTGCAGGCTGGCTCCAACGTGTTCATGTATTACATGACCCACCGGCCAACGGTGTCTGTCATGGACGTGTTCAACCTCGGTCCAGGGTGGATGGGAGCTGCCCACGCCGAGGATCTCCCTTATGTTTTCGGCAACGCCTGGGCTGAGGAGCTGTTTTACAAGACCAAGATTCCTGAAGATAGAGAAAAAGAACTCGCTGCCAAGGTCATGACATATTGGGCAAACTTTGCTAAGACTGGGTAAATACATGTACTTTGTTTGGTATTCGCAAAAGGTGAAATTACCCATGCATTCAAGACTCGGAGAAGTTTTGACAAAGGCAACCCTGTAGATGGGTCATTCCATGAAGTTCGGGAACAGTTTGTGACGGCGTCCCATGTTACATCGGTAACTTTTATTGCCCTTTATTTTCACATTACAACAGATTAAGCCATTATTATTCAGCAAAGATGAAGCATGCCACTACAAAAACCTAGCAAGATTTAGAACAATGTCAATTTAGAATCCCCATGTAGGGAAAAAAGATGTTTATTTTCACTGAGGTAACAAGGGACGCCGCCACAAACTGGGCCCGAACTTTGTGGAATGACCCAGATATGATTTTTTGTTTTTGGAAAAATGTTTTGAAACAGACATCAAAAAGTATATATTTATTCTTGTGGAACAGAAATCACTTTCTTAATATAATAGTGTACTCAAAGGAGAATATAGGAAAAGGACATTCATTAAACTGAAATTTACAGAAAGGCCTCGCAATGAAATAGGATGCACAGGCGATTATAGTAATTTTACTCGCAATTCAGAGCCACGCACATTAAAGTCTACCGCTTGGTGGCGCTCTCTAACCGACCCGTAATAAATTTCAAGGTCCAAGTATAACTCCTCCATTACCCAACATAGCAACATGTGAAAAGACTCAAGCTGCATAAATGTCAAGGAGATAGTTTTGTACGTCAAACGCATCACAAAATGAAACTCTTCAACTGTTATCGTTGGACCTTGCTATTATGTTTAAGAATCCAACAGAAAATGGGAACGAACCGACATTTTCTTCCTAACATTTTGACATCCTACTTTTACAAGTAGCACCATTGCTGATGGAGAAGTGGTCATCTGGAGGCAAAAGAACACAGATTCCATTCTTGAACTGAGTCCAACACCCATGAAATAAAAATGTGTACAATTTAACAAAACCGCTGCTAACTTTGACAGGTTGAATTTGCCTATAAAATCGCTATATTAGTCAGCTTAACTTTGGCAGGTTGTGCCAATTGGATGCAATTTCTTTTTTGAAGCACGAAGGACAAAATCCGAGGGAGATATTTGAAGTGGGTTAATTTGAAATGTATACAAAAGATTTTATCTTAACCAAAGTAGCATGATGACCTGTATTGAGCCTTTAAACACGGCAGCTTGCTGGAATGCAAACAATGAACTTTGAGTCCCACTTTCATCCATCATTTTTGAACAATTTTCAACCTATCACTTGAGATGTGCTCAACTCCTTGTTTTGCTGTTTACTCTCGACCCACCACACCGACACCCTATTTTCATCTCTTCCCCCCCTCCGTCCAGAGATCCTAATGGCCCAGGCCTCCCTACCTGGCCAAGATACACGATGCCTGACCAGCGATACAAGGAGATCTCGCTCGACCTGGGAAATGGGCGAGGTCTGCGACAGAACCACTGCCACTTCTGGAATGAGTACGTCCCTAGGCTCCTGACGTTGTTTGGTGAGTTGCCCCGTATTGCAAGGTGCCCTACCTTGAGAAGCCACTAAACCCTCAACGAGCGGGGGTCAGAATACGTCCCCGTGATATTTTATAAGATCTCCTCACTGTGCATTTTTTTATCCAGTGCTAAGCTTTCAGGAGTTTTTCAGTAATGTCAAATGACTGCTTAAAATGACCGTAGCTAAAACAACAGCAGCAACAGCAGCAACAACAAAAAAACATGTTGAAAATTTACATGTATAAATGAAATACTATTGTAAAAAGAGGTTGGGGGACAGCTGAGTTCTCGGAGAAGTGGGGAATCAAATACCAAGTAGTTACTGCAAACAACTTTCATCCTACAAATACGCCGGATCGGCTTTGTCTATGTAACTTTCGGCTAAGACTCGGTTTGGTTTGAGCATGCACATCATAATGGCTGCGCATGTTTGGACAGGTTACTCATTGGAATTTCTCAAGGTCCTCAGATTCTAAAAAAAGAATTTCGACAAACATACATTTCGTATTTTCTGATGCGAATTGTGTGTTCCGTAGACTTTATCGAGTACGGAGTAGCAGGCTACGTTACCAATGAATGAAATTCAGAATACTGATAAAGATATCGAAGGCATAATTTAAGACAGCCTGGACATTTTTTTTTAAGAAATACAATGAATTTTACGACTATCATGTACCATCAGAGAATATTACATTCTCTTCATTCACAGCGTCCAGTCCATTTTTTCTTCATTCATATGCTGCACTGACGGAATTAATAAGTTTTAATTTTTCCGACAGGTCCGGATGAAAAAACGTTTACCGATTACGAGTACGAGACCAAGCGGTGGAGAGAGAGCGACATGCCGGCTTGGATGGCCTCACTAAACGCACTTAAATCATGAGACGCTGTTAAAGAAAATTATGGGGTCACATGCACTCAACTGCATATTGACTCATTTTTTGAAAATGTTCTTCTACGCTTCGGCCAGTTACAAAAATACCTCTTTTTCTGTGAAATTGACTCAAGTCTGCAGTGTGTCAATACTGAAAACCTCATAGGCAGCTGTAACTGTCCAGCTGGAAGTGCCAGCATTTTAGAAATGGTTAGGTTGCAGTGCCATTTCAAAAATGTTAACACTTTGGGAAGAGCTCGAGGTTAATGTCAGTTCTTTTACGGAGGAAAAAATTGGACAGCCATTTGTAGGGAAAAAAAATAACAATTTACCCCCCCCCACCTGGATACGCTAATGATAGACAGTACATGTGTAATCACAAGGGTAAAACTGTTGACACGTTAACATATATGGTGTTAAACATTGCGAAAGTTTAACAAGTAGCATATTAAAGAACACTAAAAATGTTTATGGATGACAGGCAAAGATAACGTCATAAAAAGGTTTAGTGCTAGACAAGCAACATTTATTTAGGATTTTCAGAGGTACAAAGATGTACTATTATGATCGACCCATGTATTTTTGGTATTTTTACTGAATTTTTGGTTATGGTCATTGGTGGTACATTTAGAGTGTAGCCACAATGAATTTGCTGTATGGAAATTTCAGTGGCACGTGAACGATTTGTCTATTTTGTGAGATGTCCAGATTCATTATGGAAATATCGTTTCTCTCTTAAACGTCAAAGGGAAACCTTGGAATTGTAAGTAGGCGCGATGAACTGCTTACAAAATACCCCCCCTGTGGATGTCTTTGTCAAGGGTCCCTTTTCAGAATAAACATTAGTTTTGTCGTGGATACTTTGTGTCTTAAATAAGTTATTGGTCAAACTGAAATCGAAAAACCGTTTCACTGGCTCTGGGTGGAGTATGTATCGGACGGGACAAGATACAAGAAGGCAGTATGTCTTCGTGTCCTGTCTCTTTGTTCCCGTGAGGGTTATTTTGATCGTCCTACTCGGCTTACGTAACGGTGTTTATCTAACGACAAGTCTACGACAAGGCAAGTTTGCATGGGACAGTCTTTGAATTGTGACGTGATATTCCTATCATTTTTTTTGCCAAATCGTCCATATCACTGAGACGCCCGGTTGTTTGTACTCGATCAAGTTTGCAGTTTGTGCTTGCCGCACATGCGGATAGTTCCAAAATAGTTCTTTTGTATGCTGGCAAAAGGGATCGCTTTATAGGGTTTCCTTCATTTCTTATACTTGTCAAAATGGCTGGTAAAGACTTCGCAAGAGCCTTTTTCAGCCTCCTCACGTTAGGTTTGCTCGTGGCCTTATCGGCTGCACAAGGGAGCCCAACAGTCACCGTACAACAAGGCATTCTTGTCGGCACCACTGAGACTTTCCAGGAGTCCCAGTTCATCAACGTGAACAAGACCATCGATGTCTTCAAGGGGATACCGTTCGCTGAGCCGCCTGTGGGGCAGCTGCGATTCAGGCCCCCGGTGGCTAAGGGGCCGTGGGACGGTACGTACGACGCCACGTACTTCCGAGACGCCTGCGTGCAGGACGCGGTACTGCTGCACGGTGCACCGACGAGCGAAGACTGCCTTTATCTCAATATATTTGCACCGAAAACTGCTGTGGTTAGTAATATTTAAGCACTTTACAGGCCTATAGGACAGTGGCGTAGCTAGGATGAGTGGGGGGTGTCAAAGGGATAGAGAGGTCAAAGGGGGCATTGGGAATGTGTGGAGGGGCACGTGCCCCCAGCCCCCCGGCTACGCCACTGCAATAGGATCATTTACAAATAAATCAGTTTTGTGCCTCAAAATTCCGAAAATGCTTTTATGAAATCATGAAATCTATTGTTGAGGTCTTATGAGTAACCACCTGACCGCTGTCCAGCAGTCTCGAGCAACAAAGTCAACCGACAGAAGCACACGTTTTATAACATACCGCCTCGAGCAGAAGCACTCCTTCATCAGTTGAAAAAAAATCATTTTCTCGGTAGTGATTCGACCGTAACCCGTGCATTTCCTAGTCGTTCGTGAACCACCGAAGTTCAGTTCCGACCGAAGGAGCCTCCGCTGCTAAGAAAATAGCGGCCTTCCAAGGGGAGGGTGGCAAGTTGTCTCTTATCGGATACATCTTGCCATTTTTGAAGGAATTGTCCCCTCTCTCGGGGAGGTTGAGGGTCCTTAGATTCTTTCATTGGTGAATAATTGGACAGTTATTCTGTGGAAAAATTCTTCCCTTGACTCAAGACGGATGGTAGCCTATCACCCAGCTTTTCAGGCGCTGCTTGGCTGATACTGTTTTTCATTGGAACTCTTTATGCCTATACCCCGAGTTCGCTTTTTCGAGCCATGGCTTTGCATCTGTTACAGCTGGGCTGCGGCAGGTTACATCACAAGAAGAGTGCCTACATACAAGCCGATGACTGGCGGCTGTATAAGTACATGCAGTAGTGAGTCATGTGTCCCTATCAGTTTGAGTCGCGAGCTGAACCAAGAGAGGGCGCAGTTTTCTTAGCAACGGAGGCTCCTTTTATGAAATGTACGCTTTACGGTCGCATTTCGCTACTATAACAAAATGAGTACTCCCGACCAATATGACTCTTATCAAACGACGAGGGGGTGCTTCTGCTCGAGGTGGATAGTACAGGCTTTTGTGCACAGGTTAAGCACAAACTTAGATCATCTAGAAAGCAGTGTATCGTGATGGAAACGATCTACATGATGTTGTTCGGTGGCGAAGTTTTGGGGCTATGAGTGCCATAGGACGCAACTTGCTGGTTATTGATCCGTTAGTCAGGATGTGTGGAGAAACTAAGTCTACACCAATCAATGAACAAATGAGGTTTCTGTTGACTTCACCTATATCATCAGTTTCAGAAACCTGTCTCCTTTTCACAGCCAGGGGGCGCTGCTGTCATGGTCTGGATACACGGCGGTGGTTTCGTCAGAGGGTCTGCCGTGGAAACAGCTTATAGCGGACAGCGATTGGTTGCAGTAGGTGATGTCATCGTCGTCAGTATTAATTATCGTCTGAACGTATTTGGCTTCCTAACTACAGGTATATGCAGAACAGAATGCTCTGTAAAAAGCTAATGTACCTGCCGGAAAACACCATTCATTTATACTTCCAGCGAAAAGATTACAGCAGAGAGATCTGCTAAAAGTTAGTTCATTAACAACGAAACTCTCAAATATTTGAATATCACGCGTCGGGACGACCAATGATCCTTGATACGGCCTCAATTAATAACAAGTTAAGGCTTAAGTGAAATCATGAACAAAAGGTTTCCGAGTCCCTTTTTTTTCACTCACAAAGCATATAACCTGAAAAGGGGCGATATAAAATTTGTCTGAAAGAGTTTATCTACTTTGGTAACGCACTGCAAGTTGAGACGTGTTTGAAAAGTGGCATATCCAGCGCCGTGGAGGTAGGAGGGGACATGTTGTCACGGGAATATTGAAAGCGCCATCATTCTAGAAATGGTACTACCATGGCCCTTTAAGGGGTAGCGCTTTTTTACAGATGGAAAAATTAGATCGTCGTTTATGAAAAAGTCAATTTTGCCGCCTTGGACGCAAAACGTGGATTTGATTTGAGTAGCGTGTTGGTTTTCATTTTAGATTGTGAAATGGATCTTTGTTAACTTTCATATCAGTAGATCACGATAATACCTTTTCTTTACATCTCCTGAGGAGGAAGCCATGCTCAGGGCTGACGCTGCGGCGAAATGCATTATGAAGTTTGATGTACTCGTACATTTTATGTTCCCATAATTCACAGGTGATGAGACTTTGCCGGGCAACCTTGGACTCCTGGATCAAGTCAAAGCGTTGGAGTGGATCCAAGAGAACATTGGTGGTGAGTCACAACATCTACTGTAGGCAGAAAAAAAATTAAAAAATGTTTTAAATTAACACATGGAATCTCTAGTTATCGAATTCGAGAAGCATTTTTTTTCAAATCACTGGCCGTGGTTTCACCTTGGCCATTTGAATCTGTAATATAACCATCTTTCCGGTGAAAAATTTATGAAAATTCTCCAAGATGAGGCTTCATATAATGCAATTTGATTGAACTAGCAACGTTCTTCGGTCAAAGAGCGGCCTCGTGGACGAGTCAGCTTAACATGTCCAATGGCATTCGTCATTCCAGTCTAAAGACCAGTTTGAAATGGCAAAAACGCCGGAAAGGTTTCTTCAAGACTTATTTCAATAGCTTGACTTGATTTGATTTGTTAGGTTTGTTGTGGACTTGCACTTTCCATTCTTTGCAGGAGTCTCATTATGATAATGATGATGCGGAATTCTGAGAAATCCCGGGGTATAGCGGAAAGAATTTTGTCACCATTCCTGTTGTTAGACCTGTTTGTTTATGTGAAGCCTTCGGCGGTGACACCAACCGTATCACCATCTTTGGCGAGAGTGCAGGATCGTTCAGTGTCAATTTTCATATATTGTCCCAACGTTCTCAGGGCCTGTTCCACCAGGCCATACAACAAGTGAGTATCATTTTGTACCATTACTGACAAACTAGTTTCAGTTACTAAAATGGGACCAATACGGGCGATTGACAATTATGCTTCTCAAAGAGTTTGCAACGCGTTGGAAAATCACAGCGCGCGAAATTTGTTGACCCTTTCCAAACGCAGATTGGGTCGACAAATTTCGCGTATTGTGATTGGTCAACGCGTTGCAAACTCTTGGAGGCGCACTTTTGTGAACGCCCGTATTGAGACTTGGGGAATAAAATATCTGTAAAACAGTCGAAATCTCTATAGTATTTTGTGCCCTTCGATGTTTGGAGTATTCATGTTTTAGTTCTTTCGGTCCCATGCGTACAAATAGCGGTTATGCACGACAGCCATCTTTCCGGTCAGTGCTTTTTTGTTATGGGGGATATGCACAAAAAGTCTACTTGTCACGTGTATCCTTACGGAACAAAAACACTGACCGGGAAGATGGCTGCCTTGCAGAACCTCTATAGATACTCATTCAACTCCCCATCACCATAGTAACGCAGAGAGAATTAAGAATGTTCAAGACTCGGTGTCATTGCTAAACAGAAGAAAAAAACAGACATGTAGTGTAAAATCGATCAGTAGCCGTCCTTGAGTACGTAACAAAGCGCTGCTGTCAATCCTCCAACGGTGGCAGTCTGGTACATTTGATGGAATTTTCTTTTTCTCTCTACTAAATGTGCAAAATTGTTAAACTTTTTCTTTCTAACTCCTGATTACGGCCGACTGGAATAAAATGTGGCACGCGTGCAATTAATTTTTTTTTCACAGTGCGGCTGCACCATGCGTTGGGTTGAATAATTTAATGACACGTGATGGATGATCCACCAATCATACTGACAGGGATTTATTAATTTTTTTAAGTTATGAATACAATTTTAACAATAGCTATTTGAACTTTAAACCTAAACAGGAGAAGAAAACGACCACTTAAAAGATGAGCCTTGTCACTTGTAAAGCTTTACATTTTAATATGGACCTAGGCCCTATGTGGAATTGATGTAGGTGTATGTGGAATTGATGCAGGTGTATGTGGAATTGATGTAGGTGTATGTGGAATTGATGCAGGTGTATGTGGAATTGATGTAGGTGTATGTGGAATTGATGTAGGTGTATGTGGAATTGATGTAGGTGTATGTGGAATTGATGTAGGTGTATGTGGAATTGATGTAGGTGTATGTGGAATTGATGTAGGTGGGTGTCCTTCTAAATCTGGTTGATAAGACTAATGCATTTTGGTGGGAAATCTTTTTCAGAGCGGAACAGTGTTTTCACCACTTGCATTTTCCGAAGACACAGCTATGCTTCGTAGCCAGGCGTTTCGGATCGGGGTGGCGCGGCGCTGGACTGCAGTGCCTCTAGCAGTGTGGCTCTGGTGAATTGCATGAGAGAAAAGAACACGTCAGCACTCTTCGCTGAAACCGGCCCGGTAAAGATTCCTTCCAACATTCATACGTTTTAAAAATGCCACTGTTACAATACACATTACATATATTTTGCCGTTAGAGAAATAAGGCACCTGTGTGTGATATTTATGATTTCATTGATTTGTCATTGTTGCTCTCTGTTCACTCAAGGGTATGCTTCAATCAACTTTCCGTTGGACCGCGGTTGTTGATGGGACTTTTCTGGTGGACACGCCGGCCAATCTCTACGCTACTGGTCGGACCAATCACGTGGAACTTCTCATTGGCACCAACAAAGATGAAGGCACGCCAGCAATCGCGTTCAGTCCACGCTTTGCGAGCTACGCGACCTCCGATGTACCCCCGACCCTCAGCGCACAGGATTTCGACGAACTCGTTTCCGGGGAACTCTCAAGTTTCCTGGGTAACTCAGGATTCACAGAGGAGTTTACTTCTGCAGGCCTTGCACTTTTTAAAACTTAACGTAACAAACTTGATCACAATTTCGTAGTCAGTTTTTGTCCGTCGAAGTGGCTAAAATGTAACCGCAGGGCGCTTTGATAGACTATTAACAGTTGCGTAAATTTGTGGCTGACACTGGGCGGAGATGGGGGGGGGTAACTTAAATACGAGCGATTCACAATAGTGCGCCTTCGAGAGTTTGCAAAGCGTTGGCCAATCACAACGCGCTAAATCTGTCGATCCTTTTGAAACGCACATTAGGTCCACAGTCTGGTTCCTTGCCCAAAGATTCCATGACCGCTCTTGATAAAAAAGTAGGGACAGGCATCACCCACGGATATTAATAAATACATGTACAACGCAAGGGTCAGGGCTCACAAGTTGAGAGCCCAAGTATTTTTTATTTCATCCGTGGCAACATCTCAAAAATGAGGCTTTTCCCATCCAGTGGGCAATAATACCGCAAGTGGATCCCCACTGAGAGCATGTTTCAGGCACAAAGCCTGCAGTGGTCGAAGAAAGTTACAATCTGCATTTCGCCTGGCATTTCGGCCAAGGTGACTTTTCGATTTTCGAATATTGTACGATCAACAGCTGCGTTTAGAATACGGGAGTTTAAGTTCAACAGCTAGTACACCTACCTGACCGGGAATAACCAAACATCAACGGTACCATCCGAACATGCCGAATATTGACAGGACGACTTTGGAATATTTCGGCTATTTCAGGAAAACTGGAGGAATTTCTCCAGTCTTGGTCACGTGGACATTGGGTGATACCGGACCCTTGATTCGTAGAGTAGTCAGAATCATTGGGTCTGGTATCCAGACTTCTTAGGTCGATAGATTTCGCACATTGTGATTGGCCATCGTTTGGCAAACGTTTGGAGGAGCACCGGAAATTTGAAAATTGGCAGCAGGCGCTGTCTATCACGTAACCCTTCACATAAAAATGGCGCATTTGAACCTTTTGTATATTTTCTCTCCTTTTCAGGACTTCTGAATATGAGTCGAAAAAATCTCACCATAAAAAGTATGGGGGCAGTTATCCAATTGATAGCCCACCCCTAGTCAAAAAGTGTGTGTTGGGGGGGGTATATCTCTGTGTCCCGGGGATTGACGCCCCTGCATATAAAAATCATCGTTGCAAGGTATCATGCAACTGACACGGATTTGAAACGATAAATAGATATGTGCACGATGGCGTTGATTTGGTAAGAAAAAAACAACAGTGTTATAGATGATCTCCACCTCTATTCTTTAAATCTACAGGCCTACTTCTGATTCCGTACAATTTCAAGAGAAATTTCAGCTCCTCTTACGTGCAATTTTTCAACCATTTTTGGACCCATTTTCAGGTGGAGACAATGAGCAACTTCAGAACGCTATTTGGATGCAGTACATAGACTGGTCCACAGCTGACTCCGCCGATCATGATTACTTTAGATCGTTCGTGGAATGTGAGACAGATTTCGGCATGGCCTGCGGAACCGACCGTGTTGCGCGCTTCCATTCCCAGGGGGGCGACAGCGTCTTCTTGTATCAGATGACACACGTGCCGTCAGTATCCTTCCTCAGACTTCTCTTTGGAGCCTCTCCACGCTGGCTGGGTAGTACCCACGCCGAAGATCTCTCGTTTGTCTTCGGCCTTCCCTTTGCTCCGGAAACAGAGATGTTATATTCCAATTTCACAGATGATGAAAGGGCACTGTCGGTCAAGTTCATGCAGTTTTGGACCACTTTTGCCAAGACAGGGTGAGTTGACTTTGACAAAAGCTGTCACATTTTCAGTAAAACTAAATTTGGGGTTGAAACAGAGCTAAACAATAAATTATGCGAGTTATATTGCAAAAAACTGACATGTAATCCTGAATTAAAACCGAAAGTTAAAATTTCAGGAAACTTTTCACTGAGTTTAAGCGTTCACATCAAAATGTCACGGGACCGTTTTTATCAACCTTAGTACATGTACCGTAAAATGAGATTGTTATCATCGGTGGACCTTTGATTCTTTCCTAAAATCGTATTTCCAATGCTCCTTTCTGTGGAGAAAAATATGGTCCAAGACTTGGTCAAGCGTCCTCTGCTCTCAGATAGAAATCCCAGTGCGAATGCTACTAGCTCGTCCTCTGCGTCTGAGCGAGATTTCTGGCCTCGGTTCACCGTCCCTGAATTGGAGTACAAGGTGCTCAGCTTGAATCTGACCACATCCAGAGCACTCAAGAGTGACCAGTGTTACTTCTGGAACACCTACGTACCGCAACTCAGGACCATGTTAGGTAAAGAAAGGATATTAAGCTAAGCCTGACTGAAATGACAGTACACCGCAAGGCTGAGAAAGAGTGGATGAGTAACTAATCATGTTTGCCTTTTTTCGGTCTTATGTTTTCAGCTGATCTGGACGTTGCGGAGCGCGAATGGAGACAAGCCTTCAGTACCTGGAAGTACACGGACATGGCAGATTGGAGGAAGGAATTCAGCGAGTACAAAGCAACTAATGTGAATTAATTGCACATCAACTGACAAAGCAGTGCATTGACCTGTGTCGTATGAGATTATCATTAAGGCCAAGTTTAGTTTCAACGCAAACTGGTTATTTTAAGTGAGTGGATAAATTGTTTCACTCTTTCCTCTTTCGTTTGAAAGGACTTTGGGCTGTTTCTAATAAATCCTCTTTGAAAATACCCACTTTGTTCTGTTAATTAAACGATTGCTGTCAGGTTTCCTTTTGCTATTTTCAGTGCACGAAGAAGCCTTTTTTGATATTTTATGCTCTTGAAAGTTTGCCTATTAATTTTATGAGTAAAAGTGTGATGTCATCACGAAAGGAACCTCATCGGTACAACTACATAGATTTCGGTATAAAGGTTTCTGCTTTTGACAACGTTTCCCTTCTTGAGTGATTTGTCACTGTTTAGTGCATGGCCAAGGGCCAGTAAGCCAATTAACTGTTGGCACAAATGCTTTTTAATGGGCTAATTTTGGGTAAACAATTCGTAAAGAAAAAGAAACCTGTCTAGTGAAATAGCGTCATAACAACGCCCCGCTTAGGTTAGAAACAATTGCACATTACATTTTTATGAAACTACATTTCGTGTTTGCTTAGTTACAAAATCATGAGGTGATCAAGCGATATTAATTTATGGTTTGATGACGCCACAGACGTTGGATATTTTCCACGTGATACAGTAGTTAGTATTATTTTTGTGTCGAGTGTGATGTGAATTAAATGAAGAAAATGAAGAAAATTGATCATCTTGAAATTCTCCCTACAATGTTATCTGGGATCATTGTTTTCACACTTCACAACTGCAGGTGTTTTTGGTTCTTGTGCATGAAAGCTACATGGCAAGTAAAATAATTTTAAACTGTCTTTTAGATGTACTGACTCTGATCATGACGGCATCACCCATTGCACTGTCTTCATTTAATATGTCACATTGTACTTGAGGGATCATGCGGTTTTTATTTTCGTGTGAATTTGTATGAAGTGAAATCTTTCTCTATTCTCATTGTCAAGACCTATACTAGATAATCTGTACAGTTCGGTTAGGATGACATTCCTTAGTCAAACTATTTTTGGACATATTATGTTCGCCCCTTCTCCACCCAGTTCCCGACGTTTCATTGTGCTATGCCAACAAAAAGCAAACGAAGTCTTTAATTCGCTGCTGTAAGCTAACAGTTACTAATCTCAGCGTTCGGTATGAACCAGGAACAGACGCGAATCCAACTGTTATCCCCCAAAGGGGGGTAGGTCCCCCAAACGAAGGTGAAACTTGAACGTACCAACTTTTTTTCTCATCTGGCTGAAATGACCAGTAAAGAGCACAAGAAAGGTACAAAATGGGGCCACCGGCAACACCTTCCCCCCGTCCGTTACCACCAGGGCACTTGTCCCTTCGGGGACTCTCCATTATGACCCCCATCGACCGACATGACTTGACAAAACTTTCGCTACTGAACAAACACGTGAATATTCATGTTGCCTTTAGAACCGGTCGACAAACATTCCAATGGTTAATATTTGCCCGAGGGTTAGAAATCGATGATGCATTCTCCGTTCCACAAAATACGTCCTGGCGCTCAGTTTCTGAATGGCCTCTCGCGAAAGTGGTCGCCTTACTAATCTCTCGGCAATCATGAGTTCCTTGCAATTGGGGATACGGGCGCTGGTCGCTCTCTGTACGTTTGTGGCCCTGTCGGGTGCTCAAGATCATCCCACTGTTACCGTACAACAAGGGGTTCTGGTTGGAACAACCGAGACCTTCCAGGAGTCCCGGTTCATCAACGTGAACAAGGACGTCGATGTCTTCAAAGGGATACCGTTCGCTGAGCCGCCCGTGGGGCCTCTGCGATTCAGGCATCCGGTGGCTAAAGAGCCATGGGACGGTACTTACAACGCCACGTACTTCAGAGATGCTTGTATTCAGGACCCGGCGCAGTTATTCGGTGCATCAAGCAGTGAAGACTGCCTTCATCTCAATATCTATGCACCGAAACCAGCCGTGGTGAGTACTTCTGCTTTCAGGCCAGTGATCATTCTAGAACATGAATAATAATAACAAATAATAAAAAAGCAAACATATTACCCCATAAAGACATTAAAACTTAGCATTAAAAAAGACAGGGCTAAGAAAAACACAGTGAAAGGCTGCCTCAAAGACCAAAAAAGGGAATTCAAACACTGTCGCCAAAAGGGCGTGTCTCTCCATAATGTCCCCTCGTAACCAGCAACACAAACAAAGAACAACTTAAGATCAGGCCCTGCTACCCTTAGGCTGGATGCCGACTTCCTTTATAGACTTAAATGTTAATGCTCTTTGTGGTCACGACGCCTAGTTACCTAGCAGAGAAGATTGCTGAAACCAGTTAAAAGACAAACAGGTGGCATGATATTTTTCTTTGCTAGCCTCACTTTTGCTAAGTGGTTTTGCTTTCTTTACAGAGCAGATTTGAGTGCAGTAATGCAATACAATGAAACTTGCCCAAGGAGCGCTTGACTTAAACAGCGATTAATATTCATTCTCACTGTTATCTTTTCCAATGGACCTCTTTTGTCGGGCAACATATTTACATTTTAAAGAAAAAGTTTCTCATAAGTGACATAGAAGAAAAACTTCGGTAAGGTTCATCTACAAAATGGTTTTTTTTTTGGTGCTGGAAACTTGTCTCTTTTTTCACAGCCAGGTGGCGCTGCTGTTATGGTCTGGATACACGGCGGAGGTTTCACTGCGGGATCTGCTGTCCTGGCAACTTATTCGGGGCTACCATTGGTTTCTGTTGGTGATGTCATTGTCGTCACCATTAATTATCGTCTGAACGTATTTGGTTTTCTGACAACAGGTATGCCTCGGAATCGTCATTTAGACTGAATAAGATTAAAATGTCAGAGGAAGAAAATTGTTGTGTTTTCTTTCGATTTGATCATAGAGGGCACATTGAAAATCATTTTCATGTGTGCATGTTCTTCATCGGTGTCCTGCTGATGATTTCTTTGACAGAAATAAAAGTGCGAAAATCTCCTAAATCTACTATTTGATTTATGACAAATAGGTATTGTTATGAATGTCTATTATTCACAGGTGGTGAGGCTTTGCCAGGCAACCTTGGGCTCCTGGATCAAGTCAAAGCGTTGGAGTGGATCAAAGAGAACATTGGTGGTGAGTCCGAAATCCAATTTGAAGGCCAGTAAAATGGCTCGAGTGGTCTCTGTTATCTGGCTTCGGCTTAAAATGACATGAACGTGCATGCTTTGGGGAGGCCTCCGAAATGCTCACTGACGTGCCTCATTTTTTTTTCAAGCCGTCTGGCACAGTTATAATGACAGCAAGAGACTGCTCTGGTAGGAATTAACTGTCACGAGTTTGCGTCCTTAACCCATTCGCCACTTGAATTCAAGGGCCATATTCCAAATCTGGGCTTATTGTAGTTTTCTATTACACCAGCCAAGGAATCGTACTTACATTTATTGACAGATACATTACCGCAAAACAGATCTTAATTCTGGGGGTTTCAGTCCACGAGGCTCAGTAACGATGGTGCTAGCGTTAGGCCGGGGGAACAACGGTAGGCATTGGAAAGAAGATTCTATCGTCTTTTTCTATCTCTTCCTACAGCCTTTGGCGGAGACAGCAACCGTATCACCATCTTCGGTGAGAGCGCTGGAGCTGCCAGCGTTAGTTATCACCTACTCTCCTCGCACTCCAATGGTCTTTTCAACCGAGCTGTACTACAGGTGAGCTTCCTTTGGCTGATTACTGGAAACATTTCGACATTTGCTCTGCAGCTATCACAAAAAAAGCATCACTTTAAATCAAACAAAAAAGCAACAAAATTAGGGATCCACATAAGGTTAGACAGACTTATGAACCGATCAAAATGTAATTTCTGATGTAGCTCTTAGCTGCTGTCGTTTTGCACGTTTTGCGACTAGCAGTGTCCTCAGTGGCTTCGTGAAATTGACTCCTAGTGTCTCACCTGATTATAACGAAATGTTTTCAGAGTGGCACAGCATTTGCACCGTGGGCATTTACCGACAACAGAGACATGCCTCGCCAGCAGATCTCAGACTTAGGGGAGAAGCTAGGCTGTAGCACGGCCGAGGGCGAGACTCTGGTGCAATGCCTGAGAGATAAGGACGCCTTAGCTCTCTTCGGAGGAATAGACCTGGTAATTAGTCTTCTTTTGATCTACCCTTTTGCTTCATTATTTTGTGCCGCCAAAGGCTGATGGGGGGGGCAACGATCGAGGCTGGAAAAAAGTGAGAGAAATGCGTTTGTTGGGTCCATTTTGTTCCCATTCTTTCTGAATTAGAGTAAAAGAAGTTGCATCGCTGAAAGCCATAAAAGTTGGAATGAAAGACATATTCCTAATGTCGGCCCATCAACCCCCGAAAAAAAATTGTCCGCTTAAAATTTGGTTGTAAGGTAACTATAGTAACATTTCATGGTGTGTGCTTTGTCGAAAACAGATGGTGCACGGTTGATCTTTTGGGACCTGTTTGTTTCATATATCCATTAAGTGGGTTCTTGTGTCAGTGAACCAACGACAGATTACTGATCGCCATCCGGATCCGCGTGAAACAAAAGACCCCATAAGTTCTGCTTCTTTCAACCCCCTGTTACCTAATTCTAGTTAACCTTCCGCTCGTTCGTGGTGGTTGACGGGACCTTTTTAGTGGACACACCGGCCAACCTCTACGCTACCGGTCGGTACAACCATGCGGACGTTCTCCTTGGCACAATGAAGGATGAAGGCACACTGCCCCTCCTCTACCTTCCAAACATTGAGAGTTACCTGACCTCAGAGGTAGCCCCCACTTTCAGGAGACAGGATTTCGATGACATTGTCTCTTTTGAGCTCTCAAGCTTCTTAGGTAAGAATCTGAATGCAGCTGAAAAGTACTTGCAGTGCTAAAAATCATCCGAAACTGTACTCGTATAACCCGAAAAGGGGCTTTTTATCTAAAATAAATAAACAAGCAAACAAATAAACGACAGGCAAACAAACAGACAAATAAACAGACAGGTAAACATATATAATACAAACTGCTGCAGACTGCTCGATGGCTACAGTGAACTAAAATACAAGTCACAAACGTAGGAGGGGCTCGATCCAGTGGCTTATCCAGCTTTTGGTGTCAGGGTTGGGAAAATTCAAAAGCAAATGCGTTTCCAGGCTCATTCAACGTGGTGTTTGGGGGGGGGAACAAAATCAAAAGCCTTACTCACCGTCCCGACATCCTTGCTTTTATTTACTGGTGTTGTTTTCTTAGGGATTTGGTGCTAATATTTGATAAAGAAAATTTCAAATACTTTCTTTCCCATCCTTTGTTAAAAAAAAATCAGCAAACATTTCAGTCGGAGGGCAAGTTGTCCCCCTGCCCCCCCCACTGGATACCGGTACGCCACTGTTTCGATCCTTGCAGAATATTTCTCAAAGGAAAAACGATAAGTGGACAGAGACAAACAAGCAAGCGGGAAATCAACGAAATATGCACGAATGCAAAAGGACAACGAGAAAGCTGGTGGCTGGATAAGGGGATAAACACAAACAAACAGCCCAACAAGCAAACAAACATGCAGGCGAGTGAGCAAAAAATTAAGCCTGCCCGCTTGTTTGTTTCTAAGTTTTACATTACGCTTCACTGGAAATCTTTCCCTTCTCAGGTGGAAATAATGAACAACTTCACAACGCGATCCGAATGAAGTACACAGACTGGTCCCGAGCTGACTACGATGATTACGATTACTTCCGATCGTACGTGGAATACGCAACAGACTACAACTTCGCCTGTGGGACCGACCAAGTAGCACGCTTCCATTTCCAGGGGGGCGACAATGTCTTCTTATATCAGATGACACACGTCCCGTCGGTGTCAATCTTCAGCTTCTTTTTTGGAGACAGCATACAGTGGCTCGGTAGCGGCCATGGCGAAGATATTCCTTTTGTCTTCGGCTCGTCCCTCAGTCCGGAACTTGGGCCGCTGTTTACCGCCTTAACAGATGAAGAAAGAATGTTGTCGGTCGAATTCATGAGATTCTGGACAACTTTCGCGAAGACTGGGTGAGCGAACGATATTTTTTTCATAAAAAACATGAGGGCGTGCTGCCATTAACTTGTTGGCTCGTACCAATCATCCGGCAAGGGTCATAGCGACTATTTAATTAATTATTGAGTATAACGGGCTCCGTGGAGAACGCTAGAGTCTAGAACTTTTTTTTTCTTTACAAACACTGGCTGCCATTTTATACGGGAAAGTCAAAATTGTGGAGAAAGTTCACCTTTGGTTGGCAACATCTTGTGCCAAATGCAGAATGTTGCCTTCATGTCTTCAATGGTGGGCATTTTCATGCAGTATTTTCTTATCATATTGTGTTTTTATATTCGTTGTTTTGGACTCACGGCTATGCAGCTTTCGTTGCTTGCTTTTCACAGTCCCTGACGGTTCAATGGCACCCGCCCTTTGTAGAAAATAACGATGTGTCTTCTTTTAATCAACAGAAACCCGAGCTCTGGGATTTCTCCGTTCGCGCGAGATTTCTGGCCTCGGTTCACCGTCCCTGAGTTGGAGTACAAGGTGCTCAGCTTAAATCTGACCACATCCAGAGCACTCAAGAGTGACCAGTGTTACTTCTGGAATACCTACGTACCGCAGCTCAGGACCATGTTAGGTATTGGAACAGTAATGTCTCACTCAGTCATTCCAGCTCATTGTGTCTGGTCCCCCAGTAAATCTCAACTTCATCACGATATGACTAAGCGTTCGGTAATCTTGTCTAATCTGAATAATCACTGGTTTCAATGGCATTTTCGAAATCGCTGTCGTTGCGTAAGATATCGAGCCTGATGATAGTTTTCACCATGGATCCGATGGATCCGAATTGCACCGAACGTTTTTGAACATTTTGCACTTACATTTTAAAACGATACCATCAGCTTACATCACTTTAGCAGCCACATTAGCCAAGGAGGAAAGTGGAGAGTGGCAGAATACAATCGGCGGGAGCTTTAAAAGCAACACTTGGGCCGTGATAGAAGCCAAATCGAGCCACAATATAGATTAAAAACTACAACATTGGGACAGCGAAAATAGATCACATGTGAAAACAGTGAGACAGTGAAAAAGACGAAAAAAGCATCGAATCTTGCTGTTTAAATACATCGAAAATCGACTCTTGTCTTTCGATTGTCTCCATAGGGTAATCAGTGAATCTACCTGGATAAAACAAACATGCCCTTCTACAGCGGGTTGCCTAAAACCTAGCTGCTTACCTGAAATCCAGACCGTGCATTCCGAGTGCTCAGATTGGGAGTCGATTGTAACCATTCATTTTTACCTTCATGTCTTTCTTCAATCTGTTTCACAGCCGATCTGGACGTTGCGGAGCGTGAATGGAGACAAGCCTTCAGTACATGGAAGTACACGGACCTGGCAGATTGGAGGAAGGGATTCACCGAGTATAAAGCAATTAACATGAATTAATGGGAAACCTTCAAGTATATAGGGACGAACCTTTTCAGTTGAGGTATACCTATCAGGTCCCGATTTAGTTCAAACACGTTTGTTTAGGGCGATTAGATTTGTTCTTTTTGCTTTTACTTCTTCAATGTTTGTATGATTTAACTTTTAATGACGTAATCATCCCATAATACAGGTACTCGTATGATTCATTCATATTATTCATACCCGAGATTGATCATTTAGAAGCTTTTAATTTCAAGAGGTTTTGTTTCAATGACACAACATCCAAAATAGCGAACCTTGTATTGAGAGAGATGAAATTACACACTTGATGAGTATACCTGCGTTTGGGATTAGTTATAGGATCAATTCAGTAACTAGGAACTTACGATTATTTAGTAACCTTTCTTTCCTTAGACGTCACGAAAATTTTATTTCACTGTGTATTTCCTAACAGCTTGAGCGTTTAGTATTTTATCTGGTACACTTTTTTACTATTTAGGAATAAAATCATTTTGAATAAATAGAAACTGATGAGGTAATGGGCATAAAGAAGGGGGAAGCTAGAACATCCGGAAAATGAGGATGACGAAAAAAATCTTGTTCTGGGGGTTGAGATTACTCGTGTGGCTTAAAAGTTCCCTCGATATAGTCGTGGAGCATTTACAACGTCTTAAATCTGTACTGGCGTAGTTATGACGCTATTTTTACGGTAACAGAAAGAAACACCACTGTTTGTAAAACTTAATCAACGAAGAGCAAATGCAAAGGACACAACTTAAAAAAAAAACATTTGGGGGTAAGCCCTGAAGTGTATGATCATTCGGTAGACGGCACCGAAGGGTGCAACCTTGTATTTGGGCCAGAAATATGTCCGCCGAGCTCATTAATAAAAGATTCTATATTAGAGGGTCTTGAGAGCCATGGAACTGGGGAATTGAAGAAATATGAGACTGAACCTCTGGGCCGGACTCAGGGCTTCCAATTCTGAGCAATTTGGATGCAATCGGGTCCGAAAGTGGCCCTATTTGAGCCATTTTGCAGAGGGATTGTTTTTCAAAATGGCTACTTTTCTGGACTCCCAGGGACATTTTCTTCATTTCAAGGGCGGTCTGCTCCTGGTGAAAATTTCTCAAAATTCATTGGTCAACCCCCCGAAAATTAAAGGGAAATGAAAGAGGACATGTGGAACATCATTTTTCTGTGCACTCTGAACACCTGTGAGAGTTGTGAGTATTTTTAAAATATTTGTGAAGTATGGGGATTTATCACTGCTGTTCATGGGAATTTATTTGTAGTGGTGCACCCCGAAGGCCTGTATCAGGTTTCATGCAATGAAGTCATCATGAAGACTGCAGTCGCGTGTTAAGATCACATGCGTGGGCGTAAAAACAGAAAAACGACTGAAGGCCGTTGCAGGCCACGACCCTGTGTAAAGAGTGACGAAGCTTTTATTCTGCGATCTTTCTAAAAGTGTTCAGTTACGTCACGGGTAATCCTGTGCAAACAGGATTTTGGGAGTCTGTACATAAAGACGCCGGTATCATATGAAGCAAACTATGAGACAGAGAGAACCGCCCCCCCCCCGCATTTGTGCTGGTCATTGTTATACTGGTACCACGGGAATTCTTTTCAGATATCTGGGGGGACGTGTTAAGTGACAATTGGCTGGAGTGTGCATAGGATTGGACTTGTTGGGGGGGGTACCCCTCTGTCCCATTTCGTGCCTGGTATAGCCGGTATGGCACTGTGTCAAAGGTCAGGCAAATTTACAAATAGACGATCTGTGCACGGAATTCTGTGCTAAGATATCACATACAAAGGCGTATTATCGAATTGTAAATTGAGGGCGGACAAACTGCATGATGGCGAAAGCCAGTCTGTAAAGAAACCTGAGCGATTTTCAAAGACAACGCGCTGAGACAATACTTTTTGGCCAACATTCTCGTTAGGTATGCTTTCATGGAGCAAACGGTCTCGTGTTTTCAAGTCATGGACTAGCTGACATGGTCTAAAACTTTATGAGTTCGATTCTTCCTTTGGGCTGCCATTATCCATGTTTTGGCCTTTTTAACTTCATACTAATTATAAGTCGCGACTCGTGATAGCGGCTATTACCAGCCCTTTTATATTTAGGCAAACAATCTAAAAATTAATGTTTTTTGAAATCACTTTTCAATAAGAAACTCGTAAGATTTCCCTTGCAACAAATGTGCATAAAACCAAGGCAATCGTTTATTTTGTAAACCAAGCACTTTGCAAGGCTAAGAGTTAAGTTCACGGCATCCCTAACCAAGCTCAGCAAAATAAAATAATGTTTACTGCTGGGTTAGCACCGTCTGCTCATAAAACATTCAAATCCATCCATGACGATATTCCCAGTATTACAAGCAAACAAATTTCACGTGCCATATGGTATTTACGTTTTATATTCACGATGAGATTAAAGTTCAGTAATTCTCACTGATAAATCAGTGGCTCTGGACAGTCGATCATGCAGGTTTGCTCATCGAATAGCCTTCGACAAGAGGTGCCTATCAGCAATCATGGCTTCACTTAGTTTCGCAGTATTAGTTACAGTGGTGGTAACTTATGGCACATTTGTGACCCCATCGGCCGCCCAAAATCAGCCCACTGTTACAGTACGACAAGGCGCGCTTGTTGGCACTACTGAGACTTTCCAGGAGTCCCAGTTCATCAAGGTGAACAAGACCATCGATGTCTTCAAGGGGATACCGTTCGCTGAGCCGCCCGTGGGGCAGCTGCGATTCAGGCCTCCAGTGGCTAAGGGGCCGTGGGACGGTACGTACGACGCCACGTACTTCCGAGACGCCTGCGTGCAGGATCCATCGCAAGTGATCGGTGCAACAAAAAGTGAAGACTGTCTGCATCTCAACATCTTCGCACCGAAACCAGCGGTGGTGAGTATTGATGCTACAGATATTTTGAACTTTGATGATTTGGTTGTGTTGTGTAGCAAAAGGGTGGCCAAACTGCTGAAAAGGTGAAACCAAGGAGCCATGGTGAACGACAATGAATAACATAGGCCTACTATGCTTGAGTCTGGGAATCCTGCTTATGCGATCTTTCTGCAAACCTGACATTCAAAACTTGCATCATGCGTGTATCTTATATATCATAGGAATTTTACAAACAAATCCACTTTAACACACATCATCTTTCCACTGGACACTTCAGATTCCGTTGTTTCTGTGTAATACCTCAGACCTTATGGATGCGACTTTAACTGCAAAATTTGACAATGTATATGCGTCTTCAACCCCCCCCCCAAAAAAAGCTGGAAGCTGTCCCCTGGTACGTTGAAGACCATGCAGTACTCACATGAACAGTCACGACATTGTTATATGGTACGGGCAGTCAAAAAAAAACTTACAGGCATAATCTGCGTTTACGAAAGCCTCGTAAGTTTAAGCTACTGTTGCCGGCAAGGACAACTCGGCTAATTCTAGAACCCATCAATGGCAGGTAGGAAATCTTTGCAACGTTGTACAGTCTCGTTTTCATATCAGCTCCTTAAGCAAAAATAAACGTGCACAAGGAAACCTAGGAACGAAATCCGCCTCGAGCAGAAGCAGGTGAATGTGGGTCGTTTGGCGGCTGCCCGAGGCGCCCTTGTACGCCATCAGCTCAACCATGCATAAATGTATTCATTGTTCTACGCTTAATGTTTTCATTGTACAGCGCATTTGAACATATCTATATGAAATTTACGCTTTATAAATGAACAAATTATTATTATTATTATAAGCAACCCTTTAACGGTTGAAAACAGCCATTTTGTTTGGGAATGCAACACGTGCATTTCAAAGTAGTTCTTGAACCAGCGAAATTCAATTCCGACCAAAGGAGCCCCCCTTGCTAAGATCATTGCGCCGTTTCTCGGTCTAGCTCGAGGCTCATCGCCAGAAGCGAAAGGTCGATAGTGAATTTGTACTTAGCTGTCTCTCGGTGGCTTTTCCAAAATGTTACTAAAGGAACACAAATGTAACATTCCGACATCAGTGTTTCTTACAGGGTGGCTCTATAGGACAACCCAATGTAAAATCCCTATAGACCTACCGCGCGGGGGTTCCCGAAGCTCGCCGAGTGATATTTTAATCTCAACAAGCAGCATTTATTGAATTTGTTTCTTTCTTGCAGCCAGGGGGCGCTGCTGTTATGGTCTGGATACACGGCGGTGGTTTCGTGGTGGGATCAGGCATTGAATCGATCTATCGCGGGCAGGCATTGGTTGCTTTAGGTGACGTCATCATTGTCACCATCAATTATCGTTTGAATGTGTTTGGCTTTCTGACAACAGGTATGTTATGTTTAATTTGCTTGGACCTAACATCTTTAAAAATATATACATTTACTACCAAAATAATGCAAACGACTGATAATCATAGATTGATCTTGTAAGTACTTGTACAAGTTTTCAGTGAAACAATACATTTCAGTATTTTTTCGCGCAATTCCACTTTGTTTTCAGTGTTAATAGCTGATAACTATAAACTAACCTAAATTTGTGCACAAAACAGTGACCTCCTTTTCCTTTCTATGCGCATTCAGCTTTTATTGTTTTTTTCACAATTCACTGAGTCATCTTAAACGGATCCTACCGATCTGAAACGGATCCTAGTAAATTTAAAATCGGGAGTATCAATTTCTTTTCATTACAGATGATGAAACTTTACCAGGAAATATTGGACTAATGGATCAAGCCCTTGCACTAGAATGGATCAAGGAAAACATTGCTGGTTAGTGAAGGATTGTTGTGCGCTTATAAAAGCTATTTTGTTCAAAAGCAGCAATCGGAACAGGTATATGCCAAATTAAAACATGCAAAAATGATGGTCGGGCAGCTTGTGCGCAGCTGTGTTGTGTGAATTGAGTAGTGTGGGTGAGTTAGCCTCCCCCCACCAAAAAAAAAAGTCTGCCTCTGGTCAGCGCACGCGTCGATTTTGAACCTGCGCGTCAATTTTTTTTCATTTTTTCTCAAACATTTTCAAAACAGCGCCCTTTATTTCAGCACCGCCTGAATGTTCTCGAGTAGACTGATTCCCGGCCACAAGTCCAAAGGGCAATTTGTTCAAGGAATCAGACTAATTTGTGGGTAGCTCGTACCCGGTGATAGATCCGTTAATACGACTGCTTAATGTTGATGTCGAACACAAACAGTAGACCACGGGTAGGTTACAAAGTTGCAGCAAGGAGATCAACAACAATGGCGGCATGACGCACGACGTGCTACTACTAGCCTTTGCTCTTTGATCAAAATATATGCCACTCATTTCCGTTGCCAGTCTTAAAAAGCCCCCCCCCCCAAATAAGAACCACATCGCCCAATCAATTCTGGTACCTTGGTCTGTCCAGAGACCGAGTTTCTTTGGCCTTAACCTGTAACTGGTGTAATGTTGATACTTATTAGTCGAAGCTGTTTCATATATGAAACTCATCGCTGTAACTTGGCATTACCTTGTACCTAACTTAATTATGATTATTTCTGGTAATGATAACCATGTGACGACCAAGGATTCCTCAAAAGCGCTCTAGGCACTGTAGCGCGCAAGCCTGGAGAAACCTATAGGAGACAGTGAGACACAATTACAGTTTTAGAGGTGGGAGGAAAACCCCAGAGGAATATTCTTGGTAAAACCCATGTAATCAGGTACGGACTGAAAACCCAATCCACATCCACCGAGCCGGGAATCAAACCTGGACCGCAGAGGTGGAAGGCGAGGAAAGAACCACTGTGCCCGACTCTCCTCAACTATGCACAGTGTGCCTTGCACAAAGTGGCATATTATTTCGGTACAGAGGTCGGGGATTACTTTGTAAGTCACTCTCCTAATAAAAAATTAGGGATTATCTTCCTTAGGATTTGCTCGCCTGTTTTCCCAAAGTTAATCATCTGTTTGAAAGTTCTTAGAGTCGGTAGGTTGTACACCTCCTTTTAATCGTTTCTCTGTCGGAAGCTTTCGGCGGGGACAACTCTAGTATCACCATCTTTGGTGAAAGTGCGGGATCTTCTAGCGTCGGTAGTCACGTGCTGTCTGAACGCTCCCGGGGTTTGTTCAACCGTGCCATAATGGAGGTAAGTGTATTACCTTCTACAAAGGATAATGCCACCCTTCTCACGATTGTCTCTAAGGGTGGGGGCGGGAGGCCATCGGAGACCATGCCCCTCTCCAAGAAAAATAGCCTTTTAAAAAGGTCAGAATTAAATTGAGTACATTTCTGGAGTTATTAGAAACAAAAAACCCCTTATCCCTTGCGTGAGTTGGTGACAGGTCTTGCCTCCAAAAACACTTTTCCACACAATGTCAAAGGGAGTTTTTTACATCGAAAAATTATGTCGTGTCTTGATAAATGCGAATTTTTAAACAAACGGTGCTACCATCTTTCAGAAGGGGAGGACTGACGTTTGAATTTACAAAATAAAAAAACTATAGATGTTTAGAGAAAAAAACCCCAATATTCCACGTGGACTCAATATTAACCCCCTGCAGAAAACTTGCACAAGTATAAAAAGCGCGGTTGTAAAATGTTTACCAAGTAAGGGTGAAAACCAAGTAAGGGTGAAAAAGATGGTTCTAAAACATACTCCTTCAGAATTCCAGAACAACACTTTTCAAAAAGGAATTTTGCTATAATTAATGGTCTATCTTAACATTAGAGGACAGTGTTTATTCACTGAGACAAGAGTGTCCTCCGTGACACCCTTTTTAAAAATCAAATTTCAGAGTGGCACGATGATGTCGTCGTGGGCCTTTTCTGAGAACAAAGACATGCTTCGTAAGCAGGCGTTCGACATAGGCGAGAGGCTTGGTTGTAGCACCTCAGAGAGCCAGGCTTTGGTTGACTGCATGAGAGAAAAAGACGCGTCGGAGCTTTACGTGGCGTCAGATCCGGTAAGTTTGACTTCACTTGGATGCCAATAAAGTAACCCTTTAAACATGACCACATATGTAATTTATATAACAGGTTTTGCACTTACCCTACGAATATAAATCATGTAGAACATATCTATAGAACACCTTGAAACCACATGCGCAGTTGGAAAGATCGCGTCAAGTTAGAATGAAATAAAGTGCTTTGAAGTGTTCTTAGTAAACAGTGTGACACCTAGATTTTGTTTGTGTATTTTGGTGAAATTCTCAATCTTCAAACTAAAATGTTATGTGAATAAGGCAACTTAGCTAAAACAAGGCACATCATGCACGGCTCAGTCTGGTTGCTTTCTTAATTCCTCCCTTTACACTACAGTCGACCTTTCGTGGCCCCGTGGTAGTTGACGGGACCTTTTTAGTGGATACACCGATGAATCTCTACGCTACCGGGCGGTACAATCACGCGGACCTTCTGATGGGCACGAATAGAGATGAAGGAACGCTGTTTCTCCTTTATAGTCCTTTATTCTTGGATTACCTCAACTCAAAGGAGCCTCCAAAAGTGACCAGAAAGGATTTTGATGAACTTCTCGCTAGTGACATATATCTCGGTAAAAAAGAACTACTTTGACTCTTATCATTTAAGAAATTCCCATAAAAACCCTTTGACTCCCTAATACCCCAAAACTTTGAATAACGACTCTGACGCGTTGGCAAGGCTGAGGGCTTATTATTTGTACCATAGAGATATCATAGATACGTTATTTGTACCTTTTGCCTCAGAAATACTGCAGGCCATAGTATGATGCAAGCAGACCCATGTGCCGAGACGCACAAGGGCAAGGCAAAAGCAAAATAGACGTTTTGAGTTCCTTATTGCAGTAGCCATTGGTTGAGCCATTGAGTCCTTTTAATTTCGTCATTAACCGGACAATATGGAATTCCATATCTGTCGCACGACGGACGACGGGCGACGCACGACGGACGACGCACGATGGGCGACGCGCGACGCACGACGGGCGGCGGAAAATGGCATGTTTGGAACTGGTAAATGGCAGAATTGGGACACAACAAAAAGCGAAAGGCGACGCACGACAGGCGACGGCAGATATGGAATCCCACAGTACAAGCACTGACCCCGTCTTGGTTTTTGCACTTCAGAGGGTCTTCCGACCTTTAATTAGACATAGGCCTCTTAAAACTGGGGAGTAAGCCCCAACCTCATTTCTAGATTTGCGTCTGAACTGACGTTCCGCTCATTTGAGATGTAAACAGTAGGGAGTTCATACTGACGCGAGTGACAACATTGGGACGGCATTTGAGTGTTTTTGATGTCTCCCGTTTATTATCAGGTGCAAGCCCACAAATTCAGGACGCAATACGAATGCAGTACATAGACTGGTCCCAAGCTGACTACGATGATCACGATTACTTCAGGTCCTACGTGGACTTTGGGGCAGACTTCTACTTCGCTTGTGGAACTGATCAAGTGGCGCGCTTCCATTTCCAGGCGGGCGACAATGTCTTCTTGTATCAGATGACACACGTGCCTAGTTTGTCCCTGTACAATCTACCAGGTGGCGGCCCCGGCTGGCTTGGTTGCGGCCACGGGGAGGATATCTCGTTCATCTTTGGCCTTCCCTTTCTTCCGGAAACGGCGGCGCTGTACTTCAATTTTACGGACGAAGAAAGAGCACTATCGGTCGAGTTCATGAAATTCTGGACCACTTTTGCGAAAACTGGGTGAGTTGACTGTTTTTAGGCCACACGCTTAAAGACAGCAATAATTGGTGTTTACAACGAAACCAGACTTTTATGAGAAAAACAACCTTTTCTTCAATGTATGAAAACTATTTGGCGTCAACGTTAGGTTTAACTGCATTGAAAACTTAACTGTGTAAAAATTGAAATTATCCATGCTTCCCTTGACAACTGAGGGCGCTGTTGCCATGATGTAATGTGGAGAAGACGTGGTTCAGTGCGTAGACTTCTCTGTTCAAATGGTGAACCCAGACTTTACCCACTCAAAAAATTCTGAGGAATGAATGATTGCTAGCTGAGAGAAAATGTAGCCGAGCAGAGTTTTAAAATATTAAAACTACAAGTTTTTGATCACAAGCCGAAGTATAACATTTAGGTTTTGTTCCTTGGATGACATTACATTATGATTTATGAATGTGGACCATTCATTAGAACGAAAACCCCATGAGTAAGCAAATAACTCTTTGAAAAAGGGATTTAAGTCGGAAATGATGTTAATCGAGACATGGGGGGGTATATAATTGAAAAATCATTGGAGCTACTCATTAATAATGTGGAATTGTAACCTCAGATTGCAAGACTGGCATTTTTTTTTATAGATCTTCACCTTTTCCCGTGCTTTTTTTGCTGAGGAAAAAAATTGATATAGATGCCATAATTCAAGCGATGTTCCATTTTTTCGAACAGTAACCCGGACAGGCGCGCACAAGGCTCCAATCCACCGTCTCAGCGAGATTTCTGGCCTCGGTTCACCGTCCCTGAGTTAGAGTACAAGGTGCTCAGCTTGAATCTGACCACATCCAGAGCACTCAAGAGTGACTACTGCCACTTCTGGAACACCTACGTACCGCAGCTCCAAACCATGCTCGGTAAGGATACATGTCGGTTTAGTCAATCTTTCCAGTATTTTACATTGATCCTTCCTGTCAACGACGCCACCGTAACGAAGCCATTACCTGCTAGAAATTAGAGGACAGGATTTTCCATTCACAAGGTGTATAGAAATACACACAAAAAGAAGGAATTAAATATTTGATTCTGTGTCCCAGATTAAGCATAAAGTTTTCATATTTTCCCATTATAGATGAGATGGACGTTGCGGAGCGTGAATGGAAACAAGCCTTCAGTACCTGGAAGTACACAGACATGGTGGATTGGAGGAAGGAATTCACTGAGTATAAAGCAGTCAATGTGAATTGATATGGAAGTAAAAAGGAAACATGCTGTTGTTATTGTTGTCTTAACCAGATTAAGTTAATAAACTAAGCTTGTTATTTCGATTCCTATAATTGTTCAAGGCTGTACTTTCCCTCTCTCCTCAAATATATTCCAAGCAAATTTGTTAAACTTTCTGAGCTAATGTGGTTAATTTTATAATTGTTTCTTTACGTTTTAGAATAAAAACTTGCTAATTTAATTGTATTCAAAAATTAATATTTCAAAATCTGATTTTTAATTTTCCCTCTTTGAAACTGTAGAAATGAAGTGATTACCATCTTAACCCTAAAAGGGGGGCTTGCTTTTTTTCGATATCGCCGAAGTGCATCTTTTTAGAGTAACTCTTTGCTGTCATTTTGATATTTTTTTGTAAAAATCGAACTTACTGTTCTTTCACAGTGCGTTTTTCCGAGACGGGTCAGCCAACTGCGGTGTTCAATGCACGCGCGCGAGCTGGGACAGATGTAGCTTTGAACTTCAAATTACAATAAAAACAAAGCCATACATCTGATTGAGTTCACATTTATAATGATAAGGGGCGTCAAGTTTAAAAATAAAATCAAGTTTACTAAGGTAAAGCTGAGTTCTTAGGGGAGATGGAATTCCTCCCCTGACTGTGAGATGGGCAAAATGACCCAGCTCTTTGAAGGTTAAACTCTTTCTCGTTACAAGTTACCAGCAACAGTTCTGCTTGGACTTTTGCAGTTTAGCTCATCGCAAGAATGCATTTTAGTGAATGATATTGGTGTTCATGACGGTATTATTTAGCCCAAAAATTGAAGTCCTGATAAAAAGACTAAAATAAAATTTTGCTTGCAATAATTTCGAACGAGAAATAGTGGTCGGGATAGCGCTGAGTGTCTTTAAGTACATGGCAATAAGCAATGTGCAAACCTTTTTGCATAATATGCTCTAAATGACCGACTTTTTGGGTTCGACATTTGTATACAGAAAACCCTATAGTTATACCTGTATCTTCCTCCAGAATAACATCACAGCAACGGCGCCCTCAGTTGTCCCAGCTAGCCCAAAACAAAATGTAAATCGTAATGGGCGACAGAAGGAGCGACGTTTTGGCAGAAAACAGTGCAACAAGGAGTGGACGTAAGACAGCAAGACACGACGCGTCGCGTGTGTACAAACGTATGACAAGTAGGCGACGTTGCGACGCAATGGCACGTCGCAAGGGAGCCGTCGAGCCGTGTAGTTGTGTTGCCTTCAAAGAGCCTAGAGAGAGGTAGAAATGTGTGTCGTAAATAGCACACCATATCAAAAAGCTTGCAGGGTAGACAGCTGCACAAAGTGTGTATCCAATACACTTCCTGGTATAGACCTTCTCATTATCATGCGAGCTTAATTGTTTGCTTCATTCTGTTTCATCTCATCTTTCGTAATTAAGACTTTCTCAAGATCACGTACCAGGATGTGGTCTCAATTTTATAGTCAGTTTAAAAACGTTTGAACCAGACCCAGCGCCCTTCTTAAACCTAACCTTCACACCTGCTCGTACTGCAGGCGAATGTGAAAGTGAAGCGAATTTGCCTTCAAGAAAGATTTGCAGCAAAAATTCGCTCGAGTTGAAATGTATTCAGCTTTTGTGAATTCGTAGCAATAATCTTTGATCAGACCTGACAAATTCGCAGCTTCGTTTGCTTTCGCATGAAATATAAACCGACCTTGATACAACGTTTCCTCGCCAAGTTGGACACTATAGTTATGATTCCATTTTTACAAAAAAACTTTGGTATTACAACGTAAAGAAAAACATGGTGTTTGAGATCGGTACGTTGTATATATCAAAACAGTGACAACTGACCAAAGGGAGACGAAAGCGACACAATTCATACATTTTAGGTTTAAGACAAGAGGTGTGTGATCGTGCGGTAACAGTATCAGCCCCAACGCCGAAAGATATTCAATCTACTGGTCCTTGTGATCTCATCCAATAAAATGTGTTTATATCAAATGCATGCGCGTAAAAGCAAAAACAAGAGTGAAACGTTAAAAAGCACAAAATGCCTCCTCCAAACCCATGCCTAAACCAACGGGTTTTGGATTTATGATTTTTGTATCACCCAAAAAAGTATCAGTGTTTTGGCAATTTTGATCCTTTCCTTGACTTTCACGCTTCATGCAAGAGGCTTGTGGATTAACCAAAGAACGCTCAAGCCAACATTGAACTTCTCAAATTGGGCTTACGAGATGTCGTTTGTTTTAGCAATTATAACTTTGACCTTTCAACCCAACATGGAATAGACTTTTCATGATAAGTAGCAACCAACAAACCAAATCTGAAGTTTTATACGCAGAAGTATCTCTCAAATTATCGCACTGACAAGAACACCCCCTCGCAGGGAAGGATAAGGTGGAAACATTGCGGAAGACGGCATGGCACCCAAAACAAACGGAGGTCACTGCTGCCCATGGCTGTGTATGAAGAGTGTCGATTCCATCTATTAATTAAAAAGCATTCAGTTAACTTACCGCTTTGACGGCTAATCCTGTGCGAGCAAGATCACGGGACGTCGTGTTGGTACGCAAAAAGCGACAAAACTATTGTGGCAGGGGAGCAATAGCAGTTTGCGTGTTAATTCTGAGCCGTCGTAGTTAGGCTCAGGGCTTATAGCCTGACGTCGGCGGCGCTGTGGCTCGTGGCGCCGGGCCACCGATCTCTATAACAAATCAATGCACCAGGCTTGCGGCCCGCGCGATATATAAGCGCGGTCGCGCGCCGAGCTAATAAGTTCCTTAGCCGTTAGTCCCATCTTCCATCGTAGTTCCGGCGCCGTCCCAGTTAGTTTTACTGCTCCCACACAGTCTCTAACGGACAGCCACTAGGCTGTACCCGTAAGTAAGCGACCTACTGGGATCTTTAGATACTGAAGACGAACAAAGCATACTGTTCGGAACATCGACCGTCCACCATCGGTTCTTCTCAGAACCCCACACATCCATAAAGAGATATTTTCTTGTGCATGGTGCAACCGCAAGCCTGCCTAACTTGGATCTTTAGACTTAAATTACAGTTAGTATAAATCATCTGGGGACAAATTTATACGGGGAACTCCATCCACGGGGCGGTAGTCTTACGGGGAATTTGATGGATGTAAAACTTGCTGTGCCCGTAGCTAACACCTGTGTAGGGATCACGACCCGCATATGGGCCAAGACCTGTCTAGGAGATTGCCAGGGCCTGTGGAGGTCGCATCATTAGTAGCACCTCGAAAGGTGTGAGTTATTAATAAAACCAGAGTCAACTTAGGCAGACGTGTCCGTTTGTGTTTAGGGTGCACCCCTGTGTCCCACCCTGTCCTCTACCCCAGTGCGCGCCTGTGCTGCTCTCCTGCTGCACCTGGCGGTTGACTGCCCCAAAACGGGTCTGCTCCCTTGGCTGCCTCAGACGTCGGCCGAGGACGACCTGGGGGATTGTGTCGGCACGACCGCCATACTATGCAAGAAGAAAATAGGGAGGAGCGGTATGACTCGTGTCATAGGTCAGTCAAATGTGTACAGCTCCCAGACGAGCAGTACACGGAATTGCGTGCATTATGCATTGCGCTGGTTTTTATGCAATGCGCTGACTGATACGATTGTCTTGCCACAATTATTTTCCTTCACGTCAATCAAGCACGCGTAATAAATCTCCAAAATAGAGGGATATTTAACTCGCACAACACCAGAGGCTAAGATCGCACAAGGCATGGTCAGTACCAACGTGAGTATTAATGTTCACATTTTAATTTAAATCTTCAACGTTTTGTAACGTCACTCTCTGGTAAGAAACATCTACAATTTGTCTTGGGCTTCCCCTCAGTGACAAAATGACAAAATTGTGCACCAAACCATGGGAACATATTCTGTTTCGTACACTACACTGTCTAGGCACCGTGCAAGTCAAGCCGTTTTTCAGGGCTCAGCCTGGCTTGGTAAAAAAAAAATAATGTTGAGGGGTCAACTTGAACAATGTTGGAGGTCTAACTTAACTTCTGAAACCGGTAAGTTCAATGTTAGCTGACCTACATTGGCTTCCAATCCAACAGTGAGTCCGGTACAAACTGTGTCTTATCATCTTACAAGGTGATGCTCCAGCTTATTTGGGTGATCTTATCCAGTTTTATGCCTCAGGTCATCGGGTTTTGCGGTCATCCAAAAGCAATCTACTCAACAAAACTACGGTTCATTATCGTTGGGGGAGAGAAGCTTTCAGATTGCAGCATCCAAACTTTGGAACTCTTTATCGGAATCTGTGAGACTATTGAGATTACTTGACAGATTCAAGGACAGATTAAAATCTTATATTTGCATAGACAGGCAGATGGTTAATATTCCTCTACCGTTCGCGGCGGATACTGGCGCTTTATAAATGTTCATTATTATTATTAATTTAAAGTTGTAGGCCCTAAGTATCCTCCCGAAACATTCAAATCCATCCATAACAATATTCCTAGTATCTTAAACAAACAAAACCATTGGGTGTTATGCCACATTATGTTTGCATTGAGATTAAATCCAGTGATAACCAACGGCTTCAGTCGAGCATATAGCTTTACGAGTTTGCTCTCCGAGCAGCCTTCGAAAAGAAGAGTTAGTCACAAAAACATGGCTGCACTAAACTTGGTGGTACTAATCACCAACGTGGTAACACTTGGGGCATTCACGGCCCCATCGGCCGCTCAAAACCAGCCCACTGTTACCGTACAACAAGGCATTCTTGTCGGCACCACTGAGACTTTCCAGGAGTCCCTGTTCATTAACGTGAACAAGACCATCGATGTCTTCAAGGGGATACCGTTCGCTGAGCCGCCCGTGGGGCAGCTGCGATTCAGGCCTCCAGTGGCTAAGGGGCCGTGGGACGGTACGTACGACGCCACGTACTTCAGAGACGCCTGCGTGCAGGATCCATCAGACGTGGCCGGTGCACCTGTAAGCGAAGACTGTCTGCATCTCAACATCTTCGCACCGAAACCAGCCGTGGTGAGTATTGATGCTACAGATAGTTTACACCTCAATGATTTGGTCGTGCTGCACCAAAAATGAAAAGAAAAATGTGAATAGTGGATGACAATCCGGGACCCTGCTTGTCCTTTGATGCCTTTCTGCAAGCCTGACATTAATCTATCTGATTTGACATTGCAATGTGGCGTGAAGAAATTCATTAGCAAGGTAATATTCTACTGGACACTCCAGGTTCATTGTTTTTGTGGATTACTCAAGACCCTATATACGAGTTAAACTGCAAAACTCCTATGCGTCCACAGAATATTTTAGGCAGCATTGAATTTTTTTCTTGCAGCCAGGGGGCGCTGCTGTTATGGTCTGGATACACGGCGGTGGTTTCGTGCAGGGATCAGGCGTTGAATCGATCTATCGTGGGCAGGCATTGGCTGCTTTAGGTGACGTCATCGTTGTCACCATCAATTATCGTCTGAATGTATTTGGCTTTCTGACAACAGGTATGTTATGTTAATTTTACTTGGATCTAATATCTTTGTAATAAGATATTATTAAAAATGACTAAAAACATCGCAAATAACTGAAAATCATGCATTGATTTTGAAAGCATTTGTATAAACTGCCAATGAAAAAACCCACTCCTAATTTTTACGAAATTCTACTTCGTTTTTGGCACTAATGAAATGTTACTTTCTGATAACTAACCTAAATTTGGTTCACAAAGCATCGACCCCCGTTTCCTTTCTATTTACTTGCAGTAAGCCTGTATTGCTTTTTGCACAAGTTGCGGTGATCTTAAAGGGATCATACAAGATAATTGAAAATTGGGAGTAACCGATTTTTCTCGTAATTTCCCGGCAGATGATGAAGCTTTACCGGGCAATATTGGACTAATGGATCAAGCCCATGCATTAGAATGGATCAAGGAAAACATTGATGGTTAGTACAGGATTTTGCATGAACTTTTTTGTTTGGAGACAACAACCGGAACAAGCAAACAAACCAAATCTAAAAAAAAAACAAGTGACAGGTGTTGGTGTGGTGGTGACCGTAGTGTCGGCAAGATAGCCTGTAACGTTGATACTTATTGCTAATATCTATTTCATGTGTGAACCTCTTTGATGTAACTTGGAATAAGACTTTGTTTTTAATTAACTTTTCCGTATACCGTTGCAATGTAGTGCCCATTCCACAACAAGCATAATTATTTCGGTACAGAGGTCTGGGAATTGTTTTTAAGCCATATTACCAGTCGCAAATTAGGGACTGTTCTTTACATATCTTCCGTTTTCATTGTCGAAAGCTTTCGGTGGAAACAACTCCAGTATCACTATCTTCGGTGAAAGTGCAGGATCTGCTAGTGTCGGTAGTCACCTGCTGTCTGAACGCTCCCAGGGTTTGTTCAACCGTGCCATAATGGAGGTAATGTAACACTTTCTACAAAGGTTAATGAACCCTTCTCATTATTGTCTCTAAGGATAGATGAGGGCATCAGAAGCCATGCCTCTCCTCGAGATAAAGAACATTATTTAAAAAAATGACGCTAAGGAGGTGATTTTTAGGCCAAGTGCCCAAATATACGGGTAGCCTAACCTTCCGGAAAAGCCAGACGTATCTAAAGCATGGGTGTACGATTTTCATAAGTAAGGGATGTAATCTCAACCTATCTGCAAGATGGTCCGAATGCAGACTCCTTCAGAGTTTAAGAAAATCTCTTTTTAAAAGGAATGTCTCCTTTGATCTTGCATCAGTGGACTGAATCTGTTCACTGAGATAATTTATAGTTTTCAGTGAGACCCCTTTTTCAAAATCAAATTTCAGAGTGGCACATTGATGTCGCCGTGGGCTTTTTCTGACGACAAAGACATGCTTCGTAAGCAGGCGTTCGACATAGGCAAGAGGCTTGGTTGTAGCAACTCTGAGAGCGAGGCCCTGGTAAAGTGCCTGAGAGACAAGGACGCACGGGATCTCTACGAAGCGGCAGATGCAGTAAACTTTGACTCACTGGAATACTAATAAAGCACCTATTTATAAACACATCTATTATATGTAGTTGGAAAGATTGCTTCAAGTAGAATAATATACAGTGTTTTGAAGGGTGGTGAGTAAAAACTCTGATTGTAAAACTTGTCTCTGTTGTAGGTTTAATTGTCAACTCTTTAGTAACAAAACCTACGAATGGTGCAACTTAACTGAAACAAGTCACATCGGCCAGAGCTCAACCCAGTTGGTATCATCGTTTCTCCTGTTTCATTACACACAGTTGAACTTCCTTGGTCCGGTTGTAGTTGACGGGACCTTTCTAGTGGACACACCGATAAATCTCTACGCTACCGGGCGGTACAATCACGTTGACCTTCTAATAGGTACAAACAGAGATGAAGGAACCATGTTTCTCCTTATTAGTCCTCGATTCATCGATTACTTAAACTCAAAGGATCCTCCAAAAGTGAGCAGGAGGGAGTTTGATGAACTTCTCGCTAGTGATATCTATCTCGGTAAGAACTAATTCTAAGTCTCAACAATGAAGAACCCAAAAAGCCCGCCTTAATTCAAACTGTGGTATGTGGGAAAGAGGAGGGGTTATTCTAAAACGGGGGGAACCATAATTTGTACCTGTTTCCTCGTAAGTGTTGTAGGCAGTGTATGAGGTAAGCTGTGTCATTTCCAGTTACTGTAGAAGTTAACCACCCAAGCATGAGAAACGATTTTTAAATGTAGACCACAACATGTGAGCTTTGAAAAACTGAAAAGGAAACAAAAGAATTAAATTCCCTAGAAAAAGTCAACACTAGATTAACAGTTTTGGGAAACAGTTGAATACACCGTTGTAAACAGCAGCGGTTTTCTTGAAAATATGGGACGCCGTTTCAGCAGACTATGTCTCTGTTTTCAGGTGCAAGCCCACAAATTCAGGACGCAATACGAATGCAGTACATAGACTGGTCCCAAGCTGACTACGATGATCACGATTACTTCCGGTCCTATGTGGACTTTGGGACCGACTACCACTTCGCTTGTGGAACCGATCAAGTGGCACGCTTCCATTTCCAGTGGGGCGACAACGTCTTCTTGTATCAGATGACACACGTACCAAGCGTGTCGCTGTTCAACTTAGGAGGAGGTGGCCCCGGCTGGTTTGGTTGCGGCCACGCTGAAGATATATCATTTGTCTTTGGTCTTCCCTTCCTTCCGGAAACGGCAGCATTGTACTCCAATTTCACGGACGAAGAAAGAGCACTCTCGGTCGAGTTCATGAAGTTCTGGACCACTTTTGCTAAGACAGGGTTAGTTTCTTATTTATTGGCCATGCGTCTGAAAAGGTAATAAGGTTTTCTTTGTAACGAAACAGTTTTGATGTGAAAAAATATTCATGTCGCCTCCTATAAACCCAATAATTGTCTTGAATTTACAAGGAATTTTACCATTGAGTAGACTTGCAAGAGTAAGCCTGCCAGTGTTAATGCTGTTTACATGTTACCCCAGATCAACGGACCAATTGTCCCCATATGCAAATCTCTTTATTGCCTAATAACAAACAGATCGATGCCATAATTTCGGAGAGGCAGAGCGTAGCCAGTCTTTGAAGTTGGGGTGGCAGTAAGACACAAAAGCTCCCAAGGAGGGGGACAGCCCCCACCCCTTGGCTATACGCCATTGAGGCGATTTCCATTCTTTTCGACAGTATTCCCAACAAAAATGCACAGGGCTCCAATTCATCGTCTCAGCGAGATTTCTGGCCTCGGTTCACCGTCCCTGAGTTAGAGTACAAGGTGCTCAACTTGAATCTGACCACATCCAGAGCACTCAAGAGCGACTACTGCCACTTCTGGAACACCTACGTGCCGCAGCTCCAAACCATGCTCGGTAAGAACACATGTCGGTTTAGTCAATCTTTCCAATATTTTACATTGATCCTTCCTGTCAACGGTGCCAAAGAAATGCGTTATCTGTTAGTGTTAGGCATTTCAAGGACAGAACTTTTCAACGTTCTACTAAAAAAAAAAAGACTTTTAAGTACCTGAAAGAGCAACGACACTTGAGGGAGGGGTCATTGTGTTAAATTAAGAATTTATGAAGTTTTTATATATTTTTGCATAGCTGACATGGACGTTGCGGAGCGTGAATGGAGACAAGCTTTCAGCACCTGGAAGTACACAGACATGGCGGATTGGAGGAAGGAATTCAGCGAGTATAAAACAGTCAATGTGAATTGATATGGAAGTACAAACGGAAATAATTCCTTTAATTGTCCGAGGCTGTACTTCTTTATAAATAGATTTTTCTCTCTCGCCTCAAATACTTTTTATTTAACAAACGCACTTATTTTTGTCTGTATTCAGAAATAAACGATTTAAAATATAAAGGTTAATTTTCTGTTTTTAAAATTGTAAAAACTGAAATGATTACCATCCTAAACTCTTCCCCATTACAAATGAGCAAAAAAAGCTCTGCTGGGAAGAATGACGTTTGTATTATATCTATATCAATCATAGCCAAGAAATTAAATTAATGAAACAAATTCCAAGGATAAATTCTGACCCAAGTTGGTCTTCACCACGTTTACTAAGCTACGCAGTGTCTTGCTAGAATGACATCACAGCAATGACGCCCTCAGTTGTCCCACAAGCAAGAAAATTATGCGTGATGATGGTGCACTTACAGTGAATTGAAATTGACGTCAAATAGTTTCCATACATTTATGAGTAGACATACAGGATGTGTTTCTATAAAATACAATTCCTTGCATCGACCTTGTCAATAAATGTACTTATTTTTGTGCGCTGAATTGTTCACTGCATCTGTACAGTCCTCCGCCGTCCTTATGGGTTTCGAGCTGGACCAGGAGAGGGCGCCATTTCCCTACCAAGGGAGGCTCCTTCGGTGTGTAGTCCACTAATTCAAGCCCAATTGAAAACAGTGTAAAATCGGCATTGTTCAGGGCCCAATAACATGCGTATCAACATTCCTGAGGTATTTGAAACACACGTTAAATTATTGTATGGTCCCTGATCTTTTAGTTTCTTTTCAATTTTCTATTGGTTAACAGGTTACATTTTGAGTTATTCCCACAAAACAAAATTACCCTCCAAGTGATTTTTCTGAAGTCTGTTTGCAGCCATTTTTCGAGTGGAAACCTTCAACTTTCTCGGGAACTTATGGAATATTGCTCAACCGTATTTTTTTAGCCATTATGCTCTCATATGAAAGCCCCAAGGAGTTAATTCTGGCAAAGATTTACTCAATCTCACTATATTGAAGGCCAAAAAATCTCCTTTTGAAAAGAAACTGTGTGGGCACTTTTAATGCTAATGAGCTAGCCTGAAACTCTCACTTGAGTTAGTAGACTGCACCCTTGGTACTAACTGCGGATCGCCGGTTCACGAACGACTAGGAAACGCAAGTGCGTCAGTCATATCACTACTAACGAAATGAATACTCCTGACCACCACGCCTCTTTTCAACTGAAGGGGGGGTGCTTCTGGTCGGGGCGGATACTGGGGTGCTAGGGTGCTTGAATTGAAAGGACAAATGACTTTCACAAAATGTTGTGAAAGAAACGCGCCACGACTACCGACAAACAAAGAGTTACTCGGCTTCAGCCTTGTCCCAAAGTCGTTTGTGCACAAACCACCATTCCGAATGGTCGTTTTTCGCCCCCAATGCCACAACGCCCCTTCTATTCTATATTCTCAGGTGAGGCTTTGTCAATCAAGTGAAGCTTGCGCAGACGCAAAGCATGCAAGCTGGCTCATTTGAAACTTGAATTAAAATTCTTAATGGCTATTGAACAAAACTTTAAATCATATCAGGGTAGCAATTCTAAAACGAGAATGAATTTGTGGATAAAAATGAAAGAAATAAGCCAAATATCTAACAGGCAGTGAATTTAATTCAAATAACGATTATGTCGAAATCAGTTACATTTTTGACAGGCCTGCGAAGAAATTAACATATCATGCGAACTACTGCTTTTTAAATTAGTCCCCTTCATACAGGAAAATGTTTTTCAAATTACGTCCAATGGAATGCTGTTGTTGATTTACACAATTCATACTTCTTTAGTCTCTTAGCCTACCGTCTGACAAGGGAGGAAACATGCATGAAAAGACAGGCACATGCATGTTACTGACAGAAAATTAACAATTGTTACCGAAATTCAGTTGCTGAGGAATTCAAAGCCCCATTGCAAACGGGGCATTCAATTATGTCTTGTCTGTTTTGAAAACTTTAACACCCCAAACTGTATAATGTAAAATTCTAAATAAGTCCAAACGCTTGACAGAATTAGCTTCATGTTAATGTTTTCCTTTTCATCTTAAATTTCCAATTAATTTACGTTAAGTGTCTTATATTCGGCCAGTTCCTTCCTCCAATCCGCCCTGTCAGTGTACTTCCAGGTACTGAAGGCTTCTTTCCATTCACGTTCTGCAACATCCATGTCGGCTTTGCAAAGAAGAAACATGTAGGTTTTCCTGGTTAATTTGGCACTTCTTTCATTTAAAACTGCTTAAAACCGAAAGTTTAATTTCGTCAAAGAAGAGTCAATTTGCCCTAAATGTTGATTTCAATTTCGAAATAGCACCGCTAGATTTCTTTTTCAGAGCATTGTAAATCACGAAAAAAAAAACAAAAACACTTATTCCTATTTATCGTCATTTTCGTCTCTCTCCGGAAATGGCGTTGAATTGGAAAAGCAACTAAGCAAATTTGTTTTTGTCATTCGTTTTACTGATTTTATCATTCAATTTCGTCAATGATATAAATTTGTAAACAAAGTATTGGACCTTAATCTAATTAACAAAAGAAAGTCAAATAACAGTGAGTTATGTGATTAGGATGCCTGATTTCTTCGGCCTATTCTTTCTTAGTCAATTTCGAATCACACCAAATATGAACTCCAAATAACTGCTAATTGAAACCGTCTTTACGCTACATTCTTTGACGGCATTGAATGATTTAATTTGTAAAATGGACGACAAAAAAGAATTTACTTTTCCGATTCAATGTCATTAACGGAGTGAGGCCAAAGTGACGATAAGTAGGACGAATAAGTGTTTTTTTTCTTTTTTTTCATCACGATTTACAATGCTCTGAAAGTCAAATCTAGCGGTGTTATGTTCGCTAACATATGTGTTTTTACCGAACATGGTTTGGAGTTGCGGTACGTAGGTATTCCAGAAGTAACACTGGTCGCTCTTGAGTGCTCTGGATGTGGTCAGATTCAAGCTGAGTTCCTTGTACTCCAACTCAGGGACGGTGAACCGAGGCCAGAAATCTAACTCAGATTCTGGATGAGAGCCAGGTGTCTTCGTGCTGGGATTTCTGTCCGAGAGAATGGGCATGTGACTAAATCTTCCATCTCTATTATTAGAGCTCAGAGAAAAAGCGCCAGCTGAATTGTTAATTTGGGTGATAATTTTTATTAAATCGAATGACGCAATAGTACTTCTGTCTAGTCTTAAAACGAAATCAAATGATCGTTTTACCGCTGCATTCGATCTCGCGCGAAATAGAATGGTACAGAGGCTAGATCAGATGCTCATTTGCTGAAATTGATCAAGGTATCATATAAGCTATGTAGCTAGTTGTAGGTGTCAGTACAAGTGTTCTGTAAGTGATTTTACAATCTAACATATGCTCTGAGCACGAAAGAAGACCAAACGTTGTTGGTAAAACTCACCCTGTCTTAGCAAAAGTGGTCCAGAATTTCATGAACTCGACAGACAGTGCTCTTTCTTGGTCCGAGAAACCGGAGTACAGCGCCGCTGTTTCTGGAAGAAAGGGAAGGCCGAAAATGAACGAGATATCTTCGCCGTGACCGCTGCCCATCCAACCGGGTCCGTCCACCAAACTGAAGATAGACACGCTAGGCACGTGTGTCATCTGATACAAGAAGACGATGTCACCCCCCTGGAAATGGAAACGCGCCACTTGGTCGGTTCCACAAGCTTGTTCGAAATCCGTCGCGTATTCCACATAGGCTCGGAAGTAGTCGTGGTCTCCGTTGTCAGCTTGGGACCAGTCTACGTACTGCATTCGTACCGCGTTCTGCAGTTGTTGGCTGTTACAACCTGAAAAAGAGGGCAAAAGGCCGCAGTATGACAGGCCGGTGGTACAATACAGACACTTTCCTTGAAACTTATGGAGGAGGTTCAAAGCAGTGAAGAATCTCCACTTCCTGGACAATTTCACGACATTTATTGAACTTAAGAAACGATTCTCCGATACCGATACCAGTGTCGGTACTAAAGCATTCGGTCTTATCGAGGAGTCGTTTTTCTTTAACAGGACGAAATCCTTACTGAGCAAAAGAAGTTCATCGAAATCCTTTCTGCTCAAAGTTGGAGGTTCTTCCGAAGTCCAGTAGTCCGAAAATAGAGGAGTATAAACCAGGGACAGCGTGCCTTCATCTTTGTTGGTACCAAGGAGAAGGTCCGCGTGGTTATACCGACCGGTAGCGTACAGATTGACCGGTGTGTCCACCAGCAAGATCCCATCCACTACCACGCGGCCAAGGAAGTTTGACTGAAATAAAGGCAACATGAGAAGTAAGCCGGATTCAGCCTCGTGCAATGAATTTGTTAGATGGTATACTGAAAGTTAACGAGTTCCTGTTATTAAAGGCACAATCAGCTTAGAAACTGTATCTTTTCCTGCGTGAATCGTCTAAGATATTATCTTCTAGTAAGATTTTAATAACGTTGTATAATTCCTTCATATAACCATTTTTAAATTATTCCATTTTGACTTGGGGCTGCATGACATCCAAATGTAACAAATTACTCACTTTACAAAAACGAGCGGTCCGCATTATTTTTGAATGCTGGCTATCGTAATATTTCAACTCCGTTGTTTGCTAAATTGAACCTATTGCAATGTAACCATCGATAAGAACTTAATTTAGGAAAAATTCATGTACGCTCTTCCAGTTTTAATTCTTGTTTTACTTTAGCGTCTAATATTCATAATTATAATATTCGATTAAATTATAATAGGGGGTCTACTCGAGGCAGTGTGTGGGGAAACTTGTATGGCCAATTTAAGAGAACGTGATTGGCTAAGAACGATGTTATTCATCGCAGGTATCTTGTACTGGAATGGTCTAGATGGTCTCTCTTAAATCATCGCCTTCTTTATCTTTGTTTGTTAGAAAACTAAGAACTCAATTGCTCAGCTCATGTTCCTAACTCATATTTATTTGTGCTCTATTAATGCGGCGTTGTTTCACTCTTGTTTGTTTTGTCTTGTTCATCATTTGTCTGTCCTGTGTTAGATTGTATGGTTGTCTTCTGTCTATGGGTTGGGGTGAAAAAGCGTTACTGCTTTTAACCTTAAACCTGAATGTTGTCATCTAATTTATCCTGTTGTATGTAATGTTACACAATTTAATGGCCAGATATATTCAGTACTTAAGTAACGTGAACATGTTTGGTTACATTGTAAAGAATGACAGCATTGAAATAAATGTTTCATCATCATCATCATCATCATCATCATCATCATCATCATCATCATCATCATCATCATCATCATCATCATCATCATCATCATCATCATCATCATCATCATCATCATCATCATCATCGTCATCATCATCATCATCATCATCATCATCGTCATCATCGTCATCATCATCATCATCATCATCATCGTCATCATCGTCATCATCATCATCATCATCATCATCATCCTGAATTTTCAAAGATCTGAGTCGAAGAAAACGTACATAATGTCCAACTGGCGAAGTCTTTTTACGGCTGACGTGACACTCAATTTGTTTTAAACTGGAGTACATGTAACTCTAAATAATCTAATAACTAAATAATCCCTTAGATATCACAGAATATTTCGATGCATGGTGATTCACACTTGTGAACATGTTGCACACACCAAACAGTTTCGTTTTCAGGGGTGATAATTTTGATAGTGAAAATTAGACAAATTAGAAAGGTTACTTATTTGGACATTTATATCAACTTTATCAATTCACAAGGTGTTAATAGCCTAAAAGAGGCACACTGATAACGAATGGTTCTTCCAAGCCACATTTTACCGGATCTGATGCTACGTAGAGATCTGATGCGTTCTTGTCTAACAGGCAATTCACAAGAGCCTCGCTCTCTGCAGTGCTACAGCCAACCTTCTCCCCTATGTCAAACGCCTGCTTACGGAGCATTTCCTTGTCGTCAGAATACGCCCATGGTGCAAACAATGTACCGCTCTGAAAGTTACAAGGAAATGTTATGTTTACAGTTGTTTAGTCTTCAGATGATCGCACGATGGCCTTAGACCAGCATATTTGTTCAACTAAGCTGGGTTTCTTTAGTCCACTACGGGTGAATCAGCATCTTTCATGATACGTATATGACTGTCTAACTGGAGATTTTTTTCAGATTTAATAAAATTCGAAAACAAAAATTACATCACCTGTAAAATATTAGCGCAACAGACTCATGGAAGTTCAGCAAAAAATACATAGTGTGTATTTCGCCACGTTCCCTTTTTAGTTCAAAACCCGTTTTAAGCAAGGGAAGGCACAGTCGTGCTTTCAGCAAAGAGCAATTCACTATTACCTGCATTACCCCTCGGTTGAACAGACCTTTCGAGTGTGCAGATAGAATGTGGAAATGGACACTAGCAGATCCAGCACTTTCACCAAAGATGGTGATATTGTCGCTGTCACCGCCGAAAGCTGCCAAACAAAAAAGAAAATGCAAAATAAATAAATAAATAAATGAAGAAATCATAAGACAGACACTTGAAGAAGAAATTGTACTAACGGCAACAGATTATTCATGTCGACAAACAGAGACGCTTTAAGACCGGGAAGGGTGGGAAGATAGTCCTCTGCTTTTTGACCTGAGGACCGGCGTAAAGATCCACCCGAATAACCGAAGCAAAGTAAACCAAAGCAAACCAACCCAAACCAAACCTACCTAACCCAACCCAAAGCAAACCAACCCAAACCAAACCAAACCCAAAGCAAAGCAAAGCAAAGCAAGGCAAACCAACCCAAACCAAACCCAACCCAAAGCAAAGTAAACCAAAGCAAACCAACCCAAACCAAACCTACCTAACCCAACCCAAAGCAAACCAACCCAAACCAAACCAAACCAAACCCAAAGCAAAGTAAACTAAAGCAAACCAACCCAAACCAAACCCAACCCAAAACAAAGCAAGGCAAACAAAACCAAACCAAACCAACCTAACCCAGCCCAAAGCAAAGCAAAGCAAACCAACCCAAACCAAACTCAAAGCAAAGAAGAGCAAAGCAAACCAACCCAAACCAAACCGAACCAACCCAAACCAAACCAAACCAACCCACCAAACCAAACCGACCAAAACCAAACCCAAACCAAATCAAACCAAACCAAACCAAACCAAACCAAACCAAACTAAACCAAAAACAACACACCGTTGTACCAGTATGAACAAGAAAAGAAGTGAAATCAACGACAAAAGACAAACAAGGATCGATGTAAGACTCCTACATTCAAAGTTAAAACTCAATGCAAGCCATTTCAGTACTGGTTGAAGCTGAGACGTACGGTACATTGTACGTTCTTACATAGCGCTGTCTTTTTCGAAATAATGGTTACCCTTCCCTAAACCATCGCACACCATTCCCGAACCGTCGACGAATTTCCAACATTTGGAATATGGCAATACTTCCGCGATCTACTGGTTGTCGAAACAAATTAACTCGCTTTCTGCAGAAGTGTTTGGGCGTTACTTTGGGGGGGGGGTGTTTATCAAAATAAAAATCATTTTTGGGCATCTTTCAAAACACTTTGACTCACCACCAATGTTCTCCTTAATCCATTTCAATGCAAGCACTTGATCCATGAGTCCAAGATTTCCCGGTAAAGCTTCATCGCCTGCACAAAATAAAAAAAACTAAAATACTGGCCACGTTCGTATCATGGTCTTGACCTATCAATTTAGCAGTGGGGACTTTAGTATAGGGTATTAAAGTTTTGTAAACGTCAGATTTTTTCTAGATAAGAGTGTAGGTAGGGTTGTCAACAATGGTCGTCAACAACAAGCATGTCGCTAATTAATACATGTAATACTTTTTAAAGGGGCCTTGTTGAAATTGCAATCTTATTGCACCACTCTTTTTGCTTTAATTCTAGCATTAATTGTAGCAATAAACGTTACGTGTTTTTGGTGTCGGACAAAATGCATACCTGTTGTTAGAAAGCCAAAAGCGTTCAGGCGATAATTGATAGTGACAACGATGACGTCACCCAAGGCAACTAACGCTTGCCCATCATAGACTGGAAGAATGCCTGATCCAGTTGTGAAACCACCACCGTGTATCCAAACCATTACCGCAGCGCCCCCTTGCTGCAGACAAGAGATAGGTTGGACAACAAAAGTTCTGTTTTGGAATGCCGGAAAATATTCCAGTTGAAAGTCTACCTGTCTGTATTTTGGGGGCGTTGGAATCTCGTTGAATTTGAAGCGGATAGGCCAACTTTTAGGCGGACCTTTGAAAAATTACAAACAAGGGGTAAATACTGCATAAGTTACAAGTCAAATTGTCAGACGCCCCGCCCCCCTTTACGATTTTACAATTATATCTTTATCAGCTTTCTTTATTCTTTTGGCCTTACGTTCTAAATGGAGTTGAAGTTAAATATAAAAAAGTTTAGTCTAAGTAAATAAAGAATCAAAATGCAGCGATGTAGTTCAATAATTTCGAGTACAAAGTTGATTACCAAAAGTTGTACCGATTAGGAGGGAAGAAAGCTGGAGAACACGGACAGGTGAATGCACAAAGGTAAGATTACAAAAGAAAAGTTTTACTGTAATGGTCTAAAGACATCATCTGTAACAGCTTACTTTGTTCCTTTACCATTCATTGCCCTTGTTCTCTATTTTTTGTTCCCTCTTTATCATTTCAATATTTGACTGAGACCATGCTATTTGGAAAATTACTAGACTACAATACTGTTAAAATACCAAAAGGTGTTCAAACTCACTACCGCAGGTTTTGGTGCGAAGATGTTGAGATGCAGACAGTCCTCGCTTACTTGTGCACCAATTCCTTGCGATGGATCTTGCACGCAGGCGTCTCTGAAGTACGTGGCGTCGTACGTACCGTCCCACGGCCCCTTAGCCACTGGAGGCCTGAATCGCAGCTGGCCCACAGGCGGCTCAGCGAACGGTACCCCCTTGAAGGCATCGATGGTCTTGTTCACGTGGATGAACTGGGACTCCTGGAAAGTCTCAGTAGTACCCACCAGGACGCCTTCTCTGACAGATACAGTAGGCTGATGCTGGGCGGTTAACGGAACGAAAGAGGTTAGGCCCATGAGCACCTGTACTACTATTACATGCATAGTGCTCATGACTGCTATTCTATCAGTTGCAATTCAGAAAATGAGCTCACCTTATCGTTATGGAAGGATCTTGTTATCGCCAGGAATTGCCGGATTGTTACCCCCGCGACAGAAGATATGTCAAAAGATAAGGTGGGTCTTATTTGTTTACCCTTAATGGCAGTGTCGTTAAAACAGAACTTATAAAACATTGACGTTTTGAACCATACTTTTTGGGGATGGGTAAACTGGTTTCCGAAGCCCATACCCGTTTTCCTTGCAACCTCATTCATTGCACTTCTGAAGGATGAGGCTATGGACTTTTGCACACATTTATAGACTTATGAAGAAAGGTAAATGAAATAAACCAAACAAGCTCGCATTTTTCTCATCTCGTTTTTGGTAGGGAGCATGGCCCCTGTTCGCCCCTGGATCCATCCTTGTGTTCAGAACCGTTGGATTAGCTTGTATTTCATCCCTAGTGAAGCACCCACACGGGTATGCCATGAAAACCCCTGCTCATGGAGCCTAGCAGTGGACTTACGTCACACGCATGCGTAGTCTAGTAAGCACGTTCCTCCTGCTCAAAAGGAAAATAACTGTTCTTTTTTTTACAAACATCGACCGACATTTCACCAAACTTTACAGAAAGTTAAAAAACTTATGGTTTATAAAACCAAACTTTACAGAAAGTTTGGTTTTATAATAACTGTTTTTTATTCTGATCTGGCAACTAAAGAATATGAACGGGGGCTGAAATGTATTTTTAAATACAAATCTTTAAATGCGCACCTTTGAGTCTCAATGAACCTTTATTTTCAATACTTGTTTTCTTTTGCTACCGCTTTGGCTTTAAGCCATTAAGAATACACAAGCACAATTGTGATGTTGCCCTGAGAAGAAAGACTTGATGTCACATCTGGTTCGGGCACAACAAAGCTGCTGGATATATTTCTGGTAAGTTGTACATAGCAATATACAATAAACGTAACAGATTGTGCTCCGAATACGGGCGATTCCTAATAGTGCGCCGCAGAGTTTGCAACGCGGTGGCTACTGTAGGCAACGCATGTTTGTGCGGGTTGACACGTCCGGATGTGTCGACCGGCAATGCACGCATCTTCGCCAGATATGGTGAGTATAAACACACTGCTCGGACCACCAACGGTTTCTTCATGATATGTGCTTCCACTTCCTTTGGATATATGTCAATCGGAAAATAACAATGGTAATAAAAATACGAACTAATACAACATACGAGAAACTAGCGAATCATGAAAATGTTCATATTGTTTTGCAGTATCCACTGATATCAAATCTCAACCTCCTGTGCTTGGACTTACGGACTTTACTCGCAAAGGTTGCTGGTATTCCTTCGTCATGTTGAACGCTGCTGTCGTGGTCTGGATACACGGCGGGGGTTTCAGGTCTGGATCAGGCATAAGCTACTTCGGACAGCCATTGGTTGGTTTGGGTGACGTCATCGTTGTCGCCGTCAATTACCGTCTGAACGTGTTTGGTTTTCTAACAACAGGTATGTTAAATGAAACTACCTTTTGAAAATTAATTAGTAATCTAAAGAACAATGATTAAGGTCGCCCTCATAATGTCATGTTCCTGTCAGCTTAACAAAGCCATTCTTGTTATCCCTTCCCAACACGAGTCATTTCAATGAAAGAATTTTGCTTGCTTCAAACACTGATTATGGAATTATGGAATTCCATATCTGCCGTCGTCCGTCGCCTTTTGCTTTTTGTTGTGTCCAAATTCTGCCATTTACCAGTTCCAAACATGCCATTTTCCGTCGCCCGTCGTGCGTCGTCCGTCGTGCGTCGGCCATCAAATGGGTTGCATAGGACCTGCGAAAGCCGGGGTTTAACAAATGACAATGTGATGATTCCATTCACTTCTAAAGATCTTTTCCGAATAAGGCAAGTACAAATCCCACCTGCAAAGCATATACTAGTCCCATAATTAATGCCAATAATGCTGGACTACCCCTGCCCCTTGACAAGAAAATGTCGCCTTTCTGAGAATTGAACCAAGTGTTTTTTGGGAAAAACATTTTCAGCAAAAATTTCAGGCCAACTTATTCACAGTCTAATTCTAATTTGCATACTGTAAAAATGTGACGACTTGTTTTCAGTCAATTCTAGAAAGAAATCTGCCAACCGATACAGATATCCATTTTGTCCTCTCAATTTCATCTTGAAATCCAGAAATACTAGACGTGCTATGGATAACAAACTGTTTATTAAATGTATTGTTAGGGGGCAATTACCACTTGGTTTAAGTTTCAGAAAATGTGACGTGTTGGTTTTTGTGGGTGTGTATACCATGGTGGATAGACCAATGAGAACAGGTTGTCCCGCACATCAGCATTACTTATGGGGCTAACAAGTAACGTTACTGTTTAAAAGACTTCTGTGAACCAACCTGCAACTCAAGTCATGTCTAATTTGGAGTATACGGCAGATTTCATCATAGGTATACCCGCTCCCAAAATAATGTCGAGTCAGTCCGTCTTTTATGAAAACTATTAAGGAATCAAACATGGTAAATAATTTATTATTTACATTTTGCTCTGTGGGGTATCGTGCAGGGACAGACAGACATATTACTTAGGCTATAGACCTAAAGTCAGGCCGTTAATGAGTAACTAAGTTATCAAAAAAAATCTACCCTAACAAAAGTCTATTTTGTGAATTTATTTATGTAACCAAAAAATGGTATTTTTTCATGTACACGTCACTTAACCGATGTCAGGATATTATCTCTTCTTTCAAGTGGAGTTCGGCGCAACTCCAAAAACGACTACATCTTCTAGTTCTACTGCTAAAATGAGAGTCATGCATGGTGGATCGATCGAACAAGTACATCGATCAAGACGATCGAAACAATCAAGGGTCAGAGTTAACAATACCACTGCGCAATCGTGACAAAAAAACTCACACAGTTGTCCCAATCCTGACCAAATTTGGCTGATCCACCTTTTAATTCACCTCACCATCTGCGTTTATCATTCTTGCCTTCACATCAAATTTTTATTGGCGACTTCCTTTAGTGCGTCAAATTGTATTGACCGCTGATGTCGACTTCAGTCTTTTTCAAAGTCTTTGTCTCGTTGTCCATTTGGTAGCTTTCGGACGCGATAACACTAGCGTCACCGTCTTCGGTGAAAGTACGGGATCGGCCAGCGCCAATTTGCACCTCCTATCTGTGCGATCCAAGGGTCTATTCAACCGGGATGTAATGCAGGTAAGTATTACACCACAAAATAGTTTCACTTTCCAAAAAACAAAACACCACCCTCGCCCTTGGCAGACATTTTGTGCACAGTACTGTTGCCCCAAGTCTTGCAAAAGACTATACAAGCAAACCAACCCACACTGGAAAAAGTTTCTGCTGTATACTTGCCTCCACGGAATTTTTCTAACCAACTGACATTTTACGAGATTTTGGGGAGTTAATATGTTGGCATTGGAAGCACTGTTCTCGCGAAATGCACGCTTTGCGATTCAGCATGACATGTTACCTGAAGTCTGTTAATGAAAAAGGTGCCAATTTGGAGGTGTGAAATACCGATGGTGACTGTTATTACAAAAAAGCTGTCTCTATGAAGCAGACAGAGACCATGTTTGCACAGACCCGGCTGATGAGCCGCACTTCGGAATGGGGCCTATAGCAATTCCACATAAAGATTAAACAGGAGTGTTGCTGACTAATTTCCTGGAGAACAATTGTCTAACGATATGCATCAGTATAACCGTCAAAACATTCTCTGTTTTTTACGTCGGAGAGGCACCATACTGTCACCAAGGGCGATTTCTGACGACAAAGGCATGCTCCGTAAGAAGTTTTGCTGTAGCAGATCTGAGAGCAAGGCTCTCGTGGATTGTTTTTGAGACAAAAATGTATCGGATCTCTACATAGCATCAGTTCTGGTAAACCATTAAAAACGAAAAAAGTATGAATTCAAATTTTAGGGAATATAGAATTTCAAAGCTCAAAACTTTAATCCCAAAATTTATTGTTATAACGAATGAAAATGTATTTCCATCAATAAAATAGGGAGGCGAGTGCCGCCCGACTGTGCCACCCCTGGATCTCTTACTGTTGAATCCCCAATAACAGACATTATACACCACACAGCTTTTCTACTGAGATCACCGAGAAGAAATGGACCCAATGTGGTTGGGATCGTTTTCACTGTCGAAAATTTAGGAAATTAATATTTTAAATGAAAAGAAATCATCATCCAATCCTTTAGCTCACTGTATTTGATCCTAAAAAATTGCCTTGTGGGTTCTGCGCCCAGGGACATGAAAAAAAAAATGTGGTGAGGGAAAAATGCAAAAGTTATGCGGTGTTGACCAAGCATTCAGGCGCACGGACTCCTGAAATTCGCTACGAATCGCAGTTACCGGCTTCCATATAGGACTCTTCTGGGATCTCGGGGTTCCCGGCCCAACGCACTTCCTCCCTGCCCATCCATTTAACCCCCAAAAGGGTTCGAGCGACCATGCAAGGGAGGAAACGAGACAAGCCCCTAAGCCCTGGCCGCCGAGTCGGCCATACGTCTCGAACCTGTACTAAGGCGCTCACCTGGACTTCGCGGACAGTGCCAGCCGCAGAGCTTATCCAGTAGGCTAAGGTACTGCTGGTATTTGACGGGGTGAATTAGAGTCTCTTATAGCCACTGAACTGACAGCGAGCGTAGGGAAAATAAAAAACCACCACCGGGATTCGAACCCACCGTCTGACGTTCTGATAACCGCGAGCTTAACCACTCGGCCATCTCAGAGATATTGGTCTGTACTGTTCATATCCAGGAGATAACAAAGTCATTAACCTCACTGCACAGAATCTTGCTGTGTAAATACCGAGTGATTAAAATGTTACAATAGTGCATCACGTAGCAAAAACTAATACACATTCACGCAAACAATGGCCGTCAACATTTTAGAATACTCCCCCTTACAGCTTCTCTGTACTATTTTAAATGAACGCGAATCAATATGGGCAAGTCCCCTGACCACGGCTGTCCGGTTTGGAAGTAACTTTGTCATACACGCGGACGCGCCACGATCTGCAAGCTCCCATTGGACGATCGCTGAAATTGTGCATTAATTTCCGGTTCCAAGGTTCCACGTAAACGGCGACCAATGCATGTAACTCCGTATGTGCGGGGCTCGTGCAGTGGGCCTGGTTTAAACTGAAGTGACGTCACACTCACGAAACGGATACACCTGTCTGTATGTCCCAGCTCTTTCATAATATTATGTGAATGACACCCCATTTTTGTTTGTTTGTTTGTTGGGGTGTTTGTTTGCTTGTTTGTTTTTTGGGGAGGATTCTCTGGTTTCCTTTACTAGCATAAAATAGCAGCCTAATGAGGAACCCAGTAGTTCTGCTGTCTGGTGGATCTGATTTGTGGTGTATAGCTCTTCAGACACATTCAGCCAATCCCCTCTCTATAAAGACGTGGTTGGAAAAGCACTTTTCCTGTTGTACTATCATAATTCCTTTTCAACATTGTACACCTTCACTTGTATTTTCAGTTGTGTGAAATGTTGATGTGAATACATCACTGTGCGTCTTCGTATTAATTGTTCATATTTATTCTTCATACTAAAGTCCTCTTTGTCATTATGATCATAATTTATAATAAAATCACAATTAATTATTTCTCAATGTGGGAGTTTCATCAAACAAAAAAAATGCATTTTTTCAAGGAAGTTGCCCAAAATTTCGATTTAATTCTCTTTTTTCAAGGGAACGAATATCTTTAAAGTGTTGATATTCCAAACTTTGTACTTTAGAGCTGCAGTTTAATATTCTTGTTCGACTTGTTTCCGGTATAAGTAAAGAAATGCCGATACAATTTGTCGAACAGTTTGTGTCAAAAAGTTTGTAGGCGTAGTTAATTATATCAATTCCAAACCTGCCTAACTAACTAAACTCTTGCTTCCATAGTTAAATCAGCCTACAAATTTTCAAGTAGAAGTGAACATCCTGCTTTTCAAAATGTCTCTAGCATTGATTAACGGGAGCTGTCGTCAGGGATTTTGGGGTTTTAAAAGCTCACATTTGCTTCACAGCGAGTTTAGGGTATAGGAGTGTATGCATGCTTTTTCACGGTCATAAATGTTGTGGTCGTTATTGATTACTAACAGACCAATTACTTGCTAGTTGCCAACAGGCATGGTGCCACTGGTCACGTGGTGCCGATTAATGGCGGGATCGCTGATCGCATAATTTCTCTCATTAGCCTTGACCAAGGCTATTCAATTTGGCCGACCACGTTTATAAGATGCATGCAACCATTTACGACAGTCTAGCCCCGCACGCACTTGTTGTGAGTGGGAGACTTCTGAGCATGCCTGTTGCAGTTTTTGTCTGCCTCGTCTCAACGCTCCGAAACCGGTCCTCAACGTGCAACATCGGCACAAACTGACTCGACTGGCCACGCGTGGTACGTACACGCGCACACCCACATACGTTATACGTGCGTGCGCACCGGTAGCACGACTTACACTGCACGTAAGTAGGGTCTGTGCGCAAATTGCTCTGTGGGTTAAGTTTGTCGTTGTACCGTACGGGGGTCGATATACCGCGCTGTCCGTGATACTGTTGCTTGTTTGTCGTGATTTGCCTGCCTGATAAGTCCTGATTATCCCCCTTCAACAAAAACCTAATGCGCTCCTGGACAATGTAAACCTCTGATGCAATGAGCAATAAAACTGCAGTCACGTGGATGATACCAAAAGCCCAAGTGGTCCATCAAGGTTGCTTGCAGCGCCGGTGGAATATGATAATGCGTAATAATAATGATAAGTCTTTTATTCCGAGAATAAAACACTTCATTTCGCAGGGTAACAGAAATAAAACGAAGTAAAAAAATGTTGTGAAGTTACACACTCTCGGTTGGTTACTGATAATATATTAATTACCAATTGGTTATTAGTAAAGACTGTGCGTTACATTACGTTCTCCGTAAAAACATCTCTGTCTGTTGTAATATGACAATAAACTTCTTTCGTTGGAGCTTCATATTTTGTCTGCCTTGTACTTGGTGTGAGACTGAAACTATAATATGCATGTTACACCTTTGCCAACCTGAGAACGTGGAACAGTTTCACGACTTTTTTATAGGCCGAGGATTTAGAGAAGGAGTTTTTTTTTCAACAGAAATTGATCTTTCAGATGGTCAGCTTTCGAGGAAATCTGGTCCGCAACCCCCATCATTCTATGTTTTGGCATAGGCCATGTAATAGTGAATGCTCATTATTAGACGGTATAAATGTAGACATCATGGTCATAACATACCCTTTGACCAGCTTTGCATTTGGTTAGCACTTAAGTAATTCGTCCTGATAACAAATGTCTCCAGTCAGACCAGGTCAGTTGGTTTCTGATGTAATCAGAGAACTTGATAGTCATGGCTGTCATGCATTGGGCAGTGCGGGCGCTCGCAGCTTTCTGTGCTTTCTTGGCGCTAACATCCGCTCAAGATGAGCCAACTGTTACTGTACAACAAGGCATTCTTGTCGGCACCACCGAGACTTTCCAGGAATCCCAGTTCATCAACGTGAACAAGACCATCGATGTCTTCAAGGGGATACCGTTTGCCGAGCCGCCCGTGGGGCAGCTGCGATTCAGGCCCCCGGTGGCTAAGGGGCCGTGGGACGGTACGTACGACGCCACGTACTTCAGAGACGCCTGCGTGCAGGACCCAACACAAGCGAACGGTGCAACAAAAAGTGAAGACTGTCTGCATCTCAACATCTTCGCACCGAAACCAGCGGTGGTGAGTACGAATACTGAGATTTAGCTCTCAATGGCTTCTTTTGAAGTCATTCAACACTAACCAGAAAGTACAATTTCAGCAATCAACATTACCAAAACTGGAATCAGGAAACGTGAAATCATTAAAAGTCGATATAGTGACATTACTTCATGTTTGCTTTTGATCTGTTCTGCTCTTCTTTTTTAAAATAAAAGTCTTATCTGAATCTCCTTCTTGCAGCAAGGGGGTGCTGCTGTGATGGTATGGATACACGGCGGCGGTTACACAAGCGGATCAGCCATAACCACTCGGGGACAACCATTGGTTGGTTTGGGTGACGTCATTGTTGTTACTATCAATTATCGTCTGAACGTGTTTGGATTTCTAACAACAGGTATGATGTACATATATACTTCTCTATCTAAGATCAAACACAATTTCAATGATTTTCTAAATCATGCTTAATTTTTAAATCCATTCAAAGGTTAGGGTGGTGGGTCAAAGGTTATGGTGACCTTCGGTTGACCAAGCAACATCATTGATTACAGTTGTTCTTATTGTTTCAATACCAAATTTACATCTATTTGGTAAAAACTCAAAGTTGTTGGGTATAAACGGGTGATGCTTAAGCATTATCTATTTTTCCTGATCTCTGCCCGACAACATGGAAGGATGGATCCCGCCGAAAACTGGCATGTCTTAATGTGCTTTGCGCGGACAGAGCCTCAACATCCACGGCAAAAATAGTCTGTCGCGGGATAGGAATCCACATTTCAATAGGCCTACTTTAGTTGGGTTATACTTCTTTATTAATCATCGACTGTAAATCACTTATTTATAAACACTGTTTCGTTGATAATGCTGATTCCAGTGTATGCAATGGTTGAATAAATACATGATAGCGCATCCAGTGTCCGACTCATCCGGGGGGGGGGTATTCTTGGTTCTCGTCATCCAATACTGGACGATGGACCTACCACCCCACCACCAGGGGTGGCCTAGAAATCCACGCCCGGTTACAATTTGACATACATGTATACATAAAGTGTGAATATTCACTGACAACCCATCTTATATCCTTATCCGAGTTACCTTTTGCAATTTGCAAGTTTTCATTGGAAGGATAACTGAAAGCAATCGTTTTATTACAAACCTTCAAAATGCACTTTTCTGTTCTAAGTAACTTTCAACTTTGTTTCGCTATTTTCAAAGGGTGTTTCATTGTTTTTTTTTGGGGGGGTGTTGTTTTTGTTTTTGCGACTGGGTATGTCCATGTTCAGGAGCGCAACTGTGATGCTATCCCGGGAAGAAAGCCTTATTGTAACATTGGACTGTAAATAATGACAAGCTGATAAGAAAATGCAAGAATAAATACGAAGAATCACGCCAATGTATTCACATCAACCATGCATCAACATTTAACACAACTGAAAACACGAGGAGAGAAGGTGTACAATGTTGAAAATAGATTATTATAGTACGACAGGAATGTGAAATGATAGAAGGAATGTGCTGTAAAGAGGTTCTCTTCACAGGACAATGTGTCTGAAGAGCTATACACCACACATCAGATCTACCACACTGCGCATGTTATTTAGCAGAACTATTGGGTTCCTGAATAGGTTGTCATTTTATGCTCATTTACATGTAGTAAAAGAAACAAGAGAAAACTTCCCCCCCCCCAAAAAAAGCGGGAAAAATGTCGTGTCATTCACTTAATACTATGAAAGAGTGGAGACATCAAGACAGGTGTAGGCCTATCTGGTTCGTAACTGTGAGGTCACTTCAGTTTAAACCAGGCCCACTGTACATGTACATGCACATGCGCTCCAAGTTCATGCACAACTTCAGCAATCGTCCAATGGGAGCCCACAAATCGTGGTCCGTTCGCGTGTATGACAAAGTTACGAACCGGATACACGTGGTCCAGGGACTTGCCCATATTGATTTACGTTCTTTTAAAAAAAAGTAAACAGAAGTCGTCAGGGAGAGCATTTAATGTTGACGACCATTGTGTGTGTTAATGTGTAGTTTTGCTATGTAATGCTTTATTATAACGTTGTAATCACACAGTATAGCAGCAACATTCTGTGCAGTAGGGTTAATGACTTCATCTGGTTGATAATATGAACAGCGAAGTCCAGGTGAGCGCCTTTGTTCAGGTTCGAGACGTATGGCCCACTCGGCGGCCAGGGCTTAGGGGCTTGTCTCGTTTCCTCCCTTGCATGGTCGCTCGAACCCTTTTGGGGTTAAATGGATGGGCAGGGAGGAAGTGCGTTGGGCCGGGAACCCCGAGGTCCCAGAAGAGTCCTATTTGGAAGCCGGTAACTGCGATTCCTTGTGAATTCTCGAAGCATACGCTACATACGTATGCACGTCTTCATCAGGGAACATAATCATTTACATATAGTTTTTTTTCCCAACGGTAACCCACGTTCCACTTAATTCTGATCTGAATGAAACTGAATGTCATTTTGGTGAAGGTAACATTTTGAAGTGTATTTGGAGTCTGCAACCAAACCAGTTGTAGTATATACAGATCACAACCCTTTGACTTTTCTAAACAGGATGAAAAATAAGAATCAAAGGTTGTTAAGATGGAGTCTGGCTCTTCAGGAATTTGCTCTTGAGATCCGTCATATAAAAGGGAAAGATAACGTTATTGCGGACACATTATCTAGGTGTTACTAATTAGTTTCATTGACAGGCCAAGAGCTAATTAGATATTACTGTAATGAGATTGAGTATTTTATGTGATTTTGCTATGTCAATGTCGAAAAGAAGTTAATACATTGACCATTAATACATTATACTTTGTATAAACTTCTACAACGTGTTAATTATACCAAAAGAAAAGTTTTCCCTGTGGTTCAAACTTTTTTTAAGGAGGGAAGAGTGTTACGATCCCAGTTGATCCAACTCCTTTTGTGTCTCCCTGAAAAGGTACGTGTGGAATTTACGCATGTTCCAAAAACCTATAAAAGACTCCGTAGTCATTGATTTCGCTCTCAGTCAGTGCCTATATGCTATAAGCATGTGCGTTCCTAAATAGCCGGCGTTGGGTCAGCACCTCCTTGTCGTCTACGCCTCGATTACTGCCGGACTGTGGCCAAGGCTGACACCGCTGAGGGACCGTGGACCCTGGAGTGTTGTGGCTCCATGTGGAAGCCTAATCTCGAGGATCGACACTGATCTGCTTGTCTGAACTGGGCTGTTCTGGCGCGGAGCGCGGAGGTGCTTGGCCCGACGACCGCGCTCTTTTAGCCATGGCACTGACTGGGCGGGGCCTAATTTTCTTCCGTTCTTGTATTGGCTCCTTAAGGTAATTATACTCGGCCGAATATAATTTTCCTCTTTGCGTATTAACATGTTTTTGCCGGCTTGCTAATTTTCATTGTAATTTAATTGTGCTTGGCTGTGCTAATGTAAATAATTTCCTTTTATGCTTTTGACTGTTCAAATTCACGGTGTTCTTGCATGAGAAGTTTAAGTTGCAGCAAACCCCCTGGATTTACTTTGTTTTGATTTACTGCTTGCTGATTTAAGCTAATAATTAAATGTTGTTCCAAATTAGTTCCTTTATTGTCCTTTGCTCGTATGTTTTAGTGTCCTGGTTCCCGTCTTCTGATTTTTCTTCTGCCGTGCATTTTCCGCACGTAACATGTGGCCCATTGGCAATCAGTTAATATCGGTAATTGAGTTAGAAAAATGGCTCGGCAGTATTTCACTTTTGGAACTCAACTAGAATACTGCTAAAATGTACTATGCCATTTCTCAAAAGTTCATAAATCAAATACATTTGCCTTTAGTTGCTGGTCGTGAAAATAGCATGATTCAACCCAACAACACCGTCATTGGAGTGGTCGTAAAACCTCTCAAGAACATCATTTCACTTACCAAACCAAGATCATATTCCTTCGGATTTCTACTCATAATAGGGAGAGTTCATACACAGTCGTGAACGAAAGCCCAAGAATTGATAGATATCCATTCAAAGCCACCGAGGGTTAGGGCTAGGGTTAAGGGGTTAGGGTTACGGGGTTAGGGTTGGTTATAACTATTTTCAAATGGAGTTTGGGTCTGGGGTAGGGTTAGGATTAGTTATTTCTATATTTTCAAGGTTAGGGTGTTAGTGTTATGGCCAGGGTTACGGGGTTAGGGTAGGTTAGGATTATGGGCTAAGGAATAAGGTTAGGGTTAGAGGGTTGGAGTTTGATTGGGTTCGGGTTATTGTTACGGGGCTTGAGTGAGTTATGGTTAGTTATTACTGTATTTTCAAAATGGAGTTTGGGTTTGGGGTAGGGTAAGGTCTAGGGTTACGGTTAGGGCAAAGGTTAGGGTTAGGAAGGTTATGGTTTGGGGTAGGGTTAGGGATATGGCTAGGGTTATGGGGCTAGGGTATAGGGTAGTGTTAGGGTGGGGTAGGGTTTGAGCGTTAGGGTTAGGATCGATTAGGGTTAGGAGGATGGGTATGGGTTAGGGCTAGGGTTACGGGGCTATAAGGTTATGGGGTCAGGGTTGGTTAGGGCTAGGGTTAGTTAGGTATTTCTGTATTTTCAAAATGGAGTTTGGGTTTGGGGTAGAGTGTTATTGTTATGGCTAGGGTTTCGGGGTTAGGTTTAGGGTTAGGGCTAGTTCTAAGGTATAGGGTTAGGGTTCTGGCTAGGGTTAGGGGGCTAGGTTTCAAAATGGAGTTAGGATTTCGGTCCAGGGTTACAGGGTTAGGGTCAGTTCGGGTCTTTGGATTAGTTATTGTATTTTCAAAATGGAGTTTGGGTTTGGGGCACTGTTAGGGTAAGGACTAGGGTTACAGTTGGGCTAGGGTTAGGGTTAGTTTCTCTGTATTTTCAAAACGAAGTTTGGGGTTAGGTTAGGGTTAGTTTCTCTGTATTTTCAAAACGAAGTTTGGGGTAGGATTAGGGTGTTATTGTTATGGCTAGGGTTACGGGGTTAGGTTTGGGGTTAGGGTTATTGGTAGTTATTACTGTATTTTCAAAATGGAGTTTGGGTTAGGGTTAGGTCTAGGGTTAGGAGATAAGGGTTAAGCAGAGTAATTTGGTGTTACAATCATAAGGTCTATCCACCTCGAGCAGAAACGCTACCTCATCGGTTGAAAACAGCTGCGTTGGTCGAAACTGTTCATTTTGTTGGTGATGCAACCGTAACGCGTGCATTTCTTTGTCGTTCTTGAACCTGAGAAAATGAGCTTCCGTTACTGAGAAAACAGCGCCTTCTCTTGGTCCAGCTTGAGGGCTGTAAGGTGTGCTGGTCTGACATTAATTTTGACACCTAAACCATATGTATCATGTTTGCTTTCCAAAATTGTTTTGAGTGATATAGATTTTTCATCCCTTGATTTCCCTATCGATCTCTCCCTATCGATTTTTCATCCCTATAGATTTTTCAAACATAACCCTCTAATAAATATTTTTCCGAGAGAGTAGATGTGTATCTCGTCGTGGGACGTAGTTTAACAATAAACTTTTTTTTTTATGTTTCCTTGGCAGGTGACGAAGCTTTGCCGGGCAATCTTGGGCTCATGGATCAAGTCCTTGCACTGGAGTGGATTAAGGAGAATATTGGTGGTGAGTGGGGGTGGCATATTCTTCACTTTTTCCTGTAAACCAGAGAGCCCCTAGCAAAGTGACCCAACTCAACCAAGCACGGTTTACATTCCCCTTTGATTAAAAGCTTTGAAAGGTGCGTTCTTTAAATGCGTTTCTTTTGACGCACCCCAACAATTTTTGCCAGGATGTCAAGTTTATACGTGCCCGCTTGCGTGTATGCAAGGAGGGTCTTAACACTGGTGTTAACGGCGCGGGGATTAAGCTCGACAGATATCACCAAATCACGATCATAACTTTTTTCAATGGGCCAACTTGGCAAAGATTTTTGTAATCCCCACCCGAAATTGAAAAAAGTTAGTCAAGTAGATCCCTTTTCCAACTCAAATAGAATACTGCCAAAATGTACCGGTCATTTCTCAAAAGTTGATAAAATAAAATACAAGTATTGGCCATTTCATATTTTCCAACGTTGCGTCTACTGTGCCGTTTGGCGTGTGTTAGCTGGCGTTGTTTGTAGAAAACAAAAATGACAGCCGACTGTTAAGATTGTCTTCAATTTCTCAACTGCATTTTGGCATGAGTCAGACCAAATAAACGTTACATTCTTCTGCAAGAGTCAGAGGAGTAGCAATGGTGCTGAAAACTAGCCAACTGTGGTAAATATCTGAACTTCAAAAAAAGCGGAAAAATACTCGCGAGTTTCTCAGGCGTTCGTGATGCACGTCAAATTAAAGCCCATTTGATGATTGTTCATTTTCTTTTCAAATTGCCATTCATTAACCGATGACTTTTGAAGACTTTTTTCCCCAACGGAAGGTCACCCCTAAAACGCAGTCGTGAAGCTCCTAGCCTCCCAGTAAGGTTAATGACTTTGTTATCTCCTTAATATGAACGGCGAAAAGTAATGTCTGGGAGATGGCCGAGTGGTTAAGCTCGCGGTTATCAGATCGTCAGACTGTGGGTTCGAATCCCAGTGGTGGTTTTTTTATTTTCCCAACGCTCGCTGTCATTCAGTAGCTATAAGAGACTCTAATTCACCCCGTCAAATACCAGCAGTACCTTAGCCTACTGGATAAGCTCTGCGGCTGGCACTGTCCGCGAAGTCCAGGTGAGCGCCTTAGTACAGGTTCGAGACGTATGGCCGACTCGGCGGCCAGGGCTTAGGGGCCTGTCTCGTTCCTCCCTTGCATGGTCGCTCGAACCCTTTTGTGGGTTAAATGGATGGGCAGGGAGGAAGTGCGTTGGGCCGGGAACCCCGAGATCCCAGAAGAGTCCTATATGGAAGCCGGTAACTGCGATTCCTTGCGAATTTCAGGAGTCCGTGCGCCTGAATGCTTGGTCAACACCGCATAACTTTTGGATTTTTCCCTCACCACATTTTTTTTCATTTCCCTGGGCGCAGAACCCACAAGGCAATTTTTAGGATCGAATACAGTGAGCTAAAGGATTGGATGATGATTTCTTTTCATTTTTAATATTAATTTCCTAAATTTCCCACAGTGAAACCGATCCCAACCACATTGGGTCCATTTCTTCTCAGTGATCTCAGTAGAAAAGCTGTGTGGTGTATAATGTCTGTTACTGATGATTCAACAGTAAGAGATCCAGGGGTGGCACGGTCGGGCGGCACTCGCCTCCTTATTTTATTGATGGGAATACATTTCCATTGGCTATAACAACAAATTTCGTTCGCTTTCAACTGCAGAATAATTTGATATTTTTTAATTAAAGAGAAATTCTTATAAACGATACGTCTCATATCTTCTTGGGTTACCCCAGGCTACGACAAAATGCGTTGCATCTGCCGCTCTTTCTTGTAAATGGTTGATCCATCACTGGCCAGACAGGTCTGCCCAAAAAACACAAGCAGGAAAATGATGACATCAACTCAAAAGAAACGAACATTCCTTATTTGCTGGCATTTCAACAACAGAAAAGACAGCGAGAATGCAATTGGTGTCAAATCAGAAAGTTTTTGATTTTACGCCATTGTCGCAGGAAAAGGCGCATAGCCCATTCAATTTCCCCCCACAAAAGTAACCCACGTTAGATTTAATTTTGATCTGACTGAAACTTAATGTTGTCATTTAGTTAATCCGTGCCTCATTGACCATGAGTTAAGGGTTAAGGCGAGGGTTAGGGTTACAGGTTAGGGTTAGTTGTATTTTTAAAATGGAGTTTGGGTTTAGTGGTAGGGTTGGGGTCAAGGGGTTATGGTTCAGGGGGTCAGGTATAGGGCTAGGGTTAGGGTTAGTCATTACTGTATTTTCAAAATGGAGTTTGGGTTAGGGCTAGGGTTAAAGGGTTAGGGTTGGGGTTAGTTTATTTCACGTGGAGTTTGCGTCTGGGGTACGGCTAGCGCTAAGGTGTTAGGTTTAGGGCTAAGGTTAGGGTACAGTTACGGGGTTAGGGTTATGGCTAGGGTTAGGTGCTAGGGTTCAAAATGGAGTTAGGGTTGGGTTTTGGGGTAAGGGGTTAGGGTTATTGGTAGTTATTACTGTTTTTTCAGAATGGAGTTCGGGTATGAGTTAGGGTTAGAGTTACGGGGTTAGGGTTACAGGGTTAGGGCTAGGGTTACAGGGTTAGGGTTGGGTTATGGGGTTAGGGTTACAGTGTTAGTGTTAGGGTTACGGAGTTAGGGTTACGGGTTAGGGGGTCAGGGTTAGGGTTACGGGGCTACGGTTAGGGTTAGGGTTACAGGGTTAGGGTTACGGGGTTAGGGGTTATGGTTAGGGTTATGGAGTTAGGGTTTGGGTTACGGGGTTAAGGTTAGGGTTACTGGGTTAGGGTTATGGGGTTAGGGTTACGGGGTTAGGGTTATGGGGTTAAGGGGTTAGGGTTATGGGGTTAGGGTTTCAGGGTTAGTGTTAGGGTTACGGGGTTAGGGTTACGGGATAGGGTTACGGGGTTAGGGTTAGGGGGTCAGGGTTAGGGTTACGGGGTTAGGGTAACTGGGTTAGGGTTACGGTTACGGGGTTAGGGTTACGGGGTTAGGGTTACGGTAACGGGGTTAGGGTTACGGGGTTAGGGTTACGGGGTTAGGGTTACTGGGTTAGGGTTACGGGGTTAGGGCTAGGGTTATGGGGTTAGGGTTAGGGGGTTAGGGTTATGGGGTTAGGATTTCAGGGTTAGGGTTGGGGTTACTGGGTTAGGGTTACGGGTTAGGGTTAGGGTTATGGGGTTAGGGTTAGGGGTTAGGGTTACGTTTACGGGGTTAGGGTTAGGGTTACGGGGCTAGGGTTAGGGTTACAGGGTTAGGGTTAGGGTTATTGGTAGTTATTACTGTATTTTTAGAATGGAATTTGGGTTTGAGTTAGGGTTATGGTTACGGGGTTTGGGTTACAGAGTTAGGGTTAGGGTTACGGGGTTAGGGTTACGGGGTTAGGGTTACGGGGTTAGGGTGCGAGGGTTAGGGTTACGGTTATGGGGTTAGGGTTATGGGGTTAGGGTTACGGGTTACGGGGTTAGGGTTATTGGTTAGGGTTACTGGCATACAGTTACGAGGTTAGGGTTAGGGTTATGGGGTTAGGGTTAGGGGTTAGGGTTACGTTTACGGGGTTAGGGTTAGGGTGAAGGGGCTAGGGTTAGGGTTACGGGGTTAGGGTTATTGGTAGTCATTACTGTATTTTCAGAATGGAGTTTGGGTTTGAGTTAGGTTAGGGTTAGAGTTACGGGGTTAGGGTTACGGAGTTAGGGCTAGGGTTACGGGGTTAGGGTTACGGGGTTAGGGTTAGGGTTATTGGTAGTTATTACTGTATTTTCAGAATGGAGTTTGGGTTTGAGTTAGGGTTAGGGTTAGAGTTACGGGGTTAGGGTTATGGTGTTAGGTCTAGGGATGTGGGGTTAGGGTTTTTCGGTTAGGGGTTAGAGTTAGGGTTACGGAGTTAGGGCTAGGGTTACGGGGTTAGGGTTACGGGGTTAGGGTTAGGGTTATTGGTAGTTATTACTGTATTTTCAGAATGGAGTTTGGGTTTGAGTTAGGGTTAGAGTTACGGGGTTAGGGTTACAGAGTTAGGGTTAGAGGGTTAGGGTTACGGGGTTAGGGTTACGGGGTTAGGGTGTGAGGGTTAGGGTTACGGTTACGGGGTTAGGGTTATGGGGTTTGGGTTGGAGTTACGGGGTTAGGGTTAGGGTTACGGGGTTAGGGTTACGGTTACGGGGTTAGGGTTACGGTTACGGGGTTAGGGTTAGGGTTATTTGTAGTTATTACTGTATTTTTAGAATGGAGTTTCTGTTTGAGTGAGGGTTAGTCGTAGCTGTATTAAACAATGAAAGTTGTCCATGCTTTCCAGGACATCTGAGGACGCTGATGCTGTTGAGTCTTCTAGGGAGTTCAGTGCATGGGTTTTCTGTTCAAACTGTGAACCCAGAAGTTACTTACTGAAAACATTTCTGAGAAAGGAATTGATATGCACACAAACAGCAACAGATCAGCAAAGAAGAGAAAACTGTGTCCAGCAAAATCTTCAAAATGCAGGATTTTTACGCAAAAATTCCAATAACAGTGAGAAGATTCTTCCTGAGATAATATCAGAGTTTTGCTCATGAATATGGATATCTCATCAGCATGAAAATCCACAGGAGCAGTTAAATACCCTTTGAAATCATGAAACGAAAAATGGAAATGCTTCGAAACAATTGATAGTAAAGCGGCCCTTTTGGTTTGGGGGCAAAAAAATCTGCTTAAAAATGAACCAACGATGTGGTGGAGCGATGAAATAGTGAGCGAAGTTTTCAACAGGCCTAACCATTTTCAATCTTTTCTCTGTCGGTTAGCTTTTGGCGGGGACAGCAATCGCATCACCATCTTCGGTGAAAGTTCGGGTTCTGTTAGCGTCAGTTTTCACATATTATCGGAACGCGCCAAGGGCCTATTCCAACGGGCCGTAATGCAGGTTAGTAATCCATGTTCATTAAGTTGTTCCCCTTTTTCAGAGACTCCGTGCTTGTTCTTGGTAAAAGATGAGCCTTTTCAGCCCAGAAAGAGACTAGGCTCTGCGTCCTTTCTCAACGTGTGTCCTTTATGGCTAAACCATCTGCCTCGGTACAGCTATTCGATGTGACAGCCATGCTTCTTTTAGTAGGACATTTTCCTCACATTTTTACACCAATATGTTCACATTTAGATAAACTATTCGCGAAATTTGTAGAAGCTTTCTACACAAAATGACAAAAACTCATAAAGCCTTTTTTCACAGGAACGTTCGGAACATGAAAAGGTGCTTCTTTCTTGGCGTAAATTGTACAATGCTTTTCCGTCTGAGCTTTCCCTTTGTACAGATTCAAAGAAGGGACGTGGAAGAACGGTATTGGGAAGGTCCGGAAACCCTCTTCTTGAGCGTAGAAGAATGCGAAGAGAGGTTTTAAGAAGTGTTGAAAACAGAATGAGAGCACAATGACAAGCTTTAGCATACGCATTTTACATACGAAGCGAGACGAAATTTGATCTCTGAACATTGCCATTCAGCAAAAAATCAGTCCACGTTAATTTCCAATGACGATTTATCCCGACACCGTGACTGAATGCAGTGGCCAGACTCTAAAATTGAATGGTAACTGACTAAATCGCTTTTCCAAGATGCACTAAAAATTCATCTTGGAGGGAGCTAAATATTTCAATCGGCAACGTTGAAATAGCCAGCACAGCATACAGCTTTATCATAACCGTTTGTTTAAATTTTGTTTTAATTTCAGAGTGCGACAATGTTTACTCCATGGGCTTATTCTGATGACAAAGACATGCTCCGTAAGCAGGCGTTTGACATAGGGGAGAAGGTTGGCTGTAGCACGTCTGAGAGCCAGGCTTTGGTTGACTGTATGAAAGAAAAGGACGCATCAGCTCTCTATGTAGCATCAGCTGAGGTAAACTATGGCTCCATACAGGGATTTTCCTGCTGGCCAAAGCACTTTGGGGGCTCTGAAATACATAACCCACAAAAAATCCTACTTGTCGTTGAAAAGATCGCCTAAAAGTTATGAGAATCTTCATGACACAAAAACTGGCTAGTGCCGTGAGCATTAACTCTTTTTTCCCCGGCATTATTCAATCTAAACTACTTTTGTCAGCAAGAAGCATGGTATTCTTGTTGGAAAATGTGATTTTTTATCGTACGCAAAGTTAATGAAGTGAACAAAGATCTGAGTCTTCAAGTTTTCAACAGATTCATCCAGAGTGCCCTCAGTACAATCTTGGTCGGTTGATGCATAAGAGTGCTCCAACCCTCAAATACGTGTAGTACTTTTGGGTTTGTTTGTAGACGCTTACTTGGCGGTTTTCTTTTGTATGCCAGATATATTTACATTGCCCTGCAGTGGTTGACGGGACCTTTCTTGTGGACACACCGGCCAATCTCTACGCTACCGATCGATACAACCACGCGGACCTTCTACTTGGCACGACCAAGGATGAAGGCACGATAGGACTCACCTATAGTCCTCTCTTCTGGGACTACTGGTACTCCAAGGAACCCCCGACGGTGAGCAGAGAAGCTTTCGATGAAATTCTCGCTGGTGCATATTTTCCAGGTGAGAATGGCGAGTGTGGAAACTTTAAAAGTGACACCGTCCTGAGCTTCCTCAAAAAGTAAGGAAAAATCGAACGGGGGAGCATCAATACTGGTACATCGTTGCACATCATTTATACCTCTGGCCTTGGTACCGTGGTCGTTTTAAGGGGAGGGCAAGAGGGGATTCGCCCCCCCCCCTTTGCGAAAAAGGGGAACATTAAAAAAATTAAGTGAATAGAAAGTAAATAGAAAGTAAATAGGAAATGGGATGAAAGTCACGGATTTGCCTTAAAAATATCGCCTTCCCCCTTCATTTCACCACTAGACCAAGCTTACCCCCAGGAATTTCCCCACCCAATGGGGAAAAAATTGTTTGCCCCCCTTGGAAAAAATCCTGGCAACGTCCATGCCTGATGCTGATAGAGATTGCTCAGTTCCGCGGTGTTCAAATTCATGAGACATCCCTGATGGTCTCTCAGGTTGTTTTGCGTGTTTGCGTGGGCCCTCAGATTTACCTGCACGTACAACTCGACGCAATTATACGGTACTCTAAGCTGTCTTTCTAAAGTGTCTCTCGATTGTGACTTTGGAATAAAATAGGGTATTTATATTCCCCTTTTTTGTGTCAGGCGGAAACAATCAACAACTTCAGGATGCGATCCGAATGAAGTACATTGACTGGTCCCAAGCTGACAACGATGATTATGATTACTTCCGATCGCATGTGGAATACGTGACAGATAGCGATTTCGCCTGTCCGACGGACTTGGTGGCGCGGTTCCATTTCCAGGGGGGCGACAACGTCTTCTTGTATCAGATGACGCACGTGCCTACTTTGTCTCTCTACAACCTGGACGGTGAGGGCCCAGGCTGGCTTGGAAGTGCCCACGCTGATGACATCTTGTTTGTCTTCGGTTATCCCTTTTCATATCCTAATTTCACCGATGAAGAGAGATCATTTTCGGTCGAAGTCATGAATTTCTGGACAAAATTTGCCAAAACTGGGTGAGTTGGCTTCAACAACGATTCCTGACCATTCTCCCGAAGAAGACGTATTATGGCGTAAAAAAAAGTGCTATCAGCATTTGAATAGAGTTGGGAACTGACTAACAAAACAAATAAATAAATAAAATTCATCTGTCTCAAAAGTCGACAGATGTAGGCCTGTAAAGGCCTGTGGCGAATGTGTATAAACCAGTGCTTCTTTTAAAAATGTGTACATCAATTTTGGACTACTCAATGTTACTCAGGATGCAAACTTCAGGTCAGTGTGTTCTCTCAAACAGGATGCCGGGCACTGTAACATCGGGCTCGACTCAGCGAGATTTCTGGCCCCGATTCACCGTCCCTGAGTTGGCGTACAAGGAACTCAGCTTAAATCTGACCACATCCAGAGCACTCAAGAGCGACCAGTGTTACTTTTGGAATACCTACGTACCACAGCTCCAAACCATGCTCGGTAATAATATCGATATCAAATTGTTTTCACCAGCCCATAAAAAGTTTCTTACCCTCATTTGCAAATTGAAGACTGGAGTTTTGTGAGTTGTTAGTCGAGTTCCAAAAAATGTTCTTTTACGTTAGTACCATACTTTGGGTAATTATTATTTTGCTATTTTTTTGGCTGATTTTGTTTTTCCAAAGCCGAGATGGACGTTGCAGAACGTGAATGGAAAGAAGCCTTCAGCACCTGGAAGTACACGGACATGGCGGATTGGAGGAAGGAATTCACCGAGTATAAAACAATCAGATTGAATTAATAAAAGGAAACTAAGGAAAAAAGGCCTATAATTTGAGCCTGTACCATGAGGTTTGTGCATAGGCAGAAAGATTGATTCAGACATATCCGATCCATTTTGCTTCATAAAATTGTTCTTGGATTTCAAATAGATTTTTTCTTTATTTTCAAATTAAAACAGGCTGAATTTCATCTGGAAATGCAGATCTTTTCAAACGTTTACAATACATTCTGTACGTCCGGTCGATGTTCATAATTTTACACTTTATTATTCTAGTTCGATTTATTTTCAGAATTTAATTGAACTAGAAGTTGTCACATAAAAGTGGAAAGCCTCCTCCAAAATTGTCCTAATTATTGGTGAATATGGGAGTGTTTTGCAGAAATTGGGAATCAGCTTAGGCAGAATGCAAAACAGAATTAGCAACACTTTCCTGAGATTTCTAAAATTGTCACGGAATTTTAATAAGTTTCAAAGATTTAAATTCAAAAACAAAAACAAGTAAATTCTACGAGATAATTCTTTGAAATTTTCTCAGCGATTAATGGCGTAGTCTAATACACACGTAACTTTTGGGTTTTTTTGAAGAATAAATAATCTAACAATTAGCAATGGCATCGTCAGGAAATTTTTCTGGGGAGCAAAGCCCATAATAACGGAGGTGAAATTATTACTGTACAATGTTAAGAGCGCCACCAATTTTTCAGTGGTGCCTAAACTAACCTAGTTACTCTTTCTTCAATATGGATAGCAAAATCTTGTCAGTCGCACGTCCCCCGTCACATGCTGTGTCTGCGGAGATAACGAAACAAATTGTATGCTGCACACTGCAGAGAACCAAACCGAGTCGCTTTTGATGTAGTAATTCAACTAGTTTCATGAAAATAATAAAGTTTTTCAACATATTAGACCTAAACAGAATGACGTTGAGGTAGACGCTTTTATCAAGCCCCCATGGGAAAGCACACATGTAACAAAATGTGCGCTGGCGTCATGTCGACTGATGTTTATTGCTAACAGAAAGTTACAACATTTAGGCACGACGTTAAAAAGTAACTTGAATTTCTTAACATGGAAAGGGAAGAACTTTAAAAGAAACAAGAGCAATAGGCCTACGCAGAAAGTAGAAGTGAACATTTATTTGCAGGATTTATAAACTACCCTCTGTATTTCTTCAGTTTGGTTGGTGTTACTTGGTCATTTTGTTCACCGACACGATAAAGTAATCCCGCTCAGCAATCCAGAAGCACACAAGTGCACAACATTCGCTTCGAGACATACGTTGTAGGATTTTGCCGGAATTGCATTCAAATCTAAGCTTGAACTGTTGAAGATCATTACCGGTATTTCAACGGTGACCCGGTGTCAACATTTCCGGTAAGCTATACCCACAATTCTGCGCTTTCCTCCGACGATTTTACAAACAGATGTGCTGGTCATGGGCGTAATCTCGGGGGTAAGGGCATTCATATCTCCCCATCCACTTTGTGACCGGAGTTTGGGCTATTGAGTCTTGCCCCGAATTTTCCCCGACGAGAAAAAGAGGAAAGTAGGAAAACTTTTGAACTTCTTGCAACGATGAAATTGTATTCAATAGCGCTCAAAAGGACAACAATAAAGCAGGCATGTATGCGCCGCTTTTATGTAAAGTTCTAGCGCAATACAGATTACAGAATGTACATGTAAATCTGTGCCACGAACAACACCTTCTACTGCCGTTGTGTGTCAGCCCCCTCCCTTTCAAATTTCCATGGCCGGGCAAGTCATCCCCTAAAAATCTCCCATCCCCTAGGGCCTCTCCCCCCAGAGATATATCCCCCACGTCCTAGCCCAAATTTACGCCGCTGATGTTGGCGTTCTCAGCAAAGCGTTTGGTACAACCGAATTAACCGTGTGGTTTGCTGGTATCTATTATGGTTTGATTCTGAAGTTGGCCTCAGAGATACTATCCGCCGGTCCGGGCGACAAGCGGCTTCTTGTTTTTCAAACAAGTTTTAAAAATATAAGGCTGTGTTCAGCGGACGATGAATAGGATTTTCGAAGGTTCGCACTTGAAATCCTAAATGTGTCTACGACTTAAACTTACAAGGTCGAGCCACTTTGCCGAGCAACCAGGTTGCTTTATCTATAGCACTTACACGGCAACAGTGCCAGTATGCAGTACAGCAACATTATCTTTGTCCAGTATCGGTAATGGCATAGTCAACGCAGTATCCTAGTTAAAATGAAAAGCGCTGTCACTCTATTTGGGCCTTGGCGAATGATAGCGATTATAAGTGAATCAGTTATGTGTTGACATAACTTTTAACAATTTATGGAGCCGTATGGCTAAAAAACCCACATTTCCTGAAGTCGATCGTGAATCCAGAGAGTTGACTAACAAGGACCAGTTCCCAAAGTTAGGGTTGTTCGAGTTCCGAAACCTCGACCATGGCTGTTCTGATCCAAGTGTCCCTTATCGTCTTGACAGCTGTCAGTGTCGATTGTCAGCCAAGAGTCGCACTCCCTGGCCTGGGCACCGTGGTCGGTGAGACAGTGCACTACTCGCGGGCGACGCACCCGGTCCTCGACACGACCGTGGACATCTTCAGGGGCATACCGTATGCCGAGAAGCCGGCCCGGTTTGCTAAGCCCCAGCCCAAGGTCTGGTCGGGCGAGTGGGATGCCACTAACTTCAAAGACCAGTGCGTTCAACCTTTAAAGATAGATGGAACGAGCGAGGACTGCCTGTATCTGAACATATGGGCACCAAGTGTTAAAGTAAGTTTGTGTTAATTTCGATCTATGGGTAGATGGATTTTGTACAATAATAATAAATCGGGTAAACAAATATAAGCTTTCGACATTGTATCTGTGTTTATTTATTTTATTTACTTTATTATAATTCTCTTTTAGTTCACAGAGCAAACCTTTATTGCTTAATTTGGGTTTGTTTTGGAATGAAGATTGTGTCGCTGTGTATGCCATCTGCCTCTAATTTTTGTTAGATCTTTCTTTGTTGATGTACCCCAAACGTGGCGCAGCCCCTAACGAGGGGCACTTCCATTTTTCGCTTCTTGTGCATTGCTGGAGCAAAATTTTTACCTCATTTTTCACAGGAAACTGAATTTCATTAAGTTCCCATGCAGTATTTTCGTCCATAAATCTGGGGTTTACATACCCCAATGCAAGCTTTCAGTGACGGTCTATTTTTGCCTGATTTTCTGACTGTTTTCAAAGTGTACTGTGAAGTCTTTTAATGCCCCCTTCAAAAAAAAAGATTTAGAAAAAAAGTGGAGTGTGTAAGTGGAAAAAATAAAGATAAGAATTTATCAACTTAAGAAATTCTTAAATGTTAATGTGGGATTTTCTGTTATTTTTTCAAGCGCATTACGTTAGGGAGCGGAATGTGTGCCTAATTTCCAGACTCCATCGTTTCAGAACTCTGGACTAAATTTTATGACACTGGAGTTGTTCTTATTATGAACGCAATGGTAACACAGTATTTAAGTGAATGAATTCGAAGTGTTTCAACAGAGAGGTTTGGCAACACTGTACGTAGAAAGTCGACAGAAACGTCAGTGCGCCACCTTAGGTGACTCCATTACATACCGTTCAAACCTACGTGTGACTATGCTCATACGTGTACAATTATATGGGGACTATGGGCATAACATACAGGTATACCAGGTAAGATATGGGACAGAGTGGTGCCCCCCCCCACCTGTCCAATCCCTATACACACTGTAGACCATTGTTACCTAACACATCCCCCCTAGAAGTCTGTAAATAATTCCTGAGATTCCGATCAAACAATGACCAACACAAAGGCGGCGGGGAGGGGGGGTTCTCTCCGTCCCACATCTTGCCAAAGAAGAAAAGCATTGACAGGCAGTGGCAAAACTGAAGGGCGGTGGCTGGGCAGCTTTTACATATATGCCGGGGGTATGGAATACAAAAAGGGGGATTGCCAAAGTTGGGGTAGAAATCTCCAAATACAATTCGAGAAAACGTAGTGTACTTGGAGAGGCATCTTAACTTTAACGGCGCGAAGTGGTTAACACTTCTTTATCCCGCATATAAAGTTGCATGCTGAACATTATATTCGATTTTACGCTGACGACTCGGCCATATTAATCGGGGGAATCGAACTTTTAGGGGCCGTGTGATTCTTTTCATCAGTTCCGAACAACTTGCAGGCAATTACCGGGCTCCTATGACCTCGGGCGTGGTGTTTACGAGAGCTTTTAAGTCGATTACCCCCAAAATTTATCTTTCAATACGTGTGTAAAGTTAATCTCGAATGCCTGTCGATATATAACAAAATCTCTGCTCGCGAATTCCATGCTCTCTTCACCTGTCCACACGCTGCTAAGTTATATAACGGGATGATCGAGGGAGTTATAGGGGAGATATGTCTTTGTTTACCTTATTTGGTGTTTTTGGCTCGATATTGATAAAACCTTGACGAGATTCACCAGCAGTGTCACCTATGTTTGGCAGTGAGAACGCGCTTGGGTTCAGCCGATTCTGCTGATAAAGCTATCCGGCGTGTTTTTTTTGTTTTTTTTGAATCACCTGATTCTTTTTGTCCACCTTGAGAAAGGCCAATTGGATATCAATTCAATTCGGTACCGGTACCGATCAATTGATATGCACTCGTCAAATCGAGGAACTTGGAATTACGGCGCATTTTGCTCATCATGTTTTTATTTGTTCGACAAATAGACCCTTCTAATTAAACTTCCTGGCATTACATGTCATCACATCATTCATGCAGAACTGTCCGATTATTTCTTTTATGATGGAGTTTTAGTCGCAAACGGATTTTCTTTACGATTTTCACTTCACATGTAGAGGATGTTAAATGCTTACCAATGTTAACAGGATGGACTTCTTAAATCCCTCTAGGCTCTCAGAGGAATAGCTAAAAATGCACTTGGTAGTGCTGCAGATGTGATGTTGGTTTATAGTAATGCAAATATACATCAAATATTTCCGGCTGGAATTTGTAATAAAACTGGGGTAAAGTGCATATCACATCATGTCGTGTCATAACTGGCAAGAAGGTTTTTGGAGGTTTTAATCAGAAGAAAGTCTGAATTGATAGATGTTTTTGTCTATTTGTGTCTCAATTCAATTGAATATTTATTCCTCCAATTAAGATTAAAAGAAAATTTACACGGGTTCATTTCATATGAATTGGAACGAATTACACAGAACAGACAAAGCAAAACATCTAACAACATCTAACAGCAATACATATATAGATCAATTAACCAAAAATTACATATCAAAGAGATTTTAAAAATAGGGATGGGGTGAAATGTGTGTGTACAATGTGTAAAACCGAAGGAGAAAAGGCACATTTTGGTTATTAATGCCTAGATGTTATTCCATTTCTTCAAAACTTAATTTCCAGTCAAAGGATTCAGCGGTGATGGTGTTTTTCCACGGTGGAGGTTATGTTACGGGAGCTGGTGATAAATATAACGGTTTGCCGCTAGTCGCTTATCATGACGTCATCTACGTCTCATGCAACTACCGACTGAACTCCTTCGGTTTCATCAGCACAGGTGGGGAAAGATGAAAAAGGACGACGAGTCTTGCCTCGCATTTAATGAAGATAACTATGATCATGGTCACAACCTTAAAGACTCTGCCGCCAGGCAGAATGGGAGCTTCGCTTTATGCCGAAGTTCGATCAACGACCATTTGGTTAACCATCGGTTACCAGGCATAGTCGACCATGCATTGGTTGACAGATAGTCACGTACTCAAATATTGTGGATGTATTCCCCAAATCCTGTGAAGCCTTATGTAATGGCTCACAATAAATTAGTTAAATTGTATCGAAATATTTAAATTACATTAACTGTTGTCAGAGGTCAGAACTCAGGAGACAATTCGACACTAAATCTCTGACCCCCCGTTTCAGACAGACGTTCTAGAGTCGCGCCAAACCAAATTAAAAGCAAATTTTGAATTAAGTACGGCTAAAGTTCGACGTCTGAAACAATCAAAAGCGACCAGGTGTGCTAATAGGCGAAAGATCGACACCGTGATGCGCTCGGAACGACATCCAAGCGACTTGGTTTGAGACGTCGCTCTTCTCACGAGCCAAACCGAATGCAAATGTATGTGTTATTTGTCTGTCTGAAACCAAAACGGAATTGGATCGACCTGAGTCGCTCTTAATTCTATTTGGTTCGGCGCGACTCCAGAACGCCTGTCTGAAACGGGTATGACTCCATGCCCGCTTGAGTTAATGTCAATGGTTAGGCCTATGTCGAATCTCTTTGGCAAATTATGATGAAGTCATTTGTATCCTTAATGTTATAAGATATTGTAGTCGTAGTCGGATTCGTTTTCATGTGTGTTAGAGTTATGTAATAAAATTTAATGTAGTATAACTCTATGCAGCGATGACTTCCCAGTGGCGTTGCAAAAATTACTTTTCATACAGGGGACCCTGAGTTGCCTGGGAATTACGGCCTGTGGGATCAAGTCGAGGCTCTCAAATGGGTCAAGAAATACATATCAGGTTGGTTGCTGTTAGCTGTTTGTGGCACTATACAAAAATTGTTTTGGCTGAGAAGTTTGCAGTTTAAATTTGAACTTCCTTAATTAATCACTCTGACCCATATCGCAACATGACACTGCAAAATATGTGGTATTAAATTGGTGTTAATTCAACACTCTGGGTGTTATCAGAGGATAACGTCCATTCTGATGTAGTCCTTTGATAATACTACGTTTCAAAGCCTGCGATTTAAATTACCGTATGCAGATCAAAGCACTTAATCGTTTGATCACTTTAGCTATTTTGGATTTCATTCTTTTAACGTCGAAGTTTTAAACGAGTTTTGGAAAGTGCTATTGGGCATTTTGTGTCCAAAAGGAATTTGTATTCAGTGTCAAAAGAGTCAAACCAAATTATTCTTTGTCTAGAATTTGGAGGTGACCCCAGCAGGATAACGATTTTCGGACAGAGTGCTGGCGGTGGATCAGTTAGTATGCTGACTTTGGGAACACCAGCATGGGAGTTTTACAACAGGGCCATCGCACAGGTATCGTGTAGGCACAGGGCAAAGTTGTGGCTTCGGTTTATCTGCCCTGAGCAGAAGTGTCCCCTTATCGGTTGAAAAGAGGCACGCTGGTCAGGAGTGTTCCATTGGTTGGTAGCGATGCGACTGCAACGCTTATGTTTCGTAGTTGTTCGTGAACTAATGATGCGCAGTTACTTGCATACCCAGCACTACCAAGGGCCTCCATTGCCAGGAAAATTGCGCCTTCTCTTGGCTGGACCATTGTTTATTTGAGAGTGGCGCTCGATAATGTGAGTAGGAGTAAGGTAAAGGACAATTCTCATAAAGAACGAATTAGGACCGAGGTTCGGTATTATCATAAAGACGGGAATGCGTAACGTTGTTCATTTTAGAATTGCCTTTTTTATTAGGAAAGAATAAAATGAACTACTCAAGGTCTGAAATACAGCAGATTGTTCTAAAAGTTGAATTTTATTGGTTTTTCTCAAAATCCTGTGATCCATAAAAGAGACTGATCATTGTATGGCGTGATCGAAAAAGTGTAATAAATGCTGGCATAACAACAGAAACCTTCAAAGCAATTCTGGATTGTGTCAAATGTCCGTATACGAAATACATTTCAGAAGAATTACAATCACCAACGTCTCTTTCAATGTCCAGAGTGGTTCTGCCTTATCTCCTTGGGTTATCGAGCTGGACCAGGCAAAAGCAAGGCAGGACGCCTTTGAAGTCGGTAGGTACGCGGGTTGTAACGAGAGTCGATCAAGCGTCGAGCTAGCTACCTGTCTGAGAGAGGTTGAAGTGGCCAGGCTACGGACAGCAACAACACTGGTAAAGCAGATCATGCGGCCTGATTACTTACCATTTACACCTTGGGCTCTTACCATAAACTATTGTCGGTTTTACCATGCATGACCTGATTCAGGGATGAAAAATCACAGCTTTCAAGTATTTTGCTCTCTTGAATTTTGTAGGTTATCGCACAGACACGGAATGTCATTCCCTTCGTTCCCGTTGTCGATGGTGAGTTCATCACCGACAGTCCCGCCAATCTCCTCGACAGGGGAGAATTCAAAAAGAGTCCGTTCATGACCGGCACGACGAGGGACGAAGGGACGCTACTGGCAGCCAGGGCTTTTCTGCGGATGCTCAACGACTCTGACCCATTCGTAAATCGGACAGAGTTCGATTTCAAACTAAGCACGTACATCTACAGCTATACGAACGATCTGATCCTAGACGCAGTCAGGCAGCAGTACGTTGATTGGGCCACGGCTGACGATCCGGAGACCAACTTCTTTGAGACGTTTGTTAGCATTACGACAGACGAACCATTTGTGTGTCCAACGGACGCAGTGGCGAGGACGTACGCAAAGACAGGCGCTGACACGTACATGTACCACATGACGCACGTGCCATCTGAACGTAACTTCGGTGAACGAGTACCATGGACCGACATCGTCGCTCACTCGGACGAGTTACTCTTTGTCTTTGGCTTCGGGTTACTTGCGGGTAGGGAACAGAACATCACGGCCGAGGAGGTGAACATGACTGTTGACACCATGCGATACTGGACCAACTTTGCAAAAACTGGGTAAGCACACAGTTGCTGCATGCCATGACCTACCGGAATAATTTTTGCATTCCGTTTTGGCCACGCTTGAGTTTTGAGGTGTATGGCACCTCATTGAGGATTACAATACATGAAGAGTTTTTGAATGGCTGGGGAATGGCTATGGAATGCAATATGTTATTAAGTTCTTAACACCTTAATATGATGTTACGGTGGAAGCAGCGAAAGACTCCCTCCCTGGATGCCTATTTACAGTCTAGTTCTATTCTGTGTGGGAGAATATCTTGGTCCACAGTTACTAAACTGGGCAAAATGTGACATACAATATTTGCGAATATGGGGAGTAGTATAAATAATTATTGCTTCTCTTAAGTTACAGATTTCAGAATAATTGAATGAAGTTCCTCACGATTGATCCAACTTTAGAGTAACCTTGAATACGCTGGTTGTGTGTATAAAATACGGATGCATGCGTGCTGCATTTAACAATAGAAGGAGCACGCTCAACATGACAACATACTTAATACAGATCTGTCATTGCGACCAAATCAATGAGTATCCTAACTCCCTGAAGTGTGCAACTTTTAGAGTTACCAAATCATAGCTCTCTTTATTACTCTTATTAGAGGCATGCATTTGCGTCAACGTCAATGATACCAGTAATAAATCCGGGCAAAGTTGCCCGTTTGTATAGCTTGTTTCAGGTTTGAATTTTTTTCGGAACAATACTCAAATCAACATCATACTGTAGTTCTTTAAGCATTGTAATTGACGTTTGTATTAAAATTATTAAAACTGTTGTGATTTCTCTCCGAACAAAAGCAACCCCAACATGGGGGACCAAGATCAAGCTGGCAGCGTGGACGACTCCAAGTTGTGGGCGAGATTCACCATTCCAGATCTGTCTTATAAGGAGTTGGCTCCGGCCATGGGTGACCAACGAGCGCTTAGAAGTATCCAGTGTCATTTCTGGAACGACTACCTTCCTCAACTCGTGGCATTGGCCGGTATGAAATGGGTTTTTATGTCAGCTTATTAGTTTGGATGCCACCAGTTCAAGTTCTGCAGCACGGATGTTGTGTGGAATTCGACATTATTGGCCGCAGCCGGCATTCTCGCTCGCGTATTGAAGCCATTAAACAATGGCTGTATGGCGACCTCATTTGCCTCCCCTAGACGCTTGTGTGACTTCCGGCCGCCGCTGTGACTTTGGACACAACTTCTGTGTCATCATTTTGTCAAGATCCCCAATGGCTTACCTACCATTGTGCCAGTTTTTTGCTCTCTCTGCAGGAATTAAAAACACCAGCATTTTGAAACAGTGCTTATAGGCCTACCACCTTGCTGGAGGCGGGGTTCAAGGCTATTTTACGAGAAAATAAACAAAGGCATAATTTTCTGGAAAATTTCAGTGGCATAAAGCCAAGGTGGAGACATGAGAAAGTTCCCTTGTGCATGGGCCCTCTTGCCCCCTCCTCGGGAGGGAGCGTCGCCACACGCTCAAAGAGCCGAACGTTATACAAACTCAGTGGCGTGACCGGGTAGCAGGGGGATGAGCAACGGGCAAATTTACAGTCTGAGAATATTCCCTTTTTAATTTGTTTATTTTCGTTCGTTTATTTCTTTTGTACAGCGGAAATGGAGGAAGCAGAGTGGAAGTGGCGGGAGGATTTCTATAATTGGCGGGAAAATGACATGGCAGTTTGGCGCCAAGCCTACGCCGAGTACATAAAAATGATGGAAGGGGGAATCGTGTAAACCTGCCGGATGCTGACATAAGCAGACTTAATAGCAATACCTGAGTGTGCTTAGTTTAGGGTGCACCACGAATTCAAAATCAAATGTGAAGTTGATTGTCATGGCCTGGTGCATCTTCGTAGTTTTCGGTTGTCTAAACTCTTCCTTTCTCGGTGGATATAGGTTCTATATTTTAAATAGCTTTAGTTTGCCCGTTATTATTTATCCCAAGAGATCCGGATTAATACATGTATAGCTACAATCCTGGACAAAATAGTTGGAACACTTTCGGTGAAAAGATCCCCTCTCCCCCATTCAATGTTGTGGTCATTTATTGGACCAAGATTAAGCCCAGCTTACCCAATGAGAAGCAATATTGACAGGGGGCGAGGGGGAGGCATGTTCCAACGAGATTTGTCCAGGATTGTAGCTCAGTTTTCTCAGCCCGCCCTCTTCATTTTGAACCATGCAGTAAGCAATTCCATCATTCTTCTGCCGGAACTCTATAATATTCTCTGGACCTGCGTGGGAAGGTTAAGCTACACTGGATGAATCGTTTACGGGAGCAGCCTTAGCATTTTGCACCATTGTCCAAGAACTAACAGTTTACCAATAAACTGATGACCAAACCAGACTAGACTAGACTACTTAATGGCTATTCTGCTTCGAAAACTGCACGAGTATTTTGTTTAAAAACATGCAGACTGAGACATCTTTAGAAGAACGGGTAGGGTTTGGCAAGAGGGGAAATGTATGTTCAGGCTGGAATTTAAAATCAGAATGGATTCTGCCCCTTCCCTTCATAAGTCCTCATATGTTGTTTATCTTAGGTCGCTGTACGACATTGATTTACTTACAATGTTCTTGTTACGAGTTGCTATTGTGCATTTCTCTTGACCTCAATTTTAGGACCAATTAGCGTCCACGTATAAAGGACCTCTGCTAACAAATGTGATGACGTCAAAGGGAAGTCAGTGGCATTAATGTGCGCAGTGCAAGGCAGATCGAGGTGAACGGGGGCCATTCCCCTAAAAAAATCTAGTTTTTGAAAAATAATAGGGAAAATGTGAATGCTTGATCTTTTTCATCTCGTTCCTTCAAAAAGCGCTTAAAATCCCCAATTCGTAGCCTCATCCGTCAGAAACGCTATGGAGGGGTACATGAAAAAGTTTAAAACTTTCACCACCCTTTCCCGAAAAAGAAGTACCCCCAACCTTTTGATGTTCTTATCTGTTAAGATTGGTTAGGCCTACGGACGTATATAGCTGCATGGCTGGGATCTCATAAACTGAAGAACATATGTCCAGGTCTGAATAACTCACGGACAAGTTCCTGTGGAGGCTTCTGCTTTGGTAACATTGACCCCCACAGTCAAAATCTTTAGATATTTCTGCCTGAGTTCGAAATGCGTCTAAATCCACCTTTTCTCTCACCACGAAATAGCGTGTGGGCGTGTCAGGGTGCGTGTGTGGGTTCCATGCATCCAATAGCCCATCCCCGGGTCACAAATCTGGGGGTATATATAGTCCCCCATTCCTCCGAAATGTACATCTCCATCTCATATCTTGCTTCATATGCCTCCAACAGTAGCTTCATCCGTCTGCTCCCGTCACAATTAGCCCATCGCCATAGGACTTGCAGGCATTGTTGACAGCGGAGTGTCTTGCTTGTTTCGGGAGGATCTGCTCTCCGAACCTTCCTTTTTACGTGAAGAGTTATGCAGGCCTCTTACTTCCTTCTCGCCTATCTGACACCCAGAGGTGCAGATGCAGAAACTGCCACAATGGCCCAGGAGGTGCAAATTAAAGAGATATTTCTAAAGTAGAAATTAATTTTCCAAGAGCTTGTTGGCCGAGAAATAAATCACCCTGAAATGTATAGAACAGCGTCAGTCATTATTAAAGTTATGAAAAGAACGTGATTGCTCTTTCTACGGGGTGAATGAACTTTAAATCTTTGTTTCAAATGGCCAAAATGAGCTCACAGTCTGGCACTGGGCCCGTAGAAAGGATTCATCCATTTGTTTTTCTGGTAAGCTTTAAATTCAATTTTTTGAAAAACTTTCCAAATTTTCAGTGACCAAGACTCTGTGAAAAGATGGTAGATTGGTTCCAAAATCGATTTATGTTTACCCTCTATGGTTCTTAACGGATCGTAGAGGAAGGAAACAGACCCGTTTTCAAGGGTGAAAGCTACAACCATAAACCATTGGACTTTTTTGCTTTTCAAACGACGCCCAGCTGTACACGATTTGTATTCCGTGGAAAACTTTAGTAAACTATGTTAAATTTTTATTCATCGTGCTAAATATAAATATCTATGACCCACTGACACCGCTGCTCAGACGATAAAAGTCCACAAACAAGCACCATTTATCATGAGCTAAGATGCACCAGTAGGCCTGCATGGTTGTGTACACTGTACACGACCTACATGCACATGTACAGCACATGTGTGCATCCGTACATGTACATGTACGGAGCCCCTGATGAACCTGCAATGAAATATGTTCAGCTAGTGAAAAACGTCTTTAAAACATCATTCCATTGAGAATATTTTGTTCCTTGAAAATGATATTTCTCTTTCTGGAAATCAATATTTATGTTGTTCCGCGAATGTGCTGAATAAACAGGCCCTACCATTATAAGCAAGGACGGTGCACAGTCAATTGATATCAAATAATATACATAGAAAATATCGACTTGACACAAGGTCAATCATCTTACGAGAGTGCATACTTGAACACACGAGAGCAGATAATGAAATCGTCTGTCATGTGGCACTGACAGGAGAAAATGTTGAAGCGAAGGGCTGTTGGAATACCGAAATGGTATTCAGGCTGGTGTGCACGTTGCGCGTCGCGTCACGCGCGTTGAATAAACGTTTTGTGAAGAGGTAGTTTGGGAAAAGTGCGGGTAATTTTTCAAAAGAATTAATTTCTTATACAAATTGGCCTAGGTTAATTTTTGTTAGCACATGTAGTTCCATCAAATTAATCAGTTTTCGCTTCAGACGAGCAGCGTCTGTGGGAGAGATGTTATAAAACAACTATCGACTAATTTATCTCTTCGTGAAGTAAAACTAGCCTCCCGAGTTGGTCCAATTCTGTTTTCACGTTGGGCGTTGATCGAAAGTACCGGTATATACAACAGTATTCAAGACACACGATGCATATTCATGCCCAGCGCGCATGCAGAACTTCCTTTTCAAGCAGACGGACAACCGTGGTTTTTCATGCGAGCGGACGACATCAGAAGCACGGATTTTTCTGAAAGACTTACCTCGTATACCGGGATAATGCAGCACACACTGGGACAATCTAAACACGACACCATAAACAACACTTATTTTCCTCCATTTGTAAGATTTTAAGTAACAGTAAATCTCAGATAAGTATAAAAGCTGAAGTTTACACATCCTTTCTACCTATGAAAGAAATCGAAATTGCAACTCTTTGCACTTTTTTCATCAATTAATTTTTATTGGAGTATAAGTTTTGTAAACCAAAAATCTAACGCCAAATAAAAGATCCATCCTTAGTGCATTAATTTCATGCATTTGTTTTGAATTTCCGGGATAAAAATTTTGATAATCGCACCGAAATTCCAACGCTCTAACGCTGCACGAAAATTCAAAACCTACATTTTATATCCATTCTTATACCAAAATGGCGTAACCGAATACTGAGATCATGATGATTTTCTCAGTAAGACTGTACCGATTTTTGTCAGTGCTGATACCATTTCAGAACGCTGAATCGTTAAATTAGAGAAACTTCCTGTTCATCACTTCCACTGCTATAACTAGCACGTACCCTGACATCAACAAATTAATGGCCTGGCAGATTCACTATCACGACTTTGTGCAAACGTTTTGTTCAAATTAAACTTTATTTTACATAATTCATATTCCAAATTTTTGCATGCAATCGATTAAGACACTTTTACTTTGTATAAATTAACTTTTTATAGCCAGGAAAACGTATATTCAATCGAAGTTGATCAGATTTGGCAACTCACTTTTTTAAGTGAAAAATAAAATAGTTTTGAGGTTATTTTAAGCCAGATATTTTAGCGCAGGGCACAAAATCATTGCTACTGAAAATGAAATGCTCAATGAAATTAGGATTCATCACTAAAATTCATTCTTTTTGCTCGGTTTAAATTTCCTGAAAATCCACAAAGACTACGCAATCTTTTGCTATCGAAGCGCATGAAATCAGAGGTAGTCCGTTGTTATGCTGTTGCTAAGCACAAAACTTACGCACGCGCACAGTCTCTGTTAATTGGCAGGTCCTGGTGACAAGGCACGTGGGGCCGTGGTGAGTTTTCCCCGCATAATATTGCTATGGGACCATAGGAGGCGCATAAAGTTGATGAATAATTCATGTTACATGCTCGACAAAGCTCCCTGCGCTGCACGGGCTACAAGGGTCTGCGCGGATGAAATGAAGGAGAAATGTCACATCACACAGTTCGGCCCCGTGAAATTTGTCCAATCAGATGATGTGTCGTGGGGCCAAAAGCGAATACAGGATCATATATGTCGTATACAGTATCTTTAGTGGTGCGGAAAAAATTGGGGCCGGACGGCTACAGGTGGATCGTCACAATTGCGAACAACACAAAACACGTGGCATAAATATTGCTCCGTAAGAACCTGCCATTCTTAGCTGGGTTTGCAGATTCAAGCAAGGTGGAATCTTGCTTCATCGTGCAAGTGTGCATTGCTTTCTAGTTTATAAACGGAGATTGCTTCAACTGGCGTACAGAATGTCTAGTAAGTAAAAACAGGTAGCCTGTAATGTTCCGTTCGCGGCTACCTCAGGAACACGTCGCATTTCATGATTTTTTTTTAATGTTAGGTCTAATCCTACTACTACCCTGACGACGTAGGTGGTCAATGTAAAGTGCTATGTCATCATGGTTATTGCATCATGTTTGTCGCTGCAGCCGTTGTTTTATCAGACAAGCAACAGCATAAGAAGATCGAAACGATTTCCCATACATGTAGGCCGCGCTTATACTTTGGTTAGAAGTAAAAAAAAAAGAAAACAAAAAAGAACAAGAAGATTGAATTTGATCGATCTCTGTGGTCGCTTAGCCTAAGTCGTGATTGTTCAATTAATTTACTTACCGGTAGTACATGTATCTGCCTATAACCTGCGCATACCCACAGGCTCAGGTAATTTTCATTTCAGTCAACGTAATGGTTGGGATACCGGTACTAAAATGAGTCAGCCAGCTCGCATGGTACTGGCGGCAGAAGCAGGCGGGGTCTGCCCCCCACACCTTTTGCAGGTTCTATAATTGGGTCGACCTAGGGTCATAAGTCTGGCACTTTTCAGGCCTTTTTTTGTTTTGACCCCCACAAATTTAGTACCATTGGAAAGAGAATTTCAAAAGAAATTGAATGGTAAAAAATTTAGCTCAATAACTGTTAGTATAATGAGGTTTAGCCCCACTAGTGTGGCATATGGACTCTCACTCCCGCTCCGCTAAGTGAAGTTATGATTTTTTTTGTTCTTAAAACTAGGTGTAATTAGTGTGTCACTTTTTGGGGGTGAACACAAGTTTTATTTTCATCAGTATATTGAACCACATGGAGTCTTCTTCCTCATCGGTTCCACTTCCAGACATGCCAGAGTTGGACAAAGATCTGTAGTTACAGAGGAAGTGTAAAGTAAACAATATCTTTAATTATAGAGAACTTTATCCATAATAAACACAAGATACATGTACATGTATACAGTAACAGGACAGTTGAGCTGGGCTTGAAATTTTTAGTGATGTGTGAAATAAATAGAGCATCATCAATAAATAGAGCTATAAAAATAGGGGACCCAGTCTGTCTGGTATCATAAGTTACTTTAGGTCTGTTCATGTTTGACAGGGTCTTTTGATAACATTTCATTGAAACAAAATGTGTAGTTTATGTGAATATGCGCTTATTTGCATCTTGTTCCCTGTGCACCATGCACATGCATGCACCATAACTGTGCACAGTTGAGGAACAGCACGCCAATACAAAGGGGCTGTTCGGCACCAGTTTGACATTGATTATTGACAAAAAAACAACTTCCTTTTCTTCCTGAAATTTCAAGCTTCCAATTAAACTCTGGAGTTGTAGGATATGTTTCAACAGAAAAATGCACATTTTTTTGTTACCTTTTTGTAGCCTTAGTAAAGCAAAACAAGGCTTGACGGTGCTTTAGTCAAGGTAGTCCATCAACATGGAATGAAAACAAGCAATCAATGTGCAAATGAATGAATACTTTAATAAGTTTACAAACTTTGTGAGGGATCATTATAGTGGTCCTCAAACAATTTGATTTGGGTAACTGCTGTTTGTATTTTTCAAATTTGTGGGTTGGATGTTATATCCCAAAGTGAATATTTTTATCTTGCTGTGGTTCGTGGAAAGGTGCCCAGGTACTATGAGGAGTTGAGGACACCTGCAGCTCTGAAAGTATTTGAAGATAAATGATTGTGGCAGTTTCCCTGCATTAGAAAGTTTCCATGTAAATTAAGACATGAAATGAAGTCATGCAAGCTCTCTTGGATATTATTTGCCACAAAGATGGAGTTGACTTGAGACCAAATTGGCCTGGGCCGAGTTGACTCGGACCGAGTTGGTTTCGGACGGAGTTGACCTGCACCTACATGTATTCCAGCCCTATGTACATGTACATGTACATGACCAATAGGGCTGCAGAATTTTGCTAGGTGAGTACTGTTTAGGTGTAGTGAAAAGCAGTTCTCAAAGTCAATATAATATAGGCTTAACTGATGTTCTTGCATTATTTAAGACCAACGACATCTGAAAAATCCTAGCTGAAAAATCCTCAAAAAGTGCTGAGTCGTGTTGACTCAGCAATCCTTTTATATTTCAGGTGTTCACCTCCAAGCAGAAAGTTTCGTTTTTAGCATAAAGCAACAGGAAGCATTATTCCCAACCAGTTTGCCAATTATTGTTATTCAGCATTAGGAATTTAGTGTTGACTGCTGAATCAAAGGAGAGTGTATTGAAATCAAGTGAAGCAGATATCTTCACTCTACAGACCACTCTCCATAATTTATGAAAGCATTAGAGCCGTGTTTGAGGAAAATATTTCTGCCTGTGATGTCCATGCTATTCTCTATGATAAATCCTTTCGGTTGATCCATTGGAAAAAATTCCTGTAGGATATCGCTATGGTGTGGATCCAGGGAGGGTGTTAGTGTTCAATGCCCCCATTGCTATTTGACCTATTTAAAGGTTGGAAGACCCCTAAAAAGCATAATAGGGGTCTTTTTTTAACAAAAATTTCCTGAATCCCAACCCCCCCAAAAATTGGATCCACCCCTCATGACACATGTGTCTTGATTTTGCCAATGACACATGATTCTACATGTATCTCCCAATAAAAGTTCATCCCCTAAAGAGTAAGACACAAGGTGACATCATGTCATATCCTGTGATTATAGCTGGTGTCATTCTCTACCCAGAATGTACATTTATGACAGTCAGGTTGTATATGTGACCCATTCTTGAAAAAGTGGGATATGTCCTCTCTCTGCTACATCCCCATTTGATGTGTGGATGATACACAGATCTGGGACAGCATGTGTTAATTTCCAAGATAGAAATTGATATATCACTTCCTATCAGCCTTTGCAACAATTGTTATAAAAATAGTTCAGGCAGGGATACATGTTTCTGACATAACTGCTACCCTACTCATGTACATGTAAAATGCAAGAACAGAATTTTAAAAAACTGTAACGATGCTGTATTACTGTCTTTTTAAGGTAGAGTTTTTGCCTGGTAAAAAAATAAAGTTTCCTGCCCTCCTTTTTGAACAAATGGAGGAGACCCATTTTCTTGTTCACTCAAGATGGCAGATTTTTCTTGAGATGGCAGATTGAAGATTTTCTTGACTCTCCTCAGTTTTTTAAATGCTTTTGCAGTCTCTGAAAGGTTAGGAATATGCATGCAGGTACATGTAAATGTAGACAGTACACTTTCCATATATGTAAATACATTTTCAAACTAAATACATGTCTGCTACATCGCAATTAAATGGAAAAAAAGTAAAAAACTGATATTGAAATAATGAGGCGAGGATTACAATTATATGTAGCTAACATGTAGAATCTTTCATACTTTCTTCCCTTGGCTGAGTAACCCATGTATGGCTTTGCCCAGGTACATGTACGTGTACATGTCAAGCAGATAAGCATGATAAGGAAGAATAAATGACCCTTGCAAAGTTCATGCTGGTTGGTTTTTTGGTTTGTGGGCAAAGATCACCGTTACATGTATTTCATAATACCCATTGATTATTGTGTAATTTTTCTGTGTATCTTTTGGTTGGCTCATGTTGAAAAGTTGTATGTGGTCTCAAGGCTGTATCATTAATAAGAGAGGCATTGTGGTTTTTTATTTTTACCTACTGAACAAGGTAGGGGTAGAGGGGTATATAAATACAGGCAATGTGTATGAATGTATGTTGAGTAATGTACATAAAGGTGCACACGTTGTATTCCCAGTAGTAACAGTTACATATATACATGTACATGTACTATTGGAAGCCGAGCTGAAAATAAACTCCAAGGATATATGTTTGCAAAGCCCTGAATCGACCTTTGAAAACCTCGTTCAGATTTTTACCTTGACAGGTTGATATTTTTATCAAAAGTATGATTTGTAGAAACTGTTCATCGCTGAAAATACCTTTACATGTAGTTTGACGGGTCAAGGACATCTGATAGGGCTCAGATAAATATTAGGGCTCCAGGAGGGTTCTGAATATTCACATATGAAATTATTTTCTGAAGCAACAGTTTGTTAACTTCATTGTGCACAATTTTATCTTCAGCAAATTTGCACAGTCGAGACCCATCTACATGTATACAGCTCCCTACTGATCTCAGCTTGGCAAACCAACATGTAGAGTTTGCCAGGGGTTGCAGTGTTGATTATTTATTATTAGGGCAAGTTAAACAATGAGTTGATCTTTTATCATGTTAGGTTAGTTTATCATGCTTTGGAGATTGTGATTGTGGGTGATGGAAAACTTTGTCATCGTTTTCATGTTGCGCTGGCTGGACACAAATGAACTCTGTGAATTTCCACTCAAAAGCAATTAAATACAAAGCCAGTATGATATTTCGTGAAACAAAGTTGGCTATTTAGTGTGTGTGACTTTGGGATACCCCCTTTTGCTGTCACTGTTATCTTTGACAAATCGTGCACCCACTCAATAATGCCTTTTTTCTACCAGAGAACAATTACACAATAATTAAAAGAGCTCTATTGTCTAGTAACAAAATTATGTATAACAAATTTCAAAACCTCCTTTTTAGTGGTAAATTAAAAATGGTTCGAATACAGTACATATGTAAAACATAAAGCATAGGCATTGTGAACTCACAATGTGTTAATGAAGATATGAGGTACATGTACATGTACATGTATGTTCATATTTTCCAAAGCCCCAAAGCACTAATGTCTCTGTCTTCATTACCAGTAACTCCAGCCAGATGGAAGTGTACATGTAAAGACTGCCATTTTGCATGGAACGGAACGGATATGATATACATGTACATGTATTTTCACATGAAAAATGCTCTGTGATACATGGTACTTGTGTGTTAACCAACTTCCTGTTTGACTGTTGGAAGCTTTGAACAAGGCAGAGTTTGAGACATATACATTGTAAAACACCTCATTCCCAACCAACTTTGGTTTGTCATCAGCTCTTTGGGAGTCTGAGCTGTTCGTGCAGAGTCACATGTTTCTGATTTTGTTTATCGAGAGTCATAACAAGCCCTACTAAAATCATCCCGGGAGACATGGGACTGCGATTGTTACAGCAGCTAAAACATAAATGATTGATTTTGAAGGCCAAGTTAGTGTTGTGTTCAAGTCCATCACAAGTCCCTGTAAATCCGTGTAAGGCCATCACAAGGCATTCAGTATTAAACCAATTCACAAACTATTCAAATGAGCTTTGACAAAAGCATCGCTTTTTCATCATTTTTCATCCTGTTACTTATGATCCCCCCTTGCAGAGGGACTTGTGAAAGGACTGTTGGTTGACTCAGTATAAAACTGGAGCAAGTTATTCAAGTTGGTTGTGGTATTCACAAATTGATGTGTTGAGTTTTCAATAACAAATGCCTGTATCAGCATTTGAACATCAAAAAGACAGTTGATTTTTATTTTTTGGGTAATCTTTTGATAAATTTAATGAGGTCCTTTATAGATTCAAATAAGTGTCTCTTCTGTTCATATTCACCAGATTCACTGAGGAAATGGGTAGAACCAGATGTGAAAACAATTTATCAAACATTTCTTTATGAACAACAAACAGGTCTCTGGGTTTAGTTCGATTACTGTAACTGCATGCATGAAGCCACGTTCCTTTTCCTCACGGCTGCTGCCCATGCGGTTGTGCCAGTTGTAAGTGGTTCCCCTTTTGGTATGTCATTTGTGATAGAACATTCTTTTTTGTGGGGGGGGTGTACTGGGCCATGACCATTGATGGGCATGAATGACGAGGTACGTGTACAAAGGGTTGTTTCAAGCATTCAATTAATTTTCTGCACTGATCAGGCTATATAAAGGCCCATATGAGTAACACTGGGTGCACGTACCTACCACTGTGTTTCCTTCCTCCTTCAATTTAGTTTTGCTTATTGTGCGAGCTGGGCACTGAAGCCAGCCAGCTTTTGTGATGGACTGAGACGCCAGGTGGAATTCTTTTGTTATTGAGTCATTTTACCCTAACCCCAGTGTGTATGTAAAATTGTATTGAAATTGGAGGATTTGGGAGTGTTAGGGCCAGTGTAATTAATCAAAACATTTGAAGCAAGACATGGGATGGAGAGAACCCTCCCCTTTGTGTTGGCCATTGTTATACCAGAATCTCAGGAATTCTGTCCAGACATCTTAAGATTTTTAAAGCCAGATTCAAGAACTTAAATCTGGTTCTCACTGTGATTTTATTCTGTCACAGCAATTCATCTCCTACATGTACAGTAACTGAAAGTCCAGTTGATATTTGAATAGTGTAGAATTCAGATAAAAATCAGTTTATGATACATGTATCAAGGATCAGTACTGACTTCTGTGGACATTAAATGAAAACATTGTGTAAAATGACTTAATACCACTTTGAAAAGAATTTGGCTCTTTGGCTTTATCTTGCACACGTATGTCATTACCAGATTACTAACCCCCTTTGCAGATATATTTGTGGGGCATAAATGTATCTTCAGAAAAATTCCTTTCAGAAATATTTTCAAAGGTTTACATTGCACTTTACATGTACATGTATGTTGGCAGCGCGCTGTGCACTGTCTCCATATGAGACAATGGCATTCACTTGTATCAAACATTGGCTACAGCTCTTCACCATGTGATCAAAATTCAAAGCCATAGTCATAGGAGATGGGACTGGAACAAGGCTCCCCCGTCATGGGCCACAGCGTGCAATCATGTGTGTGAGCTATACTGATTAATTAAAACCCTCTATTCTATCATGATGTCACACATGTTTCCATATTTTGTGCATATACCTATTGCTCAACGAACCTAGTAGAAAAGAATTTTGAATTTATCATATTGTGTCGGTGAGATACATGTATTGCAAAACCCTTACAAAATTCAAATTATGTACAAAATCATCACTTCAATTTTCATCTACCGGTATAGCACATCCGGGTGTAACCACATTCCAAGTTTTAACCCAGTCAGACTAAATGTAGGGCTTTGAAATATGCAACTTTGCGATGACATCACTCTGCGGCATACAGCTATGCAATAAATATAAGGACTATGCCTAGATGTATGTCAAATTTGAATGATGCTTGACAAAGATTAATAGGTGGAAAAGTCGATGGGCTTTGGTCCCAAAAGAGGAACCCCCCCATCTAAACAATAAGATTTTTTCACAAAGGTTGCCAAAAAGCCCAAAATGAAAAAGTACATCTGTGCACAAATATCCTGGGCACCTTGATTTCACACAACTCATTTTGAGACAGCCTTAGGTGAAAACAGTGATACAAAGATACAAAAGAATTGTTTAATGTGAGGAAATGATTCTGAATCATAATCAAAACATGCAGTGAAAGGAAGATAACATCGGGGATATTGAGCTTGTGATAAAGTGACTAAATAAGAGAAAAACTTTGTTGACGAAAAACAATCCATTGTACTTTGACTCTTAAATCAACCATACTAGTTTGAAAAAGACAGTTAATTATACAGAGGGTGAAATGCAGTCTTGAAATCCCATATGAATGAAACAGAATTATGATACATGTATGACAAATGAAAAGATCAAAAGTAAATTTATTCAAAACAAAAGTAACTTTGGAGTATTAGGAAATTAGAAACCTCAATATGAACAAAACTGAATACTGAAATATCTTTGTAAATGTAAAAGTATGTTGAATTTTTTTGATTAAGTATAAATTTTGAAATGACTTAATATCAGTGGCAGCACTGAACAATTTTTCATTTCACGTGTCTCACAGCATGTTGCAAAGGCAAGGGCCCAGGATACAAGAGCCCTCAAGAGGCCATGAAGGGACCAAAGGAGGAGATTGTCTATCTGCCTTGTATCTATCGCAACACAGAAGTCAAGAAACCAGACTACTTGGCAACTGTTGACGTTGATCCACGCTCATCAACTTACTGCAAGGTATTAATCAGGGCAAGACGTGCTTGGATCACTTTCACTTTTGGACTAAAACACATGATAAGTATAACTTAATTAGGTTTGTCAAATTTACATTTTAAAAGACTGATCCTCGACTTACGAATCCACAGAAAAATGGTGGATGAAACACACCGTAGACCATCCAAATCACTTTGTAACGTAAACAAAATTTCCCACCCCAAAAGTTTTGACCCAAAAACCCTTAGAAGAAAAAAACAATACTCACCTACCCAACCTACTTTTTTTCCATGTAACAGGAAGCACAACTATTATTTTGTTTGGCCTAATTTTCCACTTCTTTTTAACATTACCTAGGTAATCCATCGTCTTCCAATGCCCCACATGGAGGATGAGCTCCATCATAGTGGCTGGAATACCTGTAGTAGTTGCTTTGGTGATGAGAACATGAAGCGAAACCGTCTCATACTGCCCTCGCTCTATTCTTCTCGCATCTATGTGATTGATGTGGGAACTTCACCACGCAAACCTCGCTTGCACAAGGTACAAACTCTCAATTGCTCTCTTTCGATTGATTCAGTTGACACAGTTATATATGCATATAGCTTCATCAAATTTCACTTGAATAGCATTATGAACAGCATGATGTGTTGATGAGCAATATGCAGGAAATGTACAGTACATGTACTTGATGGAATGGGCTCTTTGCATTTAGGCACCAATTTCATCTAGTCACCAAACATAGATATAGCTTCACCACTTGCTGCCAGGGAACCCCATTTTGAACACCATGGGTTTATACGCAGAGCTAGGGTGCCTGAAAATTTGGGACAAAAGAGCTGGTCCGTGTAACAAAAGACTGTACTTGGAACAAAAGACCTGCTGCTGGGAATTGTCATCATTTTGGGGCTTGCATTTTTGAAGGTGATCAGTCACTGTTTTTAAACAGTATATCACTGTTTTGGGCGTAGCGCGCCAGTGGATTAGCACCGTACCGCAGACAAAAGTGCTCCAGGGCCCTATTGATGAGCAACACAGCACTGCTACATGCTAATCCAGCCGTGTTTGAAAAGATGCCATTGGCATTCACTGGGGACAAAGGAAATTACGCAACACCTCACAATTTTGGGCTCTCTTGACAGGGCGGCAGGCCTGGCTGAAATATTCATGAGTCATTGAAGGTTCCTGTCAGCTAAGAGTAGCTACCAAAGAGTCATTTGTGTTTACGTCCATTAAATGAAATGATGAATTTTTGAAGAATTTTGAAAACTGAAAATCTTGAAAATCGCCCGTATGTGTGCACTGCATTTTTAAAAGCACCTGGCAGCATGTGGTTAATGGCCAAAATAATTGCCATGTGCACGCATCTACTGGACAAAAACTGGTTACTTGCCAAAATGAGCATCATATACATGTACTGGTACTGCAGGCACCTGCCTCTCAAGTGATTGATTGAAATGTAGAAATCTGCTTAGACAAGTTTAGTGCCAAGCATTTAATGAGATTCATTTAGGAGCAAAAGATAACACTGCTTTTTTCTTGTACATGTAGGCTTTGGTAATTGTCAAAATTTGCACATACATCAGCCTCCTGTACCTTGACCCTATACTCAAGGAACAAAGCACTGGCTTTGATTGATTGTAAATTGGATCAAGGGTTCTTTAGATCATATACGTGTAGACTCGCTTCTTTTACTCTTGGATATTAAGGTTGTTGAACCAGAGGAAGTTGGATCTGTTGCCGGCCTGACGAACCCACATACCACCCATTGCTTGGCAAACGGCCAAATCATGATCAGTGCTATGGGGGATGCTAAACGCCCCGGAGAGGGAAAAGGTACAATGCACGTGTCGTCTGGTGTATGGATGGATAATGGTAGCTTGCTAGTAAATGTGATGTTATACATGTAAATCTAGGTGATTTTTCATCTTCCTGGATGAGTAAAGCATGAGCACATTTCAGCAAACCAGTTATTAAACCATAAGTTTATTTTCCTGGTTTGATAAAGCACTTTAAGACAGGTTTATTGTCCTGAATATTCAAGTTGAAATGTGGGACAGACAGCTAGTTTTTGTAAACCACTTCATACTGAATGATGTCTGAACTTGCAAGGATTCTTGTTGTTGAAACGGGGAGTGTTGCTTGGTGTCTGTACTCATCTTCAAGCTCGAGTGATACCCATTGAGTTACCGGTAATACACACACACACAGGTTTTACACGGCCAGGGTTCCCCCCAGGATTTTGCAAAACTGGGGGGGATTTCCATTGTGGTTTACCAACATTTTGCGAAGCCATGGCGTGGGGTTCAGACCCCGCCCAAGGGCCCCGAAAATTTTGAGACTTTATAGATGCTCTCAGCTGCATTTTAGAGCATTTCCTGGGTTTTTCAAGTACCTTTTCTCAGGAAAAAACATAACAAATTCAATATTTTGTTTATTTTGGATATTAGTATTTTAATAAATGACCAGTTTCCTTTCTGGACTACTAATTAGGCCTGTAGGCACAAACAATGACAGAAGGAGTCATTTCAAGTTTCAGACATGCAACAGCATGTGGTGGCTGTTTAATCAACGATATAAACACCCGTTTATTCAGTTTTTATTTTAATACAAAACAGTAGGGATGTGAAGCAGTATTTATACATGTACATTTAAGGAAATGAGAAAGTTACCCTAAATAAATGCATACATGTTCAAGTTTCATTCATAGCATGGCCCCTTTCAGTAGGCCAAGCCATGAATAATTTTCATCCAACTGATCAAGCATGTCAAGTGAACTGATGGTTTTATCATCTTATTTGGTAGGATGACTTAACCAAACTATAACTAGTTTTCACTGGTCTGACTGGATAAACATCCTGGTAAGAAGTTTAGGGTGGGAAACATGCTGATAAACCAGACTGTCAATATAATTTCCATCGTTCTGATTGGATGAACCAGGTGGTTTCATTATCCTGGATGGCAAGGAGTTCTCTGTGGTTGGTCACTGGGAGAAGGAAGGCCACAGCTCCCCTTTTGGATATGATTTCTGGTATCAGCCGTTCCATAACGTCATGATCAGCACAGAGTGGGGCGCTCCAAAAGCATTCTTGAAAGGATTTGACCCTGCTGACTATGCTAATGGTAAGTCTGTTGGGTGTACATGTAAAAGACTCATTTTACACCTACATGTACCTGTCTGTTTTGGGTTTGGTACGCTGAAAAGTACTGGGGTAAGTAAAGGTTTGAACTGAAAAAAAGGCACTTACATGTAGATGCACTTTCACCTTTCCAATGAAACATGTACAAAAATCAGTCCATGATTTCTAACAAAAGATGAAATTTTCATATCTTTCAGTAAGAAAATGTGGAACCTTACCAATCTTTTTTGCATCTTCATGGTGGCTGTTGCACACAGGCAAAATTAATTCAGAAGTTTCCTGGTCAGTTTTAAGACCAGACATATCATTATCTATGTGTATGCAGTTGGTTGTCATTGACAATCGTATGTGGAGTTCATGCATATAAAAATTAACTGAACTATAACAGATCCACCTGTTGATTTTGAGGAGACAGATTGACTGAAAGGATTAAAGCAGTGGCATCGCGTTAAAATGTGAAGCAACCAATGTTAAACAGATATGTTGAAGAGATACATTGCAACTGAGCAAAACCAAATCTCTGCCACATCTTTGAATCACGATATTGCAGGGTTGTATGGTCACACTCTCCACGTGTACGACTGGGAGAACCACACCCTGCAGCAGAACATTGACATGGGAGATGAGGGCGCTATCCCACTGGAGATCCGTTTCCTTCACAACCCCCTGGCAACCGAGGGAGTCGTTGGTTGTGCACTGAGCTCCAATGTGTTCCGCTTCTTCAAGACTAGCGTAAGCAGCATTAAACGAACAGGACATTTGTGAAACACAGACCCGTGCATACCTACAAATGCGGTTAAATGTTCAAGGACCTGATAACACTGTGTCCTTTATTTCCTAACCCTTCATTGGGCGGCTTCATCTTGATTTGCATGCACATATTGCAGTGTATTGTAGCGTGTTAATGTGTTCACAAGTGAAAGGCTGATCTGTGATTATGTAATTTGTTTGTATAGAAAGGTGACTGGGCAGCCGAGAAGGTGATTGATGTCCTTCCTAAGAAAGTAGAGGGATGGGCTCTGCCGGAAATGCCCGGTAGGAATGTCATATAAGCTTAGTTTGCGGCAAGCAAAATTTTCTGAGTAGGGAATAGGCGCAAATACATGTACAATTAAATGACTGTTCAGCACTCGGAAGTAATCTCAACATGAAAACCTGTGGCGTACAGGCAGCATGTAGCACAACGTGTACTCGTACTCAAGGAAGGGACATACTTGTTTCAAACGACAGAGCACCAAATATCTGAAGAAACAAACATGGTGACAGACTATACCCTCAGTCATCTTCTTAGTGACCATCTTGTGCGTATACCACCTCTGAGGTAATGGTATGCCATTTTTGTATCACCCATCTCGGGTGTTAAACAGCGAAGGCATGCAAGTATGGCTACTACCTGTTGCACTTTTAAACGTACCCTTTAGTCAGTGTTTCCATGTGTACATGTACCTTGGCATCTCTGTTATTCCATATTGCTGGGGGCATGTTTTCATGACCAGAATCATGTTGGTGCTTTGGTCGTTGGTTCTTAATGTGTGCCTGTGTATGGGAGACGTCTTTTCTCCAACCACTGCAAACAAGAATTGAAGATAGGATTCGGTTCTTTACTGGTTCAAAATGGTGGAAAATAAGCAGATTCTTCTGTCAACTTCAAGGTGGCGGAATTGAATGAATTTCCAATGTTGTTGTTTCATGCATCAAAGTGAAATGGGTGTTTTCTCTCTTGAGTATGCAGAAAGAGCGTGAGAGTAGTGGTGTAAGATGTGCTGAATATTAAGTAAAAGTTGCTTTTGTCAACTATGCTGTCTGTTATACGAGAGCAGATCCAGAACCCAATTTTTTTGAGGGGAGAGACTTGTTAGAGTGGAGTAAAGTGTGGCCTTTTTTTTCATCTGGGGCTTCTTACATGATTTTGGATGGAAAGGAAATGAAATACACAAAACACCTTTCATTTCGGGGAGGGGGATACTCTCTGAGAGGAAGGGGCCATGGTCCCTGTTGGCCTCTCCCCTTCCTTAGCCCCCCCCCAGCTGCTGTGAGTACATGTACATACCTTGTTTCTGTCATAAGACCAAACCGTTCATATGTTTCTTGTTATCAACTTTAAGTCACTTATGGGTTTTTAATCAGAGTCACAGAAAATGCCGCAGCATACCTAGAACTGGAACATACGTGTACATGTACATGCCCATGTACATGGGCACTGTTCAGTTTACTCTGTGCAATCCTGGCTTAAGTCAGTTTCTTTCATATTTGTAAAATGTTACCAGTTTCTTCTTAACTCCTTGTTATGCATATTTCTTTTTGTTGCTCTAAGAGGACAAATTTGGGAATTCCATTTCATCCCATTTCAATGTTCTCCACAGTAATACAAATGTCAGGTGTCTGTATATATACGTGTAGTATGGCTTCAAAGCATTTTGGGCATATCAGTGCTTTGTGAATCAAGGCACTGGTGTCCACTCTGACTAGAAGCACGCCTTCACTGACAAAGTAGAGACAGGCTTGTGGGGAGTTTCAATCAGTCGGGCTCAAGCATATACCTGCCAAGAGTGCATACAAAGGCCCATACATTCTCGAAGAAACTGTGAGTTAATGTGCAGAGGAACATCATAGTGCTATGTAAGGGCACACCATATCTTGCTCCTGCCACCGGGTAGGAACTTTGCACAAAAGCGATAAACTCGAATTTGTGACTTCTTATCAGATAATCACACTCTCAAAGGGTTGCTTATGTTAAGGTTTCCCTCGTATCATTTTCTGTGATTCTCATTTACATATGCATGCAAAACTTAGAGTTTCATCTGATCTTCTTTCATCTTGTTAAACCTCAAGAATAATTAAAAACAGTGCCTATTAGCCAGGCTGAGAACCAATCAATTGAGCCGAACTATTTTGCTCCCAACTTGTAGGCTTGATCACTGACATCCTTCTGTCCATGGACGACCGATTTGTTTACTTCAGCAACTGGTTCCATGGTGATATCCGCCAGTATGACATCAGTGATACCCGCCACCCCAAACTAGTTGGCCAGGTACATACAAGGGTAATTCCAGAAATTAGGAGTCCCTGTTACATCTGACCTTTGTTATTTGACATTGAAGTATGACCGGAATTGATTTCAAACTACTACTCTGTTTGGCATGTAATTTGCATTATTCATCACTTTTGGAAATTAGAAAATGTGTTCTGAACTCACAAAATCACATGCCAGATGTGACAGGGAATGAAAAAAATGGACCCCTAATTTCTGGAATTACCCACAACAATTTAATAATGGTCTTGTTTGTAACAGTTTGCTGACTCGAAATAATGATCGGACAGAATGTGCCAAGCACAAAGGTAGCTTGTGGAGGTACTGTTCTTTCTGCATGTTTGTCATAGTCATATTTTTGCCCACCTGTGACTGGTAAAACTTTGGCTGTACAAAGGCACAAGAATAAGTCATGAGTGCTTTAAAACCTCACACCAATATCAAAACAGCAATATGTACATGCTACTACCGAAAATTAGGTGAAATTTGACCCAGTTTAGATATGGGACAAATTGTACATTTTGAGGCAAAACCAGACACCAATTAGGGATACGATATAGTCTCCAAACTTTGGCCACTGTACAGATAGTAGATAAAATGACAGCTCTGCATTGTGCCTCTGACAGTTCCCCAGGCATTTTATGGATCACTTTTTTCTTTCATTTCTCTCCAAACAACTTACTGTGTTTTTAAAAGACAATCCACAAGATCAGGCATTTTTACACAACTCTCAAGATTGCATTGATTGTGCATGTATGTCACCCAAACAGTTACATTTAAAGACCCCATCAATCACTCTGCATATCGTGGTCTGGTCCCCTGTGGACTGAACACTGAGTCTGATATCGCTACAAACCTAAGTTTCAGCCTCACTCTTACTGTAGACTGACCACTGCTAACAGTGTCATTCAAACGCAGTGTAGCAAGCCTTGAATTTGGTAGTCTACGGCAATCTACCTACCCAAACAGTCACTACATATGCAAATTTCCCATCCGCCTATTCATTCGCTGAAAAGATAAGAGTAGGCATTCTCTAGTAGACCTGACCCACACTTAATGTGGGGAAGGAATTTTTGGGGCAAGGCCACTTTGGCCCGTGCACAGTTTGGAGGCACCAAGGCCAGATAAAATCTGTAAAAGGGGCATACATGTAGAGGCTAAATACCAATATTCATTCATCAAAAACTTTTGGCAGTCAGAACATACACCGCACGCACGCCTTGTGCACGTACATGTACATAGACCTTAATGTGAATCAATGTGAATTGTGTATCACACATACAAGCATGGAGAAAGATAAAGTCAGGCGACTCTGTCGGTAAAATCTGCCACACGTACTCCTTCTGGAATGTGAGTGTACAAATAGAGGCATTTATTTTTGCAGCAGGGGTGTCGCTGCTTGAAGTATCAGCACATTACAGACCTGTGCCTCTATATGTACAGAGGTGTACTGTATATGTACACTGCATGCTTTGTGCCGACGTACAAGATGTACAGTACATTCAGTGCACTCACAGAAATGAGATCGAAGCTGGTATGCGTTACAATGTCTGTGCATCTATTCTGAAAGAGTTGAAGGTAGCCGATGGGGGGGATGACATCGAAATGCACCTTCAATGGGTTTGTAATAGCATCTGAAACCAAGGATTTTCATTTTTTAATAGGCTTATGGATGTTTATGGAAGAGGTAAGCATAGGGCAAGGCAAAACTAGCTGTCAGGATGGAGATTTTTTATGGGGCATCTCGGCCAGTGAGAAGGGCAGCAATGGCACTGGCCGTCGTGGCCATTATTCATTTCAAGGCCTGGTCTAGAGATGAGCAGTGAATGTATCCCTGTGGCTTTCTGATGTCATGACATTCGGTGTTGGATGAATTAAACACGTACCAAACATCGACTAATACGAGGAAATGTCATGATGCACTTTGGAATCATCACACATGTGCATTTTTAAACTGAAGAGGCACGAATGTTTAGAAAAATCAGGGACGGTACCCTATCCGCCTAGAGCAGAAGCACCTCCAATCAGTTGAAAAGTGCCACGTTGGTGGGGAGTGTCGGATCAAGTGCCAATTTATAGTGACACATGCACGAGGCATGCATTTCATAATTCATAATTTCAAAGGAACCACTATTGCTAGGAACACTGCACCCTCTCTTGGTCTTACTTCAGGGCAGATTAGTGGAAGAGGCATGTACACCCGCACAGGCTTACCACCTGTTCACAAGCCTGAAGCCACTGTATTAATGGCTTCTAATTCTGGTTGCACAATGAGTCTGTCTATACATTTCTCTATGCTTGCAGTAGTGGGCACTGGCTGATGACAGTGAGGAACTTCAACCTCTTAAGCATATGACACTGCTGATTTTGGACATACAATTATCATGCGTTCTTCCATGTCGCAGATTTTCCTGGGTGGATTGATTTGTTCGGACACACCAGTGAAAGTGACTGACGACAAGGAGTTGACCAAGCAGCCCGACCCACTCTACATGAATGGCAAACGCATCAACGGTGGCCCACAGATGATACAGCTCAGCCTGGATGGCAAGAGACTCTACGTCACCACCTCCCTGTATAGCGGTTGGGATAAGCAGTTCTACCCTGAAATGTGCAAGTGAGTAGTGCTTTGTTTGTTGGCGGTCCAAGTTCTCAGAAGAAGACTCAGGGGGTTGGCAGGTGCTGATTGGGACAGAAACACAACACCGCATAAGCAGCTCTCTCCAAAATTCACACTCAAACAATTGCCATAAAGTCTGTGGTTGTGTGTGAGACGGACAGCTTGCAGCATTTTTTTGCTCACTGTAACTGCACAGTTTGGGTCCTTGTTCACAACAGTTCAAGGTACTATGTGAACAAAATGTTTGAGACACTGGAATCAACCTGCATGAGTTAGCTTTTTGTTGTCCTTTGTCTCTTGCAAGTGTGACCTCATTTTTCTAAGTTGCTGAGTGAGACCCCTTGCAACAAACACTAAAATAATGAACCTATAGGGTCTTGTGCTAAGTAGCGGCTGGTTTGATTGCCTTGAACAGCCTCAGCCTGTACAGCTCCCCCTCCCTTAAGACTTCTCCAACCAGTACCTCCTTGTTTGCCCATTCTAGGACTGGCTCAGTGATGATGCAAATCGACGTGAACACCGACGTTGGAGGTCTGACGCTCAACAAGGATTTCCTGGTGGACTTTGGTGATGAGCCTCACGGGCCCGCCCTCGCGCACGAGATTCGCTACCCAGGGGGAGACTGCACATCCGACATCTTCCTCGCTTCCACCGCAAACCTGTAAAGACCACACGGTCAGGAAGAACAGCTTCATGTATGGTCAAGTCGTTGTCCTTGACCTACTGGCATTTTTATCACATGGTTTCACACCATATACTGACAGTCAGTGAAAAATGCACCACTTGTTACATTCTGGTCTGCTGGTTCTATCATATGGCACTGCAGTATTATGGCCTGACTATGAGGTCAGGACAGACATAGTTAACACTGGTCCATGAAATGTGCGAAATGCCCCGTGTTTGTTTCATCCTCTTTCATCATAATAGGAAATTTGATAATACTTATTTCAAATACCAACATTCAGAATGATTTCTTTGGGAATTTTCATTGGCTGTTATTTTATTTTTTCCCCTGGCGGATACAGAAAATAAGACACAGATTGTTAGCACAGTTGGAGAAGTACATATGTAGGTGTAACAGATGGTGCTTTTTGACAGTACAGTATATGGACCGGTAGAAGAAATACTATTTGGCAGTACCGTATATGGACCGGTAGAAGAAAGACTAACAACATTTATAATATGTTTGCTGGTGGAGGTTCAGAAAAACTCAAAGCTTTACAAGATCTACTAAATGCTACCAATTAATAATAAAAGAACAGAATAAATGATGAATGAGCAAAACACCTTGATAAAATTTATTATATGATTGTGAAAGATTTATATGCATGTCTACATATATTTTGCAATGATGTAATGTTGAAATTGTCAATGTGGAAAGTTGTTACAAGAATGAAGCATTAAGACAGATATTTTTCTTATCACTAGCTGGCCGCTGCCAAGTCACAATATTAATAATAGAACTCATTGTAACATTTTCAAATGGCAATCACGAAATGATACGGAAATCTTAACATGAACTGTGTATGGGGGGACTGACAGCAATTTGACATGTATGTATGAACAGCTGAAATGACTTTGTTGACATTTGAACTTTGGTTGTCATTTTGCAGGCTTGGAGCAGTGTTTTCTAGTCTTTCAAAGATTGTGGCTTTTGGCAGGAACCATTTCACATTACATCTAGTCGTCGGTGTTAATTGGCAGGATTGTGCATTGCCAACTACTTTAAAAGGCTGGACATATTTTTGAAATTTTTATTTTTTCAAAGCTTCACTTTTTGTGCATTTTGTATTTTTCTTCAAAGCATGAAACCTGTTTGGAATCCTTTTGGTGTAAAATGTATTGAAAAGTGCACTTTTTTGAACATTAGAAATCACCCAGGCTGTTCCAAACAAGTAAGGGCGTTGTTGATGTGATTCAAGATGGGAGAGACGCTGTTCAGATAACATGTTTTGTTCATGTTTAGATTTTTCTGTTCAAAAACATCCCTGAAAATGGGTTGCTTGCAGGCTTGTTGCCATCTACCCAAAGAACATAAAATCACCAAAGAAATGAAAATTTCAACAGCAAAATTTATAAAATTCCAGTGGTTATTTGTGCAAAAATCAGTGCAACATTGAGGTTGGATGCCTGGGATGACATTACAGTTGCATTAGCATAAAAACCAAAATGGCTCCAAAATATGAATTCAAATGGTAAAACCAAAATTGAAAAAAGGTTAATTAAAGCATAAAGTGTAATTTCAGGGACATTACAGTAGTTAAATAATTGTATATCATGGTTCCTTGAAACTCAGTTTTTCCTTCCTCCATGGATGTATGGGCTTCGTTTATAAATAAGAGATGGGACAGCTAGTTGCAACACAGCAAGCTTAGAATGTAGGTCCAGCATACCTCGTGCACATGTTTATTTACCAGTGTACATGTAAAACGATTTTAAGAAGGCTGCTACCGAAGTGAATATGCCACTTGCACAATGATGTGTGTGAAAGGCATATTAACGCAAGAACCAACACGGGAGCACACTCCATTCATTTGCACTGCACTTTCTGGTTCACAGTGATGTCACACTTCGGTACTCGACAGAACCAGCCAGTGTATACCTTGTATTAACTGGGGCCTAACGGGCACATCCTTGAAGTTTTCGGGGGGGGGTCAGGCTGGAGATTTTTTTAAATTGTGTCATTTTTGTCTGTACATCAACAAAAAACAGTGATGAAACATTATATGACATACACTATTAATGTACATTTACAAAGGTATTGGTGTAAGCTTGCCTTTGCACACGTAAGAGGAATGTGCGGGATGCTGTCTTGTTTTTGAATTGACATTAGTTATTTTGTATTTTCCGTAAGTTTTTCTACCTTATGGTTTTTTTTGTCTCAGAGCAGCAGGGGGGTTGTCCCCCCACCCCCTCTCCCTGGATCTGCACCTGCCTAATTTCATAGCCCTGTTCAGTAGCGGATTTTGTATTGACAAAGCCTTTAATTTGTCTGTTTCATAGACTGTTATGCAAAAGCTTAACCCCCGGAAAAAGTTTCTTAGTTGGTGAAGTTTCCATGCAAATGAAGGCTTTTGCACATCCACACTGTGAAAAAGTGCTTAAAGCGCAACTTTCATGCTGTTAATTAAGCTAGCTGTTTTCCATAAGCAGTGCTGTGAAATTTGGCCCTGAACTTTGTTATCTCATGGGGAGGAAAAAACTTAAAAGCAAAAGACTTCAAGATATTGCAACTCCCAGAATAATTGCTCATACCATAGTTAGTCAGGCTCTGTATGCAGGGAGATCACATGTTTATCTGAAAATGCCTAGAGCTGACAGGGTTTGTATGGGCAGCAGTTACCCACCTACGCGTGGCACATGTCAGTCCTGCCACTCTCTCTTTACCAACCCGTATATGTACGGATCCCCTGTAGCATTGATCATGCGCATTGTTGGGGTACAATCTTTTACATGGATCCCTCTTCCTTCAGTTCTTCCTCGATATTTTTTCTCAAGCAATTAGAATTGCAATATATTTTCAGATATTGAATTTCTGTTTTCCTAAACTATTTTTTTGTATTTGCAATGGTGCTTGAGCTTTCTGTTTTGCTGTTACTGTGACCTTATTATCATTATGCTAATTGTTGAAAACATATATCACGGTGTGATGATTCCCTTTTTTGGGGGTTCTTTGTATGTGCTGATTAATTCCATTTTAATTTTTAGACTTTAGCAATTTAGTGTACTGATGATAGTGTAGTGTACTGTTTTTGCTTTATGGCTCACCTAGCAAATCTTTTAAGGTATAGATAATTGCAAAACATTCATTGTGAATGTTAATAATTTTGTCAGTACAAATGATGATCTGGCAGTGACTTGTAAGATTGAGTTTTGGCAATGGCATAGCCAGGCTCGGAGGGGGGAGTCCTCCCAGCTCAGAGATGTTCATAGAGCAAGTTGAGACATAAAGTGTCACCATTGCTGGAAACAAACTTGCAGGTGCATGTGCCTGTGTACACAGACAGTCCCATTACATATAAACGGCCATTTTGTTCCCAAAATCTGAAGCTTGCAGTATTCTCTTTATGTAGGTTTTGTGTGGTAGCCATCTTGCTGAGCAGTTCTTTGTTCTACTGGGCAACCTCCTTCGTGGAACAAAAGCTCTGCCCCAGCTGTGTCACTTGGTTTAGGAGACAGTATATGGATTTGTACACGGCATACATGTATGCTATGCTTGCAGTTTATGTTCTCATCATATGGTACATGTATGACTCTTACCATATATGTTATGTACAAGTTGAGTTGTGAAGAATCCGGCATAAATTGTGATTAAAAGACTTCTGCTTGCATGCAAATCAGTGGATTGTCAAAGGTGTCTTTGTATTTTGAAAACAAAATGAAAAAAAAAATTGTCAATATTTAAGGACTTCAAATAAGAGTTGTATAGATCGAGGCATAGTTAAAGAAGGCACTTAGTTTTACAAGTTTATTTTTAGATTACCTGACTACTTTGAAAAGCAATTTGTTTCACCTTGTTTTTAGTTGGTTAATTTTTTTTCCAACTGGAAGAAAACCTTGAGGCATTTCTTTCTTCAATCAAAGGAACTACGTATGCATATTTAAGTGCATATATCTCAATATCTTTAGAAAGCTAGGAGACTATCTCTGGCTTGTCTAAGGCTGACAAGTTGGGCCTGGCCATAACTCTGCAATGAGAAGACTTTTCTTATATCCTTTTCTTATATCCTTACTTTTTTCTTATATCCATGGCAGCATTTGGGTAACCCACTTTTCTCTTTTTGACGGAAGAAAAACTGGCAGTGGATGGGCAGTCACGTTGATAGGTAGTTAAACTTGCCGTAGGTAGATGAGTTCTGAGTAGCCTAGAGTTAAACCTAGCCAATTTATGCCTGATGTTAGGAGGGATTTTGTTTTGCGGAGTTCATTGGTTTCCTTTTCCCCGTTGATAAAGCTAGTTTGAGGAGCCTCTAGTTTTCAGGACTGGGACACTGAGGATTCTTGAGACATTGCAGTACGTTATGACCATATGCTCCTCCCACCAGTGTCACTCCCCTCGCCATTTGAAATTTTGAAGTCACGGTAGGCCTACAAGCCCGGTAGTAGTAGCGCTCTCTGGGGCCCTGAGAGAAGTTTTCACCCTATAGCTGAAAACTACATGCAGGCTATGCTGCTTATCTCGATCCTGTCATCCTAGTAACGAAATTCCAGGATAGCTTTGGGAACGTTAGCGCTAAATTGATTCTTATGGGTCCAATTCGGTATCAGGGGAACTTCGGGGAAGCGCTCTGTCAACCCCTATCATTGATCCGTGGCTGGCGGTATACATGTATGGCGACTTTATACGGTTCCTATCCGCTTTTCCGATCCATCCCTGTTGGCTCTCCTTCTGTTTTTTTATGAATCAATAAAACAATGACATTTGTACGTTTAATCTGCTCTGTCATGTTAATTTGTTGATAAGTACATGTACGTCGCACATCAATTGTATTTTTTATCAAGATGTATTTTTTATGTTGTAAAACAGGGATTGAGATTTTGTAGATGTTCAGGTCTGCGACAAGGGAAATAAGGCTTATTTAGGTCCAGACATTTTATGCATTTTTTCTCAGCCCATCCTTCATCTGGAGACCCTCAACCCTAAGTTTGTGATGTGATGTCAAAGTCCTTTTCCACTCACCTGTTAATCCAAAATAGAAATTTCGAATTTAGCGCTAAACCCGGAAGTAATGTTCCATTTACGCGGGGAGCTTTGAGGGAAAAACGTTCTGATTGGTCACCAATTACTAATTATGCGTGATGTCACAGGCTGTTTAGTATTTCACATTGAGAGTCTCCAGAAGGCGTCTCGTTACGAATGACTGTCTAATGGAAATCGCTTAGAATCGGATGCATCAGACCTCTGATCACGGTAATTTTCACTCTGTCCATGTAATGTGTGGTATTCATTTGATCTGTTATGTTATTTGTTTTAACTGTGAAAGAATAACGGCTGGTTTTCAGCGTTGGTACATAGTAAACGGGGCATACAATGTACGTTTCGTGGTCAGTAGCAAACTGCTAATATGAACATGTTGTATGGGTACGTGTTTTTCCATTTTTCATTTCTATTTCTCATATGTACACCGATCAGATAAATGCATTTGTTAAATTCGTCCATGGTTTTTCAGTATCAATTGATAATAATGGCCGACGTTTTCAGTTTAGGAGCATTTATAGAGGGAGATGCAGTTGCGTTTTGTGCGCCTGTCGCCGCTTTAGTGTTCACAGCACGGCGGCAGTGCCGTTACATGCAACGTTATTCTACAGCTGACTAGTCGGTATTTTTAAACATATCGTTTCCCTGGAAAATTAATGACAAACGAAACTATATTCGTTAACCTGAAGCTTCAGAAGGTTGTGTGCAATGCGGGAAGCCTTTTGTAGACAAAGTGGAACCCAGCACGGTGATTTTCCGCGACTTGGGATGTGATTTTTTCTTCGTTCGTGTACGAACTGAACAATACACGTACAACACATATGCACACACACAGCAAACTCATTCAACGCAAATTTGTAGTCGTGTGGATATTTGGTATGCGAAAAATAGATTTTAATGGGAGCAAAATTGCTTGAATTGTTCTTAGCCATAAAACACAGTATCTATAGATAGTAAAGACACAAATTTCTTTGTAAATCGGCAAGACGTCCAAGGGGGAATGTCAATTTTTGCGATCGGGTTCTGGGGCAAATGGGTTTCCTGCTCGTTAAGATTTACCCTACAATTTGTTTACTGGTCGCAACCAAAATAAAAAGGGGGTGGTTCTCTTCACCAAAGACGTTCTGTGATCAAGTTACCGAAACAATTACATGTTTCCCTTAGTGTGTACTTGAAGTGACATCAAAGTGTATTATTCTACAAGAAGATTTTTAATCTAACTAGTTTTGTCAAACTTAACATTCGTTTTGAAATGCCGTAAGACTCACCCTCCCTCGGCAGCACCCCTAAGTAAATTGGTGTCAACAGCGTGAACCCTAGTCGCCATGTTTGCTGGAACTGAAGCGGTAAACCGCCTTCATTCACTCCCCGTGTCAAAAAGGATCACCTGAAGGACACTCCGTTCTCTCAAAATTTCGAAGTACAAATTCATGCCATTTTCTGGTGCGTGTTTTTGTAGATCTTTTGGTTGATAAAGATTAATTGCAGTGAAAATACGGGAATTAAAATTGTGGTGTCAAAATCTGTCAACAATCATACATGATGTACTACTAGGCCTACATATATGCCATTGCTCATGTTGCTCGACCCATTAAATTATCAGGCCTATTCCTTGTCATCTGTTGGCCACTTGGAAAAATTTGTCTTGGCTAGTCATTTTTTTTACGCTACTTACACTCGGAACATTGTATGCATTAAGAACATACACTCCCATTCATGTAGCACATATATATTCAATGATCGTGTGAATGGAGTTTGAAACAGAGTGCTTGCTTCTTGCGGTTTACTCGCAACTAGGCATTTATTATGCAGTGGCTGTTGTTACGGCAGCCGTAATGCATCTCCCATTTTCTATCGTTACGGCACTGCAACTGCGCAAGCGCGCCAATTTAAGTGCAGATTTCGGACTTTATTCCCCTTAACATGTTTAAAGAAATCCTCCGAAGCCTCCGATGAGAAAAGAAAAAAAGATTCCTGCTTAGGCCTATACAATGAGATACAACATAAAAAAACAATTTTGGTACAAAACATGAAAATGGGGGAAAAAAATAGAATAGTCCAAGCGCAGATTCAAATTCACACACCAGTGGTTCCAAACCTTCCACCTTGACCACTCTGCCACAAGCATTCAGTGATCCAGGTAATTTTGAAATATATAAACCGTCATGATGATCAGCTGTGTCATCGCACTTGTGCAGTTCAGTGCCGTAACGAAAGAAAATGAGAAACGCCTTACGAATGCCGTAACGATAGCCACTTCGTATTTATTAATTATGGTTTAGTGATGAGTAAGCTACATTAACCCAGCCCCCTAGGGTGTATGTAAAATCGTATTAAAATTGGAGGATTTTGGAGTGTTAGGGTTAAGGATTTTGTTATTTTGCCGTGAACTATGTTATTTATACTTGTACCCTAACATGTCATTACTTGTAGGATATACTTATATCACTGTAGATACCCTATAAATACGGTCTTTTAGATGAGTGACAGCAGGACCTTTTTTCAGGTATTGATTTCTCCAATAATGTCTGCTTCAGTGCTTGATCTTGGCCTAGTGGTCAGTGCCACATAAACTGATTGGATTTGAGGTTAATTAACTAACAATTATTTTGGAGAGAATGAAAACAGACGATAGTTTTTAAAAATCACATTTTGGTTCAGAGAAAGGGGTCCATATGTTTTCCCATACGGCACTTGCTGAAAACCTGCTCTTATTTCATTGCCATGAGCCTTCAGGAGTTTTCTGCTAATGAATTGCAGCAGTTTTGACACCATATTTTGCAAGCATGAGACATTGTGTTCTTATCATGGCATCATTTCAGAAAACAGGTAAGATGAATTGCTTCCTCCGTTGATCATGTACCATATGGTAGATTCACAATACAGACAACGCACCGCCAAGAGATCGCCACAGAAAGGCTATGTTTCAGGTTTACAGAAATACATGGCCTACTTGCCAAGGTTTGCATTTGAGCAGATGTCTTGAAAACCTTTTAAAAATTCTGATAGAGGGTACCGGTATTCCATGCAGAGGAAAGAAAAGAGAGTAAGTACATAACATCAGGAATAATTTTAAGTTCCCTGCTCTCAGCTGGCCAATAATCTTTGTCGACCATTTCGTTTAATTAATGCCCTGCAGAAAATGACCTCTCTGTGGTAACCTCTTGGTGGCGCACTGTATTGTGAATAACTCAAATTAAATATGCACCGGCACGAGCTGCGTGGTACAATACGTAACAATGCAAAACTTACTGTCTGGACAGTAACGATCCTCTATAAAAGATGGGTGGAGTCCCCCCCCAGCTGAGAGGTTTTTCTTAAAGCGCTCTTACTGGTTTACCATTTTCTGATGTAGGTGTTTTCTTGTTCTGTGTTATTTAATACATGTGGATAGAAATCAGGAATTAAAATCATCTGTGAAAATGAAGTCCCATCAAATGTGTATTGCTCAGATGTTTTTGTTAGAGAATCAAGTGAATTTGTTGAACTGTCTTGAACATGTTGAAAGGTATATATGTGCTTCAGCACTGTGCAAAGGTTGAAAAAGTAGGGTGCAACATGATCAAGGATTGAAAGACCAGATGGTTTGAATTTTACCATAGAGGATTTAAATGCAGTGGCCCCATTTTTTTTACGGTAGACAGAAAGAGGTCACGTAGAACGACATGAGTCATATGCATATTATGCTCAAGACTCATAAAAGACATAGCGTACACTTTCTGAGCATAATATACATGTGACTTACGCCGTTCTACGTGTCCTTCTTTTACCATTTATGACCAGTTTGTAAGTCTGCAAAGCTTTGTAACTCGCAGTAGTAATGCCCATGAAGCATATGGGGCCAATTTCATAGAGCTGCTTAAGCACAAATTTTGCTTAAAGCAATAAGCACAAAAAAATACTTGCTTAAAAACAACGGTTACCAGCTCAAAATCTACATACCCGTTGTTTGCTAACCAAACAACGGGTGAATACCATTCCAAAACAATATACATCACATGGAGTTGTGGCTGGTAACCTGATTTGTCAAGCAAAGTTTTTTCATGCTTAAGCAAATGTTGTGCTTTTAAAACATCTCTATGAAATTGGCCCCGCAGATCTCGATGTCATTTGAATATCAGCATGCAGTACTGAGCGGTGTGCTTCCGTGAGCTAGTTAGTGCTTGGAGTTAGTGCCAGTGCTGCCTTCATGTACCGGTACTTAAAGGATTGACTGCAAGATCATGGGTCCCATTTCATTGCTCTACATTTACCACTGTACCAAAATGTCGAGTCCTACTTCTCGATGAAATGTAACTTCTGCCTTTTGTGCTATTCACGGTGGTGCAGTATTTCTTTCTGAAGGCTATAAAGTTTGAGAATCAATTCTCAATGACTGACGTGTGGTGTGTAGTTGCTGCTGGTTTTTAATTCAGCCTTTGAAATCAGGGACCCATACTGAATACGTACAAGTAGCCTCTGCCTATTTTGTGACAAGAGCACCCTTGCGCATTGTGGGACTCCTGTAAACAAATCTCCATTCAAACTGCAAGTGCAGTCTTTTTTTTTTTTTTTAGAAATTTGATCAGTGCAACAAAACCTACCTGGGGCTGCATAAAATTTAAGCAGGAACACCCACCTTCTACATTTTTTCCTCAGAAAACATTACATTTGGTTGTGAAAAAGGAAGTGTCTTTAAAATTCAAAACTAGACATAAATTCAGCCCGAGGATTCCTTAAAGGAAATTTTCAAAGGAAAGTCCTCATTGTCTGGTGTGTGGAAAATGAGTTAATTGCAGCTAAGTGGGGAGAATTTGTACCCCATTGTGCTAGGGTATGAATTTTTTGAAATTTGGAGTGGATGTTCTGAAGGATATACCTCAGAGCGTTGTTACGCTGTTTCACACAGTTTTATGCATTCTGTATTATATCCTTGCAGTTACCTGTTACAAACGGGGGCCTACAGTACACCGTCTAGGCTAGGTTTTGTGAATGCAAAAGAAGTTACTGTTACTGAAGCACAGGAGCCTTTTGCATTGAATCTAATCATGCAAAAAAAATGAGAGATTGCAAAAATTATACAGCTTTCTAGTATCATACATGTACATGTACATTGTACATGTCTTAGGGTACTAGCCAGGAGAATGTTTTAGTGGGAGACTTGAGAAATGTTCTCAAAAGAAAATTGTAATTTCTTATGCCTTGAATGTTTTGAAGTGAATTTTGCAAACATAAGTGGTATTTCTCCAAAACTTACAGTGTATTTTACTTACATGTGGATTTGATATTCATGTACATGTACTATGTGTACAGTACAGTGTTGTGTGTGTTCTTTTTTGTATGTGCACATTGACACACTACATGTACATGTACTCACTGTAGCCTGTCACTGTGAAAGACGCTAGTAGTTCTGACATTGGCATAATTGGCATTGTGCCCAGAATATTGAAATGCCTGGATATCCACACACTACATTTACAGTTCAGTGTACATGTACACTGACATTCAAGTACACGTAGGGCTACTGTGTTTGTGCACGGTGTGCAGTACAGTACATGTACATGTATGTGTACTCGCACTGTCACCAGCGTTACACTCAAGCTCTTTAATAGTGTGGAAGCACTGCTGGTCATAACGTGGGTGGAGTGGGTTAGCGTAGTAGTTCTTTCCTCGCTTTGCACTAATGAGGCCTGGGTTCGAGTCCCGGCCTGGCCCAAGCTTTAAGTGCATTTGGTTTCCAGTCCATACTCGCTCTAGCAGGTTTTCTCCGGGTACTCTGGTTTCCTCCTGCCTCTGAAACTGGACCTTCTTCCTAACTCCGTAATGTGATGCTGATTACTAAAGTGTATGAATAAACGTACAGTTATTGGGGCAAATAGCCTGAGTTGCTGAAAGTGCCATTAAAACAAAACAACAAAACCAAACTGGTCATAATGTACATGTACACGTGGGAGTTTTAATTTGTACATATTGTAATGAAACAGCCAACTCTTGCGATCATCTAATTGCAACAGACATAATGGTTATTCTAAAAGGTTTACTTTGAGTTGATCTGAGAATTTTCACTTGTTTGTTGTTTACATTTGCTATAATAAATTTTGAAAATAAGGAAATGGAAAAATTTTCCACTGTTCATGTCACATTTATTATAATTCTGTTTTCAGTTGATGTACAGAAATTGTTGAGAATTTATTTGTACCATGTGATAGTTTTTCAAAGCCGTTTTGACATTTAAACTAATTTATATGAAAGTTTTGTGCACAGAGAAATTTTTTGTTATTTTATACACGTATGTGTAGTTTGTTGAAGTCTGCTGATTTTGGCCAGAGTCATACAAGTATGCCATATGTACATGTACTTCATGCAGTAAAGCAGTTGGCTTCCTGATGCCCACTCACACAAATCTGTGTATCTCTTTCTGTATGGTTGCCAGACTCCTCTTTCAGTAGACAGAAACTGCAGAGGTTCTGTAGAGTCTGGAAAAATTTAAAACCACAGGATGCGGTAACCATGTCGTAATGAGAACTTCCTTCACAAGATGTACATGTATTTGTTGGCGTAATGTACGTGTAGATTTTTGCTTCTGTCATTCCACTTTGTTTTGTTTTCTTTTGGGCAATGGTTTTGGATCACTTGCTGTATTATCCTAAAGGCACTGAAGTGAAAATAAAGTGTATGACTGAAGACGTTTTGTTTTTCTGTCTAAATGCATGCTTTAAAGGTTGAGAACATTTTCACAATTATGTTGAGATTTTCTATTGTACCTACTTGACATGCTTAAAGGTACATATTTTTTATGTTTCTTAAAATGTTTGGTTATGGTGAATTCCATGAGAGGATTTTATCTGTGCATTCACTATAGCTGGCAGTAACCTCCTCTCTTGAATGAATTCAGAATTTCATTGAAGTTGAGGTGTGCATAGTTTGTGTTTCCTTTTCACAAAAGTGCTTCGCCTTTGGTGTTAAAAATTGCACAAATTATGTCTTCAGGTACAAGGACTGCTTTGGGATGTATACATGTACAAGTATCCTTAGTTTGTTCCAATTTTATTATTTATAGAAATTTATTTTTGCTGAAGTGAAACTTAAGAATTTGAGTTATTGTGTGCTAGGATTTAATGGTGTGGTAGAATGGTCTATATTGTTTTTTTTCATTGACTGTGACTTTTTTGGCTGTAGAGAATTTAAAGTCCCTGAACATTTTCCTTTCCACGAATCTATGATACTGCTAAAAATTAGATGTATATGCATGGCTACTTCTTATTTCGATTTAAATTTCTTTTTTTTTTGTTTCAGACCACCCCAGGCAAACCTAAGTGATCCATCTCTTTTGGCTCCCAGGACACTATGAAACGTGGCAACGAGGTGCAGGAGGGTCCATTTCAGCAGCGTCGTGCCACCCCGGGACAAGAATCTGCCTTCACGCAGCAGCGCGTGCTTGCACCGGCCAATGTTGCTGGCTTTGAGCAGGTGCAAGAGGGTAACATGGCCAGCGGTCTGTCGTTCCATCCCATGCAGCAATACCCGTAAGTTCCATCAGTTCTACTTCAGATGATCAAAATACATACGTCTTATAATGTATAAGGACAAACAGAAATTCGTTGTGTTTCCTATTACACTGAAAAATAAATTAGGGTGGTTGGTTGGGTAAAATTACTCTACATTTTTACAGCCCAAGAAATTAGGGTGGGATGATGGTCTGTATTTTTTTGGGGGGGAGGCACATATATTTGTAACAGGTACTAAATCAGTGTCAGATTAATACTGTACATGTGCGTGTCAATATTACATATCAGCTCTGTGATTTAGTAGTAAAGCAGGTGGTTGTTGCAATACAAACACACATAGAGCCGTCCATCTCGTGCAAAAAAATGAAAATACAATGAACAGGATGATGTACACAAAATTAGGCTTAGGGCAAGGCACCATAAGTTTTTATATTTTATTGATTTGTCGAATAAAACGATATAAGTTCTACATGATTTTCTAGGTTTGGTCGGGTAACTGGAAACACAGCTATTTTTTTGTTTGGCCTAAGTGTCATGGTAGAAATTAATGTGTGAGGTGATGATTTAATGGAAAATCTCGTGTATCTGAAATTATTCTTTCTATTGCATGAATGGAAAGCATTCATTATGCAACACCTGAATAAATCCTGGAAAAAAAATCCCTGGATCACCTGTGAGTTCAGTTCATTTCTTGTGTCCAAGGATTAGAATGTTGAATTCACAATGGACTACGATGTTCTGTTCTTGCCACGTGGTTGCACTGCTGCTTGGGGACATATTAGATTAATTCATTGACATGTGATCTCTGACCTACATTTGTGACCCACTCTGCAAAAAGGTATATTAAGTCGCGCAGTGCAAAAACACGTAATGGCCCATTCCGTGTGCCGAGGGTGAAAATATTTGGAAATATTTTGAGGCCAACTGCTTGACCAGAAAGCCTCTGTTACTAAGGAAAACCAAAAGAGTGTCTAATTTATGTTTAATCTTTCAGTTGTGTTTAAAGGGCATTATCTTAAAAACCATGTGTGATAAAATGAAATTATATGAACATGCAAGTGGCAAATAACTCCAAAAAGCAACATGTCACTGGGATGAATGATATATCAAATGAAAGCTTAGGGTATGAGCAATTTAATTATACGTGTAAAACTCAATTCCCCCCCCCCAAAAAAAAAGTGACAAACATGTAAGACACCTTTTTGCAGCGCCGGTCACATTTACTGTAGGCCCCATGGTCATTGCAATTTGTTTGTGGAATACTGTTGAGGGAAAAGTGATGAAAAATCAGGGATTTTATAATAGAATACTGAGCTGATATTTCCCAGCTAGGAGGTTTGCTTAATTTGCTTGTGATGTCCATTTCCGTTCCTTTGTATAAAAAACAATAATCGCAGATCCTTTGTCCACATTTTTGTTTTTAGCCTGTACTATAAAATATTTTTCTTGAGCTTTTTTCTTGGTGTTTTTTGAAATCCTGCGTAGGGTGCCAGCTGTAGGGCAAGCAGCAGGTCACCATGGTGGGGTTCACCACCCTCACCCTCACCCAACCAACCCCCAGCAGGTGGCAGCAGTGGCCCATCAGCAGCAGGTTGTCCATCAAACGCATGCTCAAGCTCAGGTAAAGGAGATGGGCTGTGGTTTACAGAGATGAAACAAATGGTATATAGGTGTCAGGGTCAGATTTGTGGAGCCATGGGCCATTTATTTAAATAGTTACATGTGGAAATTGGTTTCTTAACCTGCAGACGGGTCCATACATGGACATCATTTGGCATCCTGTGCACAAACCGTATGAGACTGGACTGAAAAAAAATTTCTAAGCAAGCAGTTACGCATTTTCCCTGCTAAATTTGACATTATAGGACTTGTTATCACTTACTAGTGGCTGATATACCAGCACTCAAGGGAAAAATGAGTGATACGGAGCTCTTACCCTACAGACTTCTTCAATTTTTTAAATGTGACTTGGATTTTTAAAAAATGATCCTTGTAGTTGTGTTTGTTCTTCAGTTTTATATTACACGGGAATAGCAATGCCTTGGAAACTGTAATTTACGACGCATCACAGACACTGTTAGGCTTGATCAAGAAGTTGAATTCAATGACCTATTTCATCTAGAGGCTCATAAATGTATCTCTAACCTTGTGCAGTGTGAAGTATTGAGTAGGAGTTTTAGTTTGAATATGTGCTGTCTGGCGGAGTTCTTTGCTCACTGAATCTCCTGAGACTGAGATGTTGGCTAAATGTTAACAAGTCACCTGAAAGTTCCACTGCACATTTTACCTCATTCATTTGTCCTTGGTTAAAGTGCATAAGTGTGTGTTTAACTTGAATCTGGAATGGGAAAGGCAAGTTTGGAAACTTAAAGGAGTTCAACTTGCTCGGCACAGTTTGTGTTCATTGGATTTGCCTGTATGCCATAACAGGGCTCTATTTGTTTGTCACCGTTGTTGCCAGAGTTTGAATATGTACAAACTTTGCTTATAATCCTAAGCATGTGGCTAGGAAAAAAAATGCTAATTCTGCCGTAAAAATGGTGACTGACTGCAAATGTCGGCCAGCTGTTTAAAAATTCCATCTGGAACCATAGCCTTCATAACTGGTTTCCTTTGGCAGGCTCAAGTAGCACAAGTGCAGGGGCACCAGCAGCAGCAACAACAGCAGCAGCAGCAGTACCAGCGACTGAAGGTGGAGGATGCTCTGTCTTATCTTGACCAGGTCAAACTGCAGTTTGGCAGCCAGCCGCAGGTCTACAATGACTTTCTGGACATCATGAAGGAGTTCAAATCACAGAGGTAACTTTTTGTTCTGTTTTATGAGTTGTTTCAATAATCTTGCTTTCCACCATGTATGCTCTTTCTCAGTGAAGAGGATTGGTGCTTAGAATTTGATATAATTCCATTACACATTCCATGATAAAAAATATTCGATTGTTTTAGTAAAGATTGTAAATCATACAAATTGAATAATTGAAGCTAGAAGAGATGAATGATTTCTTTTCTTCAATGGAAGTATTATTTGTGGGATAGTTATGCTGGTGGAAAGATTGTGGCTCTGAGGGCGTAACTCTATCACAACAAAAAATTCTTTGACCTTTGTGAGGTTTTTGAGTTTTGAAGTCATGGGACCAACATTCTGCCACCTCACAGGAAACCACCTTCTTGATTTATTGAAATTGAAGCTCATAAACACTTCTGAATATTTTACAAAAAACCCCCAAAACAGACACGGGGACTAAATTGAGTTCCCTGCTCGATGCATTGAATGAAATTTGTCAACTAGTTCCCACAGTGCACTGCAAAAGAATGGCCTCTATGTGTCAGTCTGTCGGGGGTGGTGCTGTATTGTGAATCGCCCGTGTTGTTAAGTACCCACTTCAAGTGGTCTCACTTTTTTTCAGCATTGACACTCCAGGGGTCATCAATCGTGTGTCCAACCTGTTCAAAGGACACCCCGACCTGATCGTGGGCTTCAACACCTTCCTGCCGCCGGGCTACAAGATAGAGGTCCAGGCCAGTGATCCCACGCGGATCAATGTCAGCACCCCGACAGGGCACATCACCCAGCACACCGCGGGCGGTCCCCTGACGGGTACCGGGGTGCAGCTGCAGGCCCAACCGGCGTCTGCTACTCCCCAGCAGCAGCAACCGCAGCAACAGCAGCACCCGAACAAGCCCATGACGCCGCAGAAGCAGCAGCCGATACACACCCAGCCACAGTACCACGCGCAGCACGCAGCGAACAAGGTATGGCCAGGTCGGCCAATAAAGGTGCCAGTCAGAGATTGTTTCAGAATCCACAGGCTCTCTGGCAGCAGCAGTAATCACAGAGTATTGGTGATCGATGGTCAATTCATGTGCCCTTAAAATTTGTCACCCGGGCCAAAGATAGGAATGGACCATAACACAGTACACTCCAAGTTATCTGGCTGTGGCTGGAAACAGCACACAAGTGTAGGGGAAGCGGTTGAAGCCACAAGCTGATACTTTCAAAGGTCTAATTTAAAGGTACAGCCAAGTAATGTAGACTTAGCCATAAGTGCCATTTTTTCACAGTGTGCCTAATGGTTGTCAGTTTCCTTGTATAAGTACTCAGCAGTGTTAGATATTTTTAGTGCACATAGTTGAAAATACATGTATGGTGTAGATGTAGGTAGTGAGGAGTTATTCAAAGGCTAGCCAGTTTGTGCATGTAAATAATGCAGAATGGATTACTCACTGGGAGATAATGAACACAAGATGTTGACCTTGAAGTTGATCAGAGGTCTCTTAATGATCTCATGGTGGCACAAATGTTCCATTTGCATCACCTGTTCCAATTTCATTGTACACGTTTTTACTTTAAATTTTTAATGTGTTTCCTTCACTGGTGACTTGAACTTTCTTCATGATTTTTTTGCCAGAACTTAAAAGCATTTGTTTTTCACGGTAGGCTGTGCACCATTCTGTATCATCAAGCCATCATCATGCCAACCAAGCAGCCACCGCGGGCCACACCTACTCCCAGCCACCGCCGGCCAACCAGGCCCACCCAGCTCCACCCTCGGCCGTCACGGCCTCGCCCCAGCACGCCCACGCTGCCAGCCAGCAACAACAGCAGCAGCAGCCGCAGGCCGTGCAGCAAACACCACAGCAGCAACAACAGCAGCCCAGCCAGCCGGTGGAATTCAATCATGCTATCAACTACGTCAATAAGATCAAGGTATGTCGAAAACAACACCTTAGTTATTGGCTTTGGCCGTAGGGGAATCTAAGGAGACACTTTGGCCATAGATGAATCTAAAGAGGCACTTTGGCCATAGGTGAATCTAAGGAGACACTTTGGCCATAGGTGAATCTAAGGAGATGCCATAACTGTGGTGGTGCAGCACTCACCAGCGCATTACATGTGTTCTTAACTTGAGGTGCACAAGCATTGTTTTGTAAGATGTGACTCTCTATTGGTGCAAAGGAGTTTAACACATGCTTGTACCCTCACAGGAATGACCTCTGAATATGGTTAGATGAGTAGTCTTTAAAATCTCCCAAAGTACTAAATGGATTGTTTCAAGTATTATTTGCTAGTCTGTTTAGCTTTTGATTTTAAAGCACACACAGAATATTTTTGGTATAAGTGTACACAGTAGATGTTATAGCATGTTGGTGTGTCAATTTTTTTTTCCTCATCTTTCTGCTGTCTAGAATTTTTCCTAGGGTTAGCCGAGGTCAGCCTAAGAGCAGATTTTTCTGTCGTCTTGTTTATCCTTGAGTCTCTGCTTTCCAGAATTTATTCCAGGGTCAGCCAAGCCTAACTTTAGAGCATGTCGTCATGTTCTGATGTCTTGTTGACCCTGTAGTCTCTGTTTTCTGGAATTTGTTCAAGGGTCAGCATAGGTCAGCTGTTGGGTAGGTCCCTATGCATTCAAGTCTTGTTTATCTTCAAGTCTCTGGTGTGGAGAATTTGTTCTGGGGTTGGCTAAGTTCAACTTTAGAGTAAGTCACCATGTACTCAAGTCTCGTTTATCCTAAAGTCTTTGTGGTCTGTGATCAGTTCCACGGTATCTATGTCCGAAAGTCTTGTATAACCTCAACTCTCTCCTTCTTTCTTGCCCAGAATCGGTTCCAGGGTCAGCCAGAGATCTACAAAGCTTTCCTAGAGATCTTGCACACCTACCAGAAGGAGCAGCGGGCCGTCAAGGAGTCCGGAGGTACCTACGTGCCCACCCTGTCGGAGGCTCAGGTCTTTGAGCAGGTGGCCAAGCTCTTCAAGAACCAGGAGGACCTGTTGCAGGAGTTTGGCCAGTTCCTGCCAGACGCTAACGGTTCGGGAGTCACGGGACAATCTAATGTGAGTCAGGTGTCAAAAATATTGAGGTTATAAATGCACTTACATGGTGTGTTATACCTCTGGAGAATCAATGTTTTCCGTGCGCAAACTCAAGTCCATCACAGTTCATTAAATCTAAAGCCAAGTCAGAAGCTGTTGGTTCTGCATGGTTGTCACAGCCCTCGTTGAGAAACAGCTTCACTCATGTAAAGAATTATGAGCTTTCCATGCGACACAGGAAAACAATTTTCCTCCGTTTCTTTTCGCTGCTCAGTTTTCTTTCCAGGAGGTGATGAATCGTGTTGCCGTCCGCAACGACCACACGGGCATTGCCAAGAAGCCTGGCTCTGCCTCCAACAACAAGAATCGAAGCAGTGCTTCAGGGACAGTCGGGCACATGAAGCGACCAGGGAGCAGTGCCGTGCAGATACCAACAAAAGTGAGACCCAGCATACACCCACCATTGTTAATATAGGCAAAGACTGTCATGGAACACACACCATTTTTATATGGTCGGAAGTCCTTCAAAGCTTTATAAATGGCAGAAAGTATGAGAAAAACATGGTGCCATTACCTGGTACTGCATCCGAATAATAATGACAACTGTACAAGGCACAAGTGGTGATCATTATGCCAATTGATAAGAACTCTGTGTTGTTTTATGTGAAATGAGCCCACTGTCAAGTTTACATCAGATGATGTGCAGTTACTAACCAAACTAATCTTTGGAAGACCGTGTGGATACACTTACCATATCTTTAGATGGGAGCCTACTCCATGTAGACCATGCTTTTCTTTTCGGAACAGAGTGTTTCCTCTCAATCTCTTTTAACTGATAGCAGTTTTTGTTATGCACCATGAAAAGGAGACGAATGATAAATGTATCTGACATCAGTAATTTGTCTTTTCCAGCAAAGGACAAACCTAAATTACTGTGATGCAAATATGTCAACGAGACTGACTAGTTTGCTTGTTTTCCTTGTGATTTTTATTCTTGAGTGCTATCATTGCTTACTTTGGGGGGTTGGGGGTCGATTTGTTCATTTAGAAGCCGAAGACTGGAGCAGTGAAAGACGTTTCCTTAGCTGAAGCAGGCAAGCATGGGAGCCTCAGTGAGTTTGCATTCTTTGACAAGGTGAGTGTTTTTTCCTCAAAGGATGTCGATTAAGCAAGTATGTCATTTCCGATAATTTGGCTCTTCTTTGTGGATGTTGTTAATTTATCGTGAATAAATTTATAATTTGCTTTTATTTTTTCAGGTTCGCAAGGCCCTACGTAGTCAGGAAGTGTATGAAAACTTCCTTCGGTGTTTGGTCCTGTACAACCAGGAGATAATCTCCAGGGCTGAGCTGGTCCAGCTTGTCACCCCATTCCTTGGGTAAGACAACCAACAAATCCTCACTTTGCCCAGGGCTGTGCTAAGCCCCCCACCCAACAGTCAGTGATACTGGCTGAGAAGCATTTAGGGCTGTCCAAGATTTAGAGAAGGCCAGCTGTAGATGGGATATCTCCAGTTCATCTTTAATTGATTTAATAAATGCAGGGGGGCATGTGGCCTAGTGGTTAGGGTTTGTAGCTTCTGATCCTAGGGTCAGGGGTTCGAATCCAGCTAATGGCTGCACGTTGTGATCTTGGGCAAGTCACTTTACCCCCTATTTGCCTCTCCATCCAGGAGTAAATAGGTACCTGTGGGGGCAGATATGGTTATGTTTATCTGTTTTTGCCTTGTACGGTAGCAGTGGGATAGTATACACCCAGGCAGCTGAGATCATTTCTGGAATGTTCAGCTGTTGTGAGCCCTATCCGCAGGGATAATAATACTGTGTGCCTTGAGTGTTTTCTAACAGATACGTGCATGTTATAAATTCCAAATTATTATTACTATTATTATTCCTGAGAAGAGTTACAACAGGCTTGGTATCCATCCTGTACTGTAACCTTGCTTTCCTTGGTGTCATTTTTAACTTGGCCATTCCATTTGATGGTGACATCTCAAGATTTATTAAAACTTGGCCACTTGTTGCAGTATACTTACCAATTAAGTCCCTGTGGGAAAGCAGTGCCATGGAATGAAGGTATACACCCTTAATAATTGTCCTGTTTTTCTCAAAGGAAATTTCCGGAGTTGCTGAAATGGTTCAAGGAGTTCTTGGGATATAAGGAGTCTGACAGGATTGAACACCATGCTCCTAAGGAACGTAACCAAGGAGAACTAGCCATGGAAATAGGTCAGAACATCCACTTCTAGAATGCTGCCCTTCTGTGACCTATTTTAATTAAATTTTTTGGAATTGGCTAAAATTTTATCTTAATATCCCAACTTTCCTTCCAATGTTAATGGTCTGTTTTTGATCGTGTAATTTATTGCATGTGCAGTTCAATTGAAGAAGATAATGGCATTTAATTCACCTGTAAAATTACAATTCTGTAAACCCTTGCAGCTTCTTGCAAAAGAGTTCATTGGGTATGGTCAGATGTGCCTGTGTCCATAATGGGGCAGGTGTGTGGTATTTGACAAAGGGAGTAGAACAGTACTAAGTCTGTGCCTTTGTAAAAGTCTTTGGACTTGCTGTTTCACTTGTGAAATTTTCTCACTTGTAACTTTGTACCCGCCAAGGTATTCTGGAACAAAGTTGTTCAAATTTCAAGATTGAGGACTGTGGGGATTAGGATGAAAGGAGACGTTATTTATTTTACCCTTGTAGATTTTGCCAACTGTAAACGTTGTGGAGCCAGCTACAGAGCCCTGCCCAAGAGTTACCAGCAGCCCAGGTGTAGCGGACGCTCAGCTCTCTGTAATGAAGTCATCAACGACACCTGGGTGTCTTTCCCTTCCTGGTCGGAAGACTCCACGTTTGTTGCCTCAAGGAAGACGCAGTACGAGGAGCACATCTATCGTTGCGAGGATGAACGTTACGAGGTAAAGTCTAGGTGATGTCAGATTTTAATGGTGTAAACCCTTACCTTCCGAAATCTGTCAAAACCTATCGGTTTGGTTTCACGAAAGATTTTATTGGATTGAGGAATGTGGAAACCCGCTGCTGTTGCAGTACATTCGGGGGTTAACGCCCCCGGGTCAGTCAAAGAACAAAGACTGCACCATTGGTTTCCTACAGAGGAACTGGTGGATTTTCATGGGTGTGGGATTGAGTTTAAAGGTTCTCAACAACAGTGCCTGTAAAGTTGAGGTTTTAGTTGTTACTGTTTCCGTAAATATTACCAAGCCTAACTATCAGCTGATATCTTCCTCACGCAAAGTTAAAGATTTTGTCGGAAAGTCACTTAAATTCAAGGCCTACAAAACAGAACATGAAGACTGAACATGAGAATAGCAAAACTCGTTGAATCAACAGTAAAAACAAACTAATCCCCTCAGGATGGATGGTCTAACAGCAGTTGTCAGTTTCGAAATGTGTGATCTGTCACTCTCAACTAAAGACTCCATGTGCTGTCCCTGTTGGTTCCAGCTGGACATAGTGATTGAGGTGAACGCTCACACAATACGAATCTTGGAGCACGTGGCCAAGAAGCTGTCGCGCATGTCCCCGGAAGAGGCCAGCAAGTTTCGGCTGGACAACCACTTGGGAGGCAGTTCAGAGACCATCCACCGCAAAGCCATACACAGGTAAATCCTCTGCTCATCTCGAAACTTTACCAAAGCAGAGAAAAGCATTTGGTTACAAAAAGTAGGCCCCCATCCACAGTGTCAAGATGTTTGTACACATATTTCCGTTGCCTGACTCTCTACTGACGCTCACCAAACATGCTGGTCTGTGATATTGGCCCCAAAGCTGAAATCATGTGAAGCCCAGTGCTCTTAGCAAAAAGGTAGACTCTTGACTTCGACCTCGAGCTCACAACTGTTATTACTGAAGATCGACCCTTACTGAGCCAGAAGCACAAACTCACATTGCTGGAAACGGAAACAAAGTCAGGAGAAACATGGATACTTCTAAAATTGTGTACCCTGCCAAGAATGGAATGTCTTTTGGTTCAGCTGCCTTTTTGTTAAAATGTGCATGTTTTGTCTTCGTGCGTGGTAATTTTATCGGTCAGTTAAAGCACGACAGTTGTGCCTTTCTATTTGTGCATTTAAATTCTGCAGTCCTTCTTTGTCAAAGAGCAGGTGTAGTGTTAACACAGTAATCGTGAAGATGTGCACCTCAAGTGGAGTAGACTTTAGTCACCTTTCCATGTCTGTTTGGCTTTGCAGAATATATGGAGACAAGGCACAAGACATTATTGAGGGGCTTAAGAAGAACCCTGTTGTTGCTGTGCCCTTGGTTCTCAGAAGGTGAGAAAATATCTAGTCGGTGACCCACTAGGAAGTCTGCCATAAAGAGAAGGAATAGAAAAGGAAGGGGGCTGAAGTGTATGTCTGATTCAAGCATTGTTTAGCTTTGGCTTTTGTGCCAGTGACATTACTGTGATGTGGGCAGTCCAGGGACCAAAATGTCTGCTGTTGATGTGGCTTCTACCCTTACCCTGGTCGACACGGCGGGGCACCACAGTGTTAAATATTTGTGAGTCCGTTTGCATCAGGCTGCCAGCAGCAGCACAGCTGCCACTTCGTAGACAATGCTTGCTGATCCTACCTGCCTCGAGCAGAAGCACCCCCTCATCGGTTGAAAGAAATTGCATTGGTCGGGAGTGTTCAATTTATTGGTAGCGATACAACCGTGACACATATATTTCCTAGTCATTAGTGAACCGGCGAAGTTCAGTTCTGACCAAAGGAGCCGCTGTTGCAAAGAAAATAGCGCCCTCGTTTGGTCCAACTCAAGGCCCGTTTGACGTCACTTTTGGATTGATAAACAGGCAGGGAGGGACTCTCGGGCTATTTGTTCTTGGAGAAGGTTGACCTGTTTAAGAGCTTGTCACAGGCTTATGGTGCAAGTTGTCTTGTGTTGCAGAACTTCCAAGCCAAAATACTGTGGGCCTGGGTTAGTGTTAATACTTTGTCCAACTTAACGATACTTGGTGACTCAACCTGAATTTGAAATTGCATCCCCCCTTCCTTTCTCACTGTGTGAATTGTTCAGGTTAAAAGCCAAGGAGGATGAGTGGAGAGACGCACAGCGCAGCTTCAATAAGATCTGGAGAGAGCAGAACGAGAAGTACTACCTCAAGTCTCTGGACCACCAGGGCATCAACTTCAAACAGAACGACACCAAGGCCTTGCGCTCCAAGAGCCTGTTGAACGAGATTGAGGCCATCTTTGATGAGGTATTGTCGCTGTAATTAGGGCTCTTTTTGGAGAAAGTTGCTAAAGATGGTAGAACATGAGAGTATTGGCTCATTTGATGTTGTGGCTCTCCCATGGGCCGTGGTGTATGGATCTGTCCTGGGTACTGGTCAAATATTGTACATTTGAACAGTGAAGTTAAACTGGTGTAATATTGCAGTTGATCATGTGAGTTCAAGTTTCTCCCCAGCAGTCCCCCCTAAAATGAATATGTTCCTCATGCACAACAAGAAAGATGCTTCAGCCATTTGTTCAATGTCATCATTTTTGAGGAGGGAATTTAGAATGAGCTATAAACTCAAAAGCTAATCGGGTTTGCTCATCCCTACTGCCTTTACGGCACACTGAGAAGGGCAAATGTTTTCAGAACACATGATGTAATTTTTGTCAGACATTCATTGGACAGAGTTGACACAGGTCAAACGTGGCAGGCGCGTGACTTGTGTGCATTGATTGTACATGCCTCGATTAGGACAACAAGTAACCCACAACGCATAGCGTGTGTAGCTGCAAAGACCTGCAAAGGGCAGTAGCCTTTCTCCGGGTGATGAGTAAAATCAGAGCGTAAGAGGAAATGGCAATGTAGCCCCCCGACCTTTGGTCACAGACAGGAATTTGCCCCTTTTCCTGAATGTGAGAATTTAGGTTTAGAATTTGACATAGGTTTCCATTTGGAAGTGGTTCCGAAGTTTGTTCATTTGTAAATCACATCTGATAATAATAATAATAATATTCAGTTCTTCCATAGTGCATATTATGGAATGTCTCCATGCGCTTATCATCATCATCCTTGCACATTGGGCTCACATCATCTGAACATTCCTGAAACCATCTCAGCTCCCTGGGGAGTATACTAGCCTGATGCTGCCATTTTGACACTCACGACCAAACATAACTGTGTCTGCCCTCGCAGGTACCCATGGTACCTGATGGTTGTAAAACTTCTTTGCCTTGTCATCCCTTGCGTTTAAAGAGGCAGGAAGCAATGGGCGACAACACCTCCCCTCACCTGTCCTACACCTACATGGACAAGCACATTGTGGATGACGCTGCCGCTGTGATCATTCACCACATGAAGAGGCATACAGGTAAATAGGGGTGGTGTCTTGTGGTCACCGCCCTGGGTGCGGGAAATTTGGGAGAGGAGAGCAGAAGGGGGGGAAGGTTAAGGCGATGGGGGACTCCCAGTCAGATCGTTGCTGTGATTCTTGGTTCTTGCTTCTCTTCGGTCTCTGAGGAGATACATTAGCATTTGATGTATGATGAAGTGTGGAGATACAAGATTTGTTCTGGATGGTTTTAGTCCATCTGAGGAGAATTTGTGAAAAGTTCCTTTACCGGGAGTGATTTATGAGAACTGCCCAGGAATGTCCTGTATGCGATATGAGTTCTGTGATAAGACAAATGAGAGAGATCCACTTCCTCATAACATTGGGGAGCAAACTTAATTTTGCTGGCAAACTTGTGTTAGCAAGCAGCATGAGCCGAATACAATCATCATTGTGAGCTCTAGTAGAACCCTGGATTGACCGTACTCATTGCTAACAGCATAATCCCAGAATGTTCTCTGTGATTTCATGGCAGGCATCCACAAGGAGGAGAAGCAGAAGATTAAGCAGCTGCTCCATCATTTCCTGCCGGACTACATGTTCTTGGAGCGGGGTGAGCTGTCCGATGATGAAGACGAGCAAGAAGAAGAAAGTAAGTCGGAGCCCTAATAGTCCTCAATCCTCCAGCTCCACCTTTAAGGGTGGAGTTGTAGCCCCCGTCTGTTGCACCTTTGGCTTCACTGTGTTTATTCTGCCACAGGTGTCTGGTTGCGATAACCTCTACCCATACACTTTTATCCTCAAGTCGAATGGAACCTTCTGCTTTAGAGGATTTCCTTTCAACTTCTCCCACAGTTCCTTGCATATCAAGTTTCTTGGCTGGATTGTTGTAATTAGTGGCATTTGTGGAGAGTGCATTGCCAAGCAGCACAGTCATCCTAAGGCGTATTAGGGCCAAAACAAAACCATAGTTAAACCACATGGCCCCTTTTTGCCAGGAACTGGTCATGCGCAAACTTTAACGCTGTAGTAAATCTGTGCAACGATCCCAGTAATCATGAGATAGTAGCGGACGTTCTTCAAACTTAATCAAAATACTGGAGCAGGATTATTGGAATTTTCAGTTACATTTAAACTTCTCCAGATTAAGGAAACCTTGGTATGATTCATCACTGCGGTTGTGTAGAACTAATGTGTTGTGTATGACTGTTAAGAATTACAGGTTATCAGTGGCAGGAAGTTTCCTGGACCTCTGATTCCTCAGTAATACATTAAGCTTCCAACCAAAAATTTAAACCTGGTTTCCATATCGACATAAGAAATGCAGAGAACAGTGTAATTAAGACGCAAACTGCAGCGCAGACAAATGGAAACATGTCAGATGGAAGTATCGGCAATAACGCAAACCAGCCCCAGTTCAACTTTGCCAACCATCTGCATTGAGTTGCCAAGGAGGCCTATACAAACACACACGCTGGCATGACGGGCTTACGACAATGTTTCTTTTGCTTGGTACTGCTCATTTTGTTCAATTTCTCCTTATTACTAGCATACAGCCCCAATCGTCAACAAAATAGCTGACCATTAATAGATTACATCAAACTGGACTTTGGCTTCAAGGGGCAACATTTCCCCCTGAAAAAGGCATTTTTGGGCGAAAATTTTCCGAGTTTCTGACGCCATTTTGTTTAATTTTTGGGGTTTAATGGCGTTGTGCAGCATCTCTTCCGTGACTGTCTACTTCTTGACGTCTTGCGGACCGTCTGCATTACAAACGACTTTACGGAAACCTGGCTTTACCCAAACGTTATTTTTCTCCCTAAATAATTATGACAAATTTCTGTTAATTACAAACTGAAGCATAGAATGGTGTCAAAACTGAAGACTTCATTTAAAATTGATGATGCTTTTTCGGAGATGATCTTGATAATGCGAGGCAATTGCTTTTTAAAGTTTTGTTCAGTGGGATGTACCACAGCAATCTGAAATTGAATTAAGTGATTGCATGCACTTAGCAGGATAAACTGTTTAAATTTCCGTTGGACGGAAAAAATGAATTCATATGGTACGTAATTGAAAACAACTCCGTAATGTAACATATGCTTGAAATAAAGTTTTAAATATTATTACAAACTCTATAAGCTTTGATTTGATACCAAAGTAATGATTACTGACTCGTACTTTGGAAGGAAATAAATATTACATTTTGGTTGCGCTTTACTTCAGGTTTTAAAATCTGATTTGTGGAAGTGTAATTGAAATACCCACAAAGCACACAACACTGAAAATCAACTTGTGGATGGCTAAATTAGTCCGATTTTCTGTGTGTGTAGCCGTTGAAGCTGCTATCGCTCTGGCTGGGATGGATACCGCACCATCCGAGAATGTCTCATCACAGAAAGAGAGCAAGAAGGCATCTCTCATGATGACCAACGGGCCCTGTGATGACACTGCCTGGGACTCGGTGAGTGAAACATAAATGCTCTCGGAGTTGCAGTCATTTCATGTCTCTTTATCAGAAAATCATGCCTCATGCAGTTGCGTACTTTGAAAATCAGCAATGTGTTATAAATCTAATGTGAACATACTTTGCTCAACTGCAGTCTTTAAGAAAAATCTTAATTAAGATATTCCTTTTCAGTCAGCCTTGTCATTAAACCTTTGCCTTTTTGTTGTTTTATTGCCTTTTTCCTTTGATGTGCAGCACTTTAATCCATGTTGAAGGCGCTCTATAAATGGGTCATTCCATGAGGTTGGGGCACAATTTGTGACGGCGTCCTTGTTACACGAGTAACTTTTACCACCTGTCATGACCTGTAGAGTCGGTCATTTACTCTGTGAAAGTAACACACATCTCTGTATTCAGCCTTGCAAGATGTATAATTTGGAATCCAGGGAAATAGCTGTTTATTTTAACGGAACCCATGTAACAATGGACACTGTCACAAATTGTGCCCCAACCTTGTGGAATGACCTAAATACCTTTATTATTATTGATTGTATCTCGTCCATTTGACTGAAATTCTTTTTTATGCAACTATAAGTTATACCAGGTAAGATATGGGATGGACGGGTACCCCCCCCCAATACCTGTCCAATCCCTAGACACACTCTAGACTATTGTTACCTAACACATCCCACCTAAAAGTCAGTCAAGAATTCCTGAGATTCCGATCAAACAATGACCAACACAAAGGGGGGGGTCCTCTCTGTCCCATATCTTGCTTCAAATGCTTTAAGTTTAGAATGGGTACCATATTCAAGGATTTAGGCTCAAGAGAATGGCATCCTTTTTTGACCTCTTGTCCATTTTCCCCAGGATGATGTATACCACCTGTTCTTTGTCAATAACAACTGGTACCTGTTCATGAGGCTGCACTACATCTTGTGCGACAGACTGCAGAAGATGTACGAGAGGGCAGAGATTATCGCCAAGGCGGAGGGCGGTCCTAACCGTAAGGCAGCAAAGGAGTCCACAGCCGTGGCACTGGGCCTGAAACAGCCATGTGAGTATTGGCTTGTTTCTAATCCTTGCTACATTCTGTGAATTTGACTGTCTCTTTGGCAACTCTGTATGAAAGCTGTTGACCCCAGCTCCCAAGAGACAAGTTGTAGGAGGAGCCGTGTGAAGATGTCATAATCCACCACTCTCAGGAAATGGGCACATTATTATCAGACCTGCCAAGATGCCGTACTCCTTCCTGAGTTTTGGCATTACCACACAATAGATTAAAAATCTAAATGAACTGAAGGCTCATTTAAATACCTTTTAATCTATTGTGGTAATGCCTGACATCAGGAAGGAGTACGACCTGGCTGGCAGGTCTGTATTGTGTACTTGAACTTTTAAATGTTGCCGAGCCCCATGTGGAGAAGTTTTCTTGGCCGAATGAAATCTGGAAGTGTGGGTTCTGTTAATGCTATCAACTGTAGTGCTGTGAATATGAAGATCACTCTGTAAGACTCGGAGAATTTATTGTCTATTTTGCCACCTAAACCTGTTTCTATTTTTGAAATCACTGATTGAGTGATCACGCATAATCTGCAACACTCTCCTGTGGCATATCCTGTCATATGGGTCTCCAAGATCGTGTAAGGATTGCACTCAGGGCGGTTGCTTCTCATTGGTCGTCAAGAATACTGTGAAACTACTGGCTAGTGGCTACAGCAGTTTCCCACAGAGATGTGTGTTGTTGCGAGTTGTAGCCAAGTCATTCAGACACGGTTAGACAGCTGCAGACTCATCCAATCATGGGTCTCTCATGAACAGCCCAATTTGCCCTCAACAGCTTTGCACATTGTGGATAGTTATCAGAGAAAAAACATGCCACAGTTGTTAACACATTGACTGCTGACTACGAGTATACTTGTAGTAACAGGTGTACCGGAGTCTGCCACTACGAGTATACACGTAGGAAATGAAAGGCTATTGTAACGTAAATTGAATAGACTAGCATCACTAAAGAACACAATAAACACGCTGCTGGTAGTAGTGAGGGTATACATCCACCAAATGCTCATGTTCAAATAGACTCCTGAAAGGTACTTATCAGATAAGCGCGCATGCGTACAATGCTTGGCAAAACGTCCCTTTGAAATTATGCGCAGCCGTCAACGTGTTAAAGCCTTTAGTTGCATATGAATCTCAGCCAGTTCAAATGAGATTCCAACACACTGTGGCTGAACTATACTGATATTGCAATACTGTCCTGTGCTCTTCACCAGTGGAGATTGAACCTGAGGAATATTACCCAGCATTCCTTGACATGGTGCGTAATCTTCTTGACGGTAACATGGAGAGTAATGCATTTGAGGACCAGCTTCGTGAGATGTTTGGGATTCACGCGTACATCGCATTCACCATGGATAAAGTGGTGCAGAACATTGTTCGTCAGGTGAGCTTTGAACCGTTGCTGCATACGAATGACAAATCTGCCGACCTTACCTTTCGGTCGCTTTTTCAAAATATTACTTAACTTGCCCAATTGCTTTTCCAAGATTCAGTCGGTGGTGCAAAAGGTTTCATTTTCAGCTTAATGTTAGTGGGTAATAAATACAGAATGTACAGTACAAGAATCAGGAACAAAGGTTTTGTTATCAGCAGTTGGAATTAGTTTAGGTTTTTTTTACCAAACTTTTTTTTGGGGGGGGGGATTTGGAAATTTTACTTTCGTTGCGAATTTCCGATACGACAGGGAAAGTGCAGAAGATGATACATGCATGGTTATCTGGTGCTCGGATACTTGTCATGGAATACAAGTAGTACTTGCATATTCATCACTTGGACAATTAACTGATGAATATGCATTGTATTCATGGTGACAGCTGCAGCACATTGTCTCTGAGGACACCTGCATCAGTGTCATGGAGCAGTACCTGGCCGAGATGAAGTCAGGAGGAGCTGGGGGATCACACTCGTCGGCTGCGGCCCGCCTCAGTGCCGAGTCAGCGTATCAGCGGAGGGCAGAGCAGCTGCTGGCAGACGAGAACTGCTTCAAAGTCCTCTATGTGAGTCTCTCACCTGAGCGAGGAATTCTGTAGGCTGTACAAACTTTGACAACATTTGTTGATCAAGTGGCTTTGTATGAGAAGGCAACTGAGTTTTTGTGGGTTGCTCCGCTTTGAGCAGAAGTACCCCCTCATTGGTTGAAAAGAGTCATGTTGGTAGGCAATTAATTTGGTTGGTAGCGATGCAGCCGCAATGCATGCAATTTATTGTTGTTTGTGAACCAGTGACGTGCAGTTCACACCAAAGGAGCTGCTGTTACTTGGAAAATTACACCCTCTCTTGGTCCATCTTGAGGCTGATAAATGGTCAATAACAAAACAGTGCTTTTGGTGGTGTAGCCCAAGTAGGTTTCAACTTTTTCATGTCAAGTTGATTTTTCTTTGCTCTGTCTAATCAGGTTTTCGCCCATGAGTAAACCCTGACCCTAGCAGATCCTTCAGAATGCTTGGGAGATGTCAGGATTTGGGAGGATTCAGAAAGCCTCTTGGGAAAAATTTATAGTTGAGGTTAATGTTAATGCTAAGCTCATTTTTGTTGAACTCATTTTTATCAGTTGAGAACAAAATGAGTGCCCTGTAGGGGAAAATAAAAGAAATTTAAAAGTTCACTAAGTCATAAATTGCTCTATGTCTGGAGATTTCTCATTCAGGTTAAGTTTTTTCTCCTTCATATGACAGAATAAGAGTGACAGGAAGTTGACCATTGAGCTTCTGGACACAGAGGAGGATCACAGCGATGACCCAGTGGAGGTCGAGAAGTGGTCAGACTACGTGGAGAAGTTTGTGAACGGCGAGGACACCTCGGCAGAACTGAGGGACCAGCTGGCCAAAAAGCCCGTCTTCCTGACCAGGTGGGTGGCAGGTTGATCCTGGGGGTGAGCCTCGGCAGTTCTAGCAAGCTTTTTTTTCAATCGTACTGGGAAACAAAGATGATGAGCGAAAAAATTGACTGTAACTTGGTTTGACCTTGCGACCTCTCAATACAGCATGGGTGCTCTACCAACTGAGATATCCAGCCCAGTGTCAGTGGTTCCTCCCAATTTGTCAATACTTTTGTCCAGAGGTGCTTGTCAGAAGAGAGATTTTTGACTGGGTACCTTAAGATCACACCGCTATCTATTTTAGTTGTAAGTCATTAGCTGAGTTCTTTGGCGAGTAGTTTCTTCTTTTAATGAAGCTGTGATGGTTTTGTTTAACCCTAACAGTCCTCAGTCCTCCAACAGATGAAGGATTGAGGACTGTTAGGGTGAAGGATATGACTTCAGAAATGTTTTGTTTTGGTTTCATTATGCTGAAGATGGGAATTGTTATTAGGAAATTGGTCTTCAGAGTAAAGAATTCAACCAATTGTACTGTGCAACTTCATAGGGCAGATTGCAGCAGCATTTCGTTGATGAATACCAAATTGTCCATTGAAACTGTACCACAAATGTCTTGGTATGGATGCAACAACAATCAATTCAGTGACTGATTTTGGTACTTTGTGTCGGGTGCGGTTATTCTCATGATTTTAGGAATATCCGAAGGACACGGCAGCAGAAAGCCGTCACTGAGGAAAGCCGCCCCTCAGAGGCTGACAACAGTCAGGAGAAAACTGAGGAAGCCGACAAGCCCAATCAGGACAAGAAACCTGAGGACACGGACGAGAAGGAGGACGCGACAAAGGCCAAAGAAAATGCCAAAGACGAGGGAACGCCCCCTTTGGAGGCGGGGCAAAAAGAAGAGGAGGAGCCCAGTCCGACCGAAGAGAAGGCCAAACCGGCCAAGGAGAAGGGGGCGGAGAAGAAGGAGGTGGATCCGCTGGAAGGCGTGGACATGGTCAACAACATGGAGTGCAAGTTCAACCTCAACTCCTACAAGATGGTCTATGTGGTTAACTCAGAGGACTACATGTACAGGAGGACTGCACTCAAGAAAGCCAGAGAAGTAAGTGACCTCACTTCTTGAACATTCTGTAGAATTGTATAGATCGTTTAAAGGAGTTTGATGGTTGAAAGGTTAATTCTATTTGGCAACATTTGGGGTAAAACTTGACTCAAATGGTGGGAGTTGATAACAAGATTTCCAGTAAGTTCTCATAAATTGGAAAAGAGAGCCCTAATTGTTCTGCACGTTACTGAATGTAGCTGAGAAGTACATCATAATATAGAATTTCAACATTTGTTATGAGATTCTTCTCCCTAATCCTTGGGGAAATTTTGCTATAAAGTTTGTAAATTCTCCAAAACCTGGCAGATTTCGAAGCATCTAGGATGGTCAGGGCTATCAGTAACCTTTCAGTATTCCTGACCAGTGAGCACACACCAGGGTTTACTAGTACCAATAATTCTGTCTCTCTGGTTTCAGTCACATTGGCGGGTGACAGAGCGCCTGGCTGCCCGTTTCAACAAGTTCCTGGATGCTTGGAAAAGCAGCCACATCAGCAGACGGCAGGAGGCCGATGTGGAGAACTGGTTCCTGGGGAAAGTGGACGATCTTGTGCCCTGCGAGACCACCGTCAAAGAGGTCAAATCAGCCAATGGGATTAGGCGGAAGTTCATTGTTGACTACTATGAGACGGAACCCCCAAAGGTATCGGGAAGTGGTACTTCCTGAAAGTGGCTCGCACTTCATAACCCTCCCCCTGAAATTCAATATTTAAAGACTGACGAGATTTAGGGCACGTGTCTCATATTTTTTCCCCGTCACAAAGAGGATTGCTTGTCATGTATCAGTGAAGGAGATGTGAGCCTTGGAGCATGTTTGTGACTCATCACTTAAAATGTAAACAAATCTTATTTGAGACGAAATGCCAGGCAAATAGTTGACACTGTCTTTTGTGGGTTTTCGCAAATCACAGGAGTAAAAAAAAGGTAATGGTGTGTCCAACATGCCGTTGTCTGTCACCGACTGTCAAAACACACAATACTTCTCAGTCTGTGAATATTTTGTAAACAAAAATAGCCATTTATTCCTTGTAAATACATTTGAAGGACAAAAAGAAACAGTGTACAGAACTTTTGACGTGACTTCGATTGATATCAAACTAAACTAAAATTAATGTAACACAAAGTATTCCATTTGTAGCTTCATGTAATGTAATCAACACATTTTTTATAGTTTTTCTGTAGAGTTTCTGTCACGATTCCAGAAAATTGGCTCCGTTTTGACAGTGTAGATGTGAATGTGTACTTGAAACCGACATGTAGGTTCTAGCTTCAGCCATAATGTGTGAATACTCTTTTTTAAATGTTCAGTTTTGATAAAAGCTGACTTTGAGGACGAAAAGCTGATGAAACGAATTGGCTAGGGATTTGAGATGTTGCCTGTGTACAGCTCTGAAAAGCTATTTTATTGTAGTTATTTTCACAACAAATGGGGGTTGAAGTCCAAGTCGATTACAAACTTGAAAATAGTGCTGTGTATTTTTGTCACTCAGTTCTCTCCTCTGAGGTTTTTAAAGAGTATTGTAAAAAGTTCATCGTTTGTATTGGTTATCACTTCCATTTCACTCTAGGTGAAGGATTACAATAGATTTAGTTGGAACATTCTAGATTAGGTCGTGTTCATGAGTTCCGATTTGTCAATTTTCCTCAGTCCAGAGGGGGGGCGAGGGGGCAATTTTTAGCAGAAAACTACCATGTTACATTTCAGGCAGTGCCATGTTTGGGTCCACTTGTTGAATGTTCTTTTGTTGATTCTGTTCCCCAATTTAGCCGAGGACTTCCCAACAAAGAGCTTATCGGTTGATTTTTTTAAATGCCTTGTTGAATCACAGTCCAACCAAATCCAATTGCCAGACCCAATATAAGCTGCCAAAAACAGAACTTTCCCTGTGCCAATTGTTGGGTTCTGTACAGTGAAATTTGAAATCAAGGCAGAGGGTAACCCCAGTTGCCACGATAGAAATTGTTGATCTCCTGATCAGTGAAACATTGACGAATCTCTCAAAGATCGTCTCCTACAGTTCCAGTGTTATTTGCGAGTTTCAAGAGTAGCAAGAATGAAAAGACCGACAAAATAGTTTCCAGAAATCATTGTTATTGAGATGGAAAAATGAAACCCTGAACTAGAACATTCACACTTGGAAAAGTCCCATTCTGTATTTATTTATTGAAATCTATTAAAGGTGATGTTTTTCATTTGGAAAGGAGTTATTCCAAAGATGACCGGAAGAAACGTGAAACTTCCGGTCAACAGTACAAGAGGAGCTTGTCACAAGTTAACGTGATGGGCATTACTGTCATCATAGTGAAGAATCTTCCAAGTACAAGTGTCAAGATTTTCAGAAATGGAGTGATTTTAATATTTTTGGGATATTTGTACAAAGTAAACAAGTATTTCAGTGTAGGAACTTCTGAAAATAAAACCAAGATATTGTATTTGAACTAGTGTGACGTTTGGTCGCATTTTTTTCATGCTCTAAGTACAGTTTCTGCATAATCCCAATTCTGCGTGGACTTTACCAAGAGTGAGTTTCTTATTTTTTAATGTTTGAATGTAGCACGAAATTCACGTACCTAGAGGCACTTTTGTCAAGCATATGGAATCATTTTCCATCAACTAATCCCAAATAAATATACAACACGTGCAAATTGTAAAACGAATGGAAGGCAGGCAAATGTTCAAGAACTCCGCCAGAACTCATGGTTACATTAGGGTAAACGTACTTCTTTTGTGGTGGTGGCCACGAACACCAGTAATAAGCATTTTCAATTGAAGATTTGTTGAACTAGAAAACTAGATAACACCCTGTGAAATCCAAAGGGACAAGAAAGGTTAATAATTTGAGGTATTAAATCTAAATAAGCCATGTCCACTTGTATGATAATAAAATCTAAGATTACTATTTATAAAAACTCAACAGAAAAAGCAAATTTCCATGTACTTCAAAATTAAGTGCTTACTTTCTCTTGAAGGGTGAAAATTATTTTGGTGGGTTTCTTAGTACTGCTGAACATCTTCCCTCAACTTCAATACCGGCGATTTACAATAGTGCGCCTCCAAGAGTTTACAAGGCGTTGGCCCATCGCAATGCGTGAAATCTGTCAACCGTTTCCATACATGCACTGTGTCGACAGATTTCGCTTATTGTGATTGACCACGGTGTTGCAAACTCATGGAGGCACACTGTTGTGAATCACCCACATACTTACTGCAAACATTTCATCAGAATTGTTGATTTGCATCCGAGTGAAAGTAATTTTTAAACCTTGAAGGGTTACCCCCTAAAAAGGACAAATGAAAGTAAAAAACATGAGTGTAAAAAACTTCAAGGTATGCTAATATTCTGAGTATTCACTGCCAAAGCCTCTGAAATAAGCAAAAAGAGAATCACCCAAATCCTTGGATATTGTAAGAGTTGTTGGGAATGCCACTGCACCAATAGAGCAAGTAAAAGAAAAATCCTGCCACAACATTTAAAGGCTAATGTTATTTTTCTTTGCCTTTGATGTAATTGGGTTTATAATTCCTCTTTTTGTTTGTCCTTTTCGGCGCTAGCCTTGTCAGTGGGATCACCAAGCTCTTTGTCCCCTGTGTCCTCATCATTTTGCTGGAAGAAGATGCCATCCTTGTCTTTTTCTACATCTTCCGACAATATTTTGTCTTCCTTCTTGCTTTCTTTTGAGTCTCTCTTTGAGGTTTTGCCCGTAGCATTCTCCTCCGACTTGTCTTTGGTTGGTTCGACTGTCCTGGTGCGATCTTTCTTAGAATCCTGTTTGGAATCATCTGGCTTGCCCGACGAAGCCTTAGATTTCGTCTTCTGTTTGGCCGCCTTTGGCTGGCTCTTCTTTTTCTTGTCTGGTTTACCGTCTCCGACGTCATCCAAGCCAACGATCTTGGCTTTCCCATCTACCTCTTTCCCCGATCCTTTGCCATAGTAGACCTGACTTTCAATGGTGACCTCTTCGCATTCATCCTGTTGGATGAGGAAATCCTTGATTTCCCAGGCCAAACTGCCATCTGACAGCAGGAAGATAGCTCGATTACTGCTCACTGGATATCTGGACAAATCAAAACATGAAGGTTACTCAAACGTTATTTCGTTAGCTCTATTATTTCTGTGCAGTTTTTTAAAAACTTTCTGAACCTGCCTAGCTGTTGGCTACCGTAAGTTTTCTTGAACATGAACTAAACTAATGACATTATAACGCCCAAAATAAAGAGTGTCAGCCAGGGCTTTGACAGTGCATTTCAAAATTACTGAGTAAATTCTCATTAGCCTTTTAGAAGCATGGCGGACACAATAGGACGGCGCTATTTGAAGTGGGTAAATTTGGAATAAACGCAAAAAATTTCACCCAGATCAAATAGCGCCCTCCTATTGTGTCCGCCATGCTTCTAAAAGGTGAATGGACTTGAGGTATAAAAGTTGAAACACGAGCCACAGAAGATTAAAATAAAATAGAGCACAATTTGTGTACTGATCATGCCACCATAGATGCAACTGTAACAGCCCTCCAGCTTGAAATTCACTTGCTCAAATTAAGTGGGATTGTGGAGATCATCACTGAAACACTCCATTTAGGACTTCATTAAACAAAATGGCTTGAATGTGAGATGAGAAAATAAGGTTTCTGTACAATTATTCAAAATGAAAAAGTGAATTAGCACAGCACAGTGGCTTACATGGTACATGAAGTGACATACATGTGTCCATGTCTTTAGTCCATGGTTTGGGGAGAATGGAATTTTTCATCTGGAACCCCCTCCCCTTGGCAGATGGTAGTTTTATTCTGGAATAATGCCGATTATTTCGTAATTAAAAATGAAACAAACAATGCTAGCATGTCTCCTGGGGTGACAACATCCCCCCCACCACTAGATCTGCCTTAGTCCAAGTAACGTGGACTCTACGGATCACTCATTATAACATTTGGACATGGTGGAATCAGTTGATGCAAGGGAAAGCTTTTGGAGAGTACTTGGATTCAACCATTGCACAACAATGACCAAATGTTAAAATGGGCGATTTGTAGAGTCCTAGTTACTCAGACAAGATCCACAAGTGGGTACATGCTGCACTGTAGTGATAAAAAACATAAAAAAAAGAATTGGGGACACACCACAGCCTGGCAGCCTACCTCTTGAACTGGTAGTTTGCATTGAACAGCATACTTTGCCAGCGGTTGGTGATCTTTTCTGACTCCTCCTCAGTCGGGTTTCCCGCCACCGTGACAAACATCATGAGAGTCTTGCCCTTCTTGGTCAGTTTTATTGCTGACTCAGGGTTGCTGGGGTCAATCTGGGACAGGTCAACTTTGGGAGGAGGTCGCTCATGCTCCAAAAGGTCATCAGGGTCATGTTCATCCTCATGTTCCTGAAAAAAGATTAGGCCTAATGAGAAGAATCGTTACAAAAAAGACGGCAGCATGAGATGGGTAGAAACTAGCATGATTCCCAAATTAGGGTTCTCGCAAGATGAGGCGGAATGCATATTTGTATGCAGATGAGCTTTATGATTCACAAATGCCAACAACGGGAAGAGTTCGAGATGCCAGTAATTGTTCCCTACAGTGACCTATAAAGCAAAAACATATCCAGAAAAGTTCAATTTAGGAGGAAAAAATCCAAAAGCTTTGGACAAAAAACACATTTTTCAGACCAGTCCCATAGGGTTTGTGTACAGGGTGTCAAGTGGCATCCCTATACATGGTACCTACCAGTATACAGGTATATGGCACTCTTTCCCCAACAACTATCTCATAAGTCACTGGGCATGATGGAAAACCTTTCTTTTCTTGGGTGAAACATTTGCAGAAAAGCCTTCTCCTGATACCCTAACAAGACCTCATTCATGTCATTCCCCTTCCATACACAGAGCATATTTCTAGATGCAAAGCCCAACTCAGGCATGTCAAACTGGTCATAGGTTTCGAACAACCAACCATAGTTCCATGGGTAACTCACCTCCCATTCCATGAACAGTCGTTCCATGTCAGCATCGTTGTAATCGCGTATATCTTTTTTCTTCTTCGGTTTTGTGTCTTGTTTTATGTCTTGATCCCCATCTGTCTGTCCAGAATCAACCCCCAAGCACGAGAGGAGGAGAAATGCAACGAGAAGTGGAAGAATGAGAAGTCGTCTGTTTGCAGTCATCGTGTTTTGTTCCCGCATTGGCCCGCAAACTACTACTTTAGTACACATGTACAGTTAGAATACAGCGGGGGTATTATTATAATTTCTGTTCATTGACCAATCCGCAAATAGGATTACGTGTACTTGCCCAAGCGGTTCATTGGGAGCAAGACACGTGTTTGCCTAAGACCATCCAGCCGTGAAATGAACTGGCTAAGACTATGGGGCTGGCCGGACTAAGTGTATTCATGCATGGGGACCTATCTGCAAGACGTTCAAACGGCAAGTGTGGGGGATTTTCTTATCGAATACGCATATTTTCAAACGAAATATACCCAGGCGTCTCAGAATGATGAAGAATATGAGAACTAACCTTTGCCAGCGGTCTACCCGACTATTTCTTTTAGTCTGGTGCCAGTGTGCTGAAAAACACGAGAAAATTTTAGTCACGAATTTCATATTTGCCATCAAAGATTTCCGGGTACCGTACCAGCTGATAAGCACACAGCACACAGGAAACGACGTGAAAAGAAAGGAATCCTGTCATGCTTTTGCATACATATATTTCGAGAAACTTTTGATTGCGTTCCTCAAGGTTTTGGTCGGAGAACATATTTAATACGCTGATGCTTTAAACTGCAAGTATAATGGGGAGCTTAATTTCAAGAATTTGGGTAAGATAATACAGCATGCTGTTAACCACGTTGCAACGATTTTGTGAAGAAAAAATGACAGCGGGCTTAGCCACCAATGTGAAGTTAGTTACTCGTTCGACGTTCAGTGTTGAACGTGTAACGGTTTGATATTCGAACGTTGAATCATGGTTGAATAAACGGTTTGACATTCGGGATGCACATCCCTAACCAAAAGTGAAAAAGAAACCACCAGACCACACTCCGCTACCATGCACATTCATTCACATGCTTCACGTGCACCTAACCGTACATGACATTTAATAATGTATGCACAAACAACTCTCTCCCGCACTCCACAAAGAAAACCAAGGGCAACAAATTTTTCGGGATCAAACAAGCCCAGAAATGTTGGTGATTTTTTCGGCGGTTTAATTATTCAGTTAGAGGAAAAATCAAAGTAAGGGCCTAGTTTTTTTGTATAGGCCTACATGTACTTGTTGTTTTCATCAAAACTATTTCAGCCCATTGAAATATGTTATAACATTTATATCTATCCCACGCCCTGGCTCTAAACTTCTTTTTTTTAAGTGCTTTTGTCGTGTTTGTATACTTTAGCGACCCTGTTGCCTCTATTTCGACCAGGGCAAGGGCAGTTTTCCAGGGTCGAAATGGCTTTGACAAAAGTCTTGTCTGTAGAGTTCTTCACTTGTAAACCAGAGTGGGAAAGTGAATGCATCACATAATACTTTTTTCAAATCGAAATAAAATACTTAAATGCCATGCCCCACGTGGAGATTACATTGAATCTGATGTCATTCTTCTCCTCAATTAGCGACGACTTCTTGCAACCCGGGGCATGGGGTTCTACGGGGTCAAACAAGCCCTGAAATGTAGTTTGCACAGTTTTTATTTTTGTCCCTTTTGCACTCCATCACTTTTAGTGGTGTGCATCCTGAATGTCAAAGAGTTACTGATTCAGTATTGAATATTCAAACAGTTACTTGTTCAACAAATGTCAAGCGTCAAACATGGAATAAGTAACTAACTTCACAACACCCGCTTTGCGCATGACAGAAATTTACCTCTTCAAAATATATCCAATTGGGAAAGATTTCCATATGGGGACACCAGTTATTATTCCCTACAGTGACCTACATGTATCAGAAAGGAAAACATGTCCAGAAAAGTTCAATGTACATGCAGGAGGGAAAAGATCGAGAACATGAAGTAGGCTTAGGGCCTAGTTTACTTCAAAAACACTTTGAATTTTTCAGACTAGTCTCATAGGGTTTGTGCACAGGGTGTCAGGTGGCATCCGGATATGGAACTCTTTCTTCAGATCGACTCAGATACACGTACAGTGGTCTGGAAGTCTATCGCTATTTTTAGTTGTTTATGTTTGAGCTTGTCTGTTAGGATTTTATTAAATATAAGTCTACCCACAGCCAGACATGCCTGAGTATTACCTTTAAAGGTTTGTTCTAATTTTACATTTGAACTGTAACATTAGGCCAACTCAGTTACATGTATGTGTATTTTGCTGTGAACGAGTTGCATATATATACACCTGTACTGTATATGTACGGTAGGCTAAGCATGGTAAGTGGGGGTACCGGTATTTTCGACCAGGAGGAGAATTCGACCACCTTTATACAAAACTACACAGCTGGTCGAATTTCTTACTTCTCTCGTGGGTGAATATGCTGGCCTTTATACTTTTTTTTAAAGCCAACACTGATCCGGCACCATAAGTCACGCCAGTATCACTATTCAGCCAATCTTTGAAAGTGGCACAATTTAAAATATTTGTAACTGGTGCAATATTACTTGTGCAATTTTTACTAGGTTGTACATGTTTCAGATCTGTTCATATCACGACATTATCTTCAACATGATCCAGATTGTCATACCAACTTGCCCATATAACACTGTAATAATAGGCCTCAATATAACATTCCAATACTCACTTTTGATGCTTTTTAGTAAAAAACAAATTGCAGCCACCGTGCCTTTACCAGTTGATCATTCAGCCAGCTGTTTACATGTACATGGACATATTTTCCACAGACATGTGGGAAAATAACAAATGTAACCCTCAATTCCCTTGGCAGGGTTCTCCGTTTTGGGGAAATTCACTGAATCTTCCAAACACTGAACTATGAGAAACCAATGACACATTATTTTGATGTTTGACCACTTTTTCTCCCAGGCCGGTTAGTTTTATACTTCAGAGTCCTCCAAAGTAAAAATTTCCTCTACAGAAATTTTTGGAACCATAAATGTAGTTAAAGGCAGTGAAAGTTGTGGAATTTGCTGTGTTTGTGGATATTATGTACATGTATATACATGTATATTTTTTGGTCTTCATTTTTATTGTGCACATCAATTTCCAGGTTATACATATAACCCATAATTTTCAGCCTGGTTTGTGAATGGTGGGGTCACATTAGTACTTGAACATTCCATGGCCTGCAGCATATCCCAGTTCACGCACAGTATAAATAAAGCTTCTTTAGCATTGAACATGACACACCCGTCATTTTCTCTCAATGCTCGTCCACCTGAACATTTCTTTTTCCTATATCTCTCACCTTGAGTGGCCACTGATGACTTTATGCAGAGCAAATTAATTGTATAAAAAAACAGAAAGCATTTCAAATCAATGTACTTGTAATGCTGTGCATCAAAGTGACAATTCTTGTTTGGTACATACATACGTGTACATGTACACTGTACATACTATTTTCATATGTATTAGTGAGCGCTTCATGTGCAGCTGTTGGCTGGTTACCCAGGCCACTCTCCTCCATTTTGTTCTTGACCCTGATTACTTTATTGACAGCAGAGTCTTTCGTCCTTTTCCTGCAACAGCGCAAGAAGTCAACCATCGAACAGCTGGAGGCCATCGAGAAAAAGATGGAGGCCCTGCTGAGCCTGAAGCGGCGGGACACGCAGCGGGAGAAGCAAATCATGGGCTCCTTACTGCTCTACTCGGTCATTGTCTACCTGCTGATGGCGCTCTTCTTCTACTTCTACTATGAGGCCAAGGACTGGAAGGGGCGGGCAACACAGATCCTGCCATTTCTTCTGTTCCCAGTCCTGTAAGTTCAACTGACTGACATCAAGCTGACATCAACCATCCCAATATCAGCAGCATCTATTGCCCCAAAAGTCCTTGTATAACTAGCAAAAATGCCTGAACCTAATTTCATGGCACTGCTAAGCAAAGAAACTTTACGCTAACAGAGGCTCTGTGTATTTGGTGGAGACCATAAGCAGTAAGTACTAAGCACAGGAAGAGGCTTACTTTAATACTTAGAGGAAAAATTGCAATCATTAGCACAATTATGCCAGACACCGTCATAAAATGGTGCTTACCGTTTGCAAAATTGTATGCTATATAGTAAGCACAAATTTTCTGCTAACTTTTCAGCATTGCTGTGAAAGTGGGCCCTGCTGACTTGGAGAAGTTCATCAGATGAACATTTCTATGTTACATTTAGTGTGGAAAGGTTTCCCAGAAATCTAGTAGGTGTAAATACGTGTTATTTTGAGCAGCAGAATAAACTTGCTCAAAGCCTCAACAGAAGGCTCTGTTAACAAACCATTTCTCAATTTGTTCTGTTGTGCAGAATCTTTGGCATTAGGAAGTCGCTACAGTGGTACTTTGTCAAAAGAATAGCAAGAAACCGTAAGTCATTCAGCTTGGTGAAGTCAGTTTGGTATGCTAACAATGTTTGCCCCAAATGAAGCGTGCTAAAGGTTATCTGTTATCAGTGTGGCTGTTTACTGATTCATGAACAGAACATGATCAAGCTTTTATGCTTTGTTGTCAAATGACCTTGCCTTTTTGTAGTACTGACCTGTCTCTTTATTGCTTTGGCAGCATAGGGAAACGTGAGGCAAATAGCTTTTATTCCCCACAGTCCCCTAGCTAAAAGGTGACATTTTTTATGAATTTAAGTATGAGAAAATTCCTTTGTTTGAAGGTTGATGTGGGAATTTGAAGAAAGGGTAGTTTCCATCAAATGTTGTGGTAGATTTTATTTTGTAAAGCATTTCTCATTGAAGCTTTACTTTGTTTCTGGAGGAAGGCTTTATCGGGGGGGTTGCATTATCTGTTTGAGATAGCTTCTGTGCTTTATCCAAAAAACATTTTGTTTTTTCTCCCATATTGAGAATGTTGTATAATAAAGTTATTTGACAGTTTACCGTCGTTTTTTTCAGAAATGGCCCTGGAGGACTTAAAAGCCGAAAAGAAGCAAATAGTAAGTAGTATAAATTACCCAGCAAGAAACAAATGAAAACAAATCTAAGTACATGTATTTGAATTTTGGATCTCACTGACATCAGTAACAATCATGTTGGATGGCAGGGGGCAATTTTCTTCCCACAGACAGAAACCAAAGTTTCGCACTAATTGCTATGTACATGTATATGTTTATAATACACTCGGTGCATTATACATCAAATACATGTAGAAGTTTAGTTTAGAAGCGGCAGCTGAAATAAAGAGTTGAATGAAGATCCATAAGAATGGATTTGCCGGGTTTCTAAAGGCTTCCATTTTGATATGGTTGTGCGTTGCTTTCCAGTTGGAAGATGTGAAAGACAAGGAGAGTTACAAGAAAGCCAAGGAGATCCTTGATCGGTTTGATCCCAGCTCCTCCCCGCCCCCTCCTCAGCCTGTGGTAGCAATCGTCCCCAAACCAGGCCAGCCACCAGGTAGGATACACTTACCTTGAAGGTACAAGTCTATCATTTGTGCATTATGTTTGTTTGAGCCAAGAAAGACACTCCCAATCTAAAGGAAGGTGCTTCACAACAAGCATGATGAAGTTAGAGCTCAGTGAATGCTGTACATTCCAAGAAAATATGCCGGGATCTTAATTTGTCGTGGTTTGTCAAATTCAAGCAAACTACTAACAGCAATTTCCCAAAATAAGACTTGAGGGTCATCATGGGAATTGGCCTTCCTTCATGGCACTCTTCAAAATGACAGCTTACCTGAAAGAATAATTTCACAGGGAATGTAGTCCAGAACCACTTTTAAAGCTAAGTATGCTTTTCAGCAACATTGTCGTCAGTTGCGTCTGGGATGGCTGTAAATGATGGACTATTCATGTATGTTTGATAATTCTCAAAGGGCTCTTAGCTGGGGTGCACTGTGTCTCCAGGAGCATCAATTCATCATACATATCATCAGCGATTTGTTCAAATTGCTTTCAGTCTTAATCCTAAGTCCCCAGGCCTTTTTTTTTTCAAAAGTATAATATCAGTTCAAAATCCTCCAACTGCCCCTAGGCAAGAAGTGGACACAGCTTCAGTCCTGCAAAATGCTCCATCATTTCTTGAATGTTTTCCTTGGAGGGCAACCACTGCGTCAGTCCTTCCAAAATCCCCCTGCAATACCTGTCATGATACTGAAGCAGTGTGAATGGTACCTTTGGGCTCAGTGCCAACAATGCGAGGCCAGACCAAAGACATTATCACAAGGCATCAGCCACACAAATGTTGCTGAACAGCCCCAGTCCTTTGAAATCCTCCACCTACTTGTATGCAGGGAGGATCGGGGAAGGTTTTTGGTTGATGGCTTGCTCTGTCGGCCATTTGACATTGCAAATGGACCAAAACATGATTATGGAATGTATAGTTAACCCAGTACAGCGCATTCCTTTGTCTGAATTGATTGAAACTTGACAGGTTCAATCAACAGTTGCATATCATATGTTGTTTAAATACAAGAATACAAAAGAACATGTGGGGCTGTGGTCCTCTGTGTTCCATTTCATTCCTGTATTTCAGTGAACCTGGTTCCTCAAATGATAATTGGTGTTCTTTACTTTGATGCCAAGTTGATCACATGTGAAGCATTGGTTTCTCTAAACTCGTTACTGAATCTGTTCTCCCGTGGTTGAAGATAGAAAAATATTTTTCACGATTGATTCTCTGGTCATATTGCAGTGCCCAAACTTCGCCAAAGACCCATGACAGCCCGAGGTGCCAGAACCCCCAACACACCCCCACAGAGACCCCAGCAGAGAGGCCCACCCACACTGGCACCAAAGCTGACACCACAACAGCAGTTGATGATGAGTGAGTATCAGGAAGTCTGGGTACATATTTTGGAGACAATTCAAAGTTCCTCTGCATTGAATGCAATTGTTGGTATGGATGGAATAGTGTCTTACTGTAATAATTTATCCCATCATTTCCTACTCCTGGAAGGATTTTCCAAGTGATGTCATTTGCTCCAGAGATTGTAAGTAAAAATGAAGTCTGCTACAAGCTGAGGCCATACAAACTAGCACTTAGAATTTCCAGTCTCCACAGCCAGACAGAACTGAGGATATGTGCATTTCCTTTATTCCTCCTGGACGGGATGCCAGTCTGTTGCGAGATACTCTCAAGCACCTGTTTGTACCCATTCCCATGCCCGGTTTGAGGAGACGCGAGTAGAGAGAAGGGGTGTGCCATAGGACAGAACATATGGCCAGTTGACAGATTCGAACCCCTCCACCCTCCAATCACTTGGAGAGGTGAACTTGGGAACATGGCCTGCCCCAGAACACGGCACAAGGCCATGCTGCTTTGAATCAACCCTGCAACCTTCTAACCACAGAGAGAGGAAGACAAACAGGGGCTAATAGGCTCAACCAAGCTCACAACCCAGGAATTGTGGTCCTCCACTCCATTGACAACAACCTGTTTTAACCCATTCTTTCACCCCTCAGGACCCCAAGCCCCACCACGTCCCATCCTACCCAGGGAGAGGGGCACAGTGGACAAGCTGGTGGATTTCCTGGTAGGAGACGGCCCGTCCAGTCGCTATGCCTTGATCTGTAGGCACTGCTATTCACACAATGGCATGGCTTTACAAGAAGAATTTGAATATCTTGGTAAGCCAAGTATCCTTTCCTGTCTTGCTTTTTGTTTGATTCATATTTTTTGTACAGGTTTTTAGATCTCACTTTGTTTCAGATGTAATCACACCTTTTTCAGTCATAAAATATCAATTTTACAACTGTAAAAATGTAAAATAATTTGTGGTGCTTTATTCCACACCGTCAACAATTGATGCTTCCGTTTTTATTGGAATGAAAATGAACTGGATGGCTGAATTCAACCCCACCCATAAAGTATATGTCTGAACTGCCTGAAGGGTCAAGGCCAGCTCATGAACTACAAATAGCTTTTGTTGAGTTTTTTGTGTGCATTTCAGTTTTGCTCATTGTGTTGAAACAGAGTCAGTTTATACTCAACACTCAGTTAATTTGCATATGAGATGAAATGCCTCGTTAGATTTTGACGTGTTACACTTTGAGAATGACTGATTTCTGTCTGGTTGCAGCCTTCAAGTGTGCCTACTGTGGGGTGTTCAATCCATCCAAGAAAGTTCGGCCCCAGGCACCTCAGCTTCCTGTGGCTTCCCCATCACAGAGACAAGGCTCGCCTAGCCGAGGTGATCATTTCATGTATTCCGTCCTTCAGTATTCTATTCCCTTCCAAGAAACCTGTCTGAGATCCTTGAGATGCCCTTCTTCAATCGGCCAGCATAGTTTTCTTTCTATAGTTGCAACCTTTTTTTCTGATTTTCCTCAGGTTCCTCAAATTTCTTTTATCTCCACATCCTATCCGCTCCTTAAAAATTCTTCCAATTTTTCCTTTTTCCCAAGTTTTTCCTAGTTGCATTATCCTTGAGATGTTTCCATTTCCCCACACTCTTGTTTCCCTTTTCCTTCCCTGGTTTCTTTTAATTTTCTAATGTTTTTGTTCCGAAAGTCAGAGATGTTTTAGAAAGGTTTCTGAAATTTATGGAAACGTATACTGTCCGAGTAGTAGCTTTATTCTAAGTATGTACCTGTCAACATACAAATGTGTATTTTACTTTTTGTCAGTTCCAACAGCAGAAAACACACCACGGCGCGGCAGTACCAGTGAAGGTGGCAGCCAATCAGATTCTGACGTTGCTTCATCCTCCTCCATCCCACCGTCCAACACCCCTCGACCAGACGTCCAGACGGAAGGCACAGCACAAGACGGCGGTAGCACCCAGGATGATGCAACCGCTCAGGATAATGCAATTGGTGACACACCCTCTGATACACCGTCCGCAGCACCCCCTGACACACATGGTGGGGAAGCTGAGCCGTTGGAGGTGGAGGAAATACAGGGCCAGAGTGCAAGCTGATAGGCAGGTTGGATGCATACTCATTACTTGATAGTTGTACATTTTTTTTTCCCATATGAGACTTCTTTATTCAGAGATCAGTAAGTTATTACATTAAGTGATCTAGCAGTTTGACGAATGTTCTATCTTTTTTGGTTTTTTCTGATTACCTATTTGATGTGGTATGAGATACTATCATATTGTTTTCTGTGTGTAAATAAACTTGCAGTGTTTCAAAAGCCAAACGTTTGTTTCTTGTCAAAATTCGCTGAGCCATCCAGCATTAAATGCAGTGTGTCATATTTTATCCGTCAGGAGAAAAGGATAGTTGACTCCTTAAATTTCAGGAGGTTGTCGCTTGTTATTAAAATGATCAAACTAATTGGATCACTGGAGAAGCGGGATTAACTCCTGATTTTCAATATCTAAAGCTAATGTGGTGTAATGGATGATGGAGATGTAGGAATGACGGAATAGTAAGAGAATGAAATCCATTCCTGGACATCACTTGACACCCTGCAAAACCCTCTAGAGAGATTGGTCTGAAAAATTCCAAGTGTTGTCTATGTCAATCTTTCCATATTTTCCCTGCTAAATTTGTGACCTTTTAGGCCACTCTATCCGCCCCAAGCTGAAGTGCACCCCCAATCGGCGAAAGAAAGACGTGGTTACAAGCAGGTTCTCGCATGCGTTCTGTGTGTACGCAAAGACCATACATGCCGGAATAAATTAGTTATGCGTACTCTGCGTGCTCCGCGTCAAACGCGCATATACTTGCGTGCCTCATGGTGTGCCTATGCAGTACCAAAAAAAACCACTTCCTGCTTTTGTTCCACTCGGAGTAGATTGCTTTCTGATGGCTGCTTCGTCACTGTAGGGAAAACTTAGCGCCGTTCATGTATGGAACTCTTCCCGTATCATGAAATGTGGTATAGAACCTGCTTATCTGAAGTAACACCTTTTCTTCCTTTTCTGACCCAAACCAGAGCTCTAATTTGGAAGTGCGGTGGTACTTTAACAATGCTTGACGCCCTGAAATTGACATTGTTTCCCTGATTTTGTTTTCTTCAAAGTGGAGAGAACTGACTGAATGTATTATAGAAATAAAGGGTGGGAATTTTGTATTTGATTCTTGACTTTTTTTAGATAAACTTTTGGCATTTCTTATGGAGAATTAACTTGTCTTTAAAAGGTGATCAGCAGAAAGCCTGATAGAATTAATCGTGCATGGACTTCATTACATGTCACGTTTATTGAATCTAACATTTTTATTGTTTTTTTTCTGTTGATATGTGATACATGTTAAAAGTCCTCAAATACTTGCCAGAAAATTTATAAGGCTAGGCTACGATGTTTGCAAAGTGTCTTAGATGTTTAAAAGTTTCACTGAGGCTCTGTATAAAAAATGCAAGAACTGGGCCCAATTTCACGGTGCTGCTTACTGCAGGCAAAAAAACCGGTGCTTACCATAGCAGAAAATTCTGCGCGTACGCCGAACATATTTCACGGGTTAGCTGGGAATTTTGGCTTGTACGCATGCATACATCCCGTAAGGATTCTGTGCTTGAAGGGTAAGCACAGAATTTTTCTTCTTGCGCGGTTAGCGCAGAATGGAGATCCTAAGCATGGAATTCTGCGGTAAGCAGCGCCCTGAAATTGGGCCCTGTCCTCATCCAGAGATTTTGAGAGCTAGTTGTTTTTCAGTAATATTAATTTGGCTTTGTGTCGTTGATATGAATTTTATACAAGGTTTTTGCCCTTACACCTTTGTGTACATGTAAATTCACTGTATTCTCAGTGTGGTCTGAAAAAATCATAAGCTTGCATGGTGGGAATCGAACCCACACCTTCCTACTTACAAGTAGAGATGCCTTATATGGTTTTGCGATTCATTTTCATTTGTAGGTCAAACTTTGATTGAAATAGGATTTCAATTCTTATATGTTACAGTTTTTTTAAACCGCTTCAAGCCAAAACTCGTAGATCTCATCTGGCTATCTGTACAGAGCAGCAAAGTGAGTGCGTCACGTGCTCAATTATGTGCGTAAAGGCATTGGAGCGAGACCCAGTGCATGAACCAACACGCGCGCATCCTCCATTTGTTTACACTGCATTTTCTGATTCACAGTGATGTCACACTTCGGAACACAGGCACAGCTGATGGGTTGAAATGTCAAGCGAGCCTCGTCTCACCTCCAGCTGATACTTGAACTCGTTAAACCTTCGTTTGTTTTGTATACTGAGAGTCTAAAAAGTATGTGGAGGCAGACTGTGTTGAACTTGACTAAATACTGCACATCAGTACGTGGGGCATTTGGCTGTTGGTCAGTAAAGTTGGTCAGTATATCTTGTCTTTTTCTGAAAGTAAAAATATGCCGTCCAAAATAATAACCATCAGCAAGCAGTTGAAACATGTGGCAGAGGTTACAAAATTCTGGGATGGAATGGTCTGGTAAAATGTACTTTTCCTGTCAGTGGTGTTGTAGTGTTTGCAGCGCAAAACTAGCTTCTTCAGAAATCATTGTGAGCTTTGGAGATTGTAATTAACAGCAAATGACTGCAGTATTGATGGAGCAGCACTTGAAAGCAGTGCACTGATAAAGAATTTGTTATTACATATACAACAGTGAACATTTGTTTGATATATCTATATTGGTGTTATTCCAGAAGGCGGCTAAGAATACGTCATTTACCTGGCATGATTGCTAAGCAACAGAGGTCCCATAAAAAATTGTTCTATCATACATGCATGTAGATAGGCCTCACTGACCACTTGATTTACTGATTTATAGCAAATTCATGAAGAAGAAATGTGAAATTTGACTTTGACTTATCAGTAATGCCATTACATGCCTGGATGATAAACATTTTATGGAGCCATTAAGCAGGAACTATTAATGCCATTTATCAGTGACATTCTTCGGTGAGAAATACACAGACTTAAACATCTACAGTGCTGGTCTGCGATTAAATTCTCATTTCAATATTACTGTAAGAAAAAAGGCAAGTTACAGAGCAGTAAAATAAGGAAATGCTGGTATTTCTGGAGACATTTTATAATGAGCCTTCCAAAGCATCATAATACAACAGGTTATGGTAAAAAGAGCTTCAGTTTCACAGTTTATCCACTTTGGATCTGTTACATCATACACCATAATCTGGGGAAAAAAACACCTGAAGCCTGAAATGTTTTAATTGGTCAGGCTACTATTTGTTTTCGTTTAAAATTTGGATGTTCACAATTGTACACGTACATGTCTTGCCGTTTGTGAAGCCTTCCATTCTGACCCTAAGAAGGCCTGCAATAAGTCACTTTGAAGCAAGTGTGGATGCTGGATAATAACCCTATATACATGTATATCTGCATATCACTGAGTCCTGTCAGGAAACAGTTGATAAAAATGGCTTCAATATATAAAATAAACTTTACAAAAGTGGTTGTAAAGCGCTTGAATTCTTATCTATACACCACAATCCGAAAGCAACTAATACCAAGTGGTTGGATATTACTGAACACTCGAACTTGCTCTGTGACACTAACACTGTTGCTTCTAAAATTTATGAAAAACAACCTAATTGATCAATGTTATTTATAAATAAACATGATTGTACAAGTCCAATGTTTTTGTACATGTACATTTACTTATGACTTCCGTCCTAGAATTCGGCAGTCATGATGTGACTTGGGTTCAGCAGGATGCAGAAGGAAGTTTCACAAGGGCAGCTTATGCTGATTTGTTACATAACATTGCGAGGTAGTGCATTAAGCACAAAGCAACACACAGACAGGCTTAATGTTATTCAAAATGTGACATTAGCGACATGCCAAACTTCTGTCAATAGCTTGGTAGCTTACCTTTCCTGAACACTTTCAATCTGGTTTGCTTGTTACACAAAGTACATGTACATTAACCACTTGCCGCCGGAGATTCCGGTTTTGGACACGTATTCTTTATATATATGCGTGGTCGGGGTCTTCGAAATCGGATAAAGGGAACTGAGCCTTGTAACAAGAAACCGTACTCGTAACAAAAGTCCAGGCTGCTGGGCATTACCAACATTTTTCACTCTCAATAGTGAAAACAATCCATCCTTGTTTTGAAATAGTATACCACTGTTTGGGGCATTCAGCGCGAGGGGATTACCACTGCCGCAATGAGCCACACAGCACCACTAGCTGCACGCTAATCTAGCCCTTATTGAAAAGAGGTCAGCAGCACACTGAGCCAGGTTCGCAAACAAAAGAAAATTATGTAACACCCCACAATTTGGGCTCCTTTTACAAGGCTGTAGGCCTGGCTGAAATACTCCAGCGTCAATAGGTTGTCTGTCAGATTAGAGTAGAAACCAGACAGTCCTTCGTGTGGGTGTCCAGTAAATGAAGATATGAAAATTTAAAGAATTTGAAACCAGAAACAAATGAAAATTATCCTGTCCCGTCAACATTCATAAATGCCCTCAGTGCGATGTGGTTAAGAGGCCCATGGTCCACTGACAACCTCAGCAAAGCATAGGGCTGTTCTTTTTCTCCTTTTTACACTGGTTTGTATTCGTTCTTACATGTTGCTTTGATGGACTCTAAATGAAATACTCTAGCAGGTTGTAGGTCATTCCCAATGAAAATTGCCTAGAAAACTGTGGTTGAGAAAATAAATCCACTGTGTGTCGGGGGGAAATTTTGTCGTTAAATACCGAGTTCAGAAGATGAAATCTACAATCATTCTTCCTTGAGAAACTGATAAACTGACGAGAAATCCTTGAGGCTGTATCCCTTACTGCACATGACCCTGTAGATCTGATGAGCTAGGGAGCCCAAGGGCGTGGCACTCTTTGTGTGGGTGGCTGCACTCTGGGCCAAGCCGAGATCCTGCAGGGAAAAGAAAAAACACCAGTCGCGTGTTGAGAACCATTAGTGGAAGGGCAGAAATTGATCAGGTCTCAATTTTGTTTTAAAAAAGATGCAAGCCATCGGGCACCATGCATGAATTAGTGGTGGCAATTGGTCACCAAGCCACAATGTCCCATGACATGCATGAGGGAGACACGTCCCATACACACTTGTCCTGGGCTGCATTTGACGAACATTCATATGATTGTATGGAACCTGTAGGGTCTCTCCATGGGCCACAGATAAGCACAACATTCAAACCCAGAAAGCTGACTCTGTCCTTACAATTTTCCATCTTTTTCTAAGAGGAATCAAAAAAGGAGTATAACATTTTCCCTTATCTTTGAAGTGTGACAATTGATTATGTGAATAAAACCCGAGTGCCAACTTCTAAGAACACACAAAATGTTCTGCTGGAAGAACCAGTGCATTACATGCATCATGAAGACTAACAGCAATGAATTACAAATCGCTCTGCTCATCATTTTTCAAATTCCTTGTAGCTTAAAGGTTAAGAGGGCTGACTATCCATGAAGTGACTTGCTAGATTTGAATGACATTAACTGTCAAAGTCCTTCCCGTTTTCCTCATTTCACTCACACACAATAAGCCTTTCGCAAGTTAAATTTGAATAAAATCTGGTACACTGAGTTCTTTAAATTCACATGAGCATAGCAATTTGAATCCTCCATACTAAAGACACTGTTGCTATACCTGATTTAGGGCAAGCTTTTTCTTAGTTATATAAGAGACACCTTGCATCAATACACTGTTTTCAATGGATGGAACCAGTTTATTCCAGAGATGGTGGTCACTATTCAAAAGCTTGCCCAGAATCACAAGGTATGGCAGCAGTGTCTTTAGTCTGGGGAATTTGAATTGTTGTTTATGTGCAATCAGATATTAAACTCAGGGTACCAGATTTCATTCAAATCTAACTTGCAAAAGGCTTATTATACAAATAGAATGCAACTTTGTTTCCACGGTGAGGTAAGTTTTCCAGGAGCTGTTAAGATGCCTCTGGAGTCTGGAGGCAGTACCTTGGTCATAAGAGTCGTGCTGAATCCTCCCTTGTACTGGTTGCTGGATGGCACCCCTTCCATCACCCCAGGGACTGGGTTGTAGGTGTCGCTGGACCAGCTGCGTCCACTGCTGCTGTTCAGGATCTGGGCCAACATCTTGGGCTCCAGGCCCAACCTGTTGCATGATTTGAAATCACAAGATTCAAGATCTAAGGCGAATTCATGGCACAATTCACTCTAACTTGAAGCACCCCTTCGCTGGCGAAGACGAGACAGGCTGGTGTGAAAAAATTCCCTTAGTTGCATAAAAAACTTCTGCGAAGGCTGTACATTTCAACAGAAATCAGTGGCTTGAGCTCGGGCATACCACACCAAATGCACATGCACCTGTGAGCAAAACACGGTACTTTTCCCACCAAAGAGACAAAATAAGCCCTCCCTTGTTCCTGCATGGCACAGATAGTCTCCATGGATGAATCGGTACTCTCCATTTTAAACATCCTACACTCTCACCTGATCCCGAGATTCATTGTTTCAGAGGTGCCCATCATTGCGATACCCAGCATCATGTTGTTACAGATTTTAGCAGCCTGCACATAAGAAGAAAAATCGCATTTATCTGATTACTCAATAAACTCAGTGTTTAACCAAAACATTAAGTATCTATCTGCTGGATTACAAGTCAGCTTCCAAAAAGAAAAGAAAAAGAACACACAATGCATCCATGTCTCCTGATGATGACTACAGCAAGCTGGTCGAAATGTAGAGATCATATCCTACCAAGCAACAGTAGCCAAATACAAGAAGTGCGAGAATTGCATAAGTGCAAAGCAACTAACTATTCTGTGACGGTGAAGAATTCCAATTCCAATTCAGGAATTCAGTTGGGTGTTCACAGGGATGGAAGTTGTGGTCTTGTCCAGAGCATGAAAACAAGGCCAGAGAAGCCTGAATGTACCTTGTTGAAGCCAAAAATCAGCCCAACAGCGTCAATGGAAGAGCCTGAAATTGGACTTTAGTCTGAAACCTGACATCCCTGTGTTCAGGTACCCATCACAAGCCAATGGGAACAGTGCTCCACTAAGAGATTCTAGAAGGCAGGAACTAGGCAAATGGTGACTGGTGGTCTAGGTACATGTATCGTTGTAAGTGTATTGTACATGTGGTCACCAAGTCACCCTCAGACTGAGGTCTGCCGGGAGATATATGACCGTCTTAGCTCACCTGTCCCGTTCCCACCGGCCCAGTGTTGACCACATTCTTCCCCATGCACTGCAGCAGTTCCTTGGCTGCATCAAACTCCTCGGCCTTGCCTCCCACCATGAACGTCAGCAAAGCATCTCGTGCTGCATTCACTCCTAAGAACAGGTAAATGATCAAAGAGGTTGACTTCCTTCTAACCCTAACCCCAGATAGATCTTGGCGGGTTACTGGTGGTATCTCATCGCTCCATTTCATTCCAATCAAATTATGGCCATTTTTCTTTCTTGCCATCATCTATGAGGTGCACGTAATATATTTTCCTGTGCACCAGCTGTCCATATAAACCAGGGTAGGGGGATCTTGAGCTGAAAACTAACATTTCATGTCAGTGGAATTTTACCAATCTGGAGCAAAAACTTCTGCCAGACATCATTACACAAACACACAAAGGCTCACAAAAATTTAAAGCAATGAAAATCAAGAAAAAAAAATCCCCTTTCAAGGTTAAATTGACAAAGTTTCAGATGTATAGTTCCTAACTTGTTCAACAGGGGCAAAATGGCCAACTCATTTTTGTATAAGGGGAAAAGAGTAGAAGTCAGACCATGAATTTCCCATACAACATAGTTGACATAGATTTGGGTTGGTATGCCATCATGGAGTCATCTTGCCACAAGATTCATCTTGCTACATGTGGGATATGACAGAATACAAGATAAAAACCAATTTAAACAGGTAAACTCGAGGGGCGTTGTGATAATAGTAAACAAAAGAACATCTTTATACAAAGAATGAACCAAAGTGATTCTAGGGTCTATTATGTATGGCCATATCAATTCTTCACTCAATCCCTGACAGCCTGAAAGCATCTCCAACTTTCAACCTTGCTTAAGTTCAGTACTAGAAACAGCCTTTTTGCTTTTCTTATTTTCTTTGCATATGTAAGGCTTGTGCAATCTACGCATAGTCAAGTGACGTAAATCTCAAGATCAGATGTGTGAAGCAAAAATGAAGCTGACTCATTTCTCGACGGTGTCAGGCTTGGCCAGTAAACGCAAATCAAACAATGCCATTTACTTTTCCTGACAGTCTCCCCTGTCCCTCCCACACACACTTCCACTTGAAGATATGTTATGACACAGTTTCCAACTGGCTGAATCGACCAAAGTAGGAAGTGGTAAAGGTCGTGACTCGTGCTTCAATGAATGTTTCCTGGCAAATAGTGTCTCAATTTAACTTTCCAAACTTTGACTCATGCTCAAGAGTATATTTCTTCGCCAGCAAAGAAGGGGGTGGAGCTGAGAAGGAAGAAGGGGGAGTGGCATATTATTTCCATGCAGTGCTAGTAGAATCCAAAAAGAATCTCTGATTTGATTTAAATTTTCTTGTTTTAATTTGAAATTCTGTACAAATTTGCCATCCACTGGCTTAATTAATGGCCGGAGACCACACAGGTTACATCTGTTGTTATAAATTTTTCGATGCTCTCAAAACCTTAAAAGAGTTATGTTTAAAAAACTGAGTGCAACATCACACAAATACTGAATAAATTTATGTCACATTTGCATAACAAACATGCAGTGCATTTTTTTCAGTACATTAAGTGGTTACATGATAGATTGGTTCTCAGTATCGTGCCTTGCAGGAAAGCTCACATTTAATCACAGATTGCTTGCCATCTTTTCAATGAGTCAGTTTATGAAGAAATTAAATATTGCAGTATTCTGCATCGTCTAAAAAGGGCTTGCCGTTTGGTAAGGACTACTCTTTCCAAAGAAACAAAATGCATGACAACATGTTATTCTCATGACACAGACGTGGCACATTCTTGACGGCAAGGCGAATCTAGTTTAATGCAGCATGTGAATATGTAATTCATTTCAGAGAGTTGGACAAATGCAGTAGCTGAATGTCCAAAAGTGTATGTGCATGTCCATTATGTAGGCCCTCCTTGACTGAAGTTGTTCTAACGCAGGGAGCCCATTTATGAAAGGCAACCTGTTAGCTATATTTCCTCAAATGCTCTTGTGTATAGGTGTCGTGGCTGCCTCAACTGTTCACACACACAGCCAATAACCATTCTAGTATCTGCTCACCTCCAGACACTGGTGCGTCCATGTACACTGCTCCCTTCTTCTCTGCTTGGGCTGCGACTTCTTTGGCAACGGACGGATCAATGGTACTGCTGTCTATCAGAAGAGCACCTTTCCTGATGGTTCTAGACAAAACATGAAATGCAAAACGAGCTGATCTGCTGAAGCATGGTTAAGAAGGCAAAGAAATACACTGGAGAAGGAAACTACACTTTTCAGTTAACCAGCTAATGATTTTACCTTTCCTTTTTAATTTGCCGAGTAAATTCTGCTTGGGATTTGCATTGGAACCATCCCCTTGAGACCCTGACGGTTAATATCAGGAACTGGTTTAAAATAACGGGAAAGCGTACTTATTGGTATAACAAACTTCAGAAAAATTACTTTCCAGTAAACTCTCAGAGAAAAAAGTTTTAAATCATTTTAGGCGACTGTTTTTTTACAGAAAAGGAGGCTACATGGAATGCTAAAGCATACATGTACTTCATATTCCTTATGTCACTGTCAGAAGATTGTATGCCAAAAGATGCTTCTTAGTAGGTTGACAAAGAGAACTGAGTTCAAGCCTTGTTGCTTCACTCAGTGAGTATTTCTTGCTGAGCCTTCTGTCACACAAGGCAGCTTACTTACGATAGAATACCATTCGAACTATTGTAGGCCTCTATAACATTGGGACTGGACGGTAGCATGGTGACAATCCGGTCCACCTTCTCGGCCACATCAGCCGCTGAGTCAGCCACCGAGGCCCCAAGGTCCTGCATCTCTGTCACGGCCTCAGGGTAGACATCGTGGACAACCAGCGGGTAGCCCTGCTTCAGGAGGTTCTTGGCCATGTGGCCACCCATGTTGCCCAAACCAATAAAACCAATCGGTGTCATGGATGCCTGAACAAGGGACAGTGACATGATGTCCATGAGTAACAGCCTGGACAGGAGATTTTCACTCAACCACTACCAAATGTGATCCACTCCATGAAAGTGAGTTTTAAGTCATGTACTTCTGAGTGAAAGGCCTTTAAAAGAATCTTGCACAAGGTAAAGCCCTCAGAACCCTTGACATTTTTCACCCATACAATGTCCATTATCAGGACCCCAAACTGAGATATATTGTACATCAGTATCAGCACAAAACATCCGAGTTGTTCTTCCTAATGCTGACTCAAGCAAAATTATAGAACAGAAAATGGCCTCATGACTCTTTTTACAGAACGGCTCACAAATGATGCCACTCAGAAAGTTAGTTTATACCTTAGATGAATTCGAAAGCGACTTTGCTTGAGCGAAATGTGTGCTCAGCTTTTGCAAATTCACAGCATGAATAGTTGCTCGGGCATCAGTTTCATATCCGTGTTGTTTTTTTTGCACTGGGTACAAACCAGCTGCAAAGTAGTTACAGGATAGTCACAGCCCTACCCAGACAAGGACAGTGACCCAATCAAATCAAGATTCTGCAAACTTGCTGCAAACAGAAGTGCTGCAGAAACTATTTATAGATTAAGTTGGTCATATGTATGAATGATTTGACCCGACTGATACATTAAAGAAAAGAGAACATCTTGCATACCTTCTGTTGGGAAGACACTGTGGAAAAGGAAGAAAGAAGAGAAAAGAGGAAGAGAAAGAAAACAAATCAGTAATTTAAGGAAAAATTGGTCCAGATGTTTGTGTCCTGGATTGTGACTATTCGGGGGTTGGGGCCTCATAGAATTTTTTTCTAGTCATTAGGACCAGTTCCCCCATAGATCCTTTTTGTCCCCATATTAATGAAGTGGCTTAAAACATTACTCTTCTCACATTGAAACCCTATGCGAAAGAAAACACAAACACTAAAATTAGACTTCAAGTAACGCGGGCCTTCCTAGACGTCACACGATATACATAATGGGCATGGTCGGCTGATCAGTGCAATTGGTCAATCTTGGCATGATCAGTCGGTATTTATTCACAATTTGTCAATAATTCTGCCATCAACCATTTGCTTGTCCTGTCTTATTCACAGTTCTGGAGGAGTCTTCAAAAATAGGACGCAAGATTGACGATTCCATACAGGTTGACCAATCATGCAGAGTGACGGGTGATCAGCAGTTTTGCCAATTTCAAACATTATGTCATAGATCATGTTCCACTTTAACTTGTATTTCCACTGAACTTGATGGTACATGTTTATGTCCATTGAGCTTTGGAAATAGGCCCACCCCTCAATTTATGTATGAAGCTCATCACTCCATCTCCACGTCCTATCAGGAGAGGCAGAATATTGATCGCTGTGTGGCGGGTACCCATCAACCACATTCAACAAATTGTTAGACCTAACGTGACCGTTGGACGGATGCAACTTTATGTATCCCAAGATCAGTGAGCTGGAAACATGTGTAATGTAGCAGTTTGTTTCACCATGAAAGGTTGTGAAGCTTACGATGTCACCGAGAGTTGACACATAACCTCTTAAGAGAAAAGTAGTCGTAGCAGTGGCTTGGTATTTCTAGTGGTTGGCATGACGTCACTATGGACTTTTAACATGTGGCAAATTTACCCTATTGAATATTTGCACTTACCTCCCTTCGCCTTACTTTTCACATCGTATCCGCATAGCCGCCCTCCCGGCAAGTTGATTTGGACTTAAGACTTTTTTCAACAATTCCTATTCATTTGCAAACCACTCTGTGAAAATGAGTCTTAAGTCACCAGTCACTTTTTGAGTTTTCTTTTGTATTGGAAAGAGCAAATTGAGGTTTTTTTTTTATGTATCACTCAGCTTGGCATCCTGATGAAAGTGGATACTCCATGGTGAAAAATGCTGTGGGTTCCTATTGATTTACACTGTGCAAAATTATTCTAAAGGACTTTTTACTCAAAAGTGGCTCTGGCCGCAGACTCATTTTCACAAAGTGGGTCACATTTGGTGTTGCTTCGTTCTCAAAACAGGGGAGTTGGTAATTTACTTAAAAATTCATCAAACCATGCCATCTTGTAGTAAGTGATCTTAGGGGTGCATTTCTGTGTGGTGGGGTATTCTGCAGTTACTCCAATCAAGTGATACTGATAGTGATATGCAAACAGTAACATGTAGGCAGTAATCCTGTGGGCCTAGGAAACCAGGCGCATATTACAACTCAGGGACTGTCTCTGTATTTGGAGAAATCCCTTTATTTGGGGAAAAAACCAGTCCCCTGAAAGAGAGAATGTCTCCTTAAAAGGGGACATTCTTTCCCCAAGTGAGCTTACATGTAGGTCAAAAATATCCACATGCTATCATTGATTTTTTCTGCCATATTTTCCATTAGTACACGTATTTAGTTATTTGTTTTTATGAACTTTGTGCCATGTCACTTGATTATGTAATAAAGAACTGATTTTCAGAAAAATTGTATTGCTGCGGCCTCTTCCCCACCTTTTATGTGCCATTGCAGACTCCTGTTCGTAATCCTAGATTATATATATGTGTAGTAGGTAGAATTTCTTTTGAAATGGCAGCCTTGCCCTCTTGGGTGTTTTCTTCTGCTGAATCCAATTTAGGGCATGAAAGCAATAGTAGGATAACCAAGCCCACTTGAAAAAATTTCGCGGGAGATTCTCTCTTTCCTGGGACTGATTTTGTCCTTGAAGGGACTTCGGGACTTCTCCAAACACAAGGACAGTCTATGAGTTGTGATGTACATGTACGCCTCTCTACTGGTCCAGGTGGACTCCCTGACCGTACTACGTTTCAGTCGTAATGAAATGAAGACAATGTCCAACCTGGGCTAGCCTCTCTACCTAACTTCATTTTCAATAATACGGAAAGCTGACCAGTATAACCTGACCTCCAACAATGCAAATCAAATGATCATAGATGTGAATGACTCAAAAGAAAGCTAAGACTTATATACACCTGAAAAACACCTGAGAATGCCCCATCTCCCACCAGTTCCGCAAAAAGCGACCGCAGTTCGAAGCACTTTCTGTGCACCTATGGCCCTCATTGCGGCCATTTTGTTGACAATTGTCTTCGGATGGCCAATAGGTGGCGCTCTGAAGATTGAGTGTTCGCATAGGGTTGCCGGCCAGGTATAAAGGCCGAAAACTGCTTGCGCGGACCAAATCACAATTTGTATGCAGTGGAATTCTCTACGAAATAGAGCATTATGTGGCCCACAAACTTGAACATTTGTTGAAAGACGGGAATAGACAAGCACAGAGAATACCAGTTTCTGTCTGAGTGAGATTTGAAAGAAATCGGTGTCCGGAAGTAGTAGAGAAGGGACAGTTCTGGAGCACACGCCCCTTTTTACCCGGTTTTTGCTCAAAACCCTTGGGTAGTACATCGACCCGAAAAATCGTCGAAACATTTTTGGTGGGAAAAAATGGGAAAATCCTGGAATGAGGCGAGAACTCCGTTTTTGCTCAAAACCCTTGGGTAGTACATCGACCCAAAAAAACCGGAAGATTTCCACTCATCTTTTGACCCCGGCACCGCTCGCTCGCTCGCTGTAAACAACTCGTGACTAGCGCCGGGGATTTCCACTCCACTGACCTTGAACTTTTGACCCCGGCACCGCTCGCTCGCTCGCTGTAAACAACTCGTGACAGAAATCCCACCCGAAGAAAAATGAAAAAAATTTAGAAACCTATAAATAAATAGAGATATGAGCAACCAGCAACACCGACCTCTACTAACGAATTTTAATCGATTTAAGAAGGCGTTTTTAGAAGAGTTTGTGAAACGGTATAACATCCCATTACTTGCACCAAAACGTAAACATCATACACGATTTGAACTAATAAACGCTATACGAGCGGATCAAAAACAATTTAGGTACCTCCCGAGTCAGTCATATCGGCAGCTGTTGAAAAAGTAGTAGAGAAGTGAGAGTTCTGGAGCACACGCCCCTTTTTGCCCGGTTTTTGCTCAAAACCCTTGGGTAGTACATCGACCCAAAAAATCGTCGAAACATTTTTGGTGGGGAAAAATGGGAAAAATGGGAAAATCCAGAAATGACGTGAACCCCGGTTTTTGATCAAAACCCTTGGGTAGTATATCGACCCAAAAATCTCGGGGATTTCTGCTCAACTTTTGACCCCGGCGCCGCTCGCTCGCTGGCTAAACAACTCGTGACTAGCGCCGGGGATTTCCACTTCACTGACCTTGAACTTTTGACTCCAGTTGTAAACAACTCGTGACTGGCAATCACTCGCGAGAAAAAATTGATAAAAAAAAAAATACATAAAAATAAATGGTAGATCAAACTACAAACGTGAATTGTTATTTTTGAAAAGACACGAGAAATTCGGTTGACTTGATAGATTCTTACGATTGCTCTCGTTGTTTTAATTCCAAAAGTTTACGCAAATGCATCGGTTGTAAAGAATGTCGCAATTGTCACGAATGTCAAGACTGCGTCAGATGTAAGGACTGCTTCACCAGCGACGATTGCGGTAGATGTATAAATTGCGTGGCTTGTTTTAATTCATACGACTGCAGAAATTCGAATGCCTTGGACAGTTGCGAGGACTGTTACGACTGTGTCAATTGTATCGAGTGTTTTGGTTGTACGTACTGCACCTGCTGCGTGAATTGTGACGAGTTGGAAGGAATGGATCACGTGGTGCTCGTAGACGGCAAGCATAAAAAGCTGAGGCACGCGCGAGAGAACGAGTCACTGCCCGATTCATCGACTAAACTCGACGCAGACTTATACAAAATTGGATTAATTATTAAATATGACGCTGACGTCGAAATCCCGCCCGAATAAAAATGAAAAAAATTTTAGAAACCTAATTATAAATAGAACATGTCAACTCAAATATATATCGTCTCAAATGACCACGAACGTCTAAATGCCGGCAACAAAAACCCCAAAATTACCTATGGCCCCTTTGACTCTGAAAATTTAGTCATTTTAAGACCTACAAAGTGTTCTTCTAAGATTGCTTATCACCACGAGGGACAAAACAAACGACTGTTGATTAGGCTCGAAGATCCTTGTTACGGAGTCAACCCAGTTTATAAATATGGTACTAAGGAACCTACTGGCCAAGATCAAATTTGTGATCAGGTGTCTCCCGAGACCGAGTCGTTGCTATTACGTGTAAATGATGAAATTTATAATTATTTTGAAAAATTAACAGATAAGATGCTGGAAGATCTCCCCGTGATTACGCGTAACTCTTTTAAGGTGTCTCAAAAACTAGACGACATATCCGATAGGATCAATTATTTAGTTAAACCTGCTTATACTGATAAAAGTAGGATGTACGTTAAGATCGGCTATGATGCCACATTGGTGGATAAATCGTGTAAAGAAATCGATCGCGCTCTTTTTGCGAACAAAAAATGCCAGGCAATCTCTTTGATCTCTCCTAAAGATATTTACTATGGCGCCCACGGTTCACTTTCTTGCGGAGCGAGCGTTAGATATCGAGTCACGTCGGCTATGCTCACGGTTGAAGAAAAACCTTGCTTTTGGGAAGCGTTTGATTAAAAGCGAGTAGTTAGTGAAAAATCAATTTAATCTCGGTTATCCCGGGGTTAATTTTTTTTTTTACTTTAAATAAATAAACCCTTATATAAAATGACTGATGCGGAACTTTGCCACTTGTTGAATAAAAAGGAAGTACACATAACTGGGGCAACGAGAAATGTCCAACCAAGACCGCCTTGTAACCACCGAATAGTTGAAATGGACGAAAGATACACGTGTAAACATTGCGGTCAAATTCTTGGGTGGGTTTCCTCGTACACTCCCGCAGAAATGGGAGATCGGTACTTTAATCATCACGTTTGGAGGAAACCTAAGCCGCCAAAATCGAGAAAAACCCTACAAAAATATAACATTTGTTTTAAAAACGGCGAAGCGGGTGAAATAGAATACAGGTTGAACCAAGTTTTAAACGGTAAAATCTCTCGAGGTAAACCGTTGGAGGCTTTAATTGAAGTCTGTTATCAAGACGTCACTGGGGAAATCGAATCTGAAGTTAAAGAACTTTTTCAAGTTTTGGATAAGCACTGGAAAAACGCTATGGAGAAGTTTAACCTCGCAAAACAAGACGTATAAAACGTATATAATAAAATGGAGACGCACACTTTTCACTTGACCGAGAACCCGCAGACGTGTAGATTGAAAAACGAGATCAACAACACAAAAGGCGACAAAGTCGTCCGAGTAAAGAATATTCAGTTTGAAGCTGGATATTTTAACGTAACAAACGCTACTGAAATTGAGTGGGATACAAACTTGGACGGTAGGCCAGCGGGGGTACTTGGCGAACGACCGCCCGGTATGCCCTCAGTGGAAAGAACGGATTCATCTCCCAATCCAGAATTAGTACAAACAGCTAAATCCAGATTGATCCAAGCAAATAAAAGAGGCGAGTTAGCGGAAGAAATCAGAATCATCGCTGATGAAATTGAGCAGTTAAACCAAGAAATCGCAGCTTTAGAAGATCAGTTAAACCAAAGACAACCATCAGAAACGCGAGTTCGTTTAGCTTTTGATCTCGACGATAAAAAAATTAAATCAGCTTCACTGCTCGAGGGGCAAAGACAAGCTTTAGATGAAATCTACGAAGGGAATCCACCAACTCGACCTACCACCACCACCAACTCCCCCAGGAGACCCAGAAGAGAATTAACTAAAAGACTGTTTTTGACGGGGCTAACTGGGCCTATATACGACAGACTTTATTCGCGAAGCTCATCCGAACCATTACCTCAGGGTCAAAGAGGAAGCATCGTGGTATCTCCCGGTTATTACGGCATAGACTGGTTTCACTTTTTGTTAAACTCGATACCGAGCGTTTCTTTTAAGGTTCACTCGGAATCTAAACAGGTCACTTTGGCCATTACGGACCCCAATCTCAAGTTGCGACTAAACAAAGAAGTGTCTAAGCTATTAAACTTACCCAAAATAAAACTTTTACCCAACGTTATTTACGAAGGCAAGTACGATTTAAACCCCTTGAAACTCGCGTTTATTCATTGCAAACAATTAAATACATTTGACAACTTTTATAACGGGCGGACTTTAGACTTGTTGTACGTGATAGCTACCGAGCCTCGCACCTGTAATCACTGTGAAACGCCTAAAAAGTTAATCGACAGGAACATCAGTGAATTGACTTTTTCTGTTAAAAACGACAGAGGTGAGCTCTTGAATAACATCGGCAAAATTTTAATCGAGTTAGACATTTTTTAAAACGCGTAATTATAAAAGTAATAAGATGACGACTAACATATACCCAGATTTGACTTTAAACTCGACTGAAGCGAGTGAGCGAAGTGAGCGAGCTACGAGCGCAGCGAGTACGTCCAAAGCGGAAACAAAGGTTTACAGGCTAAGAAAAGATCGAAGAAATTAAATCTCAAATCCAAAGAGAACGCGACGCGAGGGAAAATAGTTACAAAAAGATCAAACGACTTTTAACCGCGCTCGGATACGTAGAATGTGGAGTAGAATCACTGGGCGCCACATCGGCAGCCGTAGGCATTCCCGCCATTTTGGGCGTCATTACCGGTCCTGTTGGACTTGTGATGGAAGGAATCGCTATCGGTGCGTTTGGCGCTTACCCGATTCTAAAGTACGCCTCCCGTAGACTCACCCACAAAACTAAAAAACACGACCAAATTCGAATGTTGGCAGACGCTAAATTAAATACAACTGAGGAATACGTATCTCACGCGATTGAAGACGGTGACATATCCCAGGAAGAATTTGTCCTAATTCTATCCGAGCTGAAAAAGTTTAACGAGATGAAAGAAAAGATTAGATCGCGTACGTCTACAAAATTGGAAGAAACTAAAGCGAGCACCAAAGAAGAATTTGAACGTCAAGTCAACGAAAGAGCAGAAGCGCTAGCCAACGAACGGGCGGCGGTTTTAAAAAAAATCTTATGAAAAAACTTGGCGAATAAGTTTTACAAAGTCGGTTAAGTATAAAGAAAATCCAACGAGCGAAGAGAATCCACCCACTTATCGAGAAGCGACTATTCCGACGGCACCTGTAAAAGACTGGTAAAGATTATTTTTAAAATTCTTTTAAAATAAATGGGAGGCAATTTTAGTAGTCTAAATATTTTAGTAAAGGAAGACAATTCCTTTACAGCCGAGTTTCCAAATTTAACGCACGCGTATAAATTACCGAGAGTAACTACGGATGAAGCGGTAAATAGGTGGTCTGCCGAGGCGATATTGTTTTACCAAAATCAATTTAATTTCGCGGTGTATTGTGCGACGACGGCCTGCGGTGTGGGCTTTGATCTGCTGTCCGACCCTAATCCGTACGTCTCGGCTTTATTTAACTTTCACGTGTATTACACCGTACGAAAAATATTTTACGACTGCGTGATGCCCATTCCGAGCGACGACGTATTTGACGCGTTACACAATAATTACGACCATCGGGAGTTTACCGACACGTGCCTTTTATACGGAGTAGACCCAAATAAATCGTATAAACAAACGAGGGACACTTTGTCAAACGGATTAGGGACAGCTTTTTATTACAACAATGGATACGTACCCGTTCCGGGTAAAAACTATGACGCGCACGACTTACACGTGACCAACGGTAAATACGCGGGATCTACTTACATGGGATTTGGATGGGCGAAGCCACCTAAAGGCTCCGGTCATGCGAGCACATACGCGGTTACCTGGATTTCACAGTCGGACGCGGTTACTTTGGCCTGGTGGGACTTCGTTCCTAAAAAGTCTCGTTTGACTGACGTGGGAATCACCAAGGTAAATGAATCAATTCGAGCTTACGTCTACGCGTTACTAGGGGCACAGGTACAGACCAAGACCAGCGTTTTGGCCACCGGCACCGGATTAGACGCGCGACGGCAATTTATTACGATCGTGGAATCTTTAATTAATTCGGGTCCCGATCTCGAACAGTCGATCGACCAATATCAAGATTCGTTACAGTACGCGAAAACACCGTTGAATTTCGCAGTTGCTCCGGGTTTGTACCTGGTGCCCTCGGTCATGGACTTACGCATCGGCACGTTTGAGGGGTACAACAATAATTTACAAGTCGCGACTGAGGATATGAAGACTGGATACATACCGAGTTTGAATAACGGAGCGAGTAGCACAAGTGGAACGAGTACTGAGGAAGAGGAATTACCAGAACCGGCAGTGTTACCGAGGAAGCAACCAGAACCAGCTCGCAAAGCGAGCAAGCCTTTAGACGCCCACAATGAAGAGAAACTATCATTAACCGTCGGAGCCGTTGCAGTGGGTGTCGTTGGGTTTATGTTATACAAGGTTTTCACTTAAACGTTTTTAATTAAGGCGTAAAAAAAAATTCACCTCAAATTTGGGGTGAATTTTTATCTTATTTGTTTGGTCCTTTTTACCCATTCTTTTGCACGTACGTTAAAAGCAAAACACCTGCGCCCACGAACAAGGTCCACACGTGATCTGCCACCCATCCAACCGCTTTACTCGCCACGTTAAAAATCCAACCCAAAATGCTACCGATGATCCCTGGCAAAGCGTCTAAAGCCTTCAACCCAAGTTTCTTCAATACGTTGGCTAAATTTTGTAATTGTCTTTGATCCAATCGGTAACTCCACCTTTTGAGGGAGGAGCAGGCGTTGGTTTATGTGCGGGTTCAGGTTCAGGCGTTGGTTTAGGAGTTCCGGCACCCCTGACGCTGGCCACTATACTACTAACGACGGTACTTACAGCTAAACCAAAAGCCGCTAAGATGCTTGCGATTGTGACGCCTTGTTCTCTAAATATCGTTCGAATCTTCTCACCCAGTGTGTCATCCGAATGTAAAGCGTAACTAATTGCTTCTTTTATTCGCGTTATTTGACTTTTGAGTTTACCGTTTAATATGTCTCTTTGAGCTTGTAGTCCTTCGAGTTGACCATTTAATTCACGTAAACGACCCGATCCTTCAGAAGTCTCGAGCCTACTTATTTCTTCTTGAATTTCTGTAATTTTAGCTTCGTTTAATCGTATCTGTCCTCTAATCGTTCGCAATTGTTTGTCTAATCTTAAGAGCTCTCTATAGTTTAATCCTTCTGTTTGAACGTTTGTATCTTGGGTGAGCTCTTCTACGATTTCACTGACTTGATCCGATATTTGCGGTAGCTTTTCCATTGGGATGCTCTCGGGTTGAATGGATTTTAACTTTGATTCAGCTTTTTCCACCGATCTTCCATAATTTTTAAATCCTAATTTGTATCTTATAAAATGTTGCGCTTCACCCTTTCCGGTGTATCCAGCAGCCTTGGCGTTTTGGACGATTGTGCCAAGACCGACGAGTATATCTGGATCTCTTTTGCTGGTTAATAGCACATCACCGTATTTGCCTTCTCTTTTGTAAAATAAACCTGCGCCTTTGTGGTAATCAAACCTTTCATAGTGAAGTACCGACGGTACGTCCTCTCTTCCAGCGCGTTGAAAATATCGGTAAAAGTCTTTTACAATCGGGTGAGTTATGAATATCGCTCGCCCTCGTTCTAAAGGATCACCAGATAACGTTACTGGTCTTGGGTTTATTTCCAATTTTGATTCAATCGGTTTTGTTGTTACCGTTCCTCCGTATGGTTCGCCCAATACAGGTTTTTTTTGTTCAATCGGTACTGTTCCTACTCTTAGTTCATTAAATGAAGTGTTGGTATCGTCCAATCCAGGTTCTATAAAGGACGTTTCTTGGTCGTTTTCTTGATCTTGATCGTCCAAGAGAGGTATTTCTTCGGGATCGGGTCCTCCTTCTGCCATTTCTTTTATAGTATATGTTTTATATTTTTTTTTAAGCGGCGGGTAGGCTCGCGGGTAGGATACCCTGCGCTACCAACCAACCCTGGGTGGCTAGTGCGCCACTGGATAAAGCGGTTAATTTTAATGCATCCTCGGCGGACAATCTATTTAGGTCCGGTGGTTTAATTTTAAATAATTTGCTCGATAGCATTGCGTAACCCAGGGAGATTCCCGAGACGACTGCACCGTGATAAACAGTATTTGCAATTCCGTTTACGTCGATTGATTTAGCGTTACTCATATTTATATATAAAGAACTTTTAAATGAAGCGCAGCGAAGCGAGCTACGACCAAAGGGAGTATTCGATCCATGTCCAAAATTGGTTCTTGGTTAAGAATTATCGTGTTACTCGCTTCTTGCTTTGGCTGAGCGCTTACTTGTCGTGAACTGGGCTGGACACTGCTCGACTTGTTTCTCCAAATTAAGTAGACCGCAACCCCCGCAATCCCCAGTCCGCCGAGTATCAAGTTTTTGTTCTCTGTAACCGTTTGATAGATCTTATTTTGGTTACTCTCTTCACCGTTAGCTTCGTCCGCTAATTTCATCTTAAAGAGTTGTTGTTTCATCTTTTTGTTATGCTCAGCCAATTTTTTACCCTGCTCTACACGCTTTGGATTTTTACTTTTAGTTACCGTCTGAGGTCTCGCTTCTGTTGGGTTCGCTTCGTTGTTGTTCTGTTGCTGATTCGTTTGATCTGTTGTCATCTTCTTTTATAATAATAGAACTTTTGTTGAATTCTAAATGTTTTGTTGTAATTAACGCTGCTGTAATTGGAGACAGGTAAACTCCGTATTTATAACAAACCTCGGTAAGTAGGTGACCCATAGTTTGACTTATAATCGGATCGTCGTTTAAATCCTTAGTAAGTGCTTCCTCTGATTTTAAGTTGACGTTAAACCCAAGTAGATCAATCGGAGTGGCTATGCCGAATAGGCGAGAGTACAAACTTAAAATAGCGTGACCAAGGGTTCTGACAATCTCTTTCCCAAACTTAACTTCGTATAAATTGAACAGCTTTTCTTGATCTTTGGGTGGCATAGCTTCAATTTCTTTGATCGTGTATTCTTTGCCTAAGTATTTTTTAGATTCACCCGACGCGACTATCGCGCAGAGGCGGTCTTTGTGGTTAGTTTCAGTTGATTCGTTGTTTGATTCGCTTTTTGAATCGGTGAGTATACTTTTGATGTCATCCATTTTAATATATACGTTCTAAATTTGTTGTAAGTATACTTCAGTCGTATGTACTCAACCGTATAATAAGTTAAGTTGACTGCGATAACAAATTGAATAACTAGTTGAACATATTGTAACAGGACTATCATTTTGTTAATAACAAAAATAAAATTACTTGAACACAGCTGAATTAGCTGTGTTCAAGCAAAGGGTAACTAATTAACAACTAAATTTAACCAGTTTTGTAGTTATGGTGTGAATACTCTATCTCTAGTTTATCCGACTTTCTAGCGTTATTACACTTTAAACAACAAAGAACACAATTCGATTTAATATGCCCGATTTTATTATTTAATCTTTCAATAGTACAAAGATCGTCTCTATTGTCTATAAATTGCATTTGAACTTCGCAATCTGGATAAAAGCAACGAGGGTAATCCTCAATTAGCCCGCGGCAAAAGTCCGTGTCGATAAATCGGTCAGGATCAAATCGATTATACATTTTGTCTTTTTGTCTAGCGCTACTAATCCAATTTCGTATAGTTACTTTAATTGGATCAAAACAAACCTTGCAATTATATTTTTGTTTTCCATGGTTGCAAATCGATTCTCCACCACACTCAATGCAATGACGTCTTTGTTTTCCGTGCTTGCAAATGCCGTTTCCACCACAATTAATACAAAAAAATTTATGCCTTCCAAGGGCACAAAGCGATGCCCCTTCACCTTTAGTGCACTGATGTCTTAATTTACCGTGTTCGCAGATACCTGAACCTCCGCAGTCAACGCACTGATGTCTTTGTCTGCCGTGAGTACATTTACTTCGTTCCTGTCGAGCGCGCACTTTAGCAATGCAATTGTCGCAGTTTAAATTAATTTTACCGCTTCTTTGTACAGAGAAGTTCGTTAGGTCCAGGAGACTACGACATATTTTACATTTCTTGTTCTCGATCATATTATTTAACAAACGTAATTAAAATTTTTTCCTCATTTTTATTGAACTAAATAACTTACGGGCGGTTCCGTATTTAAAATTAGCTTGGTAAATTTAACGTCACGTAAATATTTTTTAATTTCCTCTCTCTTTTCGTCTGGTACTACATCGTTCTCGTCTAGGCATTGATCAAATGAATTACGATCCTTGCAATAAAAGATAGCTGTCCAGGCGGTATTTTCGCGAAAATCCTTTAAAACGGAATTATATTTTTGCGTTAAAAGCCAACACGAATGAAGATAATGTCGACCCGAGAACGCCATTTTAGACAAAGCACGTGTATTGCTTACCTTAGATTTCTTACGATACTTAATAAATTGATCCGCCGCACAGTCGTTGATGATAAACAAAGTATTTATACCATCGAATACTCTCTGATAAAGTTCTATCGCCTCATTTAGTTCTAGTTTTACCCGATCTAAATCACAAAGATAAACGTTTTCATCGGTGTACACCCACAGTCGTTCTAAATAAGTTTTATTCTTAAAAAGCGTCGGGCATATAATTACGATAGCTTCAAACGTGAAACGATACTCGGTCTCTAAAAGATTTAAAATCCACTGAGTCTTACCCGACCCAGTTTTGCCCACGATTAAGGCACAATGCGGATTTTTAAACATCTGGCTCATTTAATAAACTAAACTTTTAAAGTTACCGTCTTCCACCGTGAGTTGAGAGTCCATCACCAGGAACACGTACATCGTCAGCGGTCCTGCGGTCTCGGCCGTTCGTTCCATCTGTATCGATATGTCTCCTCCTCCGCCGAGAGGTCTGCCCGAACCGTGGGCGCTGTTGTCGTCAGAACTTCGGAAGTCGAGCCAAAGCCCGTACTTGTCTTTTAGGTAGTCCGCCATGTCTACTCCCAACAAGGATAAGTCCGAGACGACTCCTCTAGCCAATTCTTTATCCGAGTCTTCGAAATACTTTGTAACTTCATTCCAGTGTTGATATTCAAACAGGCCCTGCGAGTACAATTGATTAGGTCTACCTTCGACCGTCACAATCGTCTTTGTGATATGCGGGTTGTAAAATTTTTGCGGGTTGCGGGTCGTCGGGTCTTTAAACAGGATCAAAATTCCTTTTAGGCTTCTAATACTCTGGTCGATGCTTATGTTCCATAGCGTATCACTCTTGTTTACCGCTTGCTTCTTCCACGAGTGAATCCGGTCGAATAAATAATACATCGTCTTCTTGTTTCTCAAGGTTTGCGCTAAGTCTCGATTGGTAACTACCTCGTATTCCAAGGTAAGATCCGAAATGGAGTACTCCGCGGCGGTATCTGACGAGTTAACCACTTTGTCGTGCCCGTTGAAAGTTAGTTGATACGTCAGAGGCTCTTTAAACCACGAAGGATAAAATGGGGTATGATCCGTCAACATAGGCGTGTCTAGTGGAATCGCGTATCTGTTTTTAAAAGCATCGGCGATTGCCTTGTCCTTACCGTCGTTTGCGGCAGCATTAGCATCGTCAGCCCCTAGACGTATCTTGGCTACGTTTTCTTTCTTTAGTCCAAAATACGCCATATTTTTGGTCTGCGACGGGGGTAACCAATTGTCCTTGAAATTGTGAAATACGTCCGCATCCCGGTAGCTTACGATTTTGTTTCCCTGGAGAGATGTATTTATTTCCGACACCAGGTTTCTCGCCAAGTTGTTATAAACCGTCCGGTTGTCGTCCGAACCGCCGTCTAGATCCAGTTTAAAAGCCAACTTTGCCGTGCCGGGTACAATGACGTCGTCAGTGCCTAAAGCGGGGAATTTTACGTTTAACGTGTGACCCGCGTCTATGGTGCTCGGGTTGTGCGTAATTGTTACTTCGCGCCTTTCGCCTTTGATCGCGCGAGGAACTTTAAGTCTGCGACTCGGGTTAAGCTTTTTGGTGTACATCTTACTTTTATATAATAGTAACCTTATTTAAAAAATGGCTAGTGCTTTAATGATGGTTGGAGGAGCGATAGTAAACGCCTTGGCATTCACGGGATCAAATTTTTTATTTAGCAGTTTATCAAACAGTAAAGTCGACGAAGAACGAAAGCGTCACGACCTCGCGTTAGAACAATTGGCGCAAGCGAGAGAAGAATGGGAACAAAAACGCGTACACATGCTAGACTTTTTGAACGAACGAATGCGACAAGAACGCGCGAGTCACCAGACATTTGTAAACGTGGACGAAGCCTTACGAGCTTATTCGGAATTGACCGGTAAGAATATTATCCCGTTACCGCCAGAGCCTAAGTTACCGATTTTTACGAACCTTCCGAAGATAAAAAAATTCGCGAGTTTGTTTGGATTATAGGTGGAACTGCGATAGTCGGGTTACTAGCTTATCGGTACGCTTAACTTTAAAAACTAGTATTTTTAAAATGGACCAAACTTTTAAAAAACTATTTTACAGTCCACAGGGTTACTGGCGAGGAGAAAGTGCTGTCGATCGTCTACACGAAAAAACCGGTGCAGACAAATCGGTCGTCAGAAACTGGCTTAAAAAGCAGGCCGTTTGGCAAATATACTTACCCGCACCAAATTACGTACCCAGACCTACAATGTTGCAATCAGAATCGGTCGAACCTAATTACGCGCATCAAATGGACGTTTTGTATTTACCCTGGGACCGAGTTAAAAGAAAAACATTTAAGTACGCTTTAACCGTGGTAGACGTGGGTTCCCGGTATAAAGAGGCGGAACCGTTGACCAGTAAAACTGCCGAACAAGTTAGCGAGGCAATAAAAAAAATTTATGAGCGAGCAGAGCGAGCGAGTACGAAGCGCAGCGAGAACGACCGATCACCTCTAACCTGGCCCAAATTCGTAATGGTAGACTCGGGGTCTGAATTCAAAGGTGAGTTCAAACGGTTAATGACAAAAAATAAAGTACAAATTTAAGTGGGTGAACCTGGGGTACACAGATCTCAAGGAATCGTGGAAAGGTTTAACCGCACTTTAGCCGAAAGGTTATTTGGCCACCAATACGCTCAAGAAATGTTAACCGTAGGTGTGCGTAACGTGGAATGGGTTCAACGTTTGTCTCAGGTCGTGAAATCGTTGAACGAGGAAAAAACGCGATTAATAGATGCCGTTCCTGCAGAAGCCGTCAAATCAGACCGAGTGAAACAAGAACCGAGTACACCTGTAAGAACTACCCAAAGAGAACTTCCTCCAGACGCGGTCGTCAGGTACCTCTATTATCCGGGTGAGCAAGAGGGCGGCACCGTCAGAAGGGCGACGGATCCGATATGGTCAGTGGACGTTTACCAAATTGAAAAGCGCACCAGTCAATTTAAACGGGTGAAAGGCAAGAGAGTCAAAACGGGTCCAACTTTATACTACCTTTTAAACGGACCAAATAGGAGTTTCGTCAAAGAGGAACTTCAGGTAGTACCCGAGGATACCGAATTACCGAATTAGCTTGGGTTCGCTTCGCTCACTTGCTTCGCTGCGCTCGCTTATGCCCGTAAGCTAACGTATCGATTCCATTTGATAGTATGTAGCGCTTTGTATCTAAAGGTGACAGACTAAGTTTTTTTTGTGAAATGGTGAACACCCGATGCTTATCCGATCTAAATAGTTGTTGCTTATTGCAATAATGCGTTTTGTCAAATAGGCAGCTTTTATACATCTCATGGGTCAAGCTTTTCTCAGTTACTACCTTGGAAATCCCTTTCGCCTTCTTTAAATTGTGGTCGGTAGTTAAGATCGAATACATTTTCGGTCTGATACAAACGGCTTCTAAAATTGTTTTGCCACCAAATTCGTCTTTCATTTTGCCTATGACTTTTTTATTTTTGACCCTGTAAAGAGGGTGATCTGGCGGGTAATTACTAAAGTCAAATAAATTGCGCTTTTCGTTTAGGTATCCAGTTAAATCGTATGAGCTTTGCTCGATTTGAACTAATAGAGAATCAGTGTCCGTATAAAGTAGGTTTACTTTTTCACCAAAAGTTGATTTTAGTTCGTTGTAGTAGAAATCGTACATTAACGTTTTTGAAATATCAAGAATACTTACACCGCAATAGATCGGCTTATTTAATTTTGTTTTGGTTCGGTACATCTTCACAAACGAAAGCTCACAGTCCTCAAATGGTACCGTCGATTTGTAATTCGGTTTATACGTTAATTTTTTGTATTTGGCGGCGTCTTGTTCGTCCCTTAGGAGGTGGCCGTCAATTCAATATCTAACATTTTCCATCGTCTTGCCAAAGACCAAATTGTTCATCAATTTGAAAAAGTCCTTCTCAAAATCATTTTTTGCTTTCTTGCGCAATTTTGTGTTTTTGTCGATGTAGCTCTTCATCCACGGCTTTTGGCGGAAACGCAGTACCCGGTGAACTTCTTTGATCCACAACCCTAGTTTGAGATATTTTTGCAATGTACGATAGTGAACCACGTATTTTCGTTTGGTGTCCAAAGTAGCCACGAGTTTGTCTACCGAGGTTACTTGCTCGCCATTACCAATTAAATCCTGTTGGTAACTCGAAAACCATTCGTTTGGTACCGACATATTTTCGGGTGCAAGTGGAAAGTCATTGTGTTTGTCGTGGTGACGTTCCGGGTAATCTAAAGAGATCTCAAACATATAACCGTAGTCGTCAGTTAGTCGCAACTCTTGGATGTAATAGTAAGTAAATTTTTCTAAGTCTGTTTCCCAGGTAAATTCCCCTACGGGCAGATATTTGCTCATCGCCCAGCCGTATAAATTATTTGCGTCTAGGTGCATGATCTGTGACTCTGGCTTATTGGGGTCGTAGTCGGGTAGTTTTGGATTATTGGCCTTTGCATATCGTTTGGCTCCCACAGAAGAAATCCCGCCTCTTTTTGCCCTTTCAAAGAACAAGTGCATGTCGATGTCTGTCAGTAGTTCCAATTGGATGTCAGAGTATTTTAAGAGGGCATCCCACGACAGGCCCGGTGACGTATAATAGTTGGCTGGGTCAAGGCCATAGTGTTGTTTACAGACTTTGCGGAAGTTCTCAAAAACAGCCGCTAACAATAACACATCCGTTTCCACGTAAAGGTCGTGGTAGTCCCCCAAGTTTTGGCAATTAAATTTTTCCCATACTGTCTCTGCACGAATGTATTCTTGCTCGGTTATCCCTCCCTGCTTCAGAGAGCTATAGAAAGCGTCGATAGGTGGGAGTTGTCTCTCTTGGAACCGATCAAAGGAGTCTATATACGCATAGGGGTAAATTCCCTTTTCCAAGAGTAAACTCGTCCTCCCTTCGGTCGTACTCGCTGCGCTTTTGTTTTCTGGAAACCTTTCGCAAAGTAAATTAAAATCATCTGGCGAACAATTTTTAACCAACCGATCTAGCGAAGCCGCCATAAAATGAAAGGAGTCTAAAAATCTGAGTTGGCCAAAAGAAAACGAAATGTAATTTTCAGTATTTTTAGCGATCAACTTAATTGATTTCCCGTAAAATTCGTGAGCGCCTTGCATAATCAAGTGTGCGTCATATTTCTCCAAGTTGTGTAAGATCACCGGAATAGGTGTTTGATCGACCACTATTCTTAACTTGAGATTACAACTAGCGTGCGCTGGACCTCGGTACTTCCCCGTCACGTGACAATGATCTCTAACCTTTCTAAAATTGTTGATGGGCTTTTTGCAATCTAAACATATCCACTCTTTGAACTCTTTATCTTTGCCTTCAACTTTAACTATACGACAAAACTTGATTTTTTCTTCTTTTGTCTTTGGTGGTTTTGGAATATCACATTGACAGTGAGATTCATCCGCTTTTGCTCGATCTATCAACTTTTCACAGAGCCAACATCTATTACATTGTTCGTAAATTTTTTGTAATTGATCGTTCCAAATCAACGGCTCTTTGTTTTTAAACGTTTCGTTTATTTTTTCTTCTTCCCGAGAAAGTGATTCTACAAAATTGACGGCCGCGTCTTGACCTCTATATGTTTTTCGGCTAGTGCAAACTCCATCGCATCTAACGACAGCGTATGAGTAACCGCAAGGCTTGTGAATCTGTGTTTTGAGAGTGTTTGTGTCTGCCGGCTGTAATTTTTCTAAAACAGACTCAAAATCGGCGTAAATGACGAAAGGTGCGTCTTGCTTATTTTTGTAATTTTTGAACTTGAGTATATTTTCACCCTCGGCCGGCATTTCAACTTTACATGTAGGAACGTTTAAGCCTTGGCAATCTTCTTTGTGGCTGGCTAACTTTTCTTCCGTTAGGAAAGGCGACATGCAATTGAAACACCAGTGTTTTTGGCCGTTGTGATGATCGATATCACCCGTCAACCGAGAAAAGTTTTTAATCCAAGAAAAATGGTTCTTCTCGCCCTTGTTAAATAAAAGTAAATTGATCGGTTCTTCTGGCCGCTTGCTTTTGTGGAGAATGTAAAGACCGTCTTTTTTGGTGTAACCAAACACATTGATTGCCAAGCTATTTTGCGATTCGATACGTGGAATTTGTGAAATCGGTGTTGGAAAGCTTATGTTTGTAAAATTTAAACCATCTGATTCTGACCGGTAAGTCGAAGGCCGCTCCTTATTTATTTTATATTTTGGATTTGTTTCTAGCTGACTTTTGACTCCGTCTGAATATATTTTTAAAGCTGCTCTCAACGCCCATCAAATACATTCTTGATCTTTATTTTGGACATTTATGATTGCTTTTTTGTCTAACAATTCCTTAGGCAACAGAATGAAAGAAGAACCCACTGGATTATATTTAACCACGTTGATGTAAAAAGCGACAACTTTGTCGAAGATCCAACCCGAGCCTTTTTGTGTATGAGCCTCCACCTGTTCGATTTGTTCTTCGCGTTGCTTAGCAAGTGCATTTTTAACACCAGGTTTATTTGTTACTACGTCTTGATCACTCTGAAAGGGAAAGGTGCCGTAGTCAATCGTTCCGTCAATTTTTCCAATCTAAACTGCACTTTAAGATGTGTTTGTAATTTGTAACTCCCGATTTCTTTGAGTTCGGCCAACGCTGTTTTCTCTATCAACTGCTTGTAAAAATCAAAAAAGTGAACGAGGTCATCTTCATAGAAGCGGGGAATCAACTCCCAATTACGAAAATTATTTTTAAAACGCCATATACGTTTAATGTCTACTTCCTCGAGCTCTTTAGGTTGTGTATAAGCTTTAATCGCATTGATAAAGTCCTGTTTGACGTATCTGTCTTTGTTTGCATAAGGAATATTATATTTTTGTACCGTTTTCAACAGCTGCCGGTACGACTGACGCGGTAGACATCTAAATTGTTTTTGATCCTCTTTGATAGCGTTTATTAGTTCAAATCGTGTATGATGTTTATTTTTAGGTGCCGGTGATGGGATGTTATACCGCTTGACAAAATCTTCTAAAAACGCCTTCTTAAATCGAGTAAAATATTTTAGTATTGGTCTGTGTAGAAGGTTGCTCATGTCTCTATTTATATATAGGTTTCTAGAATTTTTATCATTTTTTCTATCGACTTGACTTGACATGTTTTTTATATATAGGTCATTTATTTAAGGCGGTTTGTTTTGCTTTGAACAGAGCCAAGGTCACTAGTTCAGACCGGAAAAGCAAGGGGAAATCCCTTTTTGTTTGTGCAGGCCGGTGCCAGTCACGAGTTGTTTACAACTGGAGTCAAAAGGTCAAGGTCAGTGAAGTGAAAATCCCCGGCGCTATTCACGAGTTGTTTAGCCAGCGAGCGAGCGAGCGGCGCCGGGGTCAAAAGGTGAGCGGAAATCCCCGAGATTTTTGGGTCGATGTACTACCCAGGGGTGTTGAGCAAAAACGGGGTTCACGTCATTCCAGGATTTTCCCATTTTTTCCCACCAAAAATGTTTCAACGATTTTTTGGGTCGATGTACTACCCAATGGTTTTGAGCAAAAACCGGGTAAAAAGGGGCGTGTGCTCCAGAACTCTCAGTTCTCTACTACTGAAAACGGTACAAAAATATAATATTCCTTATGCAAACAAAGACAGATACGTCAAACAGGACTTTATCAATGCGATTAAAGCTTATACACAACCTAAAGAACTCGAGGAAGTAGACATTAAACGTATATGGCGTTTTAAAAATAATTTTCGTAATTGGGAGTTGATTCCGCGCTTCTATGAAGACGGTTTAATACATTTTTTTTATTTTTACAAGCAGTTGATAGAGAAAACAGCGTTAGCTGAACTCAAAGAAATTGGAGGCTAAAAATTACAAACACATCTTAAAGTGCGGTTTAGATTGGAAAAATTGACGGAACGATTGACTACGGCACCTTTCCCTTTCAGAGCGATCAAGATGTAGTAGCAAATAAAGCCGACGTTAAAAATGCACTTGCTAAGCAACGCGAAGAACAAATCGAACAGGTGGAGGCTCATACACAAAAAGGCTCGGGTTGGATCTTTGACAAAGTCGTCGCTTTTTACATCAACGTGGTTAAATATAATCCAGTAGGTTCTTCTTATATTCCGTTGCCTAAGGAACTGTTAGACAAAAAAGCAATCATAAACGTCCAAAATAAAGATCAAGAATGTATCCGATGGGCGTTGCGAGCAGCTTTAAAATTATATTCAGACGGAGTCAAAAGCCAGCTATAGAAACAAATCCAAAATATAAAATTAATAAGGAGCGACCTTCGACTTACCGGTCAGAATCAGATGGTTTAAATTTTACAAACATAAGCTTTCCAACACCGATTTCACAAATCCCTCGTATCGAATCGCAAAATAACTTGGCGATCAATGTGTTTGGTTACACCAAAAAAGACGGTCATTACGTTCTCCACAAAAGCAAGCGCACGGAGGAACCGATCAATTTACTTTTATTTAACAAGGGCGAGAAGAACCATTATTGTTGGATTAAAAATTTTGCTAGGTTGACGGGTGACATCAATAAACACGACGGCCCCAAACACTGGTGTTTCAATTGCATGTCGCATTTCCATACGGAAGAAAAGTTAGCCAGACACAAAGAAGATTGCCAAGGCTTAAACCTTCCTACATGTAAAGTCGAAATGCCAGTCGAAGGCGAGAATATACTCAAGTTCAAAAATTACAAAAATAAGCAAGACGCGCCTTTTGTCATTTACGCCGATTTTGAGTCTGTTTTAGAAAAATTACAGCCGGCAGACACAAACACTCTCAAAACACAGATTCACAAGCCTTGCGGATACTCATACGCGGTCGTCAGATGCGATGGAGTTTGCACTAGCCGAAAAACATATAGAGGTCAAGACGCGGCTGTTGATTTTGTAGGGTCACTTTCTCAGGAAACAAAGAGCCGTTGATTTGGAACGATCAATTGCAAAAAATCTACGAAAATTGTTATAGATGTTGGATCTGTGAAAAGTTGATAGATCGAGCAAAAGCGGATGAATCTCACTGTCAATGTGATATTCCAAAACCACCAGAGACAAAAGAAGAAAAAATCGAGTTTTGCCGTATAGTTAAAGTTAAAGTTGAAGACAAAGAAAAAGAGTTCAAAGAATGGAAATGCTTAGATTGCAAAAAGCCCATCAACAATTTTAGAAAGGTTAGGGATCATTGTCACGTGACGGGGAAGTACCAAGGCCCAGCGCACGCTAGTTGTAATCTCAAGTTAAGAATAGTGGTCGATCAAACACCTATTCCGGTGATCTTACACAACTTGGAGAAATACGACGCGCACTTGATTATGCAAGGCGCTCACGAATTTTACGGGAAATCAATCAAGTTGATCGCTAAAAATACTGAAAATTACATTTCGTTTTCTTTTGGCCAACTCAGATTTTTAGACTCCTTTCATTTCATGGCGGCTTCGCTAGATCGGTTGGTTAAAAATTGTTTAACCGATGATTTTAACTTACTTTGTGAAAGGTTTCCAAATAATAGTCATTTACTCTTGGAAAAGGGGGTTTACCCCTATGAGTATATAGACTCCTTTGATCGGTTCCAAGAGAGACGGCTCCCACCAGTAGACGCTTTCTATAGTTCTCTGAAGCAGGGAGGGATAACCGAGCAAGAATACATTCGTGCGGAGACAGTATGGGAAAAATTTAATTGCCAAAACCTAGGCGACTACCACGACCTATACGTGGAAACGGATGTGTTATTGCTCGCAGGTGTATTTGAAAACTTTCGGAAGGTATGCAAGAAGAACTACGGCCTTGACCCGGCCAACTATTACACGGCGCCGGGCCTGTCGTGTGATGCCCTCTTAAAATACTCTGACATCCAACTGGAACTACTGACAGACATTGACAAGCACTTGTTCTTTGAAAGGGCAAAAAGAGGTGGTATTTCTTCTGTGGGTGCAAAGCGATATGCAAAGGCCAATAATCCAGAACTACCTGATTACGACCCCAATAAGCCAGAGTCACAGATCATGTACCTAGACGCAAATAATTTATACGGCTGGGCGATGAGCAAATATCTGCCCGTAGGTGAATTTACCTGGGAAACAGACTTAGAAAAATTTAATTACTATTACATCCAAGAGTTGCGACTAACCGACGACTACGGTTACATGTTTGAGAATACTATGGATTACCCGGAACGTCACCATGACAAACATAATGACTTTCCATTCGCACCCGAAAATATGTTGGTGCCTAACGAATGGTTTTCGAGTTACCGACAGGATTTAATTGGTAATGGAAAACCGACCTCGGTAGACACCTCGGTAGACAAACTCTCAACACCAAAGAAAAATACGTGGCTCACTATCATACATTGCAAAAATATCTTAAAGTAGGGTTGTGGATCAAAGAAGTTCACCGGGTACTGCGTTTCCGTCAAAAGCCGTGGATGAAAAGCTATATTGACAAAAACACGAAATTGCGCAAGAAAGCAAAAAATGATTTTGAGAAAGACTTTTTCAAATTGATGAATAACTCGGTCTTTGGCAAGACGATGGAAAATGTGAGATATCGAATTGACGGTCATTTACTGAGGGACGACAAATACAAAAAATTAACTTATAAACCAAATTACAAATCGACGGTGCCATTTGGGGATTGCGAGCTTTCGTTTCTGAAGATGTACCGAACCAAAACAGAATTAAATAAGCCAATATATTGCGGTGTAAGTATTCTTGATATCTCAAAAACGTTAATGTACGATTTCTACTACAACGAACTAAAATAAACTTTTGGTGAAAAAGTACGCTTACTTTACACGGACACTGATTCTCTATTAGTTCAGATCGAGCGAAGCTCTGAGGATTTAACTGGCTACCTAAACGAAAAGCGTAATTTATTTGACTTTAGTAATTACCCGCCCGATCATCCGCTTTACAGCGTCAAAAATAAAAAAGTTATCGGTAAACTGAAAGACGAATTTGGTGGCAAAACAATTTTAGTAGCCGTTTGTATCAGACCGAAAATGTATTCAATTCTGACGGTCGATCACAATTTAAAGAAGGCGAAAGGGGTCTCCAAGGTAGTAACCGAGAAAAGCTTAACCCACGAGATGTATAAAAGCTGTCTATTTGACAAATTGCATTATTGCAATAAACAACAACTATTTAGATCGGATAAACATCGGGTATTCACGATCTCTCAACAGAAACTTAGTCTGTCACCGTTGGACACAAAGCGCTACATATTGCCGAACGGAATCGATACGTTGGCTTAAAGGCATAAGATAATCAACAGGTAGTTATCACCGAGCGAGACGTTACTCCGGTAATTCGGTATCCTCGGGTACTACCTGAAGTTCCTCTTTGACGAAACTCCTATTTGGCCCGTTTAACAAATAGTACAAAGTTGGGCCCGTTTTGACCCTCTTGCCTTTCACCCGTTTAAATTGACTAGTTCGGTTTTCAATTTGATAGACGTCCACGGACCAGATAGGATCCGTCGCCCTTCTGACGGTGCCGCCCTCTTGCTCACCCAGGTAATAGAGGTACCTGACGGTCGCGTCTGGAGGAAGTTCTCTTTGGGTAGTTCTTACAGGTGCACTGGGTGTTTGGCTCGCTACGCTCGCTAATTTTATAGCTTCTGCAGGAACGGCATCGATTAATCGCGTTTTTTCCTCGTTCAACGATTTTATAACTTGAGGCAAACGTTCCACCCATCCCACGTTACGCACACCCACGTTCATCATTTCTTGAGCGTATTGGTGGCTGAATAACCTTTCGGCTAAAGTACGGTTAAACCTTTCCACGATTCCTTGAGATCTGTGTACCCCAGGTTCACCCACTTGAATTTGTACTTTATTTTTTGTCATTAACCGTTTGAAGTCGCCTTTGAATTTAGACCCCGAGTCTACCATTTCGAATTTGGTCCAGGTCAGAGGTGATCGATCGTAAATCTTCTTTATTGCTTCGCTCACTTGCTCGGCGGTTTTACTGGTCAACGGTTCCGCCTCTTTATACCGGGAACCCACGTCTACCACGGTCAAAGCGTACTTAAACGTTTTTCTTTTAACGCGGTCCCAGGGTAAATAAAGTACGTCCATTTGATGCGCGTAATTAGGTTCGACCGATTCTGATTGCAACATTGTAGGTCTGGGTACGTAATTTGGTGCGGGTAAGTATATTTGCCAAACGGCCTGCTTTTTAAGCCAGTTTCTGACGACCGATTTGTCTGCACCGGTCTTTTCGTGTAGACGATCGACAGCACTTTCTCCTCGCCAGTAACCCTGCGGGCTGTAAAACAACTTTGAAAATTCTCTCTCCATTTTAAAAATACTAGTTTTTAAAGTTAAGCGTATCGAGCGAGCGTAGCGAGCTACGACCGAAGGGAGTACCGGTAAGCCAACAATCCGACTATCGCAGTTCCACCTATAATCCAAACAAACTCGCGAATTTTTTGGTCTTCGGGAGGCTCGTAAAAATCAGATAACTTAGGCTCTGGCAGTAACGGGGTAATACTCTTACCGGTCAATTCCGAATAAGCTCGTAAGGCTTGTCCACGTTTACAAATGTCTGCTGACTCGCGCGTTCTTGTCGCATTCGTTCGTTCAAAAAGTCTAGCATGTGTACGCGTTTTTGTTCCCATTCTTGTTTTGCTTGCGCCAATTGCTCTAACGCGTGGTCGTGACGCTTTCGTTCTTCATCAACATTATTTTTTGATAAACTGCTCAATAAAAAATTTGAGCCCGTGAATGCCAAGGCGTTTACTATCGCTCCCCCAACCATCATTAAAGCACTAGCCATTTTTAAAATAAGGTTAAATAAAATAAGAATAGTATTATATAAAAGTAAGATGTACACCAGAAAGCTTAACCCGAGTCGCAGACTTAAAGTTCCTCGCGCAATCAAAGGCGAAAGGCGCAAAGTAACCATTACGCACAACCCGAGCACTATATAGCCGCGGATCACACGTTAAACGTAAAATTCCCCGCTTTAGGCACTGACGACGTCATTGTACCCGGTACGGCAAAGTTGGCTTTTAAACTGGATCTAGACGGCGCCTCGGACGCCGACAGGACTGTTTATAACAACGTGGCGAGAAACCTGGTGTCGGAAATAAATATATCTCTCCAGGGAAATAAGATCGTAAGTTACCGAAATGCGGACGTATTTCACAATTTCAAGGACAATTGGTTTCCCCCGTCGCAGACCAAAAATATGGCGTACTTTGGACTAGAGAAAGAAAATGTAGCCAAGATACGTCTAGGGGCTGACGATGCTAATGCTGCCGCAAACAGCGGATAAAGATAAAGCAATTGCCGACACTTTTAAAAACAGGTACGCGATTCCACTGGAGATGTTGACGGACCACACCCCTTTTATCCTTCGTGGTTTAAAGAGCCTCTGACGTACCAACTAACTTTCAACGGGCACGACAAAGTGGTTAACTCTTCAGATACCGCCGCGGAATACTCCATTTCGGATCTTACCTTGGAATACGAAGTTGTTACCAATCGAGACTTGGCGCAAACACTAAAAAACAAAAAAACGATGTATTACCTATTCGACCGGATTCACTCGTGGAAGAAGAAGCGGTAAACAAGAGTGACACGCTATGGAACATTAGCATCGACCAGACGATCAAGAGCTTGTAAGGAATGTTGATCCTGTTTAAAGACCCGACGATCAAGAACCCGCAAAAATTTTATAATCCGCATATCACTAAAACGGTCGTCACGGTCGAAGGTAGACCTAATCAATTGTACTCGCAAGGTCTGTTTGAATATCAACATTGGAACGAAGTTACAAAGTACTTTGGTGATTTGGATAAAGAATTGGCTAGAGGGATCGTCTCAGACATATCTTTGTTGGGAGTAGATATGGCCGACTACCTAAAAGACAAGTACGGTCTCTGGCTCTACTTCAGAAGTTCTGACGATAATTCTGCCCATGGATCGGGTAGGCCTCTTGGCGGAGGAGGAGACATTTCTATACAGATGGAACGTGAAGCCGAAGCAGTGGGACCTCTTACGATGTACGTGTTCCTGGTGATGGATTCTCAACTCACGGTAGAGGACGGAAACTTTAAAAGTCTGGTTTATCAAAACGAGCAAAGCGAGTAGTGAGACTTAAATTAAATGAGTCAGATGTTTAAAAATCCGCACTGCGCCTTAATCGTGGGCAAAACTGGGTCGGGTAAAACTCAGTGGATTTTAAATCTTTTAGAGACAGAATACCGTTTTACGTTTGAAGCTATCTTGATCATCTGCCCGACGCTTTTTAAGAACAAAACTTATTTAGAACGACTGTGGGTATACAGCGACGAGAATGTCTACCTATGTGATTTAGATCGAGAGAAACTAGAATTAAACGAGGCAATAGAACTTTATCAAAAAATATTTGATGGGATAAATACTTTGTTTATTATCGACGATTGTGCCGCCGATCAATTTATTAAATATCGAAAGAAATCCAAAAGTAGCAATACGTGCGCGTTGTCTAAAATGGCGTTCTCGGGTAGGCACTACCTCCACAGCTGCTGGCTTTTAACGCAAAAGTACAATTCGGTTTTAAAGGATTTTCGCGAGAACACCGCTTGGACGGCTATCTTTCATTGCAAGGATCGTTCGTCCTTTGATCAATGTCTCGATGAAAACGATGTAGTACCAGACGAAAAGAGAGAAGAGATCAAAAGACACCTCCGCGACGTGAAATGTAGTAAGTTGATATTAAATACCGAACCGCCAGCGAATTATTTCGTTCAATAAAAACGAGAAAAATTTTTTAATTACCTTTATTAAATAATATGATCGAAAGTAAAAAAAAACTTGCGTTAAGTGTCGTTGTCTCCTGGACCCGTCAAACTTCTCCGTACAAAGAACCGGTAAAGTCAATTTGACTTGCAACGGGAGACTAAGAAATCAATGCGTTAAATGTGACGGGACATCGATTTGTGAGCACGGGAGAAGAAGATATTATTGCAAAATTTGTTGCGATCCAATCAAGGTAACGATGAGCGGTTGGATTCGACATTGTCGCCAATCAGAAAAAAAAATGTATGATCGATTTGATCCTAATAATTTCATTGACACAGATTTCTGCCGCGGGTTAATTGAGGACTACCCTCGTTGCTTTTGCCCAGATTGCAAAGTTGAAATGCAATTCTTAGAACACAAAGACGACTTAGGCACCATCGAGCGACTGGATAACTCCATTGGTCACATTAAGTCTAACGTTGTCCTCTGCTGCTTAAAGTGTAATCGACTTAAAAAATCTAATAATCTCGAGATTGAATATTCACACCATTACTATAAAACTAGTTAAACTTAGTTGTCAATTATTTATCTTCTGCTTATGCTAGGCTATATAAGCTTAGCGTAAGCAAATTTTATTTTAGTTATAATAAAATGACAGCTCTGTTACAATACGTTTAACTAGTTATTTATTTGCTTTACTTTGTTGATTAACTAGTTACTAATTACTTGCCCTTTGCTTGAGCATAGCTAACTCAGCTGTGCTCAAGTAATTTTATTTTAGTTATAATAAAATGACAGCTCTGTTACAATACGTTGAACTAGTTATTCAATTAGTTATCGCAGCTAATTTAACTTATTATACGGTTGAATACCTACGCTTCAAACAAACGGTCAACAAATTTAAAACGTATATATTTAAATGGACGACATCAAAAGTATACTCACAGAATCAAAAAGCGAATCAACTGAGCACCAACCAAACGTCAAAGATAGACTCTGTTCAATAGTCGCGTCGGGTGAATCTAAAAAATATCTCGGCAAAGAATACACGATCAAAGATATTGAATCTCTGTCACCAAAAGAACAAGAAAAGCTGTTTAACCTCTACGAAGTTAAATTTGGCAAAGAGATTGTTAAAACTCTTGGTTACGCTATTTTAAGTTTGTACTCTCGCTTGTTAGGAATAGCTACTCCGATTGATCTACTCGGGTTTAACGTCAACTTAAAGTCCGAAGAAGCACTGACCAAGGATTTAAACGACGACCCTATCATCAGCCAAACGATGGGACACCTACTTACCGAGATCTGTTAAAAGTACGGAGTTTACCTGTCCCCACTTACAGCTATGTTGATTACGACAAAACATCTAGAATTCAACAAAAGTTCTGTTATATTAAAAGAGGATGTCAACGAACGAAGCGAACCCAACAGAAGCGAGTACAAACGAAGCGAATCAAACGAACGAGGTGAGTACGACCGGAGCGAGTACAAACAAATCGAACAACAACCAAATGTCAACGGTAACTAAAAGTAAAAATCCGAAGCGTGTAGAACAAGGTAAGAAGTTAGCCGAGCACAACAAGAAGATGAAGCAACAGCTCGTCAAGATGAAATTAGCGGGTGAAGCGAGCGGAGCGAGCTACGACCGAAGGGAGAAAGAGAGTAACGAAGAGAGCAAGATCTATCAAACGGTTACAGAGAACAGAAACTTGATACTCGGCGGGTTGGGGCTCGCGGGGGTTCTTATCTACTTAATTTGGAGAAACAAGTCGAGCGCCCAGCCTAGTGCACGACAAATTATTCAACCAAAACGAGAAGCGAGTAAAGTGATAATTCCTAACCAAGAACCAATTTTAGATATGGAATGACTATTCCTTAATTTAAAAGTTCTTTATATATAAATATGAGTATAGCTAAATCAATCGACGTAAACGGAATCGCAAATACGATATATCACGGTGCAGTCGTCTCGGGACTATCACTCGGTTACGCTATGCTATCGAGCAAGCTGTTTAAAAAAAAACCACCAGATCTAAATAGGTTGTCCGCCGAGGATGCGTTGAAATCGATCGCGTTGTCTAGCGGTGCATTGGCTACCCAAGGTTGGTTGGTAGCGCAGGGTATTTTACCCGCGAGCCTGCCAACCGCTTAAAAAAATATAAAACATATACTATAAAAGAAATGGCAGAAGGAGGATTCAATCCCGAGGAAATACCTCTCTTGGAAGATCAAAATCAAGAAAGCGAGCAAAACGAGCTCGACCAAGAAACGTCTTTTATTGAACCTGGATGGGACGATACCAACACTTCATTTAATGAACTAAGAGTAGGAACAGAACCGATTGAACCAAAGGAACCTGTCGGCACTTCATGTGGAGGAACGGTAACAACAAAACCGATTGAATCAAAATTGGGCGTAAACCCAAGACCGATAACATTATCCGGTGATCCTTTAGAACAAGGGCGAGCGATATTCATAACTAAACCAAATGTAGAAGCCTTTTACCGATCTTTTCAACTCGCCGGAAGAGAAGATGTACCATCGGTACTTCACTATGAAATGTTTGATTACCGCAAAGGCGTAGGTTTATTTTACAAAAGAGAAGGCAAATATGGTGATGTGCTATTAACCGGCAAAAGAAACCCAGATAAAGTCGTCAGTCTTAAAACAATCGTCCAAAACGCCAAAGCTGCTGGATACACCAGAAAGGGTGAAGCTCAAGATTTTATAAGATACAAATTAGGATTTAAAAATTATGGAAGATCGGTGCAAAAAGCTGAATCAAAGTTAAAATCCATTCAACCCGAGAGCATTCCAATGCAAGAGCTACCGCAAATATCAGACCAAGTCAGTGAAATCGTAGAAGAGCTCATCCAAGATACAAACGTTAAAACAGAAGGATTAAGCGAACGCGAGTTGGTCGCTTTAGATAAATCATTACAAAAGATTAGAGGACAGATGCGATTAAACGAAGCTAAAATTGCAGAAATTAAAGAAGAAAAAAGTAGACAGGAGACTTCTCAAGATTCTGATCGTTTACGTTACTTGCAAGATCAACTCAAAGCACTACAAGATCAAAGAGACATATTAAACGGTAAACTCAAAAGTCAAATAACGCCAGTTAAAGAATTAATTAGTTACGCTTTACATTCGGATGACACCCTGGGTGATAAGATTCGAACGATATTTAGAGAACAAGGTGTCACAATCGTGCGCATCTTAACGGCTTTTAGTTTAGCTGTGAGCACCATCGTTAGTAGTATCGTGGCTAGCGTCAGAGCTGTTGGAAAGAGCGGAGCGAATGTAACGCCTGAACCCGCACCAACGCCGGCTCCTCCTTCCAAACCAGGAATTACCGATTGGATCAAACGTCAACTGTGGAACCTGGCAAACGTATTGAAGAAACTCGGGTTGAGCGCTTTAGGAGCTTTGCCTGGATCATAGGTAGCATTTTGAGTTGGATTTTTAACCTGGCGAGTAAAGCTGTTGGATGGGTGGCAGATCACGTGTGGACCTTGTTCGTGGGCCTAGGTGTTTTGCTTTTAACATACGTGCAAAAGAATGGGTAAAAAGGACCAAAAAAATAAATAAAAATTCATCCCAAATTTTGGATGAATTTTTTACGCCTTAATTCAAACCGTTTAAGTTAAAATTTTATACAACGTAAAACAAATTACGCTAACGGCAACGGCTCCGATGGTTAAGGACAGTTTCTCTTCGTTGTGAGCGTCTAAAGGCTTACTAAAAACCGGCTTTACAATTGGCTTAACAATTGGCCTCGGTTCTTCCTCTTCGTTAAAATCACCTTTTAAACTCGCTCCGTTATTTAAACTCGGTACGTATCTAGTCTTCATATCCTCAGTCGCGACTTGTAAATTATTGTTATATCCCTCAAACGTACCGATGCGTAAGTCCATGTCCGAAGGCACCAGGTACAAACCCGGGGCGACTACGAAGTTCAACGGCGTTTTTGCATACTGTAACGAATCTTGATATTGGTCGATCGACTGTTCGAGATCGGGACCCGAATTAATTAAAGATTCCACGATCGTAATAAATTGCCGTCGCGCGTCTAATCCGGTGCCGGTGGCCAAAACGCTGGTCTTGGTCTGCGCCTTTGCACCGAGTAACGCGTAGACGTAAGCTCGAATTGATTCATTTACCTTGGTGATTCCCACGTCCGTCAACCGAGACTTTTTAGGAACGAAGTCCCACCAGGCCAAAGTAACCGCGTCCGACTGTGAAATCCAGGTAACCGTGTATGTACTCGCGTGACCGGAGCCTTTAGGCGGCTTAGCCCATCCAAATCCCATGTAAGTAGATCCCGCGTATTTACCGTTGGTCACGTGTAAGTCGTGCGCGTCGTAGTTTTTATCCGGAACAGGTACGTATCCATTGTCGTAGTAGTAAGCTGTCCCTAATCCGTTCGACAAAGTGTCTCTTATTTGTTTATACGATTTATTCGGGTCTACTCCGTATAAAAGGCACGTGTCGGTAACTTCCGATTGTCATAATTATTGTGTAACGCGTCAAATACGTCGTCGCTCGGAATGGGCATCACGCAGTCGTAAAATATTTTTCGTACTGTGTAATACACGTGAAAGTTAAATAAAGCTGAGACGTACGGATTAGGGTAAGACAGCAGATCAAAGCCCACACCGCAGGCCGTCGTCGCGCAATAGACTGCAAAATTAAATTGATTTTGATAAAACGATATCGCCTCCGGACTAGACCAGCGATTGACCGCTTCATCCGTAGTTACTTTCGGTAATTTATACGCGTGCGTTAAATTTGGAAACTCGGCTGTAAAGGAATTGTCTTCGTTTACTAAAATATTTAGACTACTAAAATTGCCTCCCATTTATTTTAAAAGAATTTTAAAGGAGGGGCCGTTGGAAAGACCAAGTTTTGATAGGCGGGTGGATTTTCTTCGTACTCCCTCCGGTCGTACTTAACCGACTTTGTAAAACTTATTCGCTAAGTTTTTTCATAAGATCTTTTTTTAAAACCGCCGCCCGTTCGTTGGCTAGCGCTTCTGCTCTTTCGTTGACTTGACGTTCAAATTCTTCTTTGGTGCTCGCTTTGCTCGCTTCCAATTGTGTAGACGTACGTGATCTAATCTTTTCTTTCATCTCGTTAAACTTTTTCAGCTCAGATAAAATAAGGACAAATTCTTCATGGGATATGTCACCGTCTTCAATCGCGTGAGATACGTATTCCTCGATGGTGTTTAATTTAGCGTCTGCCAACATTCGAATTTGATCGTGTTTTTTAGTTTTGTGGGTGAGTCTACGAGAGGCGTACTTTAGAACCGCGTAAAAGCAAAACGCGCCGATAGCAGCGCCTTCCAACACGAACCCGACGGGTCCGGTGGCAACTCCCAAAATGGTGGGAATGCCTACGGCTGCCGATGTGACGCCAATTGCTTCCACGCCGTGCTCCACGTATCCGAGCGCGGTTAAAAGTCGTTTGATCTTTTTGTAACTATTTTCCCTCGCGTCGCGTTCTCTTTGGATTTGGGATTTAATTTCTTCGATCTTTTCTAGCCTGTAAACCTTTGTCTCCGCTTGTGCAGTCGAGTTTGAAGTCAACTCCGGGTGTTTACTTAAATCTGGGTATACGTTAGTCGTCATCTTTTATAATTACGCGTTTTAAAAAATGTCTAACTCGATTATAATTTTGCCGATTTTATTCAAGAGCTCACCTCTGTCGTTTTTAACAGAAAAAGTCAATTCACTGATGTTCCTGTCGATTAACTTTTTAGGCGTTTCACAGTGATTACGGGTGCGAGGCTCGGTAGCTATCACGTACAGCAAGTCTAAAGTCCAAAGGTTATAAAAGTTGTCAAATGTATTTAATTGTTTGCAATGAATAAACGCGAGTTTCAAGGGGTTTAAATCGTACTTGCCTTCGTAAATAACGTTGGGTAAAAGTTTTATTTTGGGTAAGTTTAATAGCTTGGACACTTCTTTGTTTAGTCGCAACTTGAGATTGGGGTCCGTAATGGCCAAAGTGACCCGTTTAGAAATTCCGAGTGAACCTTAAAAGAAACGCCTGGTATCGAGTTCAACAAAAAGTGAAACCAGTCTATGCTATAATAACCGGGGGATACCACGATGCTTCCTCTTTTACCCTCGGGTAATGGTTCGGATGAGCTTCGCGAATGAAGTCTGTCGTATATAGGTCCAGTTAGCCCCGTCAAAAACAGTCTTTTAGTTAATTCTCTTCTGGGTCTCCTGGGGGAGTTGGTGGTGGTGGTAGGTCGAGTTGGTGGATTCCCTTCGTAGATTTCATCTAAAGCTTGTCTTTGCCCCTCGAGCAGTGAAGCTGATTTTACTTTTCTATCGTCGAGATCAAAATATAAACGAGCTCGCGTTTCTGACGGTTGTCTTTGGTTTAACTGATCTTCTAAAGCTACGATTTCTTGGTTTAGCTGCTCAATTTCATCAGCGATGATTCTGATTTCTTCCGCTAACTCGCCCCTTTTATTTGCTTGGATCAATCTGGATTTAGCTGTTTGTACTAATTCTGGATTGGGAGATGAGTCCGTTCTTCCACTGAGGGTATACCGGGTGGTCGTTCGCCAAGTACCCCCGCTGGCCTACCGTCCAAGTTTGTATCCCACTCAATTTCAGTAGCGTTTGTTACGTTAAAATATCCAGCTTCAAACTGAATATTCTTTACTCGGACGACTTTGTCGCCTTTGGTGTTGTTGATCTCGTTTTTCAATCTAAACCTAAATCTAAAGTGAAAAGTGTGAGTCTCCATTTTATTATATACGTTTTATACGTCTTGTTTGGCGAGGTTAAACTTCTCCATAGCGTTTTCCCAGTGCTTATCCGAGACTTGAAAAAGGTCTTTCACTTTAGATTCGGTTTCCCCAGTTGTGTCTTGATAACACACCGCGATTAAAGCCTTCAACGGTTCGCCCGTAGAGATCTTACCGTTTAAAACTTGGTTCAACTTGTATTTTATTTCACCCGCTTCGCCGTTTTTAAAAGACAGACTATACTTCTGCAACGTTTTTCTCGATTTTGGCGGCTTGGGTTTCCTCCAAACGTGATGCTTGTAGTATCTATCTCCCATGTCTGCGGGGGTGTACGAGGAAACCCACCCAAGAATTTGACCACAATTTTTACACGCATATCTTTCGTCCATTTCAACTATTCGGTGGTTACAAGGCGGCCTCGGTTGACTTTGTTGCTCGCTTCCAGCTATGTGTACTTCCTTTCTATTCAACAAGTGGCAAAGTTCCGCATCACTCATTTTATATAAGGATTTATTTATTTAAAGTAAAAAAAATTTAACCCCGGTTTATATAACCGAAGTTAAATTGATTTTTCAAATTTAATCGTCTTTTAATTCAAATCCGCTGAACGCTTGCAACGCCGACTTACTCGAAATTAGACCGTCATTTCTAATTTTCAACATTGCCGCTGTCACTCTATACCTGACACTGGCTTCGCAAGACAGTGAACCGTGGGTACCGTAGTATACGTCTTTTGCACAAATAAATGATTGCGCGTCGCATCTCTTATTGATAAATTTATCGATATTTGACGAGTCGATAGATTTTTTTTGGTGATCAAATAGCGAAGCAAAGGGATCTATTTTAACGTACATTTGGTTTTTAGCCGTATAAGGCGGTTTAACTACATTTTCAATCTTGTTCAATTCATCGATATCGTGACTGGCTTTGTAGGCATTTACGGTGTTAGATGGGAGATTAGACCCTTGAGACTCGATAAATTTATAAACGGCCAAATTTATGTGATCGAGTACGCTTGCCGTAGGTGATTGTATCTGGTAACAAATTTGACGGCCCTGGATGTTTTCGAGCGTTTTATCTCGAGTGCCATATTTGTAAAGTGGGTTTATACCGTAACAGGGTTCCGTCGTCATAATCAACAGGCGTTTGTTTTGGTCGTTGTGATGGTAAAAAATGGGTGAAGTGTAGATCCCTTCTTTAACCACGGGATTTGAAATGATTAATTTACTCGGGTCAAAGGGGCCATAGGTAACATTGGTATCGCAGTTGTCGACATTTAGGCGCTCGTGGTCGTCTGAAACGATGAATACTTGAGTTGACATGGTTCTTATTTATAATTAGGTTTCTAAAATTTTTCTCATTTTTATTCAGGTGGGATTTCTACTTTAATTAAATGTTCGACGTCAGCGTTGTATTCAATAATTAATCCAATTTTGTATAAGTCCACGTCGAGTTTAGTAGCTGAATCGGACAGTGACTCGTTCTCTTGCACGTGCCTCAGCTTTTTATGCTTGCCGTCTACGAGCACCACGTGATCCATTCCTTCCAACTCGTCACAATTTACGCAGCAGGTGCAGTACGTACAACCAAAACAATCGATACAATTGGCACAGTCGTAACAGTCCTCGCAACTGTCCAAGGCATTCGAATTTCTGCAGTCGTATGAATTAAAACAAGCCACGCAATTTATACATCTACCGCAATCGTCGCTGGTGAAGCAGTCCTTACATCTGACGCAGTCTTGACATTCGTGACAATTGCGACATTCTTTACAACCGATGCATTTGCGTAAATTTTTGGAATTAAAACAACGAGAGCAATCGTACGAATCTATCAAGTCGACCGAATTTCTCGTGTCTTTGCAAAAATAACAATTCACGTTTGTTGTTTGATCTACCATTTATTTTTATGTATTTTTATTTTTTTTTTTATCAATTTTTTCTCGCGAGTGATAATTCCCAGCGAGTAGCCCAGCACACCGGCAAAGGATGGTGATCTTTAGGAGATTTTTCCCGAGATTTTTGGCTCGATGTACTACCCAATGGTTTTGATCAAAAACGAGGTTCTCGCCTCATTCCAGGATTTTCCTATTTTTTCCCACCAAAAAGTTTTCGACGATTTTTTGGGTCGATGTACTACCCAATGGTTTTGAGCAAAAACCGGGTAAAAAGGGGCGTGTGCTCCAGAACTGTCCCTTCTCTACTACTCCGGAAACGGTCTATTTTCCTAGAAGTGTGGGCATGGATTATTTCAAAACGGCGAAAGGCTTCACGACTGCTTGTTAGGGGGTTGACCTTCCGTTGGGGAAAAATCTTCAAAAGTCATCGGTTAATGAATGGCAATTTGAAAAGAAAATGAACAATCATCAAATGGGCTTTAATTTGACGTGCGTCACGAACGCCTGAGAAACTCCTGAGTATTTTCCCGGTTTTTTTTTTAAGTTCAGATATTTACCACAGTTGGCTAGTTTTCAGCACCATTGCCAGTCCTCTGACTCTTGCAGAAGAATGTAAAGTTTGTTTGGTCTGACTCATGCCAAAATGCAGTTGAGAAATTGAAGACAATCGTAACAAAGGAAGCATTTCTGGCTGGGCCCAAGTTTGACAAGGCCTTCAAAATAGCCATTGACGTTGGTGTCGGAGCAGTTTTTGCTCCAAGATGACGAGTCAGGCGTCGAACGACCGATCAATTACCTATCGACGAAGTTGAATAAACACCAAGCAAAATATTCCACAATTGAAAAGGAGGCATTAGGCTTAATTCTGGCCTTGCAACACTTTGAAGTGTACGGAGAAACTATCATTAATACTGATCACAACCCACTTGATTGTGTTTTGGAGCATCAAGTTCCCGTATTTGCGACGGTCATCACGCCCTCGCCGTTTCGTCTCGAGCCCGGTCATTCTTGTTCAACCTGGTCTTTGCCCCCGTTGCAGCTCTTTTTTTTTTTTTTTTGCACCGTCAAGGACTGAACTGTTCTCTCCATGTGGGGAGTCCAGCATTCTTCGTCGGAGAAAATCAAGCTTTGGAATAAATACTATATTTAAATAGCTTAGAGTTTTTTTGGATCGTAACACTGGGCGTGAAAATGGCATGATTGACACTGTAAGTTGTTTCTGTACCAAAGCAAAACACATCAATGAATTTTTCACAGTTATGGGCAGAAATGCCACGGTGCATCGTCTACGCACTGTAAAAAGGTTGGTCAATTTTGGGTAGATATTTTGCGCAATGTTGGTAGCTGAGAAATATAAACTGAGCAACCCTTGGGCAAATTCTTCCCAATATTTGGTCAATAGTGACGGAAAATTGACCAACAATGTGGTAGCTTTAACCAAGGTTGGGCAAATAACAATGCCCAACACTGTTTTGACCAACGTTTTTTACGGTGCGATGCACTCCTGCAGAACAGTTGAGACTGTACACGCACAATACAAAAGGAATTGTTATCTTGCTTTTCCCCAATTTACAATTTGCCCCAAACAAATGTTGTCAATACTTAACAGTTGGCTGTCATTTTTGTTTTCTATAAACAACGCAAGCAAACACGTACACACCAAACGGCACGGTAGACGCAACGCTGGGAAATACGGAATGGCCAATCCTTGTATTTTATTTTATCAACTTTTGAGAAATGACAGGTACATTTTGGCAGTATTCCATTTGAGTTGGAAAAGGGATCTACTTGACTATGCAATGGTGGCTTTTGCCACCATTGTGATGCAAGGCCTGGGGTGGGGATTACAAAACTCTTTGCCAGGTTGGCCCATTGAAAAAAAGTTATGACCGTTATTTGGTGATATCTGTCGAGCTCAATCCCCGCGACGTTAACACCAGTGTTAAGACCCTCCTCGCATACACGCAAGCGGGCACGTATAAACTCGGACATCCTGGCAAAAATTGTTGGGGTGCGTCAAAAGCCATACCCTCCCCACGTTGCAAAGACGTTAAATAACCCATGAGACATATCATTGAGGGGAGACGGAGAGGGGTCTGGTCATGGTTTTGAGAATTGGCTTCATTTTAAGCTATTGTACACCCTTCAACCACACCGAGGGCCATTTCAGCATCTTCTGATCAATATACATGTATATCCTCCGAGGGCGCCTTGTGCTGCGGTATTATTACTTTCTGGCAGTTTATTAGGGTCAAAAAGAAACGCATTTAAAACCACGTTTAAACTATAAACAGGTAGCTTTTGAAAATACAGTTACGACCAACCCTAACCTAAACACAAACTCCATTCTGAAAATACAGTAATAACTACTGCAATAAAAATTACCGAAAATGAGTCACTTGGGAGACATTCCCATAGGATCGAACGTGCACAAACTTTTCTGTCCCATAATTAAATTCTCTAATTTGATCTGAACCAAACTTTGTATGTTTTCAATTTAGACTCTAATCTATCATATCTCAAAATTTGGACCATAAAATTCGGCTTCCTTCTGGTAGTTGGAGCATTAGGGAGACATTGAAATGTCTTCCAAATGACCGATGTCTCCCTGAGGTTGGAAAATTTACCACAAAATGTCTCCCAAGTGACCTATTTGGAAATATAACCCTAACCCTAGCCCTAAACAAAAACCCTTAACCCTCGCAATAACAATAACACCTTAACCCCAGCCCCCACCCCAATCTTACCCCAAACTCCGTTTAAAAAAATACAGAAATAACTACCCCTAACCTGGCCCTAACCAACCCTAACCCCATAACCCTAACCCCGTAACCCCAACCATAACCCTAACCCCGTAACACTAGCCATAACCCTAAGCCCCTAACCTTAGCCCAAACCCTAACCCCCTCACCCTAAACCTAACTCTAACCCTAACCCTAAAAAGGCCCAACCCCTAACCCTAAGTCCTAAACCGCTACCCTAACCCCATAACCCTAACCCCGTAACCCTAACCTTAGCCCTACCCTAACCCCAGACCTAACCCAAACTCCATTTTGACCCTTAGCCATAACCCTACCCCAACCTTAGCCATAACAATAACACCGTAACCCTAACCGTAACCTAACTCTACCCCAAACCCAAACTCAACTGTGAAAAATACTATCACAACTAACCCTAATTCTAACCAACCCGAACCCCTAATAATAACTCTAACCCCTAAACCCTAACCCCGTAACCCTAACCCTCGCCTTAAAATTAACTAACGGCCAAGGAGGCACGGATTAACTGAATGACAAAATTAAGTTTCAGTCAGATCAAAATTAAATCTAACATCAGTTACTTTTGTGGGGGAAAACTGAATGGGCAATGCCCGTTTTCCGGCGACAATGGCGTAAAACCAAAAACTTACTGATTTGACACTCATTGCATTCTCGCTGTCTTTTCTTTTGTTGAAACTCCAGCAACTAAGGAATGTTCGTTTCTTTTGAGTTGATGTCATCATTTTCCTGCTTGTGTTTTTCGAGCAGACCTGTCTGGCCAGTGATGGATCAACCATTTACAAGAAAGAACGGCAGATGCAACGCATTTTGTCGCAGCTTTGGGGTAACCCAAGAAGATATGAGACGTATCGTTTGTAAGAATTTCTCTTTAATTAAAAAATATCAAATTATTCTGCAGTTGAAAGCGAACGAAATTTTTTGTTATAGCCAATGGAAATGTATTTCCATAAATAAAATATAAGGCGGCGAGAGCCGCCCGACCGTGCCACCCCTGGATCTTTTACTCTTGAATCATCAATAACAGACATTATACACCACACAGCTTTTCTACTGAGATCACTGAGAAGAAATCGACCCAATGTGGTTGGGATCACTATCGAAAATTTAGGAAATTAATATTATAAATGAAAAGACATCAGCATCCAATCCTTTAGCTCACTGTATTCGATCCTAGAAAGTTGCCTTGTGGGTTCTGCGCCCAGGGGACATGAAAAAAATGTGGTGAGGGGGAAAAAAAACAAAAGTTATGCGGTGTTGACCAAGCATTCAGGCGCACGGACTCCTGAAATTCGCTACGAATCGCAGTTACCGGCTTCCATATAGGACTCTTCTGGGATCTCGGGGTTCCCGGCCCAACGCACTTCCTCCCTGCCCATCCATTTAACCCCAAAAAGGGTTCGAGCAACCATGCAAGGGAGGAAACGAGACAAGCCCCTAAGCCCTGGCCGCCGAGTCGGCCATACGTCTCGAACCTGTACTAAGGCGCTCACCTGGACTTCACGGACAGTGCCAGCCGCAGAGCTTATCCAGTAGGCTAAGGTACTGCTGGTATTTGACGGGGTGAATTAGAGTCTCTTATAGCCACTGACTGACAGCAAGCGTTGGGAAAATAAAAAACCATCACTGGGATTCGAACCCACCGCCTCACGATCTGACGACCGCGAGCTTAACCACTCGGCCGTCTCTCAGACATTGCTTTCGCTGTTCATATTAAGGAGATAACAAAGTCATTAACCTTACTGGGAGGCTAGGAGCTTCACGACTGCGGTTTAGGGGTGACCTTCCGTGGGAAAAAAAGTCTTCAAAAGTCATCGGTTAATGAATGGCAATTTGAAAAGAAAATGAACAATCATTAAATGGGCTTTAATTTGACGTGCGTCACGAACGCCTGGGAAACTCGTGAGTATTTTCCCGCTTTTTTTGAAGTTCAGATATTTACCACAGTTGGCTAGTTTTCAGCACCATTGCTACTCCCCTGACTCTTGCAGAAGAATGTAAAGTTTGTTTGGTCTGACTCATGCCAAAATGCAGTTGAGAAATTGAAGACAATCTTAACAAAGGAAGCATTTCTGGCTGGGCCCAAGTTTGACAAGGCCTTCAAAATAGCCATTGACGTTGGTGTCGGTGCAGTTTTGCTCCAAGATGACGAGTCAGGCGTCGAACGACCGATCAGTTACTTCTCGAAGAAGTTGAATAAACACCAAGCAAAATATTCCACAATTGAAAAGGAGGCATTAGGCTTAATTCTTGCCTTGCAACAGTTTGAAGTGTACATTACGAGTGCCGGACAAACGATCATTTATGCTGATCACAACCCACTTGATTGTGTTTTTGGAGAAGTTTATGACCAAGCTTAGAACCCGGCGAATATTCTATCGGTGGAGTTTTATTTTGCAACCTTATCCAGTCAAGATTGTCCACACTGCCGGAAGGAGCAATGTTGTTGCCGATGCTCTGTCCAGAGTTTAGATTTTCTTACTACAGTGATATGTATCTCTGTGTCTAACAAGTGATGAGAATTTTAACTTGACTTATGCATTGTATTTGCTAATGTGCAAAAGGTAGGTTTTGATTATAGGGTTTATAAAACCTCTTTTTCTGCCTTTCTGATTGGGGAGATGTCGTTGACCTGTTGACCTCTGCACCATTTCAACCTGTGGTGGCGAGTCGTCTGTGCGGGAGCGACGCTTGTCAGAAAAGTTCGTCCACACCAAGTGAAGTGCAGAGCTGAAATTTGTTCCGGAAGAGACAGTTTGTGAACTGATGAATCCAGTGCTAGTTTGTGGGAGCAACAAGTTCCCATATTTGTGACGGTCATCACGCCCTCGCCGTTTCGTCTCAAGCCCGGTCATTCTTGTTCAACGTGGCCTTTGCCCCTGTTGCAGCTCAATTTTTTTTTTTTTTGGCACCGTCAAGGACCGAACAGTTTTTCGCCATGTGGGGAGTCCAGCATTCTTCACCGTAGTGCCCGACAAGCTCTCGCTCGTAAGATCATCTTGTATAAATAAGATCTTATCTTGATTCTTTATTATCCTTATCATTGTAAACTAGTTCCAAACGGCATTTTCTTCGTCGTCCTTACTTTTTACAGGCTTAGTGTTACATTCTCATTAAATCATACTTGTTTAGTTGTTCCTTAAATCCGTGCGATCTTCTTTGATTTTTTTGTTGCGTCAGAGAAAATCAAGCTTTGGAATAAATACTATTTTTAAATAGCTTGGAGTTTTTGGATCGTAACACTGGGCGTGAAAATGGCATGATTGACACCGTAAGTTATTTCTGTACCAAAAAAAAAACACATCAATGAATTTTTCACAGTTATGGGCAGAAATGCCACGGTGCATCGTCTACACACTGTAAAAAGGTTGGTCAATTTTGGGTAGATATTTTGCGCAATGTTGGTAGCTGAGAAATATAAACTGAGCAACCCTTGGGCAAATTCTTCCCAATATTTGGTCAATAGTGACGGAAAATTGACCAACAATGTGGTAGCTTTAACCAAGGTTGGGCAAATAACAATGCCCAACACTGTTTTGACCAACATTTTTTACGGTGCGATGCACTCCTGCAGAACAGTTGAGACTGTACACGCACAATACAAAAGGAATTGTTATCTTGCTTTTCCCCAATTTACAATTTTGCCCCAAACAAATGTTGTCAATACTTAACAGTTGGCTGTCATTTTTGTTTTCTATAAACAACGCAAGCAAACACGTACACGCCAAACAGCACGGTAGACGCAACGCTGGGAAATACGGAATGGCTAATCCTTGTATTTTATTTTATCAACTTTTGAGAAATGACAGGTACATTTTGGCAGTATTCCATTTGAGTTGGAAAAGGGATCTACTTGACTATGCAATGGTGGCTTTTTAGCCCTAAACAAAAACCCTTAACCCTCGCAATAACAATAACACCCTAACCCCAGCCCCCACCCCAATCTTACCCCAAACTCCGTTTAAAAAAAATACAGAAATAACTAACCCTACCCTGGCCCTAACCAACCCTAACCCCATAACCCTAACCCCGTAACCCCAACTATAACCCTAACCCCGTAACACTAGCCATAACCCTAAGCCCCTAACCCTAGCCCAAACCCTAACCCCCTAACCCTAAACCTAACTCTAATCCTAACCCTAAAAAGGCCCAACCCCTAACCCTAACCCTTGCCTTAAAATTAACTCACGGCCAATGAGGCACGGATTAACTAAATGACAACATTAAGTTTCAGTCAGATCAAAATTAAATCTAACGTCGGTTACTTTTGTGGGGGCAAACTGAATGGGCTATGTGCCTTTTCCGATGACAATGGCGTAAAACCAAAAACTTACTGATTTGACACTCATTGCATTCTCGCTGTCTTTTCTTTTGTTGAAATTCAAGCAACTAAGGAATGTTCGTTTCTTTTGAGTTGATGTCATCATTTTCCTGCTTGTGTTTTTCGGGCAGACCTGTCTGGCCAGTGATGGATCAACCATTTACAAGAAAGAACGGCAGATGCAACGCATTTTGTCGCAGCTTTGGGGTAACCCAAGAAGATATGAGACGTATCGTTTGTAAGAATTTCTCTTTAATTAAAAAATATCAAATTATTCTGCAGTTGAAAGCGAACGAAATTTGTTGTTATAGCCAATGGAAATGTATTTCCATAAATAAAATAAGGAGGCGAGTGCCGCCCGATAGTGCCACCCCTGGATCTCTTACTGTTGAATCATCAGTAACAGACATTATACACCACACAGCTTTTCTACTGAGATCACCGAGAAGAAATCGACCCAATGTGGTTGGGATCGGTTTCACTATCGAAAATTTAGGAAATTAATATTATAAATGAAAAGACATCAGCATCCAATCCTTTAGCTCACTGTATTCAATCCTAGAAAGTTGCCTTGTGGGTTCTGCGCCCTTGGACATGAAAAAAAAATGTGGTGAGGGAAAAATGCAAAAGTTATGCGGTGTTGACCAAGCATTCAGGCGCACGGACTCCTGAAATTCGCTACGAATCGCAGTTACCGGCTTCCATATAGGACTCTTCTGGGATCTCGGGGTTCCCGGCCCAACGCACTTCCTCCCTGCCCATCCATTTAACCCCAAAAAGGGTTCGAGCGACCATGCAAGGGAGGAAACGAGACAAGCCCCTAAGCCCTGGCCGCCGAGTCGGCCATACGTCTCGAACCTGTACTAAGGCGCTCACCTGGACTTCGCGGACAGTGCCAGCCGCAGAGCTTATCCAGTAGGCTAAGGTACTGCTGGTATTTGACGGGGTGAATTAGAGTCTCTTATAGCCACTGACTGACAGCAAGCGTTGGGAAAATAAAAAACCATCACTGGGATTCGAACCCACCGCCTCACGATCTGACGACCGCGAGCTTAACCACTCGGCCGTCTCTCAGACATTGCTTTCGCTGTTCATATTAAGGAGATAACAAAGTCATTAACCTTACTGGGAGGCTAGGAGCTTCACGACTGCGGTTTAGGGGTGACCTTCCGTGGGAAAAAAGTCTTCAAAAGTCATCGGTTAATGAATGGCAATTTGAAAAGAAAATGAACAATCATTAAATGGGCTTTAATTTGACGTGCGTCACGAACGCCTGGGAAACTCGTGAGTATTTTCCCGTTTTTTTTGAAGTTCAGATATTTACCACAGTTGGCTAGTTTTCAGCACCATTGCTACTCCCCTGACTCTTGCAGAAGAATGTAAAGTTTGTTTGGTCTGACTCATGCCAAAATGCAGTTGAGAAATTGAAGACAATCTTAACAAAGGAAGCAGTTCTGGGTAGGCCCAAGTTTGACAAGGCCTTCAAAATAGCCATTGACGTTGGTGTCGGAGCAGTTTTGCTCCAAGATGACGAGTCAGGCGTCGAACGACCGATCAGTTACTTCTCGAAGAAGTTGAATAAACACCCAGCAAAATATTCCACAATTGAAAAGAAGGCATAATCCTTGCCTTGGAACAGTTTGAAGTTTACATTACGAGTGCTGGACAAACGATCATTTATACTGATCACAACCCACTTCATTGTGTTTTTGGAGAAGTTTATGACGAAGCTTAGAACCCGGCAAATATTCTATCGGTGGAGATTGATTTGCAACCTTATCCAATCAAGATAGTCCACATTCGAGACGGTGAGCTTAACCATTCGGCCATCTGAGATACTGATTTTCACTGCTCATATTAACCTTAACAGAAAGAATGTTGCTGTGTAAACACTGAGTGATTATAACGTTACAATAGAGCATCACGTTTCAAAAATACATATTCACACAAACAATGGTCATCAACATTTTACAAGCTCTCCCTGACAGCTTCTCTTTACTTTTTTAATATCACCCCTTTAATATCACCCCGAGGGCCAGTTTCGCAGTAAAAATGTATCGAAATGAAGAAAATCTATCCGAAATATAGAAACCATTCCAACAGTTGAATACGCTTTCTTGTTTTTCTGAAGAAGGATAATACAGTTTGTCTGTTGCCACTGAATGCGGCGGTGTTTTGTGCGCAATGAGAATCTTATTGAGTAAACAAACGGAGAAATCAAACATCTTCTGCAAAACTGCGGGACACAGAGAAGAAAAATTACCAGAAAGAAGACGAGCAGATGGAATTGCTGATTGGATTTTTCTGTTTCCCTGGCGTCCGGGGGAGTTTTTTTTTGAAAAAAAATGGGGGACTTCCAGGCCCTCTTCCAGTTATTATAGGACAGAATAGTCAATAAGCCCCTCCGAGAGGCACGGTGTACATCTTCTGGCCTTTGGCTTTAATCGTTACTGTTTTGACAACTTCCAAAGACAATACTGCTCATTTTCTCCAACCGTAAAGAAAAAAAAGACAAAAAAACACACAAACAAACAAACAAACACCCCCCAACCCCCCAAAAAACCAGGACGCTCCCTTTTGGTCTGTTGCCTTAGGCGCCGCCATCTTGTCTTTACAGGTTGCACTAATACGCGCCCTTAGGGGTGAATTCCGCAATGGTTGTATTTCTGCGCGCAAGCTCATTGATATTTTGTGATCCCACAGGGTTTTTACAATGACACATGCTATATTCTTTCACAAAAAGGGTATTTCTTTCACAAAAAGCCCCAAATTGCGGGCTAATTGGATAGTAGCGGGTGGCTACATTTAGAAATGATGAGCGCTTAGTTTTACTGCTGTTTTGGGGTATCTTTTTCGAAAGGCGAATAAAAAAGATTTTCGTGTCTAACTCACATGAAATTGAAACGAAAGGTGATCTTCTGGCAATAATCTTGCAATTCCAAACGGAGGCCAACCTCTTCACGAAAGTCAACAGGCGGCGCTATTTCGGTCCGATTTTGCACTGTTTTCTGAGGGCGCGTATTTGGTAAACTGCAACCTTAGGGTTGCTCTCATTGATCTCTATATAATGCAGATCAATGGTTAGCAAGATGTTTCCTAAGATTGAGATGTTCCCTAATCATTCCTTAAGCGAGTCATTCTGCTTTTACAGTGATACAGCTTATCTTATCCATCCAGATATGGGGCCATTCATGGGAGCTCATCTGACAGAGGATCAGCAAATGTTCAATAAGAAAATGAGCAATGTTCGTTAATGTGTCGAGGGGGCCTTTGGGAAGGTTGTGTCTTTGTTTCCCTTTGTGGACTTCAAGAAAAACCAGACACTTTTCTCACAATCCGTGGGCAAAACGTACAAAGTTGCCGTTTTGATGACCAACTGCCACATGTCTCTCAGAATTCCAAAATTTCAGATTTCTTTGGTGTCAAGCCACCCACCACTGGAAGAGTATTTGGCATAGTGTTGAACTAATAGATTTCCACAAGCATTTGAGTCAAAGCTTTTAACTCAGTGTTCGAATTCAGAGTGTTATATTGGTGTCCTCTGCAAGGTCCTGGTGTTTATCATCTTATATACACGGAGTAAGCAATAACTATATAGTAAATAATAATAAGATTCAACTTAATCAGTCATCAAACCATTTGGGAAATGTCAGCCAAGTGAAATATATGAATATACTTAAATATGTGAATAAATTTGATATTCTTGTCAAGTCTAAGTGTCTTGGATTTACTTCATAAGTTGTCGTCTCAAGAATTCCAAAATCACCTTTCTTTCCTCGCCTTCCGCTTCCACCTTCTTCTCCCTTTCCTTTTTCCTCAAGCTCAAACTTTTCTTTCTCAAAATGCCAGCTGTTCACTCTTCAACTGGATTTCCTGGTCCTTCAATGACATTTCTGTCTCGGACTTTGAATGGTAATTATCTCTCATAAGTCTTTCGTCGTGTTTCCGAGGCTGCCTTCCTGGTTTCCACTCCAATTTGCCTTTGTTGCTCTTTTTTCTTGTTTTCATTTCCTAGTCTCGTCACCTGCTCCATATGAAGGTCTTTAATTTCCTGAAGGAGCTAGTGGTTCTCTACCTCCTCTTCGGTGCCAGATCTGCAAAAACAGAAAAAGAATACAACTCCACCGTCCTCGAATTCAGTAATTATTTCTAAACATCTATTAAAAGTCATGTCCATTTAATTTTGTTACCCAGTCTTGCATAATAAATATTGAATGTATGGCACCTCTTCAGCGCATCCGTGTCTTCTTTCTCATAACAGGCCAGTAGAAGCGATGTTCTTTCCCTGCAACGTCGGCTCGTAAGGCCCCTCAAGTCCTGTTGCAAATGCAATTGCATCCCACTTCTTTCCAGGCTCATGAGAAGCACATGGATCATTTGCTATGACCTCTCTCAGTAATATGATGTCATCATGGGTAGGCCTTTTGTTTTCTTTGGATAACTGAGGCATCATGTTCGTTTATTAGCAAACGAAACGCAAGAGTAACCAAATCCCCCTAAATCTAATGAAACAATTTGAAATCGGTCTGATCCTTAGAAATTACACACATTTCAAAATAAAGTTGTCTCGTTTACACCACTATCACATCATAAATACAGGAAGGATAAAACTAAATTTGAAAATCGATATCTTCCTCTATACTATGTAATATATAGTTACCTACAATAAAACATCATCACTTGTTCTGTGCAGAATGTACTTACAAATATGTTTTCCATACTTTTCTTCGCGTTTCTGCAAACAGCACAACTTGTCTTTGACCTTGCAAACGGCAGACTAGCTACTAGATTTTAGCTACTTGTACGCGCTTGTCCACGACACCGTGACCACGCGGGCTTTAGACGTTGGTGTTCTGGGAAAACGCGTAACTTAACGTCTCTAGTTATTTCGTCCTGTGGGCCTTATACATCGCGCGCGCCGTATTTATTTGAGGACATGTGCCACGCTCTCTTTGGCAAAGGTGAAGAACTGCAATTTTGTCTGATAATAATTATTGTTGTCTAAGATAATTTACAACAAATATGTTATGCATTGTGAGCTCGGTGTAACTTCTTCAGCTAGTTGACAATGTTGGTTAACAAAGTTGAGATTCTAGAGTCCTTCGATTCTCTTGAACCCTTCGAGCAGACTCAGCCCCTAAATTACACCCTTCCGTCATGAGGTGATTGTATCTAGGTCAGTTCCCGGTCATGCCTAAACGTAAACAGCTGTCTTATGGTAGCTAATACAGCCCTGAGGTCCCCTTTAACTACATTTCACTATGCTGCTGCGGAAGTATACGTAATACCAGGTCACAACCCAAACAGCCGACCAGTCAGCATGTCTGTCAACAAGGAGATCCAGTTCCTGGTAGAGACCATATGGGCTCCTTGGGGTGACTGATCTTTCAAGAATTTTAACTTGGCAGCGGTTGGGGTCTAGCAAATGGGAGTTTACAGGCTTGTGGTGTATGCCTGGGATGAGGGTTACAAAAATCTTTGCCAAGTTGGCCTATTGAAAAAACAGTTATGACTGGTGATATCTGTCGATCTCAATCCCCGCGCCGTTGACACCAGGTTTAAGACCCTCCTCGCATACGCGGAAGTGGGCACGTATAAACTCGGACATCCTGGCAAAAATTGTTGGGATGCGTCAAAAGCCATACCCTCCCTACGTTGCAAAGACCATAACCCATGAGACACAACGAGGGGAGACGGGGAGGGGTCTTGTCAAAGTTTTGAGAATTGGCTTCATTTTAAGCCGTTGTACACTTTTCAACCACACCGAGGGCCATTTCATAATCTTCTAATCGATATACATGTACTATTGTTGCGGTATTATTACTTTCTGGCAGTTTATTAGGGTCGAAAAGAAACGCATTTAAAACCACGTTTAAACTATAAACAAGTAGCTTTTGAAAATACAGTTACTACTAACCCTAACCTAAACACAAACTCCATTCTGAAAATACTAACCCTAACCTTCGCCCTAACCCTAATCAAAACTAACCCCCTGACACTAACCATAACCCAAACCCACACTTCATGTTGAAAATACATTAACACTAACTCTAACCCTCACCCTAACTAACCCTATACTTCGTAACCCAAACTCTAGCCCCAACCCTGACACTATGCAAAACTCTAACCCTAACCCAAACCCAAACTCCATTTTGAAAATACAGTAATAACTAACCCTAACCTAACCCTGGCCATATAACCCTAACCCTAGACATAACCCTAACCCCTACTCCATTTTGAAAATACAGTAGCTACCCCTAACCCTAGCCCCAACCGACCCTAACCCTAACCCCCACCCCTAACTCTAACCCTAACCGACCCTAACCCGTAACCAAAACCCTTATCTCCTAACCCTAACCCAAACTCCATTTTGAAAATACAGTATTAACTACCAATAACCCTAACCCTAGCCCCAAATCTAACCCAATATTCCTAGCCAAAGCAATAACACCCTAACCCGAGCCCCCACCCTAACCCTACCACAAACTTCGTTTTGAAAATACAGAAAAACTAACCCTAACCCTACCCCAAACTTCGTTTTGAAAATACAGAAAAACTAACCCTAGCCCAACCGTAACCCTAGTCCTTAGGCTACCCTAACAGTACCCCAAACCATAAACTCCATTTTGAAAATACAGAAATAACTACCAATAACCCTAACCCTAGCCCCAAACCTAACCCCGTAACCCTAACCATAACAATAACACCCTAACCCTAGCCCCCACCCTAACCCTACCCCAAACTTCTTTTTGAAAATACAGAAAAGCTAACCCTAACCCTAGCCCAACCGTAACCCTTGCCCTTACCCTAACGGTGCCCCAAACCATAAACTCCATTTTGAATATACAGTAATAACTACCAATAACCCTATCCCTAGCCCAAAACCTAACCCCGTAACCCTAACCATAACAATAACACCCTAACCCTTGCCCCCAACCCTAACCCAACCCCAAACTTCGTTTTGAAAATACAGAAAAGCTAACCCTAACCCTAGCCCAACTGTAACCCTAGCCCTTACCCTTAAACAGTGCCCCAAACCATAAACTCCATTTTGAAAATACAGTAATAACTACCAATAACCCTATCCCTAGCCCAAAACCTAACCCCGTAATCCTAACCATAACAATTACACCCTAACCCTAGCCCCCACCCTGATCCAACCCCAGACTTTGTTTTGAAAATACAGAAAAACTAACCCTAACCCTAGCCCAACCGTAACCCTAGCCCTTACCCTAACAGTGCCCCAAACCATAAACTCCATTTTGAAAATACAGTAATAACTACCCCTAACCCTATCCCTAGCCCCAAGCCTAACCCCATAACCCTAGCCCTTACCCTAACAGTGCCCCAAACCATAAACTCCATTTTGAAAATACAGAAATAACTACCAATAACCCTATCCCTAGCCCCAAACCTAACCCCGTAACCCTAGCCCTTACCCTAACAGTGCCCCAATCCATAAACTCCATTTTGAAAATACAGAAATAACTACCAATAACCTTATCCCTAGCTCCAAACCTAACCCCGTTACCCTAACCAGAACAATAACACCCTGACCCTAGCCCCCACCCTAATCCTACCCCAAACTTCGTTTTGAAAATATAGAAAAACTAACCCTAACCCTAGCCCAACCGAAACCCTTGCCCTTACCCTAACAGTGCCCCAAACCATAAACTCCATTTTGAAAATACAGAAATAACTACCAATAACCCTAACCCTAGCCCCAAACGTAACCCTAACCATAACAATAATACCCTAACCCTACCCCAAACTTCGTTTTGAAAATACAAAAAAGCTAACCCTAACCCTATCCCCACCGTAACCCTTGCCCTTACCCTAACAGTGCCCCAAACCATAAACTCCCATTTGAAAATACAGTAATAACTACCAATAACCCTATCCCTAGCCCCAACCCTAACCCTGTAACCCTAGCCCTTACCCTAACACTGCCCCAAACCATAAACTCCATTTTGAAAATACAGTAATAACTACCCCTAACCCTAACCCTAGCCCCAAATCTAACCCCATAACCCTAGCCCTTACCCTAACAGTCCCCCAAACCATAAACTCCATTTTGAAAATACAGTAATAACTACCAATAACCCTATCCCTAGCCCCAAACCTAACCCCGTAACCCTAGCCCTTACCCTAACAGTGCCCCAAACCATAAACTTCATTTTAAAAATACAGAAATAACTACCAATAACCCTAACCCTAGCCCCAAACGTAACCCCGTAATCCTAACCATAACAATAACACCCTACCCCTAGCCCCCACCCTACCCCTACCCCAATCTTTGTTTTGAAAATACAGAAAAACTAACCCTAACCCTAGCCCAACCGTTACCCTTGCCCTGACCCTAACAGTGCCCCAAACCATAAACTCCATTTGGAAAATACAGAAATAACTACCAATAACCCTATCCCTAGCCCCAAACCTAACCCCGTAACCCTAGCCCTTACCCTAACAGTGCCCCAAACCATAAACTCCATTTTGAAAATACAGTAAAAACTACCAATAACCCTATCCCTAACCCCAAGCCTAACCCCGTAACCCTAGCCCTTACCCTAACAGTGCCCCAAACCATAAACTCCATTTTGAAAATACAGAAATAACTACCAATAACCCTATCCCTAGCCCCAAACCTAACCCCGTAACCCTAACCATAACAATAACACCCTAATCGTAGCCACCACCCTAATCCAACCCCAAACTTCGTTTGGAAAATACAGAAAAACTAACCCTAACCCTAGCCAGACCGTAACCCTAGCCCTTACCCTAACAGTGCCCTAAACCATAAACTCCATTTGGAAAATACAGAAATAACTACCAATAACCCTAACCCTAGCCCCAAACCTAACCCTAACCATAACAATAATACCCTAACCCTACCCCAAACTTCGTTTTGGAAATACAAAAAAGCTAACCCTAACCCTAGCCCCACCGTAACCCTAGCCCTTACCCTAACAGTGCCCCAAACCATAAACTCCATTTTGAAAATACAGTAAAAACTACCAATAACCCTATCCCTAGCCCCAAGCCTAACCCCGTAACCCTAGCCCTTACCCTAACAGTGCCCCAAACCATAAACTCCATTTTGAAAATACAGTAAAAACTACCAATAACCCTATCCCTAGGCCCAAACCTAACCCCGTAACAGTAGCCCTTACCCTAACAGTGCCCCAATCCATAAACTCCATTTTGAAAATACAGAAATAACTACCAATAACCCTATCCCTAGCCCCAAACCTAACCCCGTAACCCTAACCATAACATTAACACCCTGACCCTAGCCCCCACCCTAATCCTACCCCAAACTTCGTTTTGAAAATACAGAAAAGCTAACCCTAACCCTAGCCAGACCGTAACCCTAGCCCTTGCCCTAACAGTGCCCTAAACCATAAACTCCATTTCGAAAATACAGAAATAACTAACAATAACCCTAACCCTAGCCCCAAACCTAACCCTAACCATAACAATAATACCCTAACCCTACCCCAAACTTCGTTTTGGAAATACAAAAAAGCTAACCCTAACCCTAGCCCCACCGTAACCCTTGCCCTTACCCTAACAGTGCCCCAAACCATAAACTCCCATTTGAAAATACAGTAATAACTACCAATAACCCTATCCCTAGCCCCAAACCTAACCCCGTAACCCTAACCATAACAATAACACCCTAACCCTACCCCAAACTTCGTTTTGAAAATACAGAAAAGCTAACCCTAACCCTAGCTCAACCGTAACCCTTGCCCTTACCCTAACAGTGCCCCAAACCATAAACTCCATTTTGAAAATACAGAAATAACTACCAATAACCCTAACCCTAGCCCCAAACCTAACCCCGTAACCTTAACCATGACAATAACACCCTAACCCTACCCCAAACTTCGTTTTGAAAATACAGAAAAGCTAACCCTAACCTTAGCCCAACCGTAACCCTTGCCCTTACCCTAACAGTGCCCCAAACCATAAACTCCCATTTGAAAATACAGTAATAACTACCAATAACCCTATCCCTAGCCCCAAACCTAACCCCGTAACCCTAACCATAACAATAACACCCTAACCCTACCCCAAACTTCGTTTTGAAAATACAGAAAAGCTAACCCTAACCCTAGCTCAACCGTAACCCTTGCCCTTACCCTAACAGTGCCCCAAACCATAAACTCCATTTTGAAAATACAGTATTAACTACCAATAACCCTAACCCTAGCCCCAAATCTAACCCAATATTTCTAGCCAAAGCAATAACACCCTAACCCGAGCCCCCACCCTAACCCTACCACAAACTTCGTTTTGAAAATACAGAAAAACTAACCCTAACCCTACCCCAAACTTCGTTTTGAAAATACAGAAAAACTAACCCTAGCCCAACCGTAACCCTAGTCCTTACCCTAACAGTACCCCAAACCATAAACTCCATTTTGAAAATACAGAAATAACTACCAATAACCCTAACCCTAGCCCCAAACCTAACCCCGTAACCCTAACCATAACAATAATACCCTAACCCTAGCCCCCACCCTAACTTTACCCAAAACTTCGTTTTGAAAATACAGAAAAACTAACTCTAACCCTAGCCCAACCGTAACCCTTGCCCTTACCCTAACGGTGCCCCAAACCATAAACTCCATTTTGAATATACAGTAATAACTACCAATAACCCTATCCCTAGCCCAAAACCTAACCCCGTAACCCTAACCATAACAATAACACCCTAACCCTTGCCCCCAACCCTAACCCAACCCCAAACTTCGTTTTGAAAATACAGAAAAGCTAACCCTAACCCTAGCCCAACTGTAACCCTTGCCCTTACCCTTAAACAGTGCCCCAAACCATAAACTCCATTTTGAAAATACAGTAATAACTACCAATAACCCTATCCCTAGCCCAAAACCTAACCCCGTAATCCTAACCATAACAAATACACCCTAACCCTAGCCCCCACCCTAATCCAACCCCAGACTTTGTTTTGAAAATACAGAAAAACTAACCCTAACCCTAGCCCAACCGTAACCCCAGCCCTTACCCTAACAGTGCCCCAAACCATAAACTCCATTTTGAAAATACAGTAATAACTACCCCTAACCCTATCCCTAGCCCCAAGCCTAACCCCATAACCCTAGCCCTTACCCTAACAGTGCCCCAAACCATAAACTCCATTTTAAAAATACAGAAATAACTACCAATAACCCTAACCCTAGCCCCAAACGTAACCCTAACCATAACAATAATACCCTAACCCTACCCCAAACTTAGTTTTGAAAATACAAAAAAGCTAACCCTAACCCTAGCCCCACCGTAACCCTTGCCCTTACCCTAACAGTGCCCCAAACCATAAACTCCCATTTGAAAATACAGTAATAACTACCCCTAACCCTATCCCTAGCCCCAAACCTAACCCCGTAACCCTAGCCCTTACCCTAACAGTGCCCCAAACCATAAACTTCATTTTAAAAATACAGAAATAACTACCAATAACCCTAACCCTAGCCCCAAACCTAACCCCGTAATCCTAACCATAACAATAATACCCTAACCCTAGCCCCCACCCTAACCCTACCCCAAACTTTGGTTTGAAAATACAGAAAAACTAACCCTAACCCTAGCCCAACCGTAACCCTTGCCCTGACCCTAACAGTGCCCCAAACCATAAACTCCATTTTGAAAATACAGAAATAACTACCAATAACCCTATCCCTAGCCCCAAACCTAACCCCGTAACCCTAGCCCTTACCCTAACAGTGCCCCAAACCATAAACTCCATTTTGAAAATACAGAAATAACTACCAATAACCCTATCCCTAGCCCCAAACCTAACCCCGTAACCCTAGCCCTTACCCTAACAGTGCCCCAAACCATAAACTCCATTTTGAAAATACAGTAAAAACTACCAATAACCCTATCCCTAGGCCCAAACCTAACCCCGTAACCCTAGCCCTTACCCTAACAGTGCCCCAATCCATAAACTCCATTTTGAAAATACAGAAATAACTACCAATAACCCTATCCCTAGCCCCAAACCTAACCCCGTAACCCTAACCATAACACTAACACCCTGACCCTAGCCCCCACCCTAATCCTACCCCAAACTTCGTTTTGAAAATACAGAAAAGCTAACCCTAACCCTAGCCAGACCGTAACCCTAGCCCTTGCCCTAACAGTGCCCTAAACCATAAACTCCATTTGGAAAATACAGAAATAACTACCACTAACCCTAACCCTAGCCCCAAACCTAACCCTAACCATATCAATAATACCCTAACCCTGCCCCAAACTTCGTTTTGGAAATACAAAAAAGCTAACCCTAACCCTAGCCCCACCGTAACCCTTGCCCTTTCCCTAACAGTGCCCCAAACCATAAACTCCCATTTGAAAATACAGTAATAACTACCAATAACCCTATCCCTAGCCCCAAACCTAACCCCGTAACCCTAACCATAACAATAACACCCTAACCCTACCCCAAACTTCGTTTTGAAAATACAGAAAAGCTAACCCTAACCCTAGCCAGACCGTAACCCTTGCCCTTACCCTAACAGTGCCCCAAACCATAAACTCCATTTTGAAAATACAGAAATAACTACCAATAACCCTAACCCTAGCCCCAAACCTAACCCCGTAACCTTAACCATGACAATAACACCCTAACCCTACCCTAAACTTCGTTTTGAAAATACAGAAAAGCTAACCCTAACCTTAGCCCAACCGTAACCCTTGCCCTTACCCTAACAGTGCCCCAAACCATAAACTCCCATTTGAAAATACAGTAATAACTACCAATAACCCTATCCCTAGCCCCAAACCTAACCCCGTAACCCTAACCATAACAATAACACCCTAACCCTACCCCAAACTTCGTTTTGAAAATACAGAAAAGCTAACCCTAACCCTAGCTCAACCGTAACCCTTGCCCTTACCCTAACAGTGCCCCAAACCATAAACTCTATTTTGAAAATACAGAAATAACTACCAATAACCCTAACTCTAGCACCAAACCAAACCCCGTAACCCTAACCATGACAATAACACCCTAACCCTACCCCAAACTTCGTTTTGAAAATACAGAAAAGCTGACCCTAACCTTAGCCCAACCGTAACCCTTGCCCTTACCCTAACAGTGCCCCAAACCATAAACTCCCATTTGAAAATATAGTAATAACTACCAATAACCCTATCCCTAGCCCGAAACCTAAGAACGTAACCCTAACCATAACACTAACACCCTAACCCTACCCCAAACTTCGTTTTGAAAATCCAGAAAAGCTAACCCTAACCCTAGCTCAACCGTAACCCTAGCCCTTACCCTAACAGTGCCCCAAACCATAAACTCCATTTTGAAAATACAGAAATAACTACCAATAACCCTATCCCTAGCCCAAAACCTAACTCCGTAACCCTAACCATAGCAATAACACCCTAACCCTAGCCCCCACCCTAACCCTACCCCAAACTTCGTTTTGAAAATACAGAAAAACTAACCCTAGCCCTAGCTCAAGCGTAACCCTACCCCTAACCCGTAACCCTAACTCTAGCCTAACCCCTAACCCTAACTCCATTTTGAACCCTAGCCCTAACCCTAGCCATAACCCTAACCTTAACCCTAACCCTACCCCAACCCTAACTCCATTTTGAAAATATAGAACTAACTAACCGTAACCAACCCTAACCCCGTAGCCCTACCCTAGCTCTAAACCCAACACCTTAACCTCAGCCCTAACCCTACCCCGGACCCAAACTCCACTTGAAAATAGTTATAACTAACCCTAACCCCGTAACCCTAACCAACCCTAACCCCTTAACCCTAGCCCTAAACCTCCTTGGTTTTGAATGGATACCTATCAATTCTTGGGCTTTCGTTCACGATTGTGTATGAACTCACCCTATATACTGGTTATGAGTAGAAATCCGAAGGAATATGATCTTGGGTTTGGTAAGTGAAATGATGTTTTTGAGGGGTTTTACGACCACTCCAATGACGGTATTGTTGGGTTGCATAATGCTATTTTCACCGTGACGACCAGCAACTAAAGGCAAATGTATTTGATTTATGAACTTTTTGAGATATGGCATAGTACATTTTAGCAGTATTCTAGTCGAGTTCCAAAAGTGAAATACTTAACTAATTTTTGCCGTGCCATTTTTCTGAATCAATTACCGATATTAAACTGATTGCCAATGGGGCACACATTCATCAAAATGACATTCAGTTTCGGTCAGATCAGAATTAAATGGAACGTGGGTTACCGTTGGGAAAAACTATATGTAAATGATTATGTGCCATGATAAAGACCCGTATGTAGCGTTTGCTTCGAGAATTGGGTAAAACCAAAGGCTTTACTGATTTGACATGCATGGGATTTTCGATGTCATTTTCTATTGAAATTCTAGGTCCTGGGGAACGTTCGTTTGCTTTCTGTAATTTGTTTCATCTTTTTCGTGCTTGTATTTTGAGGCAGACCGGTCCGGCCAGTGATGGATCAACCATTCACAAAAAGAGCGGCAGTTGCAATGCATTTAGGACGGGGGTGACTCAAGAAGATTAATCCAACATAGAAGTGGGATATTATAGTTTTGTGAGAATTTTTGAAAATAGCAGCATATTGCAGTTGGAGGCAAACGAAATTTGTAATTAAGACAGGTAAAAATGTATTCTCATCAATAAATAAGGAGGCGAATGCCGCTCGACTGTGCCACCCCTGAATCTGTTACTGTTTAACCATCAATTAGGGAACATTCAAGAGATGCACCACTGCTTTCTTTTTGAGATCACTTTAAAAGAAATGAACCCGAACACAGTTTCAAATGGGATCGGTCTTATTGTTGTCGAAACTTTAGGAAATTAAGAATATAAATAAACATATATCGTCATCAGTCCCTTAACTCATTGTATTTAACCTAGAAAAATGTCTTGTGGGTTTTGTACCAAAGGAAATGGAAAAAAAAAAGAAGTGGTGAGGGAAAATGCAAAAGTTATGCGGTGTTGACCAAGCATTCAGGCGCACGGACTCCTGAGATTCGCTACAAATCGCAGTTACCGGCTTCCATATAGGACTCTTCTGGGATCTCGGGGTTCCCGGCCCAACGCACTTCCTCCCTGCCCATCCATTTAACCCAAAAAGGGTCGAGCGACCATGCAAGGGAGGAAACGAGACAAGCCCCTAAGCCCTGGCCGCCGAGTCGGCCATACGTCTCGAACCTGTTCTAAGGTGCTCACCTGGACTTCGCGGACAGTCCCAGCAGAAGAGCTTATCCAGTAGGCTAAGGTACTGTTGGTATTTGACGGGGTGAATTAGAGTCTCTTATAGCTACTGACTGACAGCAAGCGTTGGGAAAATAAAAACCTACGCTTGGATTCGAACCCACGGTCTGACGATCTGATAACCGCGAGCTTAACCACTCGGCCATCTCAAAGATATTGATTGTCACTGTTCATATTAAGGAGATAACAAAGTCATTAACATCACTACACAAAATGTTGCTGTTATACTGTGTGATTACAACGTTATAATAGTGCATTACATAGCAAAACTACACATTAACACAAACAATCGTCGTCAACATTAAATGCTCTCCCTGACGACTTCTGTTTACTTTTAACGCGAATCAATATGGGCAAGTCCCTGGACCACGTCTATCCGGTTCGTAACTTTGTCATACACGCGGACGCGCCGCGATTTGTGGATGATCGCTGAAGATGTGCGTAAACTTCCGGTTCCCTGTAAACGACGGCATATGTAACTCTGCGTGGAGTGCATTGTGCATATGTACAGTGGGCCTGGTTTAAACCATAAACCTTGTTTATTTTTTCTCTTCCGGGTCTATGTTTAAACTGGAGTGACCTCACAGTTACGAACCAGATAGGCCTACACCTGTCTAGATGTCTCCACTCTTCCATAGTATTAAGTGAATGACACGACATTTTCCCCGCTTTTTTTGGGGGGGGGTAAGTTTTCTCTTGTTTCTTTTACTACATGTACATGCAACATAAAATGACAACCTATTCAGGAACCCAACAGTTCTGCTAAATAACATGCGCAATGTGGTAGATCTGATGTGTGGTGTATAGCTCTTCAGACACATTGTCCTTCTTTATAGAGATGTGGTTGAACAAGCAGTTTTTCTGTCGTACTATAATAATCTATTTTCAACATTGTACACCTTCTCTCGTCGTGTTTTCAGTTGTGTTAAATGTTGATGCATGGTTGATGTGAATAAATTAGCGTGCTTCTTCGTATAACTCCACTAAAGTAGGCCTAATGAAATGTGGATTCCGATCCCGCGACAGACTATTTGTTGCCGTGGATGTTGAGGCTCTGTCCGCGCAAAGCACATTATTGAACCTGCGGGGTGCATAATTAATTGGTGCTTTTAACACTCATTTTAGAAGAATGGGAAAGGAAACAGACTAAAAGATCGCTTTTTATTTGAAAAAAAAAGCCTTCTGGCAGGAGCATGCCCCTTGGCCCCAGACCCGCCTTATGACACCAGCTGGTAAAGGAAGTCACGGTGTCCACGAAGAGAAAGCTCATGATTTAACCAACTAAACCATGCAGAGATTAATGGCACTATGCCTTGAATTTTTTTCAAGAAAAAACTTTTTGGGCAACTTCACAATCATAAAGCTTTAATGTATCCAAAATATTTGGCATCGCTTTTGATTACAAAAAATGCACTCCTTCCTAACAAAGTTTCAATGTCTTTCGTGAAAACAACAGAAGTCATTGATATGACGTGATTCTGAGAAGACATTGTTTAGTTCAGAGATTCTGTATGATATTGTCGACCCAATTACGTGAGACAGAGTCGCTCGCTGTTATGTACTTCCACACCAAAAGTGACGAAGATTGTCCGAGATTTTAGAGATTTATTTTGCACTAAAATATAGGCCTACCTTTACGAAATAGCAATGTCTGCCCAGAATGACATCACAGTTTTGCTCATAAATATAGCCATTTTCATTTGCATAAAAATAAGAATGTACCTTTAAAGGCAAAACAAAACTTGGAAAAAAAGTAAAGTAGGACGAAGGGCGGATCCAGAACTATGTTTCTTGGGGAGGTGCGTCTTTAGGGGGTCCAAATGGAATTTTTAATGTAACTTTTTATGACCTTTTCTGAGGGTTAAGGCTACGTGTACATTTTAGGGTCTTTTACACGCCTTTGGCAACCAAGTTTTAAACAATTTAGCTTATTTTTTAAAGACAACATTTCGTCAACCGCTGCAAATTTCTGGAATAAAACACCGAAAAAAGGCCCAGACATATTTAGTCGGGATTGTAAGCCCCAGCTCCTTATAGTTGTTATCCTTAGAACCGACGTCTATTTGGCGGGAAGACACCGTCATGCGCACACAGGTGCACAGCAGTAAAGCGGGAACATGTGAAGGCACCGGGCGATTTTTCATTGCAGAGTTTGTAATGAAAAAATAATGTCCAAATTAGACAATGTACGGAAATGGAACTAGCAGTTGCAGAATAAGATAAATGTGGCATGCTCATGAAACACTCCAACAAGGAGGAAGATTGGTAATTCTTTCATTTAATCTGAGATATTCAATGACTTAGGCAATATCAACAGTAATATACCCCTACCCATGATAAAAATTCATGTCAGATCTGTATCTTAAAAGCGTACTGTTATTCATGTATTGGCATTTTACAGTCTTAAACAAAGATGACATATCATTAATTGTATCTGCCCTTTAAAACTTAATGTGTGGCATAAAATGTGCAGGATAATCATCTTCTATTAAAAAAACTCAGGACACAATGTATCCACATGTACAAAATTTCTGATTTGATCTTTCCAGGATTGGTCATTGAAAATGTTTTATCAAACAATTTGTACGAATGATATCTTCACTAAGTTCTGTTGCATATACATATTTGATTACACTTAAAAAGCTTATTTCCTTCCAAACATTATAATTTTCTATACAGTTTTACTAATAAAATTATGTGAGCACTATGTATGGCATTGGATAAAAATGACTTGTAAAAAAATCTTGTAAATCTTTAACTAGGAAGCAGTAGCATGAATCAAAATATTCAACAGTATATTTTGGTTTCTAAACTTCAAACTAACACTTAAAAACTTCAAAGGCACTTCGAAGTATCCTTCTCATCGTTGTGAAACGTTTACATATTTTGAGTTGGACTGACATTAATCTGTACTCCGAAATTTAACTTGCCAGAATCCCACAAACATAGTCTGTCACTGTCCAAATAAAGCTATAAGATTTGGGCCAGTGTATTTGATAGAATCCACTATTTTTCACACTCATAAAGTTCAATATCGCCTGTTGATTGGAAATCGGAGCGCTAATTATGACTTATTTTAAAATTGCACCACTGGGATTGGTTAAGCTAAACCAAAATGTTACTACCATTTCAAAGATACAATAAAATGTGGTTTGGAGTTCAAATATTCCAGTCATGAATATCAATTCAATTACAAGATTTCAACTGTACCATTCAGCTACCTGATAAATGAGATTTTTAATTTGTCAACATTAATTTAAGCATTATATACGGTTCAACTTATTTATATATAATCACTCATTAGTGAGCGCGCACCCTATACGCAATCAAGTCAAAATGACACAGCGATATATGCTAAGTACTTGTGCTCCTATTGCATGCTACCTGCTACAAAGCATTCTGACTGCTTATAAACTTTCTTGACAAGTTTTACTGGACCGATAAACTCAGATGGAGTGAAGGACAAATTACAGCCAATAATATTGTTCATCATACTGCATGTGTCTTCCTTGTCTGTGTCGTTACATTAAGTGAACAAGAGCATTTCCCAATCTGCGAAGAGCTCTGAACAGATATAACAAACCCTGGGCTGATAACTGTAATAAGTCCTGCAGGTGGAATTTTGTTTACCAAATTTAGGGTCACTCTCAACTTTTGCTCAAAGATGAATTGGAGGGATATTCATGAGTAAAAATCAAACAGGCAGCAGAAGTGAACACACTTGCAACACCTTACTTGCGGTCAAGAAGCTGGTCACACTTATGCTTTGATGAATATTCATTTACAGCTCACAAATATTCTAAAATTTCCATTTTCAAATTTCATTTTTGAGTAGAGATGAACTTTGCAAACAGGAGCAGTTTAAGTTTACAGGTAAAAAATAACAGATATCCTGTGAAAATATCTTCTATAAATCTAGAAATTTCCCTCAACATAACTTGACGTAAAATACTTTCCCTGTGGGGCTAAGAGTAAATCTCTATTTTTTTCCCCCATAGAAACAACGTAGAATCTGTATGGCTTCCGGATTAACCCTGCAGGCATGGCACATTTGAGATGCATTTAATGCAAATTATATTATTAAATAAATCTCCTGGCTTTTCTTGGCTGACGTGTTCATTCTCTTTTCACACATTCTGGCAAATCTAATCGTGGCAAGACTGATTGATTTTCAAATAACTGCTTTTAATTTCAGATTCTTGTGTAGTCTGTGTATGTTGGAAAGCCCTGCTAAAGTACTCCAGACAAATGACGAGATTTTATTTTTAGAGAACTTTCTTGGTTCACATGGGAAAGTCTACTTAACAAGGAGTTGTTTAACCCAAGAAGCAATTGCTGTTAGTAGTACTGACCAGTAAAACTTCCATTTGCATATCAGTCTGGTGTGAAGCAGCTCCAATCTGGAATTTGCTCTGATGTCACAACACAAGTGATGCAAAGCTACACCCTCTGATGAGCCACTGCTTGTAAGCTAGCTACTACAGAAAACATCACAACTGACTCTCTGCCACCTAAGACTCTCTGCTGCACATACCCAGCTCCAAATGGTCCTTCCTCCGTCTAGAAGGCGGCGTTGTGTAGCTCAGCTACCTTCCTGAGCATGGCCTGGTGGCTGGCAAAGAGAGGAATCTTGGAGCTGACGTGCTGCCATTGCACACCCTGTGCATCGTCTCCGGCCTGCTCAACGAAAGGTAGAAATGACACAATATCTGCTCTTGAAACTCGACAGGTACATGTGACTACAAACATAACCGCAGTAGAGAGGAGGCAATTAAAGTCAAGCATCGCCGCTTTTGTCAGGATGCAGTGCAAGTTTCCAGCAAGGAAACTTCCCTTTTCTCCAAAGACACTCTACATTTATCTAAACACTGGACTTTAAATGCAACCACCTGTAAAAGAAACCACTCGTTTTTGTGGAACCCTGCACAAAAGTCACTTTTCTGCAAGAGTTATTTTTTAAAATGCAGATCTAAGGTGGTTATCGGCTCCAGATTTGAGTAGCATTTCTTACTACATTGCCACATTTTTAGGAATCTGAGACAAATGTTGTGGAGTGATGGCCCTAACACCTATCCGTGGCCCACAGCCACTTAAAGGCTCCATGCATGTTCAACTTCCATGGACAGGTTTACAAGCCTCTGGGTACAAACACAACATGGGTGCCAGTATAGACGCGACATGGCATTACATGCAGAATTTGCCAAACCACACTTAAAATGTACTTCATGTTACAAGACAGGAAATCCCGGCATATTTTCACATCACATGGTGTGAAGACAGAAATAGAACTGGTGGGAGTTTGAAATTCTGCTGGTCACCTCAATGACTAATGAAAAAGAGCTAACCTCAAGTTCCAGCAGACCTACTGATGTACCCTCCTCATCATGGAAGTTCATGGCTACGGTTTCCATCCAGGCATCATCTGTGTTCCTTGGATCATCCACATAACCCTTGTACACCTGCAATGAAGTGCCAACATTTGAAGTTTCACTTATCAGGGACAGCAGTGTTGATGATCAGTGGAAATGCGAAGCAAAATGTCAAAAAGTAGCTCAGTGATGACACTGAGAAATTCAGGGGGCCCAACAGAAGCCATGTCCCCCAAAAAAATAAAATAAAGAGGTGCAACATGATTTCGTGGGGGGGGTTGTTTTGTTTTAAATTAATCACGAAAAATGGGAGGGGGACTAATTCATTTCTCAGGATTCAAAACCATTATAGAAGTCCTGACAATGTTTAGTCTAATTCCTCTGAAAGGCCTTGAAAGATTTCAAACGAAAGTTTCCCAATTCCCCCCCTTTGGTTACCCCCCCTCAAAATTTTTTTAAGGATCTGCCCTATACTACAGAAAGTTCTCCTATATGATACTTCTTGAGTAGCAAGGCTACAAATGGTCCACAGTAACATTTTTAACAGAGATTTCAAGTGTCCAAGAAACGTGTACATGTACATCTTTTGCTAACTATGTTATCTTATATTCAAATCAGTCTATTGCATGAACTCCTTTACATGAGTATAACTCATGTTTTCCAAAACTACCATCTCCAAATAAAACAACAAAACCTTCAAAGTGAACTAAAAAGGGCATGGGATATGAATCCAAGACATCTGCTTTAATACAATGACCGTCTAGTTTTTGAGTTTTGTCAAATTCAGGGTACACTAATCAGATAATACAACTAATGCGGATAAAAGAGAAAATTCCTGCAGTCAACAACTAGTAAAATATCTGCAGTAATTATGAGAACTACAAAAAAATTGTCTTACCTCCACACCGTGCTTGAAGAGGTCTTCAATCTTCTTCTGGATGGCGGCTTTCTCCTCAGGAGACTTTTCCAGCGATCCCATGGCTTCCTCGCCAAATTCTCTCCTCAGTGTCTCATTGACGACGGCCCCCGGCTCAACCATGCCCTAAAAAAAAAGGTAATTGTATATTCCCCCAAATCTTTCACTTCCTCTTTATCTATTTGGCAATCAACACCTTGTCACCTGTACCCACCACACCCCGTACGCAGTCAAGATCTGGTAAACCCAGCCTTCCAATCTCAACCCGGGTGAGAGTTCTTATTGTGATACTATTCACTGCATTTTACACTCCACCTCACGTAAGATCATGAGGTGTACTGTGCAAACTGTGTGAGTGCATTGATAACTCGAGTAACACCACTGATTGGTGCCGACGACACCTTTATGATGTCACTGATGGCTGTAGGGCTTACATCATCAGGGGCACAATTCACGACCTAAATCATGAACTTCATGCCGCTCTCGAAGCAACTAAAATCAAGAAAATCAAATCTAAGTACCCCAAGCTCAAATCAGACAAATCTCATTGTACACCCATGTCTCTGATCTTAACAAAACCCTCGATCGCGCCATTAAAAACTGCCTTGAGGAAATCAAATGCCTTCAATTCAAATAGAACATTCGGTGCATAAACATTTCATTGGCTGAACAAGAAGCACTGAGGTCTCTTAAGAACAATGATATTATCATCATTAAGAGAGCAGACAAGGGTGGCGCTACAATGGTCTGGCGTAAGGACTTGTATGTCAACTGTCTGACCACAACCTTACACAGGGGCATCAAGATATTGTTGCTACCACTGTCCGAGGTTTCATTGACTCTGGTGACCTCCCCCTAACGCAATCAAACTGGTCGTTCCCATCCCACGTATGACAGTCTTCTACTTGCTAACCAAAATTCACAAATCCGGAAATCCAGGCTACCCTATTGTGTCTGCTTGTAGTTGTCCCACTGAATTGATATCCAACTTCCTTGACACCATTCTAACACCCATTGTCAAAACGCTCCTCAGCTATGACAGGGATACTAACCACCCTCTACGTCTGTTCGATGAATTTGAATTCCCAGTTCATCCAACTTTCTTTTTACCATGGATGTGAAATCGCGTGACACATCCATCCCCCACGCGGGTGGTTTGGCTGCACTCAAACACTATCTAGATCTCCACAAGACTCAGGATCCTCCCACCAGCACTCTGCTCCATCTGGCTGAATTGGTGCTCACGTTCAACGGTGAGCACTTCATTCAGACCAATGGGGTGCACGCGGGGGACCAAGTTATGCCTGTCTGTTTGTTGGCCACATCGAGGAGCAGATGTTGACCAAGTATCAGGGCATCCGGCCATTAATGTACCGGCGATACAAAAATTATGTGGATTTTTCTGCGTTCATTCAGAACTGGATCTGCCTGCCCTGACGAAGGTACCCAGTTACCGAAAGCTCAGCAAGTACATAACTCAGAGCACTGATTATATATTATATTTCTGTCTACACCCCACACCCATCCATCCCCCATGACCTTCTGGGTCCACTAACATATTCCTGGCATTGCCCACTAAACACATCGTTGCCTGTACCCAGTAGATCTCATACCGACCTCGCCCAGTATCCCTGTGGGTCCCCCTACACACCCCTGGTATTATTGTCAGCTGCTGGCTGTCCTTCGTCTGTCTGGCAATGTGCACCTTGACATCTGTACCCCACCACACCCCTCCCAGTATCCCTGTGGGTCCCCTACATACTCTGGTATCACCCACTGCTGGCTGTCCTTCGTCTGTCTGGCAATGTGCACCTTGACATCTGTACCCCACCACACCCCTCCCAGTATCCCTGTGGGTCCCCTACATACTCTGGTATCACCCACTGCTGGCTGTCCTTCGTCTGTCTGGCAATATGCACCTTGACATCTGTACCCCACCACACCCCTCCCAGTACCCCTGTGGGTCCCCCTACACACCCCTGGTATTATTGTCAGCTGCTGGCCGTCCTTCGTCTGTCTGGCAATGTGCACCTTGACATCTGTACCCCACCACACCCCTCCCAGTACCCCTGTGGGTCCCCCTACACACCCCTGGTATTATTGTCAGCTGCTGGCCGTCCTTCGTCTGTCTGGCAATGTGCACCTTGACATCTGTACCCCACCACACCCCTCCCAGTACCCCTGTGGGTCCCCTACTTACCCCTGGTATCGCCCACTGCTGGTTGTCCTTCCTCTTTATGGCAATAAACTCCAGCACCTTCAGCCCGCCATCCTCCATCTGGGAGCCATCCAGATTTTTCTTCCATCTGTTGAAGAACATGGCCAAGTCAGTGCTCAAAGTAACCACGAAATGGGTACCGAGTGGCAACATTTGGAAGCCTTTGTTACGCAGGATGAAATGGGATGGAACGAATTCCAAACGATACATCCTAAAATACAATGCAAACTTACAACTCCAGCAAATTAACATATAGCACATTTTCTATCAGCAGTGCGATGCACTTACAAACCTCGGCAAAATTCGTCAGCAGCATTTGCATTGGTCACGCCAAACGAATAATGTGGGTGTAGGTTTTGGCATATTGGCTTTGTTTACGCATCATTTTACGATACAGACACTGATATGTGAAGTCATAAAAAAACACTTTTTATTTTCAGGTTACCAAACTAAAAAGTTAACCTCACTTCCATTCAGTACAGTCGACTTTTGAATAAGACCAACGTATTTGAATGGAAACTGTTTGGACATACTTTGCGTTAATAATGTAAAGATACAGAGAAACGTGATACTCTGCACATGCCAGCTCAAGTAACCATAACATCTGCCACTTCCCTGTCATTTCAGTAGAAAAGTTTTCACTTCAACCAACTATAAATTTCTGTACCTGGTAACAATAGGATCGGCAGCGTGATTGGGTCCAAATCGTCCAAGCAGCCCACGTCCCACCATTCCAGTACGACCTCGTGGGTTTCTGGATGAGACAAGCAAAGACTAAAAAAAGTAATTTCAATGTTCCACTAGGTTTCCTGGAGGTTGCTTCTATTTGAAAATATTTGAAAAATCTCACTCCAAAAAATAAACAGAAGTTTGAAAATAACGAACGAAGGACAAAACATAAAAACAGACACACTAGCATTTTTGTTTTTACGAAATTTTATTGAAGCGCAAAAAGGTGCGCCCTCATGTGATGAAAAAAGTCGTCTGACTCATCAGGAAACCACGCCCGAGTACGTATGTGCAAGGTGCTGCATTGCGGATCAGAAATGGGACCACCACAATGCGTCACACATGTACAACACAAAAGAAAAATTTGCCACACAAAGGTACACAGTTTAAATGATTTACAGTACATGTAATGTGTTATTTATCAGCCGATTGACAACAAAAATTATCCGCATAAATCTCTTTCTATGAACAAAAACCTGTAGCACCAAAGTATAAAATAACCACAATGTCATTTCAAAAGTCATCATAGGGAGATTTACAGTAACTGTGCATCAGCGTATAGGTACATGTTATGATACACACTGTAATAATGACTTAACTTCAAAAGAAATCGGGACTTTCTTTTAACTCGAATTTTGGATAACCCAAATTTTTTGTCCATTCCCCAGAGATTCGAGGTGATTTTACTGTAGGTTTTTTTCATAATACATGTATTACTGTTTCTGTAGAATGCACACTGCCACAAAGCACTTTTTTTCATCAATTTTTCATCAAGTCCCCAAACCTTACTTTACCACAGTACATCTATTCCTGATAATTGCTCGGAAATTCTCAAAGAGTAACTCACTGAGGAATACCATCCACAACGTTGTACGTGCTCATGAAGCTCTGCCGGTCGTAGCTGACAGACTTGTCCAGCGTGTTGAAGTTCAGCATGGGCCGCTCATGTTTCTCATACTTCAGCAAGTCCACATCAGCGTAGTGAGGCATGGCTAAGATGCTGGGATGGGTGTAGCGGACTGGCTTGTAGCTGCGGAAGCTCATCTGTGGTTACCAGATGGAGGTTACCAACTAAACAACTTACAAGCAGGACAGTCACTCAAATCAATCTAAGACATTGTTTTATAGTATCGGTAGTAATAGACTGCAGTAAAACCATCAATGGATGGGTCTAAATACGGGCAATTCACAATAGTGCGCCACCAAGAGTTTGCAACGCGTTGGCCAATCATAACGCGCGAAATTTGTCGACCCTTTCCAGCGCGCATTAGGTTGACAAATTTCACTAGTCAAGAGGCAAATTTAGACTTCGTGATATCATTTTGAGCATAAATCTGCAGGAGGCTGTTGATTGGTTGAAAAGTATCAGCTGACCCTACTTTGTCAGGTGACTGGAAGCTGACCTCAAGTCTAAAGCTCGGGAAATGATCCTTTCTATAATTTTGGATGGCATGTACACACTGAAATACAAAGAAAGTTCTGGCCAAGCACACACACATTGGTGTCACTTAACCAGTCGGCATGGTAGGCTCTATACACTGGGAGAAGCTTTATTCATGGGTGCCATGTTTTCCTTTACATCACTCAGCTTACTGCAGCCAAAGCCCATAAAGTGTCTACTGATTGTTCACAATCGGGGGGTCAAACAGGCATCATCTTCCATAACTAACCAGTGCCGATGTGCACAGCACTAATGGACACTCAACTGAAAGCGGCAACCACAGTGGGTGGACTAGCAACTACTCACTTGATACAGTTTGCGTCAGATACTGCCAGGAGTAAGATATGGGGTATTTCGGGGGGATAAGGTAGGGGTTTAGTTGGGGCACCCACTTCCACGGGGCTTTCTCAGGTTTAGTGGCATAGGGGTAATGGAAGGGGTAGGTATGAGCACACTATGGGTGTTGCATGGGTGTGGTTGCAGTACTCACCTCCCATGGCACCTTCTCATCAGGTACAGGGAACCGTTTGATAGCAGTGCTGGGGTAGGGGCTGGAGCGAGACTTCTGGTGCAATGCCATGCCAAGTTCCTCCAGCGTCGTGGGAACTTTGTGATCCTCTAGAGACTCTGCAAAGGCATCACTCTCTGAAAAACCCACAAAACCAAAGCCAATTGAACAGCAATATTCTTGGAGAATAGAGTACCGAAGTGGATACGTCACGCGCCACAATTAGTGTGTAAAAGGCATTAGCGCGAGAACCAGCGCATGAACCAACACGCGCGCGTACTCCATTCGTTTGCACTGTACTTTCTAGTTCACAGTGACGTAACACTTCGGTACTCTACGGCACTGATCGTGTGGAAGCTTGATGTTGGCCACTAGGCCATATCTGAATCACAGCAGTGGTACATGTCCCAATGGAAAGTGCAGGGCAGCTGCCAAGCCAAGGGCAGGAGAAGATGTTGTGTAAGCCTTGGGCACAAGTGCTCCACACGATGCTCCTAATTGTGGAGCATAGACCCTGCGACACTTTTGACTGACTTTTACGTGAGCATTTACCTTCCCTGGGCTTGATCTCTTTCAGGGAGGGTGGGCCATCTTTAGATCCAAGCTGATTGTCGTTCAGGGCTGTAATGACCCAGTCAACTGCCTGATTGATCCTTTCCACCTAGGATCAAAGGTTAAATGTCACACTGGTCAGGCTACAGTCGCAAACTCAGTCTCAACCCACGCAAGGCACAATGTCCATGTCACATACGTTTGTTTTGTCGTGTCTTGTCCAGGACTACACAAACCACCTCAATGAACTTTAGTCCATCATGCATTGCTGTACTGTCTACTTTCTTATTTCAGGGCGTGGCATTCAAACACAATCGATATTTCAGTACTGGTAATTTGAAAATCAGAACATGGAATCCCTAAAATCATTAAACGTGGGTAACCAAAGCAAGTATACAACTTCATATTAAACGGTCTTGAATTTGATAAGGGAACAGCAAAGTGATGACCTTAATCTGACATACTGTTCAACTGAATAAATGAACTGACCTATCATGAAGATCTTACAAGCCCTCTTGAAATTGTTCAGCTTAATAATTCTTGTTTAGTTTTTGTTTATCAAAACATAGGAAACCCACTTGTAACATACCTGATCTTCCAGTCTGTTGAACCTGTCTTCCAAGGCCTTTTCTCCAAGCAGTCCTAAGGCTTTGGAAGGAACCCCAGTCTCTGGATCAGCAAAGAGTTCCTCCATCTTACCCAGGAGGTCTTCCACCCTGTGAGGAAGAATTGCACAAGGTTGAGATTGGAAGGTCTTGAGAAATCCAAGAAACAAGAAGTATGCAAAGAAAGTAATGACAACAATAAAATACTGTGAATTCTAAGACCTTTTGATAGCTAACAAGGCAACTGTCCTCCTAGATGGCATAAATTCAGCCTCTAACATCTAGACTTATGAGGTCAAAATCCTAAAAATCTGGAAAAATCCTGAGAGTTCAGGTCCGTTCTGAAGCAACTGAAGAGCCTCACCTCTCGCTTGTGGTGCGGACTTGCTCGTTGATGTCGCTTTGAAGGCGGCTCTTCTCCTTGACGACGTAGTCATCGCTCTTGAAGGCTTCCCACTGAATCAACTGCGTGGCCTGAGACTTGGAGAGGCGTTGCTCTGTGAGGGGAAAACATGACTCATAATTGAAGAGTTTACTAAACCACTGGGGGAGTTGACAGTGCACTTATCGAACTCAGCAAATTCACTGAGGCTGAACTTTCTACAGTCTGGCCAAAAACCCTTCCTGTTTTACACACAAAACAGTTATATCTGGCTGAAGGAAGACCATTTAAAGCCAGGGGGGCCAATTTTGAGATTTTTTTTCTGTCTCAGACCGTGTCCAAACCAGGTTTTCAGAGCTACTGCTAAGTCCATCGTCAGTGCGTCTCAGTGTATTTCGAAGACCTGGACAACAGATTCGCATGCAGCCATAGTTCCCAGACATTCTTCATAGTAGGAACTACAACATGGCCAATGACTTCCTTAAGTGCACAAGATTCTTCCAGCTACAACATTTGGACAATACCAGATTTCACTTTTACATGTACCACTGAAGATGCAATTGGGGGTCCATCACTGTAAACATGAAATCAGACAGCTACAAGGTCAGTCAACGGTTGAGGAATGCAAACTGTTAGTAAGTTCTCAGTCTCAAGATGTTACCATTGTTAGGAGTCAAACACACAGGATACCACAACCTCAAACTTATGATAAAAGACAGGCAAGAAGGCAACGCATGCTATGAAGAGAAAAAAGGGTTTGGGGAGGTCTCCAAAGGGTCCTTCCCGATGTTTAAAAGGTAGGAAACACTATGAACATCTAACAAAAGAAACACAGTGGACTAACAATGAACATCCATTGTTATTGCAAAATGCTTCGTTTGTTACATGTAGATGTTTGCAGTGAAGGATGCCACCACCATATCACTTAAACATTACAATGACCGTCTGCCAGGGTTGTGATTTGTATGGGTTTGAATGGAAATGTGCAACTGTTTCCCATGTACTCAGGTGCTCACAATACATTAGACACCAGACGACCACCAGTACCCTAAGATCCGCCACCATTACAGCAGGCAGGGGTTTGGTTAGTAACCATACATATGTTGTAAACTTGAGAGTGGGGCTCATTTTTTACATAAACCATGCATTCTGCATCACAATAAAGGTGTGGTTGGGTACTAGCTCCACTGTTTTTTTTAATACTTTATACCATTTGAGAAACTTGAAAAGCTTGCCCACAACGACGGTGGATGTAAATTGGGTCAATACCAGCACCCTAAACCATGAAATGGCCGATGAGAAACATGATATCAGCATTCCGCCAGTGCATGATTCCCCTGCAAACTGCTATGCCATGCTCTGCAGTGCTACACTCCAACAAAAAGAATCAAAAGTTATCTGTTGAGGTATTCTTTGGATGCAAACTCAACGTTTCCATGTTATCCTTGTAGGCAACCAACTTATGAAATACTGCCCTTTTACGGAGGCTGTTGGAATTTTCAGGTGTCCACCTTTTGGGCTTGGGTATTTGGTATCCCAGTGTTTTACAAACAAGCCCCACTATCAGTATGTGCCCAATCTCCAGTGGCAAATGTGTCGGTATCAACTGTACACCTGTCTTTTTCAGAGCAGGTAAATGCTTAAAATTGCAGGCTGTAGATCTTACAATGTACATCATACATCGTGCAAAGGGTGTGGATTAATGGGGGGGTCAGGAACTTCCAACAAACCATGTCTGGCCCGGTTTCATTCACTTCAGGGTCACGGCATGCATTGATCGGGGAGAAAGCCTCAAACCGGGCTCAGGGGTATCGTTCACCAGTGCACAAAGACATTCTGGAGTGCATACTCTGTACTCGAAAGTGTCTTCTCCCGGCAAAAGCTCCACGAGTGCTCTTTCTCATCTCGTCCAATATACTGGTCACTCTCCTGTAAGACGCCTGAGTTCGCCTGTCGCTGGCTAGATTCCGGGAAAGGCAACATGACGATGAACAGCGAGGGACATGTGTTATGAGAAATGGCTTACGCATGGCCTAATGACAAAGCACATCTCTAGACAAAGTATGTTTGTAGCAGATGGAATTTGGAAAAGAAAAGGATGTTTTAAATGAAAAAATAAATGGTTTGCCCTTCCTGATTTAAACATCAAGTGCTTAGTACCCTGAGAATACCACGGTACCTTCTGCAGGCTGATTGGAACATCACTTGAAAGTGAAAGCAGAGTGACATTTCATGGCATCAACACCCTTTGTAGAACCATGATGTGCAGTTTGATATCTTCTTGTATTTAGGAGTACACCCTTAGCTTAACCCAGGCCCCTAGGGGGCTTGACTGCCACAAAATTGTCCCTTTTTTTTAGTGTTACGTACTAATGCCACAAGGTTTGCAATTTGATGCAAAATGAACCAACCTAGTGTTTTAACCCTCAAAAACAGTAAAAAATGCCTTCCAATCGATTTTCCCCAGTACACAGACTCCTATGGGAAATTTGACTGATTTTGACTGATATGACAACTGTGTCAAGAATGCATCAAAGCATAGGAGGGTTAAAGAAACATCCTATGATTAGCGATAGATCAATCAAGTCCAATACTCTGAATACAGAGGTCCCTTACCCAAACCAAACTGGAATGTATTAATCACAATCTTTGAGAAAGTTAATGGAAACTGCTATTTTGGCAATCAAATAGAAAGGGGTGTCAAACGTGCTTTTTCAACAGTTTTCCTTGAAAGCTTTTTCGCCAGAAGAATCCACTGATGAAGAGATTCTTGTGAGAGGTGCATGTATGCATGTACATGTAGGGTACAACACCACTTTACCAAACACTGCTGGGAAAAGGTGCATCGTGTGCGGACAATTGCTTTCAGTACTGAACAATCGCTACACTGAACATTTTTTTGGTGGACCCCTCATGTTTGTTATCTAGTGGTGCTGCAATGTACAGGTATTTGATATCTACTCATGAAGGAATCCTTTAACTGCATGTAATTTGATGAATACTCCAACCTGCACTGTCATCCGCTGCTCTTGTGCACCCTTGAAAATCTTTGCCATTTGCGAGAGAGTCTGTGGCCCGTTAATGAGCAAGGGCTGCCATGAGGGCCAGAATGATAATTATTTGGTGTAATGTTAGCAACCACCATCCCAACCCCAACCCACCCCACCCTAGCCATCAACCAACCATAAGTAAGGCTTGGTTAGTAAACACGAAGTCTCTTACTCATTTCCCTGGTAGGGTACTTCAGACAGGACCCACAGATCTTCTGGATCAGGAAGCGAATCAGGAAGAAGACATGAGCCACAATGATGAAGGGTGGGACTAGGGCTGGGCGATTGAAGTACTCCTTTATCAGGTCGTAGCGCTGGAACCGCCAGAAAACATCCGTGTTCTCCTGGACAGCCGAGAAGGTGTAGCTGCAATGAGAATCAATGAGTTTAACCACTTGCCGCCGGGGAATCTGGTTTCGGGCACCGTGTGTTTATACGCATGGCCGGGGTCTCTAAAATCGGACAAAAGGAACTGGGCCTTGTTACAAAAGACCGCACTCGAAACAAAAAACCAGGCTGCTGGGCATTACCAACATTTTTTCACTCTCAATAGTGGAGATAATCAAGCCTTGTTTTGAAACAGTATACCACGGTTTGGGACATTTAGTGTGAGCAGATTACCACCGGGGACAAAAGCACTCCACAACCGCAGCGATGAGCCACACAGCACCGCTAGCTGCACGCTAATCCGGCCCCTATTGAAAAGAAGTCTGCAGTGCACTGTGCCAGGTTCGTGAACAAAAGAATGTTACATAACACCACACAAACTGGGCTCTTTTTACAAGGCTGCAGGCCTGGCTGAAATACTCAGGCGTCAGTAGATTTTATCTGTTAGACTAGAGTGGCCACCAGACAGTAATTCATGTGGGTGTAAACGTCCATTAATTGAAATGATGAATTTTTGAAGAATTTTGAAAACTGAAAATCTTGAAAAAGTCCAAATTATGTGCACTGCATTTTTCAAACCACCCCGCAGCAAGTGGTTAATAGCCTGGTGATCTCTTTATGGAGTGCATCTAACTTGAACCGCTTTTCCAATGTTCTGTTGTTGTTTATTGTAGCATAACATAACAATGGAACTCTGTGCCCTGCTCCCGTGCCCACCAAAGGAAAGTTTGAAATAGTTTGAAAACGAGTGCCCCCTCAGAAGCTCCACACTAGTTACATTACTGAATATAACATATAGAGTCATTGTTTCAATAGAGGCCACAAATAGCAACAATCACTGCCACTCTGAAGTCGAGCGTCACTGACTGGGTCTCACCTGAACATGGCGATGAGGAGGTTCAGCAGCAGTACGTTACTCAGCATCATGTACATGGCCAGCAAGATGACGCCAATGGTGGAATACTCTGGACATCGCGGGACACCAGTCTCAATCAAGGTTTCATTGTTGGAACAGCCGTTTTCACCTGCAAATGAACCGGGGCCAATTTCATAGAGCTGCTTAAGCACAAAATTTGCTTAAGCGTGAGAAAAACCTTGCTTGACAAAGCAGGTTACCAGCCACAACTCCATGTGGTGTATATTGTTTTAGAATTGTATTCACCTGTCGTTTGGTAAGCATGACAATCACGTAGATTTTGAGCTGGTAACCTTTGGTTTTTAAGCAAGGATTTTTTGCACTTAAGCAAATTTTGCGCTTAAGCAAATTTTGTGCTTAAGCAGCTCTATGAATCATGAAGTGAAGGACCAAAGGTTTAGTGCTTAACACACAATATGTGTTTACAACCACAACATTTACTCAGTGTAGTAACTGAGTAGGACGTGATAAGGCAAGCCACTTTATCCCAACTGGTCTCTCTCTCTCTGCATTCAGGGGTGTAATAGGGTACCCGCTAGGGAAGAGGTGGATATTTTGTTTGATCAGCTGTTTGCACCTGGCATAGCAGCACCAAAATGTATACTCCTGAGGGAGCTGAGCTGGTTTTAGGAAGGTTTACGGGCCCCTTGATGATGAGCTGGGATAATGATATAGTGCCTTGAGCACTAGTCATGGTGGATATGTTTGTGATTTATAAATATCCATTTTTATTATGTTTACGCTAAATAAAGTGCATTTCGGAAGACATATTGTAGTAAACAACAAAATGCGATGAAACATTCAACATTAGCCTAGAGTCACCTTGCAGCCCCCCCAAATAATTCTGGTACATGTACCACAAACAATCAAACTTTTTCTGGTTTTTTTACATGGGTAGTTTGAAAGTTTCTAGTCAAACAAAAAAATGTGTGAAGTTTGATTGGGTTTAAGTTTTGTCATTTAAGAGAATAAGGGCATTCAAGGTTTGTACATGGGTCGATGGGAATGCCTTCCTAAGGTATCGATAAGGGTGCTAATTATGAGTCAGAGTGCTATTGTTTCTTATTCACCTTGAATCTCCTCCAGGAATAGCTCGCCATACATCTGGAAGTACGCTTTGAAGAACACCCCGACGATGACCTCTTGGAAGCTTGTGCCATTAGGGTAGAGTATCGCCTGAGAGGCTACGCCATAAGCGATCAGGAACACACACAGAATGGCCACAAAAAATGCAAGATCGACCATCTGTGAAAGCAAAGGCCAAAATATTATCAAAATGGGGGTGAATTGTGTTAACTTGTCTTGAAGCTGTCTATAACAAATTATCCGGTCTTGAAGGATTTACTGCCAGTCTGTCTCTGAGTTAGACTGCTGCAATGAAGCAGTCTAAGTCTTAAGATGGTTTACAAATGGTAAACCTGCCTGAAGGCCAGTTCATACTCGGCATGAATGCAAAGCAAACACAATTTTGTGACATCAGATTAAATACTGTACTGTGAATTTGCACAAGTCAACAATCCACACACATGTTGACTAAAGGGAATTTTCCTCCAAACATTTCATGACGTCAAATTCGTTCACCTTCTTATTTGCCTGAAGTATGAACTTCTCTGAGGCTGGTTTGATTGGGATTAATATTAAAAAAACCTGTTTTCATTGTTGCATAATTTGCTGCTGGAAAGCAGGATACTAATATTCAAATACAAAAGCCCTTGATCAACAGCGGATGTTCAGGATATACTGAAACCTCTAGCTAAAAGATATCCACCTTGAAGGGAAACTACAGATCTCGCCACAAAATATGTATTTCAGATATAATTTGGCCAGAGATATGTTAGGCCTATGTTTTATACAAAGTTGCACCCATGAATGCAGCCTGTGTCAAATAATTATGCAAAAACCTCCAATATGATTTTGACATAATGAACCTGAACTGTGAGTTGAGGAGTGGCTCACCATCTTGGCAATCATGATCAGCTTGGGTCCCAGGTTCTTGCTGACGGAGAAGATCTGCAGGATGCGGATGTAGAAGATAGCCAGGTCCAGGGCTAGGATGATGCGGGCGTAGTCCAAGAGGTGGTCAAAGAACCTCAGGGCCACGCCCACGGCAAAGAGGACCAGGGTGGCAATGTCCACCATGTTCCAGTAGTCGGTGATCCAGAACCAGAAACGGACTCGCCAGCTGTTGGATTCGCCTTGAGCAATCTGGTGAGAAACAAACGAATAAAAATGTTAAAACAATCAATTATCATAACAGAAAGGAAAGCAAGTAAAACTATGTGACATTAAAAGTCTGGATGCAACCTTCAACTTTTCTCAGATATCGTTGCTGTATATTTATTGTGCCACGGTGTCAGGAGTTTTTCAGTGATGTTTTGCAATCGTTTTGACACCAATTTTGTTAAGTATACATGGGCAGCAGTTGAAGTATACTAATGTACATTGTCTGTGTCTATTAGAACAGTCGAAGGAGGTAACTGATGTAATTGTTACAAGGGCTCTTGAAATCAGCCTCGGCACTCTGCAGAGATTGGTCATGAGCGCATATGTTATAAGTGATTAGGCTATGGTTCTCTCTTCGTACCTGTCTCAACTCCTCCATGTAGAGAGACCCCACCCAGCAAATCAGCACAATCTCAAAGATCGAGATGGTGGGCATGAAATTGGCCAGGATGATGTAGCTGAACAGCACCAGGAACACCAAGTACGAAAGCTGTTCACAAAATCAAACGTCAGAGTTTTAAGACATTGCACAAGATGCTATGAAGAAACAGCAGGTCTACAAGACAAAGAATCTCAATGAGTAAATAATTCCTAGAGTCTGCAATCAATGGACTTGCCAACAATATAATGTTGACAGTGAATGTTGTTTTGAAGCTGCAGCTTAAGAGAAAATTTAACCCTGCAAGAATTTGGACGAGTGAATTCATCTAATAGGAATTTGGTCTAGGTGACTTATGGTGCGTCGGGAGTCTGAACACAGGGAATGAAAAATACTTTAAGCATACTAGCATGATGGGAAACATGCTTTGTATTGGTGTTCTGCGGTCTTTGCACTAGAAGTGTAAGGTTTGACTGACGTCATTGTCACAGGGAAATGCTGGCATATGGGATCACTTGAGGGTATGATTTGACATTTGTTGGTTCAAAAATTGGTTCAAATGTCAAAACTATAAGGAGTGCTGAAGGTTATGGTAGTTTGCCAAATCAACACGTTGCTAGAACGCTGAACAGCTGACAAACAACGTAAGACGGGAAACCAAAATCAGCAGTCTGGCTTTGCCACAGGGCTATGCAGTGGCCTTTGGGTTTATATTCAGTCCCTTGCTCTGAATAACAGGCTCTTCACTACCAGCCGCTGCTCTGCCATTGGCCACTGCTCCCTCTGACTTGAATGACAATTCCAGTCAGCTATGATTGTGCGAAAGGATTTCCTTCCAAGCTAACAAAGGGAAACAGGGGTATGCAACTGTTTGTGCTGCAGCCAATGCATGTCTGCCTGCACAATGAATGGAGCTCAGGAGCAATCAGAGACTCACCTGAGGTGGGTAGGATTTCGATCTGTCCAGGCCCATCTAGAGGCCTGGCTAAAACGATTGGTTAGACCTTAGCTTTGCCTGGCACTTCACTGGTGAAGCCTGACCACCAGTTCCAGTTTCCACCCAAAAGAGCTATCATTAACCCAACAACCATATGTGCCCCAGTCATTCCAAAAGGCAGTAGAGACGTGATCTGAGCCCTCTAAGCTTTCTTACCACGTTGTGTCTGAAGATGATGATTGGGGCATCATAGAAGAGGGAGAAGCGTTGCCACCACGCGAGCTTCTTGCCGCTGTTGGTGATGTCAATGTCTGCCGTCTCGTGGTACTTATCAGGATCTTCGTTCTCGTTCTTGTCAGCATCACTGTAATAGCACAAACTGGACTGCTGAAAACAGAAACCTGAGCAGGGATTTTTAAACCTCCAAATTCTGGAATGTGCACTCTACCAACTCAACTCCTACGCTGGCAGTCTTTTGATCGGCCTGTGCTTTGTCCAGTGGTCAATGCTGCATACATGGAAATTTACAGTCGGGAGGTACAGCTTTTTTACTATTTAAATTCAAGAGACTGGAATCCCTCTTGTTAACTTTGTTTCATTTAAAAAATTCCTAGAAGAACAAATTACAACGTTAGTTGATGACACCTTGAACATCTGGACATGATGACGTAATTAAGCATTCCCTTTATTGTCTATGCTGACAAATGGTAATAGACCTACTTAGTGTTGTTGGCATGTGGACCTCCGTTTTCCTCCGGGTTATCCCCTGCTGCGGCATCCTGTACCCCTGACAGCTCCAAGACTTCATTGTGGAGGCCATTCTGCCCACCGACCAGAGCAGCATTCTGGACTCCAGCCACCTCATAGGTTTTTGACTGTGTAGTGACCAGAATTCAAATGAGTCAGTGTCACAGGATCTTGACACTTGAGACATAGACGAAGTCACTGACGTTTCACTGGACACTCCTTTGTGGCCCCCTTTGAATGGCGATAAGCATGCATTTGGGTTTTGTATGGAATGACTGTCATGGAAGAGTGGCTCCGTAGCATTTACCCTGCTTACCGCCATTACAGGGGGCCACTGTAAATGACCAGTGTTGTCATTATCAAGGACACCGGAACTGTCAATACAGTCTGAAGCAAGGAAACACTGCCAAATTTCACCAAAGTGCGAGTAGCCGATATACACGTAAAGCTGAATTTGTGTAGGTTCGCCATGGCTTCCGTGCACTTCTCATGCCCATTAGGAAGCCATGCAGTCTCACAAGATATACGCCAGGGGTCATCACAACCAGCATCAAATATTCAGCCTAATGTGCAAGCCATGCTCAATGAATAAAACTGACTTTCCACTGATGGGCACAAAACGTCAACACTCCTTCATTCAAAACTCCCACTAATCACCAGGATGGGCTTCATCAGCTGTAACTTGAACTCACTCTGCTATATATTTCTTTTTTCAGTTGAGATTGCAATCAAATGCACTAGTTAACCTCTGCCAGTCCAGTCACCAACCTGTTTCTTGGAGATTTTTCTCTGCACGGTGACTGTCTCGTCATCGGGCTTCTCATCTTCTCGGAACTTGATGATGCAAGGAATCAAGGGTGGTAAGAAAGTGCAGGCCCAGAGCTGGGAAGAACACCAAAGATGGAGTGCTTAGTGGCACAGTGGAATGGTAACATTGGGTAAATCTCGTCTTTGTTTATACCTTACATGCTGATGTTGACCCCTCACACTTGTTAACGTCTCACCACGGGGATCTTGACCTCCTACCCATGGGTAACTATTCCTCTAAGTTTCACCAATGCAGGGCTCTTGTGCAAAGAGAAGGGAAGGGGTATCTGAGGGGACACAACAGAACGCAACAATCCTTCAGACCATCGGGGATAAAACATAAAAAGGAAAATGGTGCGTTCATCGGCTCACCAGCCAGTAACTGTTCTCGTTCGACAACTTCCCACTCCAGATCTCTGTCAGCAGGTTCTGGACTCCGGAGTGCGCGATGAAGTTCTTGTTGTCGGCCTGCTTGGCAAGGCTCAGGCTGGTGGTCCTACCCCAGTTCTCCTGTTCCCTCACCAGCAGGAGGGAGGTGTGGTCAGCGTTATCGTTGTAGCACTCGTTCAGCACACCCAGGGCCAAATCTTCATAGCTCCTACAGGATACGACAATTTCAGGGAATTCCTGACATTCAAATATCAAACAAACGAACCAGTTGAATTGGACACAATTTCATTCTACATAAACGGAAAAGTGACATCCTTGCTTTCAACATGTCAACTTACGTGGCATGCAACTGCATGATAGTGCTCTGGTCAGGGTCACGTTCCTTTGCAGCCAAGGATGTCAATATTTTGCTTGCAGTCAGGGCGCTAGGAATGGCTTCCTTCCCTTCCTCCCAGAACATTCGCGCCATCTGCTCCCAATTCAGCAGGACAGCATAGAGGAAGAGCTCTCGCACTGGACTGTGGAAGTCTTGGTTCTTCTCCGGAGAGTCTTAAGCAGTAATGAAAAAAAAAAACAAAAAAAATAATACACTAAATAATTTAAAGAGTTCAACTGAACTCCAAATAATTAAAGAGTTCAACTGAACTCACCTTTCTAACAGCAGTTACTGAATCACTGATAATTCAAATCTAATTTTTCCTCTTTTAATGTGAAATTACTGGTTGTAAAAAACCTTGGTCACGGACACATAAGCCCTTGGAAAAAGTCGGCAGCAAATCAGATGCATGCCAAAAAGCACCACATGGTTTACTTCCTGTTGACCAGCCTTGCCTCAGCAAAACTTATTTACGTGCCAGGTGATGTTCTTGCCCACCTGGCATCTCTGTCGATCTGGCTTCTGATCTGGTGTCAGTATCGCACCCTAATGGCCCACTGACTGCCACACTCTTTTCTCTGCTTACTGATGTCCTGTTCCTTACCGGGTCGAGCCATGTTATTGGACACAGCTAGGAGACCCTCCATCAGGGTGTGTTCGCGTCTTATCTCCCCTAACTCTTCTGTGGGCCTATCCGGCCCTCTGCAGATGTCATTCTTCGATAGAGAGTACTTGCTCCTCTCCCGCAGGTACAGGGGCTCATAGGTGTCCATGGTCAGCTCCTGGATCACTTTGCCGACATCCACAAGGGTGAACTTCTCGGACGACTGATTAAAAACAATCACACAAAACAGACATGAGACTTCAAAGCTACATACATGTACATGTAGGATTCCGATACAAATCCTTTTGTCACTGACATACAGAGATTGTAAACATCGTAAATGAACAAATCCTGATCCCAGGCCCAGTGCCTTGTTAAGTTTACCGGACTAGAACAAGTTACAAAACCAAGAAAGTCGCAAAAACTGATCATCATGAACACGAATTGAAGTGGCACTTTTCATTTTACCGAAATTTTCGAAAGATTTAAAGATAATTTTGTCTGGAAAAGAGCCCTGGACTGCTAGGCTTAAATGGAAGCTTGGATGCAGGTGCGGCTGATTCTTGAGTTTACGCAAGCTTGTGCTCAACTAAGGTCTGCCTGCAGAATTCAGTCCCCCTCAATAGGGATAAATTGGCAGACACCTAAGCTCTGCTAGCACCATACAAATGGTGGCTGACATGAAAACCCAACAGGTTTAACAGTGCTTTTTCAGGTGAAACTATATGCAAGTATAGCTGCCATGTTCTTTTGGAGCATTTCAGTAATCTCAACTCTAAAAATAAGTAATTTTCAGAGGAAATCAGTAATTTCTTTCGCAGAGCCGATTGGCTACGAAAATACTATTTTTAGTTGATGCGCAATGTTCAACACAGCATGTTTACATTGTACATGTAGTATGGGAGTTTTCAGTATGCGGAAAGTAATAAATTTTAATAAAAAACAGTTTTGAATTATATCTGCTTTGCATGCCAAATTATAAATCAAATGGACAGCCTTTGATGATGTGTATACTTCCACAGGGCACCTGCAGCATAAGCATGGAAACCAATGTTAGCAATACAGGTAATCCAAATTCTTATTATAACGTGCATACCGTTACATGTAGCTTCAAATTAAATAAAGTTACTGCAATATTATGCTCGGTAAAAAACTGCACCATCAACACCTCTGCTCGAATGGTACCATTGTCTTTAGGGTGGAAAAATGTTGCTATGCCCTGATCCCTTCCCTATCATCCTCACCTGCCTGATGTTTCACTGACTTGACATGTACTAAGACGTCATTTGATCCTCCATATCCGATCAAGAAATCGCTGGAGCACAGCATACATCGTGCAAAATTTTGACCTTTTGAAGATGCCGTGATACATGGCCATTTCTTGTGGTATTCTTGTGGTATTCGAAACGTCTGCAGCTTTTTCACACGTTTAGCCTTAGAAGCCATTTCGTTTCCAAGAAAGAATGACGAAGTCCGTGCCATCATAGAAATATCCGAGCGAGTACGGTGGCGTGGTGTTGTCATGCACAACGCATCACACTCACGCTGTGATTGTTGCAAAAATGGGTATCACCAATTCGGACCAAAATTAGCTCGGACCCACACCAATGTGCACACACAATATTACACTACGTCTTACGATGCCGAGTTGTCCATGCATTCGAGTTGTGTTATTGGTCGATGTTTTGCATGTCGAGTTGTCCCATGTAAAAACAGTGTTTTGTGTGTGTGTGTGAGTTTGTTTCTGCATTCAGTTGGGGACCCTGAACAATAGCGGACAATAAGGTCCCTGATTGACAGAGGGTCCCCGATTGACAACTGTGTACAAAACATATGGGTGGTCTTGTAAAAAAAGTTAAAGTACAAACAAAAGAGGAACAATAGGGGGTCCCCAGTTGCAGGCAAATACACACTATATGGTGTGTGTGTGTCGTCGGGCACCAGCATGCCACAGGTAGTCCTATGTATGTTTCACTGGTTACCGTATCACACAATTTACATGTATATGTACATGTTACCATGTGGCATATACAAAACGTCCAGATCGCTGGGGAGTCGGTCTTCACACGTTACACCCCCCCGCATGCGAGCGCAGGACAGGTTGCACCACCGCACATGGTCTGAGCACGGGCCGAGTCGAGTATCAACCGAACCATTTTGCGTGGTTTGTGCATCACGATATTACGCATGACCGCCAGAGGGTTTTCCGTAATTTTTGGCCGGCAGTCCATTCTCCCGTAATCACGATCAATTTGCGTGCCAATTACGGAAAATTGGTACCACTTGGCAGCTCTGCACAATCCACTTGTCTCCCCCCCCCCCGGGAAAACATGCATGTGATGTACTAGCATCCGTGGGATGTCTTGCCGGGTGATGAGGTGTCTCCTTGCACATTCACAAAACCCATAGATCCTGTAAGCCATTAACCAGTTCCTGCCGGGTGGAATTTGCACAACGGGACAAGTTGCCAGCAATTTTCAAGATTTTCCGTTTTCAAAATTCTTCAAAACTTCACATCTTCATTTACTGGACACTTACACCCACAAAAATGACTGTCTGGTGGCTACTCTAATCTGACAGGCAACCTCCACTGACACCCGAGTATTGCAGCCAGGCCTGCTGCCCAGTAAAGAGAGCCCACATTGTGCGGTGCTGCGTAATTTCCTTTGTTCCCGAAACTGGCCCAGTGCGTTGCTCAATGGCGGTGGTGACTTTACAAATGATGCCAGATTGGCGTGCAGCAGTATTCTATAGGTCATACTGCAGCTGGAGTGCTGGAGCGCCTTTGTCCTCGCTGATAATCCGCAGGCACTGAATGCTATTTCAAAGCAATGACGGATTACCTCTGCTAACGCCAGCACTCCGCTGCCAGCATATGAACATTGATTGGCAATTCCTAGCAGCTCAGTCTTTTGTTCCAAGTACGGTCTTGAGTTACAAGGCCCAGCTCCTTGGTCTGGTTTCGTACACCCCAGCTATGCATACAAAAGCCAAGGTCGCACCAAGTGGTTAAAACTCTCAATACTCATTGCACCTACGGGTCCAATGATTTCACTACCCGTAGAAGGAGGACGGCAGTTGGCCATAGTTTGTGACTGTTTCACTCACCTTACCCCTGTGCTTGTCAAGTAGTTCATACAGCAGCGTGTTCTTCTTCACCTGACACAAAAAATAAAAACATGAAACAGGGCAAAATCATAAATAACCTCCATATGAGTCCAAGTAGAGGCTGACATTCACTTCAGTAGGTTCTAACGGAAAGAAATGTGCTTTAGACTGGCCAATCCTGTCTTGTTCTAAAATCTACACATTTCAATCATTCCTTCTTTAAGACTTCTACTCCCATTCAATACATGCCTCTCTTGATGACAACTGTCAAACACCTCACATATGACAGGCTCTGGACCAATCACAGTGCACCAACTGTCTTAGGTATTTCAAGTGACCAGCCTAAAAACTATATTGCTGAGAGTAAAATAGCTGGATTAAAATTAACACAACAATGCACAGTTGTCAAAAGTCATAGACTTTGTTCTTGGTTTTCTTTCTCATTCCCAATGGACCTTTGTTTAATATTTGGCCACCGTGACTCCACCAATGCTTCTCAAGTATCAATATGTCATTGAAGGCTTGTAATTTATGCACCTCATTGTAGAGCAGGGTGAGCTCTCTGATTGTCAGGTAGTCCTTCAAACTGATGCCGTTCTCCATAAACAGCCTGACAAAGTCCGTCTGGTTGTTGACCAGGGCGTAGTGAAGAGCGTCGTCCAGCTCACCTTTCTGTTGACAGAATGACAGATGGTTAGTGAACTAATACCTTGGGGAACTCTTTCCAAGTAAGCTAAAGATTAAATATTTGCCAGACTGATTTTGTGTTGTACATGCTCCATATGGATGGTTTATAAATTCACTCCTAAAAGTTTTCTGAAGGTTCTTTACCAGTTGGCATCCAATTTATATGTTGAAATGTCACATTGGTACCAGGTTTGGAATTCCTTGCTGAAGCGTATGTATGTGTATACATGTATGCTCTCTGACTTGAGACCAGGGTGAATATTGGCAAGGTCTACGTACTTTATTTATCAACATAGCATTGGACATGCACACAAGTGAACAATGAGCATCTTTCCACTTGCCACTAATCTGACCACCACATATGCTTGTATTTAGCCTTGCATCTTGTTTAGGCGAAAGCACCTGTGTGCCCAAGCTGTGTTACAGCCATTTGCAAAAGTTTAAGACCACCTTGAATTTTATTTCTGTCACTGGGCCTGCATTACACTGTCTCACTGAATGATTACTTAACATGTTTTACGGTGGTGCATAACACCAGCGTAGTGCTATATACCCATTTGAATGAAATTTTTTGCAAAGGTAGGTCTTGTATGATATTTTGTCTGCAAGGCAGCATGGAAAAAAAAAGCCAGTCAAAGCAATCAGAAATAAGGGAGGGCACACTGAATATTAGACTGTTAACATAATAGAAAGTAGGTTTGTGGTAGCACCATGGACGTATCTCTTTTGTGAGTATTTGCGGTTCTGAAAAGAACCAGTGGTACTCGACGCTTCGAACGGAATGTGCTCTGCTCGTTATCAGGAGAATGCCGGATACTGACTGGGAGTGGAGCTTAAGTAGTCTGGTGGAGGATTCTGGAGCCAGGGATTAGTCCGATGATGCGTGAAGGCGGGAAGTCTGGAGAAGGGATTAGGCTGGCTCAGTGATGCGTGGTGGAAACTTACTCAGGTGTGACAGTACTGATGTGGGTGTGGATGAGTAAACATGGGAAGAACTGGGGCAGGGTGCCAAGGGTATAGATGACCCATGAGGCGGACTAAGAAGGGTTGAGGATGGGGCGCCAGATGTCACTGATGGTGAAGCCTGTGTCTTGCGGAACTGTGTCTTACGGAACTGTTTCTGTTCCTCACGAACATGGCGTGGATGCCATTGCTCTATGTTGGCAATGAGATGGGCTTGTTGCCAGTTGACTTGGTGGTCTTCAGTGCTGGAGTGTTTGATGATGGCAGATTTCTCGAGATTCCCCCGTCGTCCGTGGGTTCGGTGTTCATTGAGTCTGGTAGTGAGATCTCTGCCAGTTTCGCCAATGTACACCTTGCCGCATTCGCAGGGGATCCTGTAGACCCCTGGCTTGGTCTTGGGGTCTTGTTTGTCCTTGTGAGACTGGAGAGTTGCTTGGATCTTGTTGGGGCAGTATGGAAGACTTTGATGCCATGGTGTAGAAGGATGCGCTAGATCCGGTGGGAGGTATTGCCTATGTAGGGGAGGGCGACAGAATTAATGTGCCTAATGGGTTGACCTTGGGTATAGGAGACCCACTGGTCTGGGGGGGGGGTCTAGGGTCTTGATCTGTCTTGACTTGAACCCGTTCCGCTGTAGTGCTGTGGAGATGTGATGGAGTTCTGGTTGTAGGTGGTCTTGGTCGCAGATGTTGTATGCTCGACGTACGAGGGTTCTGTTAACGGAGGCCTTGATGCTGGGGTGGTGGAATGACCGGTTGTTCAGGTAGCGGTCGATGTGTGTTTGCTCCCTGTATACTGTGCGGGATAGGGTGCCATCTGGTAGTCTTGAAACCTCGACATCCAAGAATGCGATGCGTCTGTCTTGTTCCTTCTCCATGGTGAAATGGATGTCGTTGTGTTGGCTGTTGAAGGAACAGCTGGAGGTCTTGTGGGTACGCTCCATACCGGGAAGTCTGGAGAAGGGATGGGTCATCTATACCCTTGGCACCCTGCTCCAGTTCTTCCCATGTTTACCCATCCACACCCACATCAGTACTGCCACACCTGAGTAAGTTTCCACCACGCATCACCGAGCCAGCCTAATCCCTTCTCCAGACTTCCCGCCTTCACGCATCATCGGACTAATCCCTGTCTCCAGAATCCTCCACCAGACTACTTAAGCTCCACTCCCAGTCAGTATTCGGCATTCTCCTGATGACCAGCAGAGCATACTGCTCCAAACGTCGAGTACCACTGGTTCTTTTCAGAACCGCAAATACTCACAAAAGAGATACGTCCATGGTGCTACCGCAAACCTACTTTCTATTATACCTCTTCACCATGCAAACCTTCAAGACTTATAGACTGTTAACATGTCAAATCATGGAAATCAAGTCAAAAATGTTCAACAAAGGTACCAAACACACATTGAAAATAAACTTAAGTTGCCATGATTGATTGGTTTAAGTTTGGTTTTCCTTCAGGTTAATGCATTTTCTATGGGTGGTCCTAAACTTTTGCAAATGACTGTACATGCAAACAAATCTAAGATCTTAATCCCAACAACTTGTAAAGTCTTTTTGTTGCAAAGTCATCAGACAGAATCACAAACTCATCACTGTGACAGAAAAGTGTAACACCTAACCTTCCATTCCAGGTCTTCTGTGAAGATTTCTCGCTTGGCAACATCCACTCTGTTCCACATCTGAGCAAGCTGCAACTGGTCTTGAACCTGGCCCTTGTTGGCTGGTAAGCACAAATTCAGTACAACTATCATCAATGTCAACCCACAAAAAACTAAATTTGGCAAATTAAAAGTAACACTCAATAATATAACAAAGAACGGTTTCGATCGGCAAAAAGCACGGGAATTACAAGAGCTGGGAAGAATTCATTCGCCGCTCTTTGATTTGTAATGGCATACACAAAAAGTAAAATGTGAGAAATCAGCACGCCTGACTAGAAACAGTGGCTGAGAAGGTGCCGAGTATTAATGGCATTTACCTGTCAGGAGGGCGTGCAGTATGGCACTGTCAATGTCGCCTGAGCCAAGCTCGTAGACTATGACCAGATGTCTTCTCAGCAATATCTCCTTGATGCGCGTCAGGTGAATGTCTAGTTCCTTCTCCCCAAATTCCTTGCAGAGCATGTTGGCGAGGCGAACCAAGAGGGAATCGCTGATGATTGTCTTTTTCCTGGAGGAAAGGTGTTGACAGAGGAAGGGGGCTGGCTTTGCTAGTTTTGTCTGTTTAACTCATGTGCAGATGCTATTACTTTGGCCAAAAAGATTGACTTTGGAAAAAGGCAAGATACAGTGGCCAACTTTTGATATGCAGTCCAATACTTAATGAGCCATTCAGATCAATCAAAGCCGACATGTGGTAAATGCCATGCAGTGAAAACAAAATCTGCAAAACACTCCATGGAGAAGAAACTGATTGCTAAATGCTGGAATTATTGTGTACTCTTAACCCCCAAAAGCTTTAACATTAGCTCTCGAGTGCATGGACAGTACATGTAAGTGCATGTATGGCACATTTACACAGCTAAAAACTACATGTAGGTGTACGCCTTAAGAGTTCAACAAAATACCGGAATACCCATGGTTCATTTCATCACACACCAGAGCGAGTAACAACAAAAGAAGGCATGCTCTATCTAAAATCTCCAACAGTCTCTCCTTTGCAAAATACTTCAAGTTTTGGCAAAGCCGTGCCAAATAGAAAATCCATATCCTGAGTACATTTTACACAAAACCAGGAAATCCAGAAAACTATTGACAGCCTGGCACACAGACTTTTGGCCTTGACAGACAGCCTGACAGACCAACAGGCTTTGGCTTGGTCACTCACTCTTTCCGGATGTTTCCCACACTGTCCTTGACCAGCTTTTCCACCTCTGGTGCCCTCTGGAAAGCAAATGCCAGAATGTCGGCGGCTCTCCCCGACCCTGCGATAATGACAGCCGGTGTGCCGTTCTTGACAGCCTCGAAGACCGTAAAAATGGTATTGGGTCCTCCCTCCACCACCACACACACTACCGGTACCGACACATCTGAGGCAACCAAAAAGGTAGACATGTTAATTTCCAACATGTATATTTCATTCACCTCTCAATGTCAGCATTGGCATGTTCTGCATATATGTACTTTGTAGATAAAGGTCGTTCACCGTCATGTGAAAGTAGCAGTGTGTTTAAGTTCCTCAATTCTAAAAACCTTCGGAAAAAGAGAAGAAAACCTACATTTTTGAAGGATGCAGGAAGGCTAAAAGTAAAAACATTTCAAACAGTGGAAAAACATCCTCTTTCACTGTTGCATTGACCAGAATTTCTGGCTTATTCTTTTGCATCAAGCCACTCACTTGTGTTTCCATACACCTTCTGCTCAGAGATTTCCTTCTCCATCTTGGCTCGGAATTTGATCTCCACACCGAAGCTGCCCACTGTCCCATCATCTACCAGGATGAAGTGGGTGTGGTTGGGATCCAGGAGGACCTCCTTGGGATTCTTGGTGTCCATGCAGAAATAGGCTGGGAAACGACCCTGTTGGAAACAAAATTAAAAAACCTGCAATTTCTTCTAATGAATAAAAAAATTGTGAATAGTAGAGACATGCAATGAAAGTTTTGCAAGCCTTTTGTTCATTACCATAGAGAAAAAAACAAAGCCTCATCCAAAAAAGAGAATTCCCCCAAAAAACCACTAAATATCAGGTGAAATTTCATTAGTCTGCGAACATAATACAAGGTACAATGCACATGTATATTGTCAAACTGTAGTCTTGAAATACAGTCTTTTTTCTTCAGAATACTATTTATGACTTTTATACTTTGTGTATCTGTTTAATAGTTATAATAATAATAAGGAACATTTATATTGTGCATATACTATACAAATATACTCAACTGCGCATAACAATACCCATCACTAGCAGAGATGAAAATCAGATGTAGGAAAAAGCTTCATGAAAGAAATGTGTCGACAGATTTAGCATTTCTTACATGAAAGGGCAAGTTGTTCCAAAGCCTAGGAGCTGCACAACTATATGCACGGTCTCCAAAAGTTGCCTTAGTTCTACGATAGGGATGACTAAGGATCATCCTGTCCTGTGAGCTACGAAGACTGTACCTATGTGACTGGGATTTAGGTGTTAGTAATTCTGAGATATAACCTGGTGCAAAGCTGTGCAAAGCCTTATATGTTATCAAAAGTATGTTAAATGCAATTCTTTGTCGAATAGGTAACTAGAGTAATTTAACCAACAAAGGGAAAATGTGGCAGTATTTAGCAGAGTTACACACTAGTCTGGAACAAGCATTCCACATTTTTTGTAGCTTTGATATCTAAGAATCGGGAAGTCCATATAATAAACTATTACAATAGTCAACCTTACACATAATGAATGCTCAAACCAAGGTTTCAGTACAAGTCTGACTGAAGTATTTCCGAATGTGACATAGGTTATACCAATGGTAAAATGCACCCCTACAAATATTAGTTATATGTCGATCCATATTAAGGTGGAAATCTAACTGCACACCCAGGTTTTTCACAGCTGTGGATGGCTGAACTTCAGCAGTTCCAATTGTTATGCTGTCAATGTTCATCTTAGTAAGCTGCTTGGGGGTTCCGACAAGCAAAAACTCTGTTTAATTATCGTTTAGCATTAGTTTGTTACCAAGCATCCATGAGGGAATGTGAACAAAACATTGTTGTAGTGTCGATAGACCTAGGGTCTGTTGATCAATAGCTGGGTTGAAGGAAATGTAAAGTTGTGTATCATCAGCATAACAGTGACAAGAGACTTGAGGATAGTGTCTGTTAATCGTGTGTATCAGGTTTCTTGTTTAAGAGTAAAATGAAGAGGACCCAAACAGGAACCTTGTGGGACACCAGATGAAATACCAAATTTTCTGGAAATTACATCACCAATGACTATCTGTTGCTGTCTGCCACTAAGATAAGACTCAATCCAGTGTAGGACAGTTCCGCCAATACCAAAGTGGGTTTGCAGTGTATGCAATAAAATGTTATGATAATGAGTGTCAAAAGCGGCACTTAAATCTAAAAGGACGAGCAGAGTCACGTTTTGCTGGTCCATAGCCATGAGGAGATCACTCTTGATTCTCAGCAGTGCAGTTTCCGTGCTATGAAAGCGTTTGTATGCAGACTGAGTGGCAGGTAGCAACAGATTAGAATGAAGGTGTTGAGAGATTTGTTCTGCAGCAGCACTTTCAACAAGTTTAGAAATGTACTGCAGATTGCTGACGGGCCTGGAATTAACAACGTTCGGCTCAAGTCCTGGTTTCTTGAGCAGAGGACGAACTGCAGCCACTTTCCAGTTGGATGAAAACTCACTATTATCTCGAGACAAATTAATCATTTTTGTGAGAACGGGTATCAGGGTGTCTATGCACTCTAAAACAAGCTTTGCTGGAACAGGATCGAGAAGACATGATTTCTTGCTTGATTTTAACACAAGCTTTTTTACATCACATTCAGACAATGGTTTGAATTCTGTGTAGGTTCTCAGTATTGAACCCCCCTTGTGTAGCTGCATATGTTTCCTTGTCAATTGGAGTCAATTCAATAGTTGAATATTTACAATTCTGTCTTGAAAAAAACTTGCCAAGGTCATCAACAAAATTAGATTTGACCAAGTTAGAAGGTAAGTCAAAATGCTGTGTTAACATGTTCAACAACTGTTTTGTAACATTAAACAATTTCTTTTGATCATTGCCCTTATCCTGTGTTATGTTTGAATAATACCTGCGGCGAGCATTGTTCATCACCAAGATTGTTTTGTTACGAGCCAGTTTATACCTTTCATGATCACAAGGCAACTTTATTTGGACCCACCGTTTTTCTGCCTTTCTCCTTTCCCTCTTTCCTGATTTCATCAGTAATCCATGATGCTTTCGGACATGCATTAACACGTTTCATTACCAAAGGTGCATGCTTGTCCAAAACAGACAAAGTGTGTCATTGTACAGAGTAACTAGATCGTTTCGATTATCTGGCAAATTACCGCCGAGATTACTCTTACAAGTACAACCAAAAGACTCAATAAAGATTCTGAATGACACTGACTCATTGTCATCAATATAACATTCAAATCTCCTGTAATTACAACTGGTGTAGTACATAGAAGATTCTCTGGTAGAAAGTCGCTGAACTCGAATATAAATGAAAAAAATGAAACACAATGACTTTCAGAATATGCAGAAATTTGGCGGCGTGGCCTGAAATTTGGCAGGGTGGCCTGAAATTTGATAGGGAAACAGAAATTGGCAGGGCGGCCTGAAATTTTGGCGGGGTGGCAGAAATTGGGTGGGGCGGACTGAAATTTTGGCATACAGAACACTGCACATGTACATAACATGGATGCTACTTCAAGACTATCGGTATTGAAACAAGGTTTTAGGCAGCCAGAAATGTGAGTCTGCATCATGCCATTTGCTTTTTATCAGGAGTTTTGTTCACTTACCTATAACATCAGAATGTAAACAGTTTATTTATGATAAATAATGCATTCATAGGAAAAAAATTCCATTTCACCAGAACCTGTGCAGTTCATTATTGAAATGAGATATTCTGGCCGTTCATGCAGTTCACAATGTCAAAGCGGCTGCAGTGGTGTTAAATTCAACAATGAAGTACCGCACATTGGCACCACAGTAAAGGCTTTTATTGGAAACAAATATTGCTCAGATGTGCATATCGGCTACCCAGATATCTTAGGTTGGAAATTGAAATAAACCTATACATTCAAGTACATGTACAATTGACAATTTTCAAACACACTGTAAATGAAGTGGATAGCTTCCATTATTTTCAAAATAAATCCAAAACGGGCATTTACAAATTTGGGGAATAATAAGTTTTGTAATTACATTGTGTTTAGTTCTTAAAATAAAAAAAACAACTCTTGAGCCTATCAACAGCTCAGGAGTATTGGTTTTTGTTCTTGATGTCAGCCAGTGGATGAAGGTACATGTACATGTAGCTGTGCTCCTCTAGGAGCCATGTGTTAATCCGTCAAAAAAAATGAAAAAAACAAAACAAAACAAAACAAAATTCGGTTTGAATTCTTTTTAAAAATTGCATTATTTTTGGGGGAGAAATTATAAGACACAACCCTGCACTTCAAAAGCGAGTTTTGGACTAGGCCAACACTGTCATTTCCTAACCGTATGTTAGATCCTGTGTTCACCACCAGAGCCCATGACCACCTGATCACCCCAGGATATTAGGCCTAACGTAAAGGCCTAGGCCTAGTGTGTGATTCCTGTACATTTGACAAACATGATCCAAATCAATCTAAACAATTGGTTTATATTTCCTGCTAAAAACCAGTTACTTTATACCCTGTTATGTCTGTTTACAACCAAATGTAGGCATGGGGGAAGCTTCTTTTGAAGGATGCTACACTGGCCCACTTGACATGCTCGAGCTTTGTAGCTCTGTAAGCAGGCTGGTGCCACAACTCCATTTAGTGCACAAAACCCACGTGCGGTAACAAGGACACCAGATGAAAAATGGAATTTTTCAGGAAATGTACTGATATATCCCAGAATAATATCCCTGTGACCTTCCCAATGTGGTACAGTAAGTGATAAATTTTTGGGCTAGAGTCATTTAATAAAGTGGGGGATAGGTAAAAATAGATGGGCACACATGTTACCTATGCAAAAAAAACCATGAAGGAGACTGCGTACATATCAGACTTTTAAAATGAGTTTCTTTGCAAACACGCTGCATATTTCACAGCCTTTAAGATGTTGTTTATGAATAAAACAAGCACCAACACGTGTTTGTATTAAAAAACAAAATTACAACTGTATCGGAATGTTCCAAATAAAAGCAAATCTACTGATGCAACACGATCTACACAGTGGGACACCACACTTGTCGCTTGTATAGAATTAATGGATTGTGTTTTGTCAGTGCAGTGGTTTTGCTCAAAACAAGTAATTTTGTGTGAAAACTTTATTCAGGTCAGAGAGGCATAGATGTTATCATCTTCGTAATGCGCAATTCACTCCCGTTATTACATGTACATTTAATCCATTAAAAAGATAACACTGGATTTGGTAAAACTGTGGACACCACAGAAAAATAGCACAAATCATAAACACTCACAGTGATTTTGAAAAAAAAAATGGTGGGACGCGTAAAGAAACGCTGTAAAAATTGAGGTCCTCAGCCCGCTTTTCAGCTATTATTCTCGGCCCACGCTCAAGCGAACACGGTGAAAGAAGGCAGACCCTGGCTCTTGTGTATATGGTAATTGGTCTTTGTGTGTAGCCCTGAATTGAAAAGACCGAATTTGCATCATAATCACCAGCTTCACAATAGTCCCCACTTTGAAAAGAGGCAACGGGAATGTGGAAGCGTGAGTAGAGCCGCATGCCACCGAACAATCAGCCTTTTCACCGTGTAATTCAAAGCGTGCAGAGCACGCTGGGCCACAAACCAAGAATTTGCAGTTTGGCAGGTGGCCTTCGTGGCCAGGCAAGGCTGGAATTCTTGGAGTCGGCTTTCGGAAAGAAATTCCCGCCGAGAAGGGGTAAACTTCTCAATTTACAAATAGTTTAAAATAAAAACACCACTTCCATACTACATAAGCCAACATGAGCTTTGAATGCATAGGTATGCACAAATAAGTGAAACAGCCCAACCTGGGGCCAATTTCATAGTGCTGCTTAAGAAAAATACGTGTAAAAAACCTTGCTTGATAAATCAGGTTACCAGCCAAAACTTCTTGTGATGTGTATTGTTTTGGAATGGTATCTACCCGTCTTTTGGTGAGCATGACAATCACACAGAGTTTGAGCTGGTAACCTTTGTTCATTAAGCAAGGGTTTTTCGTGCTAAAGCAAATTTTGTGCTGAAGCAGCTCTATGAAACTGGCCCCTGGTGGAATGACCCGGCAACAGATGTGAAGTGTTAATGAAACTGTTTCTCGTTTGCCTGAAGAAAGCTATACTATCATGATTAAAGTGAATACATGGGGTCAGCCGTCGATATGTTGGTCAATGCATCACAGCGACTTAACAATCTCACCTTGTCACTAATAAGCTTCTCCCGCTGGTCGATCACACCCCACGATGCAAAGCCGATGGCTACAACATTGGATCTGCCTGTGATGCTGCTGGCTAGGGAGTAGTCCTTGATAGCATCCCCGACGTACTTCATGACACCGGCGTGAGTACCGCCAGTGATGATCCAGGCACCTTGAGTGGTAAGTAACATAGGATACAAACTAGACCAATGGGATGACGATATATCAGACAACTGGTCTGGCCAAAGCTGGGAGGGTACTGTCCAGCCCTCTCTTCCAACTAGGGAGGTGGCTACTTATCCAACACTTATGGATGTATAAAGCTGCCATGTATGACATACTGGTAATAAGTACCTTAGCAGCAAGCACAGCTAGCGGGGCAGCATGAAGAGAGTGTCAAACACAAAGAACTGCACAAAACATATCTATATGCACATAACGTAGTTCCGATCACTGAAGAATGTATAAATTAACCTTCATGAGATGCGATCAAGAACTGGGGCCTGAATGCATTGCTCTGTAAATCTGCAACGCTTCACAGATGTTGCCTTATAATGCACATGGTCCAAGTTTCAACAGAATTTGGTTTCCACTTAAACGTGTGGGAAAATAAGGCAATGGAATTAGACTCTTCCTCTTCGTTTCATGCTGGCTACCTGTGCTCAGAGCAGCCTTGATCAGTCCCTTCCTGAAGACGTTCTTGAGCTTGGTGTTCATGTGGAAGTTTCTGGCCCCTCCCGTGACCGAGATGAGGAGCTTGGGCGTGCCGAGGTTCCACTGAGTATTCAGCAGCTGCATCAGGCGGTTTGGGTGGATGCTGTGGTCCACTCGAATGTACTGAATGTCAGTGGGGAAAAAATAAGAGGATGGGAAATGGTAAAGAGTTGTTATTAGCAAGAGCAAACACTGGTTTCAATTCCAAAGATTAAACCCACCAAACTTTATAATGCTGAAACCTGGGGCCAATTTCATAGAGATGCTTAAGGATAAAATTTGCTTAAGCATGAAAAACCTTGCTTAAAAAAAAACCAAAGGTACCAGCTCAAACTCTGATTGTCATGCTAACCAAAAGACAGCTAAATACAATCCCAAAACAATATACATTGTACATCACATGGAGCTTTGGCTGGTTACCTGATTCGTGAAGCAAGGTTTAAGCAAATTTTGTGCTTAAGCAGCTCTGTGAAATAAGCCCCAGATCATTATTGTAAGTCTTGCCACTTGATCCTGCAGACAACTAGTGAGATATCCTATGCTATTTCACTGCTGGACTCAAGGTTGTTGGTTCAAGTCCCATCCATGTAAGGTTGTCATTCTTTAATCTCGTGGCCACAGACCCTCAGGAAGTGCTAAGTAAGTTGTGCTTCTGTGATAACATTTACAATAAAATCTTGGTACCTCAAATCTCTAGGGATTGGACAAAAAAATTGGAGTTATCCGAAATTCAAGTTAAAAGAAGGTCCCCATTTCTTTTGAAGTTAAGTCATTGTTACAATGTGTATCATAACACGTACCTATACGCTGATTCACAGTTACTGTAAATCTCACTACAATGACTTTTGAAATGACATTTTGGTTATTTTATACTTTGGTGCCACAAGTTTTTGTGCATAGAAAGACATTTTTGTGGAGGATTTTTGTTGTCAATCGCCTGATAAATAACATTACATGTACTGTAAATCATTTAAACTATGTACCTTTGTGTGGCAAATCTTTCTTTTGCGTTGTGCATGTGTGACACATTGTGGTGGTCCCATTTCTGATCCCGCACCGCAATGCAGCACCTTGCACATACGTACTCGGGCGTGGTTTCCCGATGAGTCAGACGACTTTTTTCATCACATGAGGGCGCACCTTTTTGCGCATCTTGATGCATTCATCCTGTGCCAGACCCCACTCAAGTTAAAATCTTGCTCGTGGTACACTAGCTCAAAAGAAACTCTTAAAATTTGTCACTCATAATGTCGAGCTTTTTAAAGGCCAAACTCTGTGGCACATGAAAAACAACCCACTCAACGGCTCATTCCATTGATGGGGAAAACCCAGAGAGGAAAGCAGAACCAGCATCTAGTTTTGGCATTGAAAAGTCAGGCCACACTCAGTCAAAGCAGGGCCTTTGGCCTTTGTTTAATGCCTTGCTTTGAACGATGGACTTTCGTCTACCCGTCTCAGATCTGTCCTGGGCATTGTTCCCACTGAATTAACTGCAGCAGTTACCAGTGTTCAGACAAAAGTTCTTCCTTCCCAGTTAACAAAGGGAAGAAGGGCGTGTGTCTATCTATTCAGCTGTTCAGATTTTGCCAATTGTTCCATTGTGCAAGTTACCTGCACACTGACAAATGGAACTGAGGAATAACCATATAGACTGGCTTAACCACTTGCTGCCGGGTGCTTTGAAAAATGCTGTGCACATATGGGAGATTTTCAAGATTTTCAGTTTTTAAAATTCTTCAAAAATTCATCATTTCATGTGATGGACATTTACACCCACACGAATGACTGTTTGGTGGCTACTCTAAGCTGACAGGTCATCTTCATTGACTCCGGAGTATTTCAGCCAGGCCTGCTGCCCTCTAAAGAGAGCCCAGAATTGTAAGGTGTTGCGTAAGTTCCTTTGTGCCCAGTGAACGCGAATGGCATCTTTTCAAACATTGCTGGATTAGCATGTGTAGCAGGGGCAGATTTAACTTAGTTTATTTCCTTGGTACTAAATGCAAATGTCCACGCACACATAGGAGTAGCACCCCCTAGTTTACCCATCCTAAGTTGCATTGTGCCCCTCATAATTGTTTACTTGATGACTCATGCAACTGGACAGGCACTGTGGGCATGCTTTGAGCCCAAGTCTCAGTAAGCAGGTTGGCAGTCGGTGAAGTAACACACCTGTTAAATACCAGTCCAGTTCTGCCCTGAAAGCTTAGACCTGCGGTGGACTTGGTGAGTTTACTTTTATTTCTGTATCAATCTGTATTGTTAAAGAGAAAGACTTAAGTATTTTGTGTCAGCTGACTGCTTTTGATGATATATGTCACTTTCATTGTTTGAGATATTGTTTCATCTTTACTCACATTATTGGCCAAGTGTTCTTTTGTAAGATTTGAACCAAATTCTAGCTAGATGACTGTAACTTTTACAAGGTGTTTTGATCATTGCTGAAAACCTTTGGGTTACTCGGATATTTTTTTGTTATTGTTGCTTAGCCTGTTTAAATATGAACATAGTGTTTGTATTCACACAAGTGCATTTTTTTGGAAGTTCTTCACTAGGAAGATTGACGATGGAGTCTATGTAGTTCTTTTTTTAGTAACAAATAGTTTGTATCTGCAATTCTAGTTCTCTGCTTTTGGATTTGATTCTTAAGTCCGTGCTTATGAACCTTTTAAGTTAAAGTTGGTTATGAGGATGAGGATTGCTATGTAGATTCACTCCATACCATGATTGAAAGTGAAGCAGAATAAATTGAGTTGAAGTGTAATTCTGCTGACTTACATGTAGTTGGTACATATGACGAAACACAGATAGTTTTGTTTTACTTTTCTTCATTATGTAGTCTTGAACTCAAGTGCGTATATTCTATTATCAATTTTTTTGTGCTTTTACCTGTGTGTAGTAGGTACATGTATTTTGTAACCATGTGGCCAGTACATGCATCCTGTGCAAGTCAGTTTTCTTTGTTCATGAACTCCCATATGCTTGTGCACATGTTTCAGCAGGAGGCTTAGGTAATTGCAGGGATTAAGGATTAGTGTGGCCTGCCTTCTTGGAAGTGGCTGGACCTTTTGTTTATTACCTCATTGATATTCACGAGTTTGGGCAGGTCTCAGCCTTACTGCACATGTTTGTTACTGAAGCTAAAAAGTTTGTGATGTAGATTGAGCAACTGTGGATGTGTAGAGTAGTACTTTGTGCATTGGCTAATTTCTTTGTCTTCAAATTGTATTTATATGGTTTTTATTACTTTTCCTTTGACTTACAGGTAGTTGATGCTTGAGTTGGATTGATCTGTAACTTTTCTTAAGTGCTGTGTTGGTTTTGTCGGTTTTGTTGGTTTTGTAGGTTCTTGGTTTTTTTTCTTTTAGTTTGGGTTGGTCTTGTTTTAAATTGGTTAAGCCTTACCTTGATTCTGTTGCAGATTTGCTTTGGGCTAGGATTGGTCTAATTTCTAAATTTAATTTTGGTCTTGGTCATATTTCCCCCTACATTTTAGGTTTGGTTTCAACAATTCTCTGATTTTCGACTTAGTCCTGTTTTTTTTAGTTCTCTAGTTGCATTCCTTTTTGGGGGGATATTTTTTTAGAAGAAATAAAAGATTTTGTTATTGGAATTAAGTTTCAGCTCCCGTATCCCTATTCTTTTAGACTTCTTGCGACTCCTCCCTTTTGATCCTGTTGAAAGTTTTTTTTGTTTTGCGAGTTCCCCAAGTGTTTTATTTTCTTCAAGTCTCTTCTTTATGTTTTTTTTATTCTCATCTGAAGTGTGCCATTTTTCCCCGTTACATTTTTTTTCTCTCTATATTTGGTGGAAGATCCGGGTAGGGAAACTGTTCATTACGAACTTAGCTATAGATATCTATTTGAGTAGGAGTATAGGTTGCTGGTCATGAGGCTTGGTTTTCTTTGTTCTTATTTCTGGTCAAGAATATCAGTTAGGGTCAACCAACACAGTGCTTGAGTCTAGGAACAGTGAAATTTCACGATGGCCGCAACTCCAAGTCCACCTACCGTGACCTTCATGATGGAAACTCCATCCCACCTGGGGACGTCTACTCCCATCAAGTCTAACCCAGTTGACATGATGACTGATATACCTGTCACTCCTTGTCACCCAGACCCCCCAACTGCAACTTTCCCACACCAGCTCACCCCACTTGAGATGTGCGGTTTTGATCCCATCATGAGGCCAGCATCTGCGCCAGTATATGATACACAGAGGACAGTCACAACGCATCAAGTGAAGGGGGTGCAGGCCTTCACTGGCAAAGAGAAAGGCATCCGCATCGAAGAATGGGTACGAGATATGAGGTACCTACTGGAGGCAAAGGGGAAGGCACCGGATGCAGTACAGTTCCACGAGGTGGTCCGCAACACCGGAGGAAGAGCGCGGGATGTGGTTCTCAATCTTGAGAGCAGAGTGCCCTCGGGAGTTACAGCGGAGGAGGCTTTTGTTGAACTGTTGGAGGAGTTTGGTGAAGACAACTCAGCTTCATCACCCATGACGAGGTTCTACAGCAGAGTACAGAAACCAGGGGAGGCAGCCAGTGACTACGCCATCGCTCTTGAGGCGTTATTGCGACGGATTGAGGAGGTGGGGCGACGACATAGTCAGCATGACTTGTTCGGAGAGAGCCGAGACCTCATTCTTGCTACCCAATTCATGACGGGACTGCATGATAACCACTACAGGCAGAGATTAGCACCTATGAGACCCAGGACCATGAAATTCAAAGACATCCGTGCTGAGTTGAGGGTTATCACTGAAGAGAAACATCACCAGGAGGAGATGATGAGGAACTCCTATCATCTCATGGCCCATGTCCCAACGAAAACAAGTGCTCCCAAGATCGAAGTGCAGAAGCAGGCAGTATCACCAGGAACGACGGAACAAAACACCAACCCCCGAGTGGATGATTTGACAAGGCTGATGGAGGAGCAGAAAACCATGCTCAACCAAGTCCTTGCAAACCAGATGGAACTTGGACGACGTGTAGGGTGGTTGGAGAATAATGCTCAGATGGATCCAGGACGGCAGTGCAGCATGTATCAAAGCAGTCATCCACCAGGGAGGTCTGACGGGGCAACAAAAACATGCTACAACTGCGGTCGGCCAGGACATTTTGCCAGGAGATGTCCTGAGCCAAGGTACCAGCTACAACAGAACAGTTTGCCAACCTCCACCTCATCCCAACAACCTCCGTTAAACTAGAAGGACCCTCTGATGATGGGCGATCAGTGGGTTTATCTAGTAGAATCAAGAGCCCTGTAGAGAGAGGAAACCCCGTCGGAGACAACGTCCAGGTTGACAAGCCAGAGAAGAGTCTGATAGGGCCAGTCAGTGATGTAGAGGTCACCGTTTCTGGTAGGAAGTGCACTGTCCTGCTAGACACTGGGTCACAAGTGAGTACCATCACTGATGAATTTGTAGCCAGCCATCCTCTTCTTCAAGCCCAGGAGCAGCAGCAGACAAGTGTCAGTATTCAGGGTGCTGGAGGCCAACAAGTGCCGTACAACGGGGTCATCCTGGTCAACCTGAACGTCCTCGGACGCCAAGTACAACAGGTTCCGGTGTTTGTTGTCCCAGCAACAGAGTTCTGCCGAAAGATTCCAGGGCTGTTGGGAACTAATGTTCTCCGGGCCTGCCGGGATGCCCTACATGATCGACATGGGAAAGGATTTCTAAAGAAGGTGCAGCAAACATCAGAAGTCTGGTACTCTGCCCTCCAGCACATAAATGCTGATGGTGGGGACCTTATGAAAAGGAATGGTGAGTTTGGAACTCTGAGGTATAAGGGCCGCAAGCCGTTCCTAGTGAAAGCTGGTGCAGAGGCAGATATTCCGGCAGAGGCACCCAGATTTACCCGGGGAAGGACATTCCAGGCACTCGTGGAAGATGCTCACAAGGCCCCTGGCAGAGGTTCCTTGGCCATTGGAAACACATTCGTCCAGGTTCAGAATGGGAAGGTCCCTGTTCGGGTCCTCAATGTGTCGACACGTGATGTTTTAGTAAGACGTAACACGCTTCTGGCCACATTAGTCATGGGTCGACAGGTGTTGTCCAGTCCAAGCCGGGTACTCGAAGAGACGAGGGAAGTTCCGAAGGCCCACTGCCATGAGACCTCAGCTGGTGCACCATTAGGGGCCAGGTTTGATGTTGATCTTGATGCGCTGTCTGGTGAAGAGAGGCAGCTTATGACTAAGCTTCTACAGGAGAACGAGGATGTGTTTTCTAAGGACCAAAATGACTTGGGGTTCACCCACACAGTGCAACACGAGATTCCCCTCATAGACCCGACCCCCTTCAGGCAGCCATATCGACGGATCCCTCCCGCTGAATTCCATGAGGTCAAGAGCCACATAGAGGAGCTTAAGAGGTCCGGAGTGATTCAGCCCAGTCAGAGCCCATTTGCATCGCCAATTGTTGTGGTACGCAAGAAGGATGGTAAAATCAGACTTTGTGTGGACTATCGCAAGCTTAACTCTCGCACCGTTCGGGACGCCTACCCTCTTCCCAGGATTGACGAGGCTCTAGATGCTCTGGGTCAGGCCAAGTATTTTTCTTGTCTTGACTTAACGTCTGGCTATCTCCAGGTTAGGGTTGCTGAGAAAGACATCCCTAAGACGGCTTTCACATCTCCCATGGGCCTTTTTGAGTTCACAAGGATGCCTTTCGGTCTGATGAATGCTCCGGCTACCTTTCAGAGGCTGATGGCAACGGTGTTTGCAGACATGAACTTTGACAGTGTGCTGCTATACTTGGACGACATTGTTGTTTTCAGTTCCACCATAGAAGAGCATGTTAGTCGCCTGTCTAAAGTATTCACAAGACTGCGGGAGCATGGGCTTAAGCTCAAGCCTACCAAGTGCCATCTACTGCAGAGCAGTGTCAAGTACCTTGGCCATGTGGTGTCAGGTGACGGCATCTCCACAGATCCTGAGAAGGTCACAGCAGTTAGGGAGTGGCCAGTACCCAAGTGCAAGAGAGATGTCAAGAGTTTTCTTGGCCTGACGGGATACTACAGGAGATTTGTGAGAAGCTATGCAAAGATAGCAGGTCCACTGTTTGCATTGACTGGAGGTACACGGGGTGGCAAAGACCCGCCCTTTAATTGGACAGCCGAGTGCCAAGCATCGTTTGAGACTCTCCGTGATCGGCTCACCACAGCACCGATCCTGGCTTATGCAGACTACCGTCTTCCATTTATAGTGCAGACCGATGCATCTGGTGGTGGTCTAGGTGCAGTATTGGCGCAGGTACAGGATGGCAAGGAGAGAGTGATTGCTTATGCCAGTCGGACTCTAACTTCAGGGATTACTTGTATGGGCACAAGATTACTGCAGTCACAGACAACAATCCCCTCACTTATGTGATGAAGAAGGCTAAGCTAGATGCATCAGGCCAGCGATGGGTGAGCGACCTGGCTATCTTCAACCTGGACATCGCGTACAGGCCAGGCAAATCCAATTCAAACGCAGATTCGTTGTCTCGTATAGGGAAGGCCGAAGTAACCAGAATCCTTGATGCCGCTGATGGGAAGACAGATGTTGTGGTTGGAGAAACACCAACCATGCCGGTCATCAGTAATGCTGTCTCCTTCCCAATTGTGGAATCCCCTTCGTCCAGCTGCCAGAGCGACCCCAGTCGAGATGATGGCTCCCTTGGTGACCCTGAAGTTCAGAGGTCTCGCGGTGACAGTGGCTGTGGTACCAGCTGTGTGCAAGGGCTAAACCTGGAAGAGGCTCAGCACAACGATGCAGCAATCATGAGAGTCCTTGATCTCAAACGTCAAAGTCTGGCCAAGCCGAGTAGAAGACAGGTGTCCAAGGAGTCAAGAGTAGTTAGAAAGCTGATACGGGTGTGGGACAAGCTGAGCGTAAGAAGTGGTATGCTGTTTTACTGCAGGGAGTATGATGATGGTCAAATACAGCATCTGTTAGTCCTTCCCCGAGTCATGCGACAGAAGGTGCTACAACGTCTGCACGACGCTATGGGTCACCTTGGGCTTGACAAAGTACTCCACCTAGTTCGTGACCGGTACTACTGGCCTGGACTCTACTTGCAAACCAGGTCCTACATTAAGAAGTGCAAGAGATGCGCGCTACGGAAGACCCCGGAATCTAGAAGAGCTGAACTGCAGGCCATCAAGACATCTCGCCCACTGCAATTGGTCTGTATAGACTTCCTGAGCCTGGAGCAGTCAAATGGTGGGATAGAAAACATCCTCGTGGTCACTGACCATTTTACTCGATATGCGCAGGCGTTCCCTACCAGAGACCAGAAGGCGACCACCGTAGCCAGGGTGTTGTGGCAGAAGTATATTGTACACTACGGAATACCAGAGCGCCTGCATTCGGACCAGGGCAGATGCTTTGAATCAGCGGTGGTGACGGAGTTGTGTCAGCTTCTAGGTGTTTCCAAGAGTAGGACGACACCGTATCACCCACAGGGTAACGGCATGACAGAGCGGTTTAACCGTACGCTGCTGTCAATGCTTGGGACGCTGGAAGCCACGGAGAAGGTCAACTGGGCAGAGCATGTGGAGACACTTACACATGCATATAACAGCACCCGGCACGAGTCTACTGGCTACTCACCCTATTACCTGATGTTCTTGCGTCAGCCCAAGCTGCCAGTTGATATCTTAGTACCACAACTAACACCAGAGTCCGCTCCTGATGTCGGGGACCAGCATTCATACGTCCGGCGGTTGGAAGAACACCTACGTGTGGCATATAATACCGTGAACGAGATGGCTACAAAGGCAAGCGAAAAGCAGAAGGCAGCATATGACCTGAAGGTGCACAATCAAGAACTTAAGGCTGGTGATCGCGTGCTGGTTGCAAACCAAACTCCTAGAGGCAGATGTAAGCTGAAGGACCGGTGGGAGTCGACGCCACATGTAGTAGTCAGGAAGCTACAGAACCTTCCAGTCTACATCATTCGGGATCTGGGCTGCACGAGAACCAGAACCATCCATCGCAACTTACTGACCATCTGTCCATTCTATGCGTCAGAGGAGAGCAACGAGACCGACTCAGATGCTGAAGTGCCAGCAGATCTTCTTGTTCCGCGAACAAAGTCTCCACTAGTCAGTTCTAGTCACTCTTCAACGGACACAGAGTCCGGACCTCCTTCCGATACTGATGGTGATGAGCCCAGTGATGATGGCAGCATTGAGACGGTAGAGACACATCATCGGCCCAGACGAATCATCAGGTTGCCCGCGAGATACAGGGACTAGGTGATGACAATAGTAGTTGTAAATAGCATCCACGATTTTGTATTTTTGTTAACGCGATTATTCCCTGTTGCCTATTGCTGAGGACAGCAATGGATTTAGTGAGGCGAGAGTGTAGCAGGGGCAGATTTAACTTAGTTTATTTCCTTGGTACTAAATGCAAATGTCCACGCACACATAGGAGTAGCACCCCCTAGTTTACCCATCCTAAGTTGCATTGTGCCCCTCATAATTGTTTACTTGATGACTCATGCAACTGGACAGGCACTGTGGGCATGCTTTGAGCCCAAGTCTCAGTAAGCAGGTTGGCAGTCGGTGAAGTAACACACCTGTTAAATACCAGTCCAGTTCTGCCCTGAAAGCTTAGACCTGCGGTGGACTTGGTGAGTTTACTTTTATTTCTGTATCAATCTGTATTGTTAAAGAGAAAGACTTAAGTATTTTGTGTCAGCTGACTGCTTTTGATGATATATGTCACTTTCATTGTTTGAGATATTGTTTCATCTTTACTCACATTATTGGCCAAGTGTTCTTTTGTAAGATTTGAACCAAATTCTAGCTAGATGACTGTAACTTTTACAAGGTGTTTTGATCATTGCTGAAAACCTTTGGGTTACTCGGATATTTTTTTGTTATTGTTGCTTAGCCTGTTTAAATATGAACATAGTGTTTGTATTCACACAAGTGCATTTTTTTGGAAGTTCTTCACTAGGAAGATTGACGATGGAGTCTATGTAGTTCTTTTTTTAGTAACAAATAGTTTGTATCTGCAATTCTAGTTCTCTGCTTTTGGATTTGATTCTTAAGTCCGTGCTTATGAACCTTTTAAGTTAAAGTTGGTTATGAGGATGAGGATTGCTATGTAGATTCACTCCATACCATGATTGAAAGTGAAGCAGAATAAATTGAGTTGAAGTGTAATTCTGCTGACTTACATGTAGTTGGTACATATGACGAAACACAGATAGTTTTGTTTTACTTTTCTTCATTATGTAGTCTTGAACTCAAGTGCGTATATTCTATTATCAATTTTTTTGTGCTTTTACCTGTGTGTAGTAGGTACATGTATTTTGTAACCATGTGGCCAGTACATGCATCCTGTGCAAGTCAGTTTTCTTTGTTCATGAACTCCCATATGCTTGTGCACATGTTTCAGCAGGAGGCTTAGGTAATTGCAGGGATTAAGGATTAGTGTGGCCTGCCTTCTTGGAAGTGGCTGGACCTTTTGTTTATTACCTCATTGATATTCACGAGTTTGGGCAGGTCTCAGCCTTACTGCACATGTTTGTTACTGAAGCTAAAAAGTTTGTGATGTAGATTGAGCAACTGTGGATGTGTAGAGTAGTACTTTGTGCATTGGCTAATTTCTTTGTCTTCAAATTGTATTTATATGGTTTTTATTACTTTTCCTTTGACTTACAGGTAGTTGATGCTTGAGTTGGATTGATCTGTAACTTTTCTTAAGTGCTGTGTTGGTTTTGTCGGTTTTGTTGGTTTTGTAGGTTCTTGGTTTTTTTTCTTTTAGTTTGGGTTGGTCTTGTTTTAAATTGGTTAAGCCTTACCTTGATTCTGTTGCAGATTTGCTTTGGGCTAGGATTGGTCTAATTTCTAAATTTAATTTTGGTCTTGGTCATATTTCCCCCTACATTTTAGGTTTGGTTTCAACAATTCTCTGATTTTCGACTTAGTCCTGTTTTTTTTAGTTCTCTAGTTGCATTCCTTTTTGGGGGGATATTTTTTTAGAAGAAATAAAAGATTTTGTTATTGGAATTAAGTTTCAGCTCCCGTATCCCTATTCTTTTAGACTTCTTGCGACTCCTCCCTTTTGATCCTGTTGAAAGTTTTTTTGTTTTGCGAGTTCCCCAAGTGTTTTATTTTCTTCAAGTCTCTTCTTTATGTTTTTTTTATTCTCATCTGAAGTGTGCCATTTTTCCCCGTTACACATGCAGCGGTGCTGTGTCGCTCATCAATGGGGCCCTGGAGCACTTTTGTCCGCAGTGCTAATCCACGGGTGCGCTATCTCCAAAACAGTGGTATACTGTTTAGAAACAGTGACGGATTACCTTCGAAAAATGCAAGCCCAAAAATGATGGCAATTCCCAGCAGCAGGTCTTATGTTCTGAGTACGGCCTTTTGTTACACGGACCAGCTCTTTCGTCCAATTTCGGGCAGCCCGGCTCTGTGCATAAAACCCAGGGTGCTCGAAAAGGGGTTCCCCAGCAGCAAGTGGTTAAGGTGGGCAGGACTTCAATCTGGCCAGGCCATGTACCTGGGGTAGAGGCCTGACTCTTTACCGTAACATCTGAATTGTGAAGTAGTTCATGGTTAAACAAAAGGCGGGATCAGACTGGCTCAGACACTGAGAAAGATTAGGGGGAGATTTAGGAACAGTTTTCGACAAGATAGTGCAACGAGCCAGACCTATCTGCCTGCCCCATTCACGGACTCTACCTTGCGCCGCTCGAGCCCCAAGCCTGCTCCGGCCGCCCCGATGAACTCAATCTCCCCATAGGCGTTGGTGGCACTGGTGTGGGTGTGCGTCTCCACCTTCCACTTGGCCTTAGGGTCTGGGTTGTTAAGGAAGCGATCATCGTGGTCCGACTTGTGATTGCCACACTGGCACTTGGGATCATCCGGACTGAAAGGCAGACAAAGAGTTTCTTGTTATGGGGGGGGGTTGAAGTTAATATCACCCATTTTTTCAAACATAATTCTTATCTGTCCGTTGGTCTGTCTTTTTTGTCTTGTACATAATTCAGATTACTGAATATTTATAAATTTCAAATATACATAGCCTACGTATTTTGTTCATTTTCATTTTAATACATGGGTATACTTTCATATTTGTGTTTGTATACATATTTATCTTCAATGGTATATATTTGTTTCAATGCACACCCAAGCTAACACATTACGTTGCCACAACGTTATGAAACGTTGTGTAAAGGTTGTCGTTTGGTCATGTGCCATGATGACATTACAACAACGTTACCACAACCTTTGAGTGTTCAGTCAATGGTTGTATAAATGTTGTATTCTGGTTATTTTCACTACGTCCTTTGAAAGTTGCCATATAACGTTGCGTTGACGTTGTGCGATGGTCGTTTCTCGAAGTTGAAAATAAGTCATAATTTAACTCGTGTAGACGTTTTATGTAGGTTTCTGAATAACGTTGCTATTTAGTTGTCGCTATTACGTTGCCATAAGGTTTTAAGTTCGTTTTTTGAAAACGTTGTCGTGAGGTTGTCATTACGACGTCTTGATATCGTCTCATGTAGGTTGTTCCATGACGTTGCTATTGAGTTGCCAAAAGCACGTTGTCATAACGTTGTAATGTGGTATTTTGAAGTGTTGCTGTAATGTTTTAATCTTGACGTTGTGATGCCGTTCAAATGGTTTCATAACGTTGTCGAAATGTTACCTGTTTTTACGTTACTATGACGTAGTGCGTAGGTATTTCCAGAACGTTGTCGTTATGTTGGATTTTGGCGTTGTGATTACGTTGTAGGAAGGTATTTTCATAATGATGCTTTTAAGTGTTAAAGATAGGTTGTCATTACGTTGTGGGTTGGTATCTTCTCAGTTTGTGACCCTCTGAAAGGGTGTTATAGATAATGGGATGTGCTATCCCAGTAATTAAACAAAGTTGTCATAACATAGCCATATCGGTAGATATATATAGTTTTCTCATATAGACATAATGTAGGCCTACTTTCCAAAATGCATATTACTTATTGAATCAGGTTGTTTTCATTTCATTGCAAAGTTTTTTTGAAAATAAATGAAATGCTGTATGATTGGGATGTAATGAAAAGGAACGCCTTGATATAAGTCTCACCCAACAAGGTATTTTCTGTCTCTCGGTGTGTTGGTCTATCTCAGTCAGGCCCATCGTGGCTAATATTTAGGCATAAGTTGACCCGGCCATATGGAGCAGATTACCAAAAGTGGAGCAACCCAGGGACAAGTGAATGCAATCCAGCGGGTGGCACTATTGGTTGTGGTTTGGATTGGACCGTTGTAATTTAAGCACTACATATTGAAACAGATTTTTTTCAAACAGTATTTATACTAAATCAAGACTTTTGCGTAGTTTCAAACTATCTTCTCTCAGTTGTATAATTATTGGTACATGTGGATGTAAAAGGGGTATACGTACAAACCAATCTTTGAAAGTGGAGCATCCGGGAGACTGGAGAAAGTCAGTTAGTGGTGACCTTGATGGTGGTTTTGACCGTTGGAATTTAAGCGGTACCCATTCCATCTACAGCCACCAAGTCAACCGACCAAACCTACCGCGCTTCGCCAAATCTAGCTTCTCTCTTCAGGTAAGACATAGTAACCTTTATTTTTGATTTTGATAAGTACGTAGATTGGGTGATGCCGATGATAATATACATATACTCAGTCTATAAGTTGATTATTATTTTGTACCGGTACCCTAACTATACGGGAAAACGTCAGCTTGCATTTTTGTTGTCAGTTTTTTATCGATAGTGTCGGAAGTTTTGGTAGTCACAGTGTGTCATAACACTATGAACTTTCAACACCGTGAAAATGCAGTTTTACTATTAAATCACCGTGAAATTTTTGTCAAGGCAATGTAAGCCCGTTTTCACGATGGAAAGTTGATCAGCTTGGGAGCGGATTAGCTCACAGCAGTTTCACGGACTTTTCACGTAAACATCTTCGTAGCTTATGGTCCTATTGTTATTCATAACGGTACACCAGTCCAGTTTCCCACCGTGGAAAACAGCAGTTTAACTGTCAAAGCGTAATAAAAGATTAGTGTGATAGACAGCCAGGAATTAGCGTAGCAGTTACCAACAAAAGGAGCGATTGAATACCCCTGTTTAGGTCTGGGCCTCTGGGAACCAGCGGAAACCTTGCATGAAGCAATATTGCGTGCGTGTTTTCGAAACCGTGATTGGCGGAATGCGAAGGGAACTTGTGAAAACCACAAAACTTTCTTTCCACATGTTGTGAATGTAAAGCAGGTGTTTTGTGAACACAGGATCCTGTCTTTCCTAGAAAAGACAGGATTTATTTTTCCTTTTTTGAGCTGTGAGAAGAGATGGATACACGTACGATGGCTCAAATTTGCCGGATGCAGCTGAACAGTTGATAAGCACATTTTGCTTATGTAGAACCATGGAGGAAGGACACAAGTTTTTTTCCCCAGCTCTAAACTGTGACACGATTCATAAAATTCCACGAAACTTGGTGTTAGATGTCACAGCACCCCCCCTTTGACCACATACCAGAAGACATATGAATATTTCTAACTTTTGTGGGTAAAAGGCACATTGAGTGGTGAAGTTGTGAAGTTACCACATCGAATTATGGAATTGCCAAAAGACTGTGAAACTGTATACAAAGTGGTGGAATAACAAGCAGCAGTGATGGCTTTTTACTAGTCCATAAGCAGAATTTTCACTTATCCGCGTCTTCCCCCAAATTTCAACACTCTTTTTGGCACTAGTGTTTTCTGCTCCAACATCATGCATAACAGTGTGCACTCGGTGCTGACTGTTGTTTAATTGTCGATGAGTAATCATAAATGGTCATGGGAATTATGAATTTCCAGAATATTCATGAGTATAACTCTACTCAAGCAAATTAAATATAAATCACAGATATGCCACAAAATTGAAATAAATGTTTCTGTGAGGTGACATAATTTGTGGGGAGTCGTTTTGCTGAAGTTCCTACAATGTTCTCATTCAGCTACAGGACATGATGTAGTGTATGAACAACCAGGCCGGGATTACATGTACATTGCAAGGATGCGAACATTGTGATTGGGGTGTTCAGTGTACATTTACACCTGTCACCACCACAGTAAGAAGACAGATAATGGTACTTTTTATGAGACAATGGGTCCTTAAAGAATTTAAAGGATTAGCCCCACCGCAAAGTTAATGAGGAAAGCCCCCTAGATGGGCTCACTGCATTTTCATGGTGTTTTCACGTGACCTCAAGGTGTCGGCAAGGGGTCATATCCGGGATTATTTTCACGATGTTTTCACCACGTGAACTGCTATGAAGTTGCAGTGAAAAAACAATTTTACAGTGAAACTGCAAATTAACTGCAAATTCATGGTGCTGAAATTCATAGTGTAAGTGGTCTCCCAACTCTTTGAATATTATCTTGAGTGAAGGTCTTTCACACTTGATTTATCGCTTGTATGTGTGATATATGTATATACTTTGACTTCGTATTGCATTTGATCGAAGAAAGGTTATTATATGTGTAGTATTTTTGATCACTTTGTATTTATAGATTAGTTTTTTGGCTGAGAATTTTTGGGCAACAATTAATGACCATAAGGTAGGACAGCCAGGAGCCTTGGTAGCATTGCTATTGTTTGAGTCCTTTCTCCATGGTACGACTTGATCTTTCAATGTGGCTAGTATGTCAGTTCCTGCTTCTTTAGAGGCAAGTTCTAGGCTTATGAGTTATTATAATGGTTAAAATGATTGGTTCTGAGGCTGAACCAACTTTGTCCTTTTGATCAGAGAATTTACACGCGAGCATGAAGCAGATATTCACATGGGAGACGGTGGTACGTGAGGCGTAATATTATAACTGCTACAATCTATTAACGTTCGTATTTCACAGAAATATATTTGGTAAAAGAGACGCAAATTCAGTGTTTAGATGGTTTATTGAGTGTAGTCTGTGCATATAAGGTATATTTTCTGGCCAATTTTTTCAAGCGAATTTGTTTCTTTATTCAGTATGCAACAGCTAGTTCCCGTATAAGTGACAGCCACCGTTTATTCCTACATTTAGAGATTATCAAGAGTGTGATGGTTTGTTTGTTACATCCATGAAGCGAATCCCACAAGGGACTCCGGTGAGGAAGGCCATGGTGATTGAGAAGGATTCATCTGCAGTCTTTCTGGCAATACTGCATTACTTTTGAAGGTGCTTGTACATTAATAAAAGTTAATTTGTTTAAAAGCCTCCCGATTTTGGTAATTGTGAGAAGGAAAATACGCTTAATCAATCAGTGTTAACATTCATTAAAATAAATATAAAAGCTAATGTTGATATTGATTAGATTTATCAGTTTGCTAATACCAGAAAGTATTAGCATTATCAATCTGTATCTTTTTGGTTCACACCAAAACAGTGTAATATCTAGTGTGGATTTGGTTATTTATTTATTTTTGCAGTGGAACGGTTCTGCAAAGTTAACTCACAACTCGCCAGTGCCCCAATCTTTGTTTAGACCCCCCCCCCAAACAGGATAAACTATTGCATGCAGCTTCAACCTTGAGAAGAGGCCTTCTTCTAAATAATACTGTTAATGCTTAAATACAATCCAAGAGCAGGGCAGTTTGACCCCTTTCCCAGTATCCATGACTGATAAATTTTTATCAGTGTTGGCGTATTAAAGAGCATGTGGATAGTACGGAGAGGTTAAGTTGGGTCACTCTCCTTGAATGAACCGTTGCATTTCTAACCCATATTTGACCGGTTCTCAACAGGTGTATTGTGTAGAGGGCAGTTTCGATTCGATTCGTTGTAACAGTTGTGCTATGACTACCTTGTCCATAAATCTTGGATAAGGAAAAACAAGGGGCCAGTAGCTACACATTGTGTCCTTAATAAGTTTTAGTGCATTAGCAATTACTGCATTACGTTTCAATTGATTTAAAATAGACGATTCGCAGATGCACAGCAATTTTTTAAATTATTGTCACAGATAGACTCTGTTCATGTTTTCTTTACAATCTACAGGCCTGATGTATCACATATGCGATGGTGATGGTTTTTTTTTAATCAAGGAACCATTGAGGTTTCTGGCCCAAAAAGAATGTCTCAACAAGGGTTCGTAAAGGGATTCCACAGACCCCAGATGAAGAAAAGTGAGCAGCTACGAGATACGGGTGTTCAGTTATACTGGTAAATGCCCCTTTTGCAAAATTATAATTCAATCCAAAGTAAAGAGGAATTGTGTTTTATCATGATCAAACAATTACACAGTGAAATGGGGGCAATTAGATATGCAGCCATTCTCTTTCACTAAATTTATACGGGTGAGTGAAGTGTGCTCGAATCCAAGCATAAGTAAAGTTGAACACGCAATGAATTGAGCATTCGGTTTACATTTCATGTACATTTTGTCTGATGTACATTTTTATGATGCCATTTGCAACACTGTGTAATGTGTTGCAAATTATTTTACAGATTCATGTGAAAAGGCACTCCATAATGCAAAATCGCAGAAGATACGTCAACTGTCGATCGGTGGACAGCGATGATGAGCCCCGTCGACGAAAGCGACATACTAGATATCAGTCGTTTTCCTCGTCAGAGGCGGGGAGTGACAGCAAAGATTGTAAGTAAAATTCCTGAACACATCAACCTTGTTTGAGAGCAATGACTGTCTTATGAAGTCAACACGTCACGCACGCTGCGTATATTGGAAAATTGTCTTTTATGCCTAATGTTGATCGCCTTTGTAATATTTTCAGATATTGCACCATTGAAGAAGCAACCAACCCCGAAGCCCCTACCAAATCCCCCAGATGTAGACATCGATATTCTCAACCAAGGTAGAGCCTTTAATTTTCCTCCCTATTACATGTATTGTTTCTTTTGCTATAACTTGTGGTCTATGTTCAAGTGCCGTCGCTAAATTTTAGTGTCCCGATACGTATTACGGGCAAATCGCTCAGAGTTAAGCGAAGTTTATCAAAATATATAAAAAGTCACTCACATTTCTTCACTACCTTTGTCACCTTTTTAAATATACATGGATGCAGTGACTATGTCCCACGACACAACTCCAGCCTCCTCGGTCCCCTCGACTTCTTCAAATGCTTCGTGCCGCGGCACAGAAGGTATGGGTCAGTATATTCTACTGTAATTACGGAACAGTATTTTGGCGTGAAATATTGAATGGAGTATAAAATAGCAGCTTGTTCAGATATTTACTCATCCTACTGAAGTTATGAATCTGCAAACCTGAATATATACTTGTGAGAATTTATCGGAAAGGGTTGAAATGACATGCAAAAATACTAATAGACATTATGCTGACCGTTTCATGAACAATTGATCAAAAACAGTTGTCAGTGTTATCTATCAATGTCTGTTGTATGCAAGAGAAGATATTTATTGTGATTTTTCTCTCTTCTTTTGTCCAGAATCCTGTCCGAGATGACGCGGACAATGAATGAATGACAGCATTGCATCCTCTGTTGGAAAACTATACTGTCCGTAGTTTTTCTCACATAATTGATATCCTCAGCCTTTGTAAAATAAGTTATTTTGGCACTTTAACACACAGGTCCACACATGAATCTAGTTCACTTTGTACGTATCACAAAAAAGAAAACAATCAGGCCGTTGCTGAATGCTTTTCCGTTATTTTCTGTGCGTATTTTGCCCCCAGTTCATAACTTTCACAAAAGATTGCAAACCAAATATTTTCGGGGAACCTGAAAAATTCCACCAAAATATCACGATCACAAATAACATCACATCACTAAAATTTAGTTACCCAGTTTCATTTTGTAATGGTATCGACTGTCAAAGTTTAGATCCATCAAGATCATGGAGTACATACTTTGTAATAAAAGTAGAAAAAAAAAATTTATTCTGATTCAGTTGTTTTGTTGTCATTCGTCGACAGGTATGTTTAATGTGGTAGGACTGATGTAAAAATGTGCATAAGTGCAGCCGTTAAGCATCAAATAAGTGGTGCCCTCAAAGTTGCAGGAATGTTGTCAACAATGGTTGCGGTACAGTGTCTAAATGGTTGCAGTACAAGTTGCAGTAACGTTCCCCAAATGTTTCAGTACCGTACCAAATTAGTTGCTAAAACGTCCCTCCAATGTTGTAGTATTGTACTCACGACGTTGCAGTAACGTCACTGGATTGTTACATTAAAGTTGCATAGACGTGCCCAAAGGGTTGCAAATAGGTTTCAATATCGTGCTCATCAAGTTGTAATCACGTCCCAAAGAGAATGCATACGCGTATCTACAACTACATTTAGCTACTACGTTCCAAATGTGTTGCAATGCAGTGTCATATACGTTGCATTTAGGAAGCTGCATAGTTGTATTGACGTACCCACAAGTTGCACAAACGTCCTCGCCAACGTTGCAGTAATGTGGCAGTTAAGTCGTGGTCGGGTTCCTACAGGGTTGTAAAGACGTATCTGTTACGTGCCCATTAAGTTGCCAAAACGTTGTGCCTTGGTAAAAATCAGGTCGTAAATATGTTGCTATTACGTGCCCAAATGTTGTAAAAACGTGATATTTCGGTTGTCTGAAGTTTGCAGCATTGTTGTAGACACGTCAAAACATTACGTTGTATTGACGTTGTAAAAACGTCTTCATAACGTTGTGTGATAACGTTGTGTCAACGAAACTGGGAGTCGACATTTTTACGTCGCTACAACGTCACTTTTGTGACGTTGCAGAAACGAAAACGTGACCTTGTGGCAACGTCGTCACAACGTCAAATTGTTAGCTGGGACGTACCTTTCCTGCTGTTGGAATTGGTTAATAAATAAAATAAAAATAAAACAAAATAAAATAATAATCTTTTGGGGGGGGCTAGAAAATTTGCATGTACCAGCGCTGATCTTTTGTGATCTCTCTAAGGAGTAATTAACCCTAACCATGCTGAACCCAACAAGGTAAATGCAGGATTTCACTGGTCCCAAGGGGGTTAGGGTTGAGGGATTTTTGTTTGCTTTTGGAAGGTGGGAAAATAACTGAGAAAGCTCCCCAAATCACTTTTTCCCCCCACTCATGGCAATGTTTGCAAGATTCTTCTAGGAGGTGACACAAAGAAAACCACCAACTGCTGTATTTGTGTAAATTTCAGATTATCCCGGTCAGTGATGCAGGCCGACTACCTGACAGATCCCTCATATCTCACCGTTTTTTTCATTTCTTGCTTAATTTGACTCTGTTAACTTGTAAACAACAGTACACTGCGGATTGGGAAAGTTAAATGTACAAAAAATAGTGGACATTACTTACAACGGGTCCGGTTTTTGGGGGTCGACAGGAGCTGGAGTGAACCGGATGCATTCTCTCATGCGAATGTTGTTCTGGATCCATGATGGGTTGCGCTAAAGTTTAAGCAATGAAAAGAAAATTAGAACAGATGCATTATTTTGTGTGAATTTTAGTTTGAATGCAAGGACATTGACCAGCTTCATTACTGTTTTTGATTTGTTTGTTTTTTTCATACCACATGTACATGTGCATGTGTACTAGCCATCTCATCATATGGCATCCAAGCAAACATACTGATAACTGATGCATGCTACATGTACAGTACATGTTATGTTAAAATTAACCCTTAAAAATGCATTTTTGTGACCCATTGACCCACGTTTTGCTTTGCCCGGATTTGAAAAGATATTTTACAGCATTTGAGGTCTTTTAAACAGATGCAAATTTGCATATTTATGAGTAAAAGTACAGTATGTGTGATATCATTCTTGGAAATATGACAACTTGCCCAAATTTTTAGATATTTGGCTGCCTAAAATTTGGGGGCAACTTTTATTGCTTCATTTCTTAAATTAATTTAACTGCAGGCCAGTAACAATCTTTTCTAAATATTCTCAGTAAATTCGGGCTCATAATTTGAGAAGAAATCCAATGATAATGAACAATGTCTTCCTGAAATGACACCATAGCAACAGCAGCCTCACTTGTCCGCAAAAGCAAGGAAAATGTTTTTTAATGTTAACAAGTGTTCTAAACACCTTAAGCGAAAAGAGATGTCAAACACATGTAGTTTCCAAACACTGAAAAGGGAGCAGAACGGTGTACAAATGTGTGTCTTAATAAGATGGAAATCATTACATGAAACCTTTAAAAAACAAGGTTGATTTAGTTTCAGGGCTTCAGAAAAAATATAAATAAAAAATGCCAAGAAGCAGGAGGATTTGAACTCCTCCCCCTTACCTTGGTAGTGACACAATGCACTGTTTACTAAACAATCATTCCACCATGTCTACCGGCAATTGCGTTTCCTCGTTGTGATAAATGTTACATGTTTCAAGCATGTACATTTACGTGTAATGTATGTACGTGTACGGTACATGTAATGTGCATCAATGAAAACAGAAAGTCAGTCCATAATCATAACTACCTTGCTCAGTGAGTCACTCCATAAAAGAAAACATGGACAGCTTTACAAACTAATTATAAATTTCCTACCACTCATGGAACGTGCATGTGTTGCATATATATACATGTACATACATGTACGCAGGACTCCAAGTCACAGTCTTCACATGTGGCTGACCTCCGAAAACCTTTCTGAGAACTAACCCGCCTTTGATGAATCGATGAAGGAGATTTCGAAGTCCTCATCTGTACACTTGCCTGATAGACCGGCACATTATCAATGTCAGCCATTTTGCTGGATTCCATAAGAAAAACAAGTCAAGAGTTCCTCCAATAGTCTTGACACCAAAGGAATAAACTTTCCACAGTGAACCACACCCTAGCCTTCCACTGATACACGTATGTTGTTCTCCAAAACATACCGTCTATAATAAGTGCATGATAAAGCTTTTTCCTCAGTTATGGCTCTTGCAATTTGCCACAAATTCTAAGATCAGCAAGTGGTTGTGAAGACTTATGGCTCCTAAAGCTGCACCGAAAGATGGGGCCACTGGTAATGTACCCCCTGAGAGCAAGAAAAACAAGCAAGGTGTGCCTACAGGTGATATGCATATGCACCAGCTGCTTGTGTGACTTCAACCTCCAAAGTTTTCCAACAGGGTAGTAGTGGCTTACTTGGCAGCAGGAAATTAATGATTCAGCCCCAATGAGCTGGCAGAGTTCCTGGTTTTGGTAACATTATCTCCAGTGAGTTTCAAAACCAACAAAAGCCATATTGCACATCATTATAATATCAGACAACGGCTCATTTGCTTCCTGTTTCAACAACCGAAAGTTCACATAATACCAGTACCAATTCAGCTCCTTTGTTCTTAGTTCAAAACTGGTTCTCTGCAACCATAGAGGTGAAGCCATCATCTTGAGGTCATCATCGCACGTGTTGCTGGTATGTACACCGTACTAAAAATGCAAATTTTACATTTATACAATTTGGGTCATTGCATGGTTACATAATATTTTAAATGGCAAATTACTTCTCTGAACCATTCAGTACCTACCCTACAACTGTGAATGCACTAAGAATTATAAATGCACTCATGTCACAAGCCATCTACATGTACAGGGTTCCACTTCAAAAAAAGTAACCTACATGTAGCAAAAGTAATATTTATTTTGTACACAAATAACTGTCGCACTTTAGTTTTTTTGGGTAACTGAATTAAAGCTGACAGTCTTTTCTACTTATACTTAAAATTTCATTTCAAGTTCATTTTGTGTACACTGCGGAGATATTTTCACATGCAAAATGCAACTGATTGTTTTGGTTTCTGTCCAGTGGAAAATTTCATACAGTTGATCTTTCCAGCGAATGCAATCACTCAATTCAAATCCTAAATTATCAAATGATTGTTTTGTTTGTTTACATGAGCTTCTTTGAAATTTCTGTGTACATGTACCAGTACAGGTACATGTAGTTCTAAAATTGAGGGGACTGACGTTCATTTTGGAGGGCAATGGTTGTTTGAATTGTCATTTTTCAGAGTTTAATAATAAGTTTGTCTCAGAAAATTTTTTTTTTTGGTTGAACTTGTGTAATTTATCTCAGTCAATTTGTAACAAGGTGCTGATCTTATTTGTGTGACATTAACCAATGAACCAATTCAGGCTTCCGTTTGATGGAAAATATGAGGTTTAAAATCAACTCATCAGAACCCTGCTTAGTTCAGGTATCCTTATTCTGTAAGCCTTTCCAATGATCTCAAGTGTTAAAAGGTATTAATTGGCTTAAACAGTATTCTGATTTAATCCTAGTAGGAATTGTCATGCGCCATATGCTCCAGCAGCTGGGGGCACACTCTGATACTGATGTGGATAATCCCATTGGTGTCTAACAGCGCGTTCCCACTTGAATTGGGAAACGATGGATCTTGATCCAGCATTTTGGGGTGATCGTTATCTTACCGCAACGAAACCGCAAGTCGCGTTCCCACTTGCGCTTGATCCACCTTTTCAGACGGGAATGTCGAGCCCGAAAGGTCACTGAGTTCGGTATTGCGCATGTGCTAGCTTGCTAAGCGCGTGCTCTGTGGCAGTGTGGCGTGCTGGGGCAGCATGCCTGTGACCCTGCGGTGTTTTGGGTGCGGAGTTCTATTGACGTGACGAACTTGAATCGGACCGAATGTTCAGCCTAGTACGTTGTCTCTTCAAACTTTGCTTCTGTTTTTGATACTCTGTCACACACTGCGGGCTATACGCTAACATGGAATTAGTTTTTAATGGAAAGCAAGTGAAATTACACAAATGAAAAAGGTTAAGAAACGGACGAATGCACAACAAAAATTGTGAAAGGGCAAGGCACACATCGCGGCATGCATGCATTGCGCATGCGTGGTGATACATTTTGCTAGCCCGTTGTTCAGCAGTTGTTTGTGCATGCTGTGTACGTTAAAAATTTCACATGAGCTACATGCCAAAAAAACGTATTTCTTTGTTCATCAGACTGCAAAAGTTTCACGCCACTCGTGCACGGACGGATGTTGACAGGTCAAATTGCCGGATCAGATCCACCTTTTGCGTTCCCATCTGATCGTGATCCGCCAATTGCAGGATCTGATCCACCAATTGGGGGATCTGTATCCTGCTCCAGAGGATCAAGAAAGGTGGATCTGATCCTGATCCACCTTATAACGGTTAGCGTTCCCACTACTCACAATTGGGGGATCTGATCCACCAATTGGGGGATCTGATCCGGCAATATGGCAAAAGGTGGATCAGATCCCCCAATTGGTGGATCAAGTGGGAACGGGCTGTTACATGTATACATGCATGCATCATCAGGTCTTCAGTTTTGAAAAGATACATGTACATGTAACTTCCTAAGCTTCAATCTGATACGAGAAAACAAGGTTTAGGAAATGTTTGTTTGGGTTCTCTTCAATTGAAGCTACTGGTTTTGATTTGAAACAGCTTTTCGGGATCGATGTACCGGTAGGAATAAAATGATTTACAATCATGATTTCCTTTCACTTGATTTGAAGCATTCACCTTTATGTTAAGTACTGGTACACTGTATCAAGAAATGAAATATAACACATGCTTCAGTGTACTCAACCGTTCTTTACTCTCACTCTGTCTTTTCATTGAGATTAAAAATGCTGGGCATTATGCGGTGAAACCAAAACCACTTAACAAATTCATCTTTAATGGTGTAGTGAGTTTTAATCAAGCCTTAGTCTTTATCTATTAATCACCACGAAGCTCATAAACAACACACAACATGCAGAGTAACAACATTAAAAAGTCAAGGGTAAAAAAATATATGGCGGTACATGTATTAAGCCTAACATAAAAATATGAGCTGTCCTGCATGTACAAGTACATGATTTAAGCTCTCAGCTCATACCAATTTCTGTCACCAAGATTACTCTAGTTTTACAAATGGGTCATTCCATGAGGTTGGGGCACAATTTGTGACAGTGTCCCTGTTACACACTGTAGGTAATTTTTACCACCTGTCGTGACCTGTAGAGAAGATCCTTTACTCTGTAAAAATAACACACCCCTCTGTATTCAGCCTTGCAAGATGTATAACAATGTCAATTTGGAATCCACATGCATGGAAATAAAGTTCATTTTTACAGAACCCACCTACATGTAACAATGGACACCATCGCAAATTGAGCCCCAACCTCATGGGATGACCCAAATATACTCTAAGAGTTTAAACCAAACTTTGTATGTTTTCAATTTAGACTCTAATCTATCATATCTCAAAATTTGGACCATAAAATTCGGCTTCCTTCTGGTAGTTGGAGCATTAGGGAGACATTGAAATGTCTTCCAAATGACCGATGTCTCCCTGAGGTTGGAAAATTTACCACAAAATGTCTCCCAAGTGACCTATTTGGAAATATAACCCTAACCCTAGCCCTAAACAAAAACCCTTAACCCTCGCAATAACAATAACACCCTAACCCCAGCCCCCACCCCAATCTTACCCCAAACTCCGTTTAAAAAAAAATACAGAAATAACTAACCCTACCCTGGCCCCAACCAACCCTAACCCCATAACCCTAACCCCGTAACCCCAACCATAACCCTAACCCCCTAACACTAGCCATAACCCTAAGCCCCTAACCTTAGCCCAAACCCTAACCCCCTCACCCTAAACCTAACTCTAACCCTAACCCTAAAAAGGCCCAACCCCTAACCCTAAGTCCTAAACCGCTACCCTAACCCCATAACCCTAACCCCGTAACCCTAATGTAGCGGAAGGGTTTCAGCAACAAATAAGTTTCAGTATTAAGCACGTACACATTTGACTATTGAACTCGTTGGTATAATGGTATTTATATCACGAGAGGGCGCTCCGTTGTTCTAAATTGAGTACCTGGTATCCGTATGTATGTACTAAAAATAGACCTTGTATCTGGGAAGACGGTGTGTGACCTCGGGTCAGGGAGAACAATAGAATTGGGGTCTTCCGTTGGAACGTACGTAAAAAGTTGTCGTTTTGGGGAGTTGGGTTGTTGTTACGTGTTGCTAACACTGAAAACGACATGGCGCCCTGAGTGTCACGAGGGAAGACTCACCACTATATGTTTGCCAGGGGATAATTCTTGAATCAGGGGGGATACTCATCACTTTCACATCATTTATTACCTGTACCTGCTGTGACTGACTGGAAGTCTACTCAAATTTTGGGAGAGCTGGAATAAATGCCAGAATCATCAAAATCAGACAGCCGTGTCTCAGGGCATCTGTTCGTCTGTCAAGAGACAATTGATACCCCGGCTCTACGCGGAGCCCCCTCAACATACTACAGTTTTTGGTAACACGGATGGGGTGGTGTTGATGCAGGTTGGACGCTGGTGCTGTTGATTTTGACGGGTGATTTTCCAATTGCGGGCCGGGAGACTTCAAGCTGTGCGGTAGTGTGCTACGCCGAGGTACTGCGGCGGTGTACGGGGTTGCCAACCAACAGCCAGGGCGGCGGTGCGTTGGCCGGGCCGACGCGGGTGTGCTGAGCCAGGCGGAGGTTCGTGAGCTGGACCGGCGTAGAGCGTGCTGTACCTGTCGGCGTGCGGGGCCAAGGACGCGGAGCGGTCTGGTGTGTGGCAACGGAGGACGGAGTTCGTCGAGGGTTTCTACCGCCAGGAAGCTGTCCATCTCCAAGACCAAGTGGACTGGACTGGACTTAAGTAGTAGTAACTTGCTTGAAGTTTGGTTCATGTAGCGGGTTGTTGCCCAATTGCTGTACATATACGTGGGATTCCAGTCAGTTGCAGGTAAAACTTGTTGACCTATTAATTGCAGTTGTAATTGTGATTTGGTTTTGTAATTTTGTAAAGTTACTGAGTAACGTTAGTGTACTTGTTGTATGGTGGTGTAATGGCGACCTCGGAGTCTGCTCTGGTCGAGCAGTTAGTTAAAGGGCTAACGGATGCTTTGAAGCAGAGCCGACCCACTGTACAGAGGCCAGTTAAGTTGTCATGTTTTTCCGGTAGGCCAGTAAAACCAGGGGATCCGACAGTCAAAGAATGGCTCGAGGAAGTTGAAATATATTGTCAACAGTGCAAGATACCTGGTTCGGAAAAAGCGCAAATTGTGTTGAACCATCTGAAGAGTACGGCGCGGGATGAGATCAAATGCCATGGAGAGGCAGGGTTAAATTTTGAGTCTCTCAAGAAACTTCTTCATAAGCACTTTGGGGGCTGGGAAACGGTTCAGTCATTGCATAAGGCATTGTATGAGCGTGTACAATTAGAAGATGAAACACTTATGGATTTTTCCAGGGTTTCTGATCAGAATGTATGATCGGATACTGGAAGTGGCCTCTGACAGTGAGAAGGTTTCGCTGCAAGGTCTCCGCGACAAAGTTCTAATAGGACAGTTTGTGGCGGGGGCTAAGAGTCAGGGGTGTCAGACTTGAGTTAAGGAGATTAGAGTTGTCCAAGTCTCAACAAACATTTCCTGAATTGCGTGATGCTGCGCTGGAGATTTTTCGTGACCTTGAGAGAGCTCCAAAGGCAAAGCGTGCTCAGACAAGGCAAGTCGTCGCAGATTGCGATGAGGAAACACATGATCAGAGATCTGATGTGTTTGTTAATAGTGCAATGGGGAGCAACGATCCCAAGCATAGGACAGAGTTGCAACAGATGTTGCAACAGCAGCATCAGATTATTAAGTGCCTGCAGGAACAGCAGGCCCAGTTGCAGAAGCAACAGGATCAAGTACTTGATCTTATGAAGCATTTGCTTCGTAGTCAGGAGTCTAAGGTTGTAGACAAGGGTGAAGTTGTGAAACCTTTTGGGAGGAAACAACTTGTTTGTTTCTCGTGCAAGCAACCAGGCCATTTTAAGAGTAGTTGTCCGAACCGAGACAGGAGTGCAAGCACTAGTAATAGTGGCACGCCAAGCCCTAAGGCTACAAACCCGGTTACTGTTCAGTCAGGGGGTGTTGCAGCCACAAAGTAGGGGAGAGTTAAACTGACTCCCCTCACCACTGTGGGCCAAGTGGTTGAGGGATTTGAGAAAGAGGCCCCGCCCAAACTTCAGACTGATAAGGGAATGGGTTCCAATGTTAGGTCAGTAGATGAAGTCCTTGATAAACTGGTACGCCACCAGTCCAAGGGCGCAGGTAGAATTGGCAGGTGTCCCAGTTAGCGTTGTTCTTGACACTGGGGCGGAAACCTCCCTTATAAGTGCAGCATTTTATAGGAGTAAATTGGCCGCACATGTGACCGGAGTGGAGCCCGTGGGTACCTATTTACGCGTGTTTGGCGTAGGACCTTGTGAGGTACCAGTTGAAGGATATGTCCAGATTCCCCTGAGGGTTTTCAACCAGACGGTTGAGGCACATTTCCTTGTAGTAAAAGAGAGCCCCGAGGTTGGTTTGGGGAGTGGGCGTGGCCCCGTTCTTTTGGGTTGCAATGTTTTGCACCAGTTAAGAAACATGGTGGTAGATCCCTCACACCGAGATGCAGAAGCATGGAATGTGACATTACAGTGGTATAATCTGACTAAAAGGGAGCCGGGTAGGGTTTCGGTAGAGCAAAAGAAGCCTGTAGTTGTCCGTACGGGGCGTTGCACGACATTTATTCCCCCAAGGGAAGTGCGTTCCGTAAAGTGTAATGTGCGTGTACCTTCAAATGTGTGGGAAGGGAAGACTGTGGTGCTAGAGGGAATTCGGGATAGAATTTCGGGAGGGGGAACAGCATCAGCTCAGTTGGATCCAGGGTTAAGCAGTGGCTTAAGGGTCTATGATGCATGTGAAGTTGTGCGTGGGAACAAGGTAAATGTTCTTGTAGCTAATATGGGTGCACAAATGTTAGCTATTCCCCCACATTCTCAGGTGGCATTCCTCAGTGAGGTGTCCCCAGCCGTTCAGGTTGATTGTGATTTGGAGGGTAGTCAAGTGAACGTTTCTGTCAATAGGATAATGACCCTGACAGGTGATAGTTATTACGACACGGGTCCGGAGGAGCAGAGTCCTCCAGAGTCAGATTCAGTATTGGGGAGCGATGAACCACAGAAGTCTGAGATACATGTATATAAGGATGGAAGTTATTATCAGTTACCACCAGGAGTGGACTTAGGTTCATGTGATTTGAGTAGTGAAGAGCTAGATCGTGTTGTACATTTGATTCAGAAACACGATGCTGTATTTTCTAAGTATTCACTTGACTTGGGTACATGTGACAAAGTTCCACACAAGATACACACTGTTGATGAGGTGCCAGTGAGTCAACCGTATCGTAGGATACCTCCACAGTATATTGGAGAGGTTAAGGAGTTGCTTCAGAGGTTTTTGGAGCAGGGTATCATCCAGAGGAGTGGCAGTCCGTATGCGAGTCCCATTGTTCTCGTTAAGAAACGGGATGGTGCTGTTCGCATATGTGTTGATTATCGGAGGCTAAACGCGAAGACGGTACGCGACGCGTTCCCGCTGCCGCGTATCGATGAATCGTTGGAGGCTCTGCGTGGTGCGCGCTACTTTTCATCTCTCGATCTTGCGCACGGGTATCATCAGGTTGTAATGGATACGGAGTCCATTCCAAAGACTGCTTTTCGTGTTCCTTTTGGGTTATTCGAGTACACCCGGATGCCTTTCGGGCTTGTAAATGCACCGGGCACTTTTCAACGCACAATGGAAATGTGTTTAGGTGATATGAACCTCACCGAGCTTCTTATATATCTGGACGATATCCTTGTATTTTCTGGCGATGTAGAGGAACACATTAGTAGGCTAGGTAAAGTGTTCACCAGAATTGCTGACTTTGGATTGAAGGTAAAAGGGGGGAAGTGTCATTTCTTCCAGTCACAAGTAACTTACTTAGGACATGTTGTGAGTTCTGAAGGCATTTCTGTCGATGCCGACAAGGTCCAAAGGGTCAAAGACTGGCCGGTTCCCACAAGATCTGGGGAGCTGAGGTCGTTCTTAGGATTGGCAGGATATTATAGGAGGTTTATTGCCGGGTTTTCTAAGATTGCAGCACCTCTTCATGAGTTATTGCCCTCATTGGTCAAGGGAAAGCCAGTTGTGAATCAAAAGAAGTTTGAGTGGACAGCGGAGGCCGATGAGGCATTCTGTAGGTTGAAACAGGTGCTCACGGAGGCTCCGGTGCTTAAGTACCCAGATTTCACTAAGCCGTTTGTGCTGGAGGTCGATGCCTCATTGAAAGGCTTAGGGGCATGCCTCGCCCAAGAAGATGAGCAAGGGAGGCGACATCCAGTTGCTTACGCTAGCAGGGGGCTTAGGGGTGCTGAGCGTAATTATCCCGACTATAGTTCGTTTAAACTAGAGTTGTTAGCGTTAAAGTGGGCGATTGTCGATAAATTTCGTGATTACCTTGTGGGGGCGAGATTTACAGTGTTGACAGATCATAACCCTCTTGCACATCTAAAAACTGCAAAGTTAGGGGCGTGTGAGATGAGATGGGTTGCTCAACTTGCTGCATTTAACTTTGGCGTTCAGTTCAGGTCAGGGGTTAGTAATAAGTGTGCAGATGCTCTTAGCCGGTATCCTGGCCATTGTTATTGTTCAGCCAGTGAGGTTGAACAGGTGTTCCAGTCAATGGTACACTCCACTTCAGTTCCACTTCGGGTAGATGTCTCACGGGCTGCCGTTCGTGAGTCAAATGTGCAGGATCACTCTCCAAGCGGAAACCCGCCGAGTGTGTTTCCATCATGGACTTCAGACCAGTTGTCGGCCTTGCAAAAGGACGATCCGGAGTTAGGAATTGTTTGGAGGCGTTGGGAGGCAGGTTGGCGTCCAGGGGAGCCAGTGGCGGATTTGGGTTCTGAGTCACCCGAGTTGAAAGCGTGGGTGTGGCAGTGGCCGCGTTTTGTTGAACGTGACGGGGTTCTCTGCCGTCAGGTCAACGATCCATTGCATGGAGAGTTGTTTCAGATTTTACTGCCGAAATGTCTCATCCCTCGGGTTATGCAGGGTTGTCATGATGGATGGGGACATCAGGGTGTTACCAGGACTTGCTCACTCTTAAGGAGGCGAGTCTATTGGCCCAACATGGCTACCATGGTACGCCGTTATATTAGTCAGTGTAGGCAGTGTATAACCGCGAAGGCCATGGAACCTAAACCCAGGACGCCTATGCGTCACCTACTTGCGTTTAGACCGCTCGAGGTTGTGGCGATTGACTTTGTGAAGCTTGACAAGGGAAAGGGTGGTTATGAAGATGTTCTTGTCATTACAGATGTTTATACCAGATTTGTGCAGGCGGTACCTTGCAAAGATCAACTTGCTGTTACGGTAGCCAAAGCTCTTATACAGCATTGGTTCACTCGTTTCGGGATCCCTAGTAGAATACATAGCGATCAGGGAAGGAATTTCGAAGGGGAAGTAATCCGGGAACTTTGTGCTTTGTATGGGATAACTAAATCTAGAACAACACCCTATCACCCTGAAGGAAATTCACAGGCAGAACGGTTCAATAGAACATTGTTCGGATTAATTAAGTCCCTTAGTGAGCGGGATAGACGCAAGTGGCCTGAGTTCTTGGCTCATTTAGTGTTTGTATATAATGCCACGCCACATTGTGTGACTGGGGAGGCACCGTATACTCTCATGTTTGGGAGAGAACCAACTATTCCTTTAGATCAGCTTCTTGGGAAAACTGACAGTGATTGGGGCCAAGACTTTGTAAAAGAGCAGTCACAGTTAATTGATAGAGCTAACGAACTAGTCAGTGATAGAGTAGCTAAGGTTTGTAACCGTAACAAGGCTGCTTACGATGTGAAAGCTACTGCAAAACCTATTGGAACTGGTACACAAGTGTTGTTGAAGAAATGTGCATTTCGGGGGCGACACAAATTGGCAAATGCATATGAGAGCACACCCTATGTAGTTGTTGGAGTTAATGACCATGGTGATGTGTATCACATCCGACCATTACTGGGAGGGGAACAAAAGAGTGTTCACAGAAGGTTGTTACGGGTTTGTCCGCCAGAATTTGGGGAGTCAAGCAGTAGTAGTGAAACTGAGTCAGATGACTCTGATTGGGGTTTTATTGAAACCAGTGGTAATGCTGCAGAGCAGACTCTGAGTTCGGGTGCGAAGCTGGTTGACCAACAGAAAGTAGGGGAGCCAGCCACGGGGTCTAGTAGGGATGTAAAGCCTCTTTGGAGATCCAAGCGGAGTACCCGTGGGAAGCATAAGAACCCATTTCATTTGCCAAGGTCAGCGGTGCGCTGAGTATTTAATACCAAGGGTTGGTTGGTAGTTCCCTGTGTATGGCTGAATGTTGGTTTAAAGGCCGACTGTTGGGAAGGACTGGGGTATCCAGCTTCCTTGCGGGCGCCCCAACTGGATAGCAGCGCAGTGTCTACAGCCACCGTAGTCAGGTTTGTGGTTAATCATTGGGTGTAATCAAGCGGGCAATGTGTGTTGGTGAGTCCCACTACCAATGGAAGTAGTTCACATGTTTGTATTGTTTGGACATAGTTTTGTTAAACGCCTTCGCCACCAGCGTGGATCTGATCTGGGAACCAATGATCTGTGTTCTAGGGAGAATAGTCCGGAGGCGGTACATGTCTCTATGTGTAAATTAGTTAAAGAGTTTTCAAGTTGGGGTATTACGCCAGATGTTGTTGTATTCTTACCCGTTTTACCACGAACAAGTGGCATGAGAAGTTACCAAGTTTCATTAGAAGAGTTCAATGAAAGAGTACAATGTTTCAATGAGTTGCTAGAGTGTTCAGCATTCACAGAGGATAGATGGTGGCTGTGGCGACACAGGTCCCTGAGAAATCCTAGCTTTATCCTTGACGGGGTACACTTAAACCAGTTGGGTATGATGCATTACGAGAAGACACTCAGCCGGCTTGTTAAGTTTTTTGAATTTTGAGTTTTGTAAATTGACCAAAAAAACCCCTCTGGGTCTACTTTCTAACTTGATGTATGTCAGTATTCTGCTTTGCTAAGAGTAGCAGGAGTTATCATTGTACAAATGGACACATTGTGTTACATGGTCTGTTTTGCTGTTTATTTAACTGAAATTGTTAAAAAAATCATAGTTTGTATTGATTAGTAATCCTTGCGATCTTCAGGCGCAGATCGTTAAAGTAGGGGAGGATGTAGCGGAAGGGTTTCAGCAACAAATAAGTTTCAGTATTAAGCACGTACACATTTGACTATTGAACTCGTTGGTATAATGGTATTTATATCACGAGAGGGCGCTCCGTTGTTCTAAATTGAGTACCTGGTATCCGTATGTATGTACTAAAAATAGACCTTGTATCTGGGAAGACGGTGTGTGACCTCGGGTCAGGGAGAACAATAGAATTGGGGTCTTCCGTTGGAACGTACGTAAAAAGTTGTCGTTTTGGGGAGTTGGGTTGTTGTTACGTGTTGCTAACACTGAAAACGACATGGCGCCCTGAGTGTCACGAGGGAAGACTCACCACTATATGTTTGCCAGGGGATAATTCTTGAATCAGGGGGGATACTCATCACTTTCACATCATTTATTACCTGTACCTGCTGTGACTGACTGGAAGTCTACTCAAATTTTGGGAGAGCTGGAATAAATGCCAGAATCATCAAAATCAGACAGCCGTGTCTCAGGGCATCTGTTCGTCTGTCAAGAGACAATTGATACCCCGGCTCTACGCGGAGCCCCCTCAACATACTACACTAACCTTAGCCCTACCCTAACCCCAGACCTAACCCAAACTCCATTTTGACCCTTAGCCATAACCCTACCCCAACCTTAGCCATAACAATAACACCGTAACCCTAACCGTAACCTAACTCTACCCCAAACCCAAACTCAAATGTGAAAAATACTATCACAACTAACCCTAATTCTAACCAACCCGAACCCCTAATAATAACTCTAACCCCTAAACCCTAACCCCGTAACCCTAACCCTCGCCTTAAAATTAACTAACGGCCAATGAGGCACGGATTAACTAAATGACAAAATTAAGTTTCAGTCAGATCAAAATTAAATCTAACATCAGTTACTTTTGTGGGGGAAAACTGAATGGGCAATGCCCGTTTTCCGGCGACAATGGCGTAAAACCAAAAACTTACTGATTTGACACTCATTGCATTCTCGCTGTCTTTTCTTTTGTTGAAACTCCAGCAACTAAGGAATGTTCGTTTCTTTTGAGTTGATGTCATCATTTTCCTGCTTGTGTTTTTCGAGCAGACCTGTCTGGCCAGTGATGGATCAACTATTTACAAGAAAGAACGGCAGATGCAACGCATTTTGTCGCAGCTTTGGGGTAACCCAAGAAGATATGAGACGTATCGTTTGTAAGAATTTCTCTTTAATTAAAAAATATCAAATTATTCTGCAGTTGAAAGCGAACGAAATTTGTTGTAATAGCCAATGGAAATGTATTTCCATAAATAAAATATAAGGCGGCGAGAGCCGCCCGACCGTGCCACCCCTGGATCTTTTACTCTTGAATCATCAGTAACAGACATTATACACCACACAGCTTTTCTACTGAGATCACTGAGAAGAAATCGACCCAATGTGGTTGGGATCACTAGGCCTATCGAAAATTTAGGAAATTAATATTATAAATGAAAAGACATCAGCATCCAATCCTTTAGCTCACTGTATTCGATCCTAGAAAGTTGCCTTGTGGGTTCTGCGCCCAGGGGACATGAAAAAAATGTGGTGAGGGGGGAAAAAAAAACAAAAGTTATGCGGTGTTGACCAAGCATTCAGGCGCACGGACTCCTGAAATTCGCTACGAATCGCAGTTACCGGCTTCCATATAGGACTCTTCTGGGATCTCGGGGTTCCCGGCCCAACGCACTTCCTCCCTGCCCATCCATTTAACCCCAAAAAGGGTTCGAGCAACCATGCAAGGGAGGAAACGAGACAGGCCCCTAAGCCCTGGCCGCCGAGTCGGCCATACGTCTCGAACCTGTACTAAGGCGCTCACCTGGACTTCGCGGACAGTGCCAGCCGCAGAGCTTATCCAGTAGGCTAAGGTACTGCTGGTATTTGACGGGGTGAATTAGAGTCTCTTATAGCCACTGACTGACAGCAAGCGTTGGGAAAATAAAAAACCATCACTGGGATTCGAACCCACCGCCTCACGATCTGACGACCGCGAGCTTAACCACTCGGCCGTCTCTCAGACATTGCTTTCGCTGTTCATATTAAGGAGATAACAAAGTCATTAACCTTACTGGGAGGCTAGGAGCTTCACAACTGCGGTTTAGGGGTGACCTTCCGTGGGAAAAAAAGTCTTCAAAAGTCATCGGTTAATGAATGGCAATTTGAAAAGAAAATGAACAATCATTAAATGGGCTTTAATTTGACGTGCGTCACAAACGCCTGGGAAACTCGTATTTTCCCGCTTTTTTTGAAGTTCAGATATTTACCACAGTTGGCTAGTTTTCAGCACCATTGCTACTCCCCTGACTCTTGCAGAAGAATGTAAAGTTTGTTTGGTCTGACTCATGCCAAAATGCAGTTGAGAAATTGAAGACAATGTTAACAAAGGAAGCATTTCTGGCTGGGCCCAAGTTTGACAAGGCCTTCAAAATAGCCATTGACGTTGGTGTCGGTGCAGTTTTGCTCCAAGATGACGAGTCAGGCGTCGAACGACCGATCAGTTACTTCTCGAAGAAGTTGAATAAACACCCAGCAAAATGTTCCACAATTGAAAAGAAGGCATAATCCTTGCCTTGGAACAGTTTGAAGTTTACATTACGAGTGCTGGACAAACGATCATTTATACTGATCACAACCCACTTCATTGTGTTTTTGGAGAAGTTTATGACCAAGCTTAGAACCCGGCAAATATTCTATCGGTGGAGATTGATTTGCAACCTTATCCAATCAAGATAGTCCACATTCGAGACGGTGAGCTTAACCATTCGGCCATCTGAGATACTGATTTTCACTGCTCATATTAACCTTAACAGAAAGAATGTTGCTGTGTAAACACTCAGTGATTATAACGTTACAATAGAGCATCACGTTTCAAAAATACATATTCACACAAACAATGGTCATCAACATTTTACAAGCTCTCCCTGACAGCTTCTCTTTACTTTTTTGTTTTAAATGATCGCGAATCAATAAGTCCCTGGACCGTGTCCATCAGGTTCGCATGTTAACTTCCTGTTCCATGGTTCCATGTATGGTTGCACTACACCAACTACGCGCCCTTAGAAAACAGTGCAAAATCGGACCAAAACAGGGCCGCCTGTTGACTCTCGCGAAGAGGTTTGCCTCCGTTTTTTCTCTGGACATTCAAGATTATGTCCAGAAGATCACTTTTCGTTTCAGTTGCATGGGGGTTAGCCACGAAAAAAAAAATTATCGCCTTTGAACGAAGATACCCCCAAAATTGCAGTAAAACTAAGTGTTCATTTCTAAATGTAGCTGCCCGCCTCTGTCCAAAATAGGCCCGGAATATTGGGCATTTTGTGAAGGAAATACCCCGAACTGGAAACTGTCAGTCCCATATTCGGGATTTATCGAAATATTTCTATGATCCCTCCTGATTAAGGTCTGTCTTATTGTAAAAATCCCGAAAATCACAAAATCACAAAATATTTATGAGCTCGCGCGCAGAAATGCAACGATTTGATGGAATTCACCCTTTAATATCACCCCGAGGGCCAGTTTCGCAGTAAAAATGGATCGAAATGAAGAAAATCTATCCGAAATATAGAAACCATTCCAACAGTTGAATACGCTTTCTTGTTTTTCTGAAGAAGGATAATACAGTTTGTCTGTTGCCACTGAATGCGGCGGTGTTTTGTGCGCAATGAGAATCTTATTGAGTAAACAAACGGAGAAATCAAACATCTTCTGCAAAACTGCGGGACACAGAGAAGAAAAATTACCAGAAAGAAGACGAGCAGATGGAATTGCTGATTGGATTTTTCTGTTTCCCTGGCGTCCGGGGGGAGTTTTTTTTTTGAAAAAAAATGGGGGACTTCCAGGCCCTCTTCCAGTTATTATAGGACAGAATAGTCAATAAGCCCCTCCGAGAGGCACGGTGTACATCTTCTGGCCTTTGGCTTTAATTGTTACTGTTTTGACAACTTCCAAAGACAATACTGCTCATTTTCTCCAACCGTAAAGAAAAAAAAGACAAAAAAAAACACACAAACAAACAAACAAACAAACAAACAAACACCCCCCCAACCCCCCAAAAAACCAGGACGCTCCCTTTTGGTCTGTTGCCTTAGGCGCCGCCATCTTGTCTTTACAGGTTGCACTAATACGCGCCCTTAGGGGTGAATTCCGCAATGGTTGTATTTCTGCGCGCGAGCTCATTGATATTTTGTGATCCCACAGGGTTTTTACAATGACACATGCTATATTGGGACTGATAGTTTCCAGTTCGGGGTATTTCTTTCACAAAAAGCCCCAAATTGCGGGCTAATTGGATAGTAGCGGGTGGCTACATTTAGAAATGATGAGCGCTTAGTTTTACTGCTGTTTTGGGGTATCTTTTTCGAAAGGCGAATAAAAAAGATTTTCGTGTCTAACTCACATGAAATTGAAACGAAAGGTGATCTTCTGGCAATAATCTTGCAATTCCAAACGGAGGCCAACCTCTTCACAAAAGTCAACAGGCGGCGCTATTTCGGTCCGATTTTGCACTGTTTTCTGAGGGCGCGTATTTGGTGAAGTGCAACCTTAGGGTTGCTCTCATTGATCTCTATATAATGCAGATCAATGGTTAGCAAGATGTTTCCTAAGATTGAGATGTTCCCTAATCATTCCTTAAGCGAGTCATTCTGCTTTTACAGTGATACAGCTTATCTTATCCATCCAGATATGGGGCCATTCATGGGAGCTCATCTGACAGAGGATCAGCAAATGTTCAATAAGAAAATGAGCAATGTTCGTTGATGTGTCGAGAGGGCCTTTGGGAAGGTTGTGTCTTTGTTTCCCTTTGTGGACTTCAAGAAAAACCAGACACTTTTCTCACAATCCGTGGGCAAAACGTACAAAGTTGCCGTTTTGATGACCAACTGCCACATGTCTCTCAGAATTCCAAAATTTCAGATTTCTTTGGTGTCAAGCCACCCACCACTGGAAGAGTATTTGGCATAGTGTTGAACTTATAGATTTCCACAAGCATTTGAGTCAAAGCTTTTAACTCAGTGTTCAAATTCAGAGTGTTATATTGGTGTCCTCTGCAAGGTCCTGGTGTTTATCATCTTATATACACGGAGTAAGCAATAACTATATAGTAAATAATAATAAGATTCAACTTAATCAGTCATCAAACCATTTGGGAAATGTCAGCCAAGTGAAATATATGAATATACTTAAATATGTGAATAAATTTGATATTCTTGTCAAGTCTACGTGTCTTGGATTTACTTCATAAGTTGTCGTCTCAAGAATTCCAAAATCACCTTTCTTTCCTCGCCTTCCGCTTCCACCTTCTTCTCCCTTTCCTTTTTCTCAAGCTCAAACTTTTCTTTCTCAAAATGCCAGCTGTTCACTCTTCAACTGGATTTCCTGGTCCTTCAATGACATTTCTGTCTCGGACTTTGAATGGTAATTATCTCTCATAAGTCTTTCGTCATGTTTCCGAGGCTGCCTTCCTGGTTTCCACTCCAATTTGCCTTTGTTGCTCTTTTTTCTTGTTTTCATTTCCTAGTCTCGTCACCTGCTCCATATGAAGGTCTTTAATTTCCTGAAGGAGCTGGTGGTTCTCTACCTCCTCTTCGGTGCCAGATCTGCAAAAACAGAAAAAGAATACAACTCCACCGTCCTCGAATTCAGTAATTATTTCTAAACATCTATTAAAAGTCATGTCCATTTAATTTTGTTACCCAGTCTTGCATAATAAATATTGAATGTATGGCACCTCTTCAGCGCATCCGTGTCTTCTTTCTCATAACAGGCCAGTAGAAGCGATGTTCTTTCCCTGCAACGTCGGCTCGTAAGGCCCCTCAAGTCCTGTTGCAAATGCAATTGCATCCCACTTCTTTCCAGGCTCATGAGAAGCACATGGATCATTTGCTATGACCTCTCTCAGTAATATGATGTCATCATGGGTAGGCCTTTTGTTTTCTTTGGATAACTGAGGCATCATGTTCGTTTATTAGCAAACGAAACGCAAGAGTAACCAAATCCCCCTAAATCTGATGAAACAATTTGAAATCGGTCTGATCCTTAGAAATTACACACATTTCAAAATAAAGTTGTCTCGTTTACACCACTATCACATCATAAATACAGGAAGGATAAAACTAAATTTGAAAATCGATATCTTCCTCTATACTATGTAATATATAGTTACCTACAATAAAACATCATCACTTGTTCTGTGCAGAATGTACTTACAAATACGTTTTCCATACTTTTCTTCGCGTTTCTGCAAACAGCACAACTTGTCTTTGACCTTGCAAACGGCAGACTAGCTACTAGATTTTAGCTACTTGTACGCGCTTGTCCACGACACCGTGACCACGCGGGCTTTAGACGTTGGTGTTCTGGGAAAACGCGTAACTTAACGTCTCTAGTTATTTCGTCCTGTGGGCCTTATACATCGCGCGCGCCGTATTTATTTGAGGACATGTGCCACGCTCTCTTTGGCAAAGGTGAAGAACTGCAATTTTGTCTGATAATAATTATTGTTGTCTAAGATAATTTACAACAAATATGTTATGCATTGTGAGCTCGGTGTAACTTTTTCAGCTAGTTGACAATGTTGGTTAACAAAGTTGAGATTCTAGAGTCCTTCGATTCTCTTGAACCCTTCGAGCAGACTCAGCCCCTAAATTACACCCTTCCGTCATGAGGTGATTGTATCTAGGTCAGTTCCCAGTCATGCCTAAACGTAAACAGCTGTCTTATGGTAGCTAATACAGCCCTGAGGTCCCCTTTAACTACATTTCACTATGCTGCTGCGGAAGTATACGTAATACCAGGTCACAACCCAAACAGCCGACCAGTCAGCATGTCTGTCAACAAGGAGATCCAGTTCCTGGTAGAGACCATATGGGCTCCTTGGGGTGACTGATCTTTCAAGAATTTTAACTTGGCAGCGGTTGGGGTCTAGCAAATGGGAGTTTACAGGCTTGTGGTGCATGCCTGGGGTGAGGGTTACAAAAATCTTTGCCAAGTTGGCCTATTGAAAAAACAGTTATGACTGGTGATATCTGTCGATCTCAATCCCCGCGCCGTTGACACCAGGTTTAAGACCCTCCTCGCATACGCGGAAGTGGGCACGTATAAACTCGGACATCCTGGCAAAAATTGTTGGGATGCGTCAAAAGCCATACCCTCCCTACGTTGCAAAGACCATAACCCATGAGACACAACGAGGGGAGACGGGGAGGGGTGTTGTCAAAGTTTTGAGAATTGGCTTCATTTTAAGCCGTTGTACACTTTTCAACCACACCGAGGGCCATTTCATAATCTTCTAATCGATATACATGTACTATTATTGCGGTATTATTACTTTCTGGCAGTTTATTAGGGTCGAAAAGAAACGCATTTAAAACCACGTTTAAACTATAAACAAGTAGCTTTTGAAAATACAGTTACTACTAACCCTAACCTAAACACAAACTCCATTCTGGAAATACTAACCCTAACCTTCGCCCTAACCCTAATCAAAACTAACCCCCTGACACTAACCATAACCCAAACCCACACTTCATGTTGAAAATACATTAACACTAACTCTAACCCTCACCCTAACTAACCCTATACTTCGTAACCCAAACTCTAGCCCCAACCCTAACACTATGCATAACTCTAACCCTAACCCAAACCCAAACTCCATTTTGAAAATACAGTAATAACTAACCCTAACCTAACCCTGGCCATATAACCCTAATCCTAAACATAACCCTAACCCCTACTCCATTTTGAAAATACAGTAGCTACCCCTAACCCTAGCCCCAACCGACCCTCACCCTAACCCCCACCCCTAACTCTAACCCTAACCCTAACCGACCCTAACCCGTAACCAAAACCCTTATCTCCTAACCCTAATCCAAACTCCATTTTGAAAATACAGTATTAACTACCAATAACCCTAACCCTAGCCCCAAATCTAACCCAATATTCCTAGCCATAGCAATAACACCCTAACCCGAGCCCCCACCCTAACCCTACCCCAAACTTCGTTTTGAAAATACAGAAAAATTAACCGTAGCCCAACCGTAACCCTAGTCCTTAGGCAACCCTACCAGTACCCCAAACCATAAACTCCATTTTGAAAATACAGAAATAACTACCAATAACCCTAACCCTAGCCCCAAACTTAACCCCGTAACCCTAACCATAACAATAACACCCTAACCCTAGCCCCCACCCTAACCTTACCCAAAACTTCGTTTTGAAAATACAGAAAAACTAACTCTAACCCTAGCCCAACCGTAACCCTTGCCCTTACCCTAACAGTGCCCCAAACCATAAACTCCATTTTGAATATACAGTAATAACTACCAATAACCCTATCCCTAGCCCAAAACCTAACCCCGTAACCCTAACCATAACAATAACACCCTAACCCTTGCCCCCCAACCCTAACCCAACCCCAAACTTCGTTTTGAAAATACAGAAAAGCTAACCCTAACCCTAGCCCAACTGTAACCCTAGCCCTTACCCTTAAACAGTGCCCCAAACCATAAACTCCATTTTGAAAATACAGTAATAACTACCAATAACCCTATCCCTAGCCCAAAACCTAACCCCGTAATCCTAACCATAACAATTACACCCTAACCCTAGCCCCCACCCTAATCCAACCCCAGACTTTGTTTTGAAAATACAGAAAAACTAACCCTAACCCTAGCCCAACCGTAACCCTAGCCCTTACCCTAACAGTGCCCCAAACCATAAACTCCATTTTGAAAATACAGAAATAACTACCAATAACCCTATCCCTAGCCCCAAACCTAACCCCGTAACCCTAGCCCTTACCCTAACAGTGCCCCAAACCATAAACTCCATTTTGAAAATACAGTAAAAACTACCAATAACCCTATCCCTAACCCCAAGCCTAACCCCGTAACCCTAGCCCTTACCCTAACAGTGCCCCAATCCATAAACTCCATTTTGAAAATACAGAAATAACTACCAATAACCCTATCCCTAGGCCCAAACCTAACCCCGTAACCCTAGCCCTTACCCTAACAGTACCCCAAACCATAAACACCATTTTGAAAATACAGTAATAACTACCATTAACCTTATCCCTAGCTCCAAACCTAACCCCGTTACCCTAACCATAACAATAACACCCTGACCCTAGCCCCCACCCTAATCCTACCCCAAACTTCGTTTTGAAAATATAGAAAAGCTAACCCTAACCCTAGCTCAACCGTAACCCTAGCCCTTACCCTAACAGTGCCCCAAACCATAAACTCCATTTTGAAAATACAAAAATAACTACCAATAACCCTAACCCTAGCCCCAAACGTAACCCTAACCATAACAATAATACCTTAACCCTACACCAAACTTCGTTTTGAAAATACAAAAAAGCTAACCCTAACCCTAGCCCCACCGTAACCCTTGCCCTTACCCTAACAGTGCCCCAAACCATAACCTCCCATTTGAAAATACAGTAATAACTACAATAACCCTATCCCTAGCCCCAAACCTAACCCCGTAACCCTAGCCCTTACCCTAACAGTGCCCTAAACCAAAAACTCCATTTTGAAAATACAGTAATAACTACCCCTAACCCTAACCCTAGCCCCAAACCTAACCCCATAACCCTAGCCCTTACCCTAACAGTGCCCCAAACCATAAACTCCATTTTGAAAATACAGAAATAACTACCAATAACCCTATCCCTAGCCCTAAACCTAACCCCGTAACCCTAGCCCTTACCCTAACAGTGCCCCAAACCATAAACTTCATTTTGAAAATACAGAAATAACTACCAATAACCCTAACCCTAGCCCCAAACCTAACCCCGTAATCCTAACCATAACAATAACACCCTAACCCTAGCCCCCACCCTAACCCTACCCCAAGCTTCGTTTTGAAAATACAGAAAAACTCACCCTAACCCTAGCCCAACCGTAACCCTTGCCCTTACCCTAACAGTGCCCCAAACCATAAACTCCATTTTGAAAATACAGTAATAACTACCAATAACCCTATCCCTAGCCCCAAACGTAACCCCGTAACCCTAACCATAACACTAACACCCTGACCCTAGCCCCCACCCTAATCCTACCCCAAACTTCGTTTTGAAAATACAGAAAAGCTAACCCTAACCCTAGCCAGACCGTAACCCTAGCCCTTACCCTAACAGTGCCCCAAACCATAAACTCCATTTGGAAAATACAGAAATAACTACCAATAACCCTAACCCTAGCCCCAAACCTAACCCTAACTATAACAATAATACCCTAACCCTACCCCAAACTTCGTTTTGAAAATACAGAAAAGCTAACCCTAACCCTAGCCCCACCGTAACCCTTGCCCTTACCCTAACAGTGCCCCAAACCATAAACTCCCATTTGAAAATACAGTAATAACTACCAATAACCCTATCCCTAGCCCCAAACCTAACCCTGTAACCCTAACCATAACAATAACACCCTAACCCTACCCCAAACTTCGTTTTGAAAATACAGAAAAGCTAACCCTAACCCTAGCCAGACCGTAACCCTAACCCTTACCCTAACAGTGCCCCAAACGATAAACTCCATTTGGAAAATACAGAAATAACTACCAATAACCCTAACCCTAGCCCCAAACCTAACCCTAACCATAACAATAATACCCTAACCCTACCCCAAACTTCGTTTTGAAAATACAGAAAAGCTAACCCTAACCCTAGCCCCACCGTAACCCTTGCCCTTACCCTAACAGTGCCCCAAACCATAAACTCCCATTTGAAAATACAGTAATAACTACCAATAACCCTATCCCTAGCCCCAAACCTAACCCCGTAACCCTAACCATGACAATAACACCCTAACCCTACCCCAAACTTCGTTTTGAAAATACAGAAAAGCTAACCCTAACCCTAGCTCAACCGTAACCCTTGCCCTTACCCTAACAGTGCCCCAAACCATAAACTCTATTTTGAAAATACAGAAATAACTACCAATAACCCTAACCCTAGCCCCAAACCAAACCCCGTAACCCTAACCATGACAATAACACCCTAACCCTACCCCAAACTTCGTTTTGAAAATACAGAAAAGCTAACCCTAACCTTAGCCCAACCGTAACCCTTGCACTTACCCTAACAGTGCCCCAAACCATAAACTCCCATTTGAAAATACAGTAATAACTACCAATAACCCTATCCCTAGCCCCAAACCTAACCCCGTAACCCTAACCATAACAATAACACCCTAACCCTACCGCAAACTTCGTTTTGAAAATACAGAAAAGCTAACCCTAACCCTAGCTCAACCGTAACCCTTGCCCTTACCCTAACAGTGCCCCAAACCATAAACTCCATTTTGAAAATACAGAAATAAATACCAATAACCCTAACCCTAGCCCCAAACCAAACCCCGTAACCCTAACCATGACAATAACACCCTAACCCTACCACAAACTTCGTTTTGAAAATACAGAAAAGCTAACCCTAACCTTAGCCCAACCGTAACCCTTGCCCTTACCCTAACAGTGCCCCAAACCATAAACTCCCATTTGAAAATACAGTAATAACTACCAATAACCCTATCCCTAGCCCCAAACCTAACCCCGTAACCCTAACCATAACAATAACACCCTAACCCTACCCCAAACTTCGTTTTGAAAATACAGAAAAGCTAACCCTAACCCTAGCTCAACCGTAACCCTAGCCCTTACCCTAACAGTGCCCCAAACCATAAACTCCATTTTGAAAATACAGAAATAACTACCAATAACCCTAACCCTAGCCCCAAACCTAACCCCGGAACCTTAACCATGACAATAACACCCTAACCCTACCCCAAACTTCGTTTTGAAAATACAGAAAAGCTAACCCTAACCTTAGCCCAACCGTAACCCTTGCCCTTACCATAACCATAAACTCCATTTTGAAAATACAGAAATAACTACCAATAACCCTATCCCTAGCCCAAAACCTAACTCCGTAACCTTAACCATAGCAATAACACCCTAACCCTAGCCCCCACCCTAACCCTACCCCAAACTTCCTTTTGAAAATACAGAAAAACTAACCCTAGCCCTAGCTCAAGCGTAACCCTACCCCTAACCCGTAACCCTAACTCTAGCCTAACCCCTAACCCTAACTCCATTTTGAACCCTAGCCCTAACCCTAGCCATAACCCTAACCTTAACCCTAACCCTACCCCAACCCTAACTCCATTTTGAAAATATAGAACTAACTAACCGTAACCAACCCTAACCCCGTAGCCCCTACCCTAGCTCTAAACCCAACACCTTAACCTCAGCCCTAACCCTACCCCCGGACCCAAACTCCACTTGAAAATAGTTATAACTAACCCTAACCCCGTAACCCTAACCAACCCTAACCCCTTAACCCTAGCCCTAAACCTCCTTGGTTTTGAATGGATACCTATCAATTCTTGGGCTTTCGTTCACGATTGTGTATGAACTCACCCTATATACTGGTTATGAGTAGAAATCCGAAGGAATATGATCTTGGGTTTGGTAAGTGAAATGATGTTTTTGAGGGGTTTTACGACCACTCCAATGACGGTATTGTTGGGTTGCATAATGCTATTTTCACCGTGACGACCAGCAACTAAAGGCAAATGTATTTGATTTATGAACTTTTTGAGATATGGCATAGTACATTTTAGCAGTATTCTAGTCGAGTTCCAAAAGTGAAATACTTAACTAATTTTTGCCGTGCCATTTTTCTGAATCAATTACCGATATTAAACTGATTGCCAATGGGGCACACATTCATCAAAATGACATTCAGTTTCGGTCAGATCAGAATTAAATGGAACGTGGGTTACCGTTGGGAAAAACTATATGTAAATGATTATGTGCCATGATAAAGACCCGTATGTAGCGTTTGCTTCGAGAATTGGGTAAAACCAAAGGCTTTACTGATTTGACATGCATGGGATTTTCGATGTCATTTTCTATTGAAATTCTAGGTCCTGGGGAACGTTCGTTTGCTTTCTGTAATTTGTTTCATCTTTTTCGTGCTTGTATTTTGAGGCAGACCGGTCCGGCCAGTGATGGATCAACCATTCACAAAAAGAGCGGCAGTTGCAATGCATTTAGGACAGGGGTGACTCAAGAAGATTAATCCAACATAGAAGTGGGATATTATAGTTTTGTGAGAATTTTTGAAAATAGCAGCATATTGCAGTTGGAGGCAAACGAAATTTGTAATTAAGACAGGTAAAAATGTATTCTCATCAATAAATAAGGAGGCGAATGCCGCTCGACTGTGCCACCCCTGAATCTGTTACTGTTTAACCATCAATTAGGGAACATTCAAGAGATGCACCACTGCTTTCTTTTTGAGATCACTTTAAAAGAAATGAACCCGAACACAGTTTCAAATGGGATCGGTCTTATTGTTGTCGAAACTTTAGGAAATTAAGAATATAAATAAGCATATATCGTCATCAGTCCCTTAACTCATTGTATTTAACCTAGAAAAATGTCTTGTGGGTTTTGTACCAAAGGAAATGGAAAAAAAAAAGATGTGGTGAGGGAAAATGCAAAAGTTATGCGGTGTTGACCAAGCATTCAGGCGCACGGACTCCTGAGATTCGCTACAAATCGCAGTTACCGGCTTCCATATAGGACTCTTCTGGGATCTCGGGGTTCCCGGCCCAACGCACTTCCTCCCTGCCCATCCATTTAACCCAAAAAGGGTCGAGCGACCATGCAAGGGAGGAAACGAGACAAGCCCCTAAGCCCTGGCCGCCGAGTCGGCCATACGTCTCGAACCTGTTCTAAGGTGCTCACCTGGACTTCGCGGACAGTCCCAGCAGAAGAGCTTATCCAGTAGGCTAAGGTACTGTTGGTATTTGACGGGGTGAATTAGAGTCTCTTATAGCTACTGACTGACAGCAAGCGTTGGGAAAATAAAAACCTACGCTTGGATTCGAACCCACGGTCTGACGATCTGATAACCGCGAGCTTAACCACTCGGCCATCTCAAAGATATTGATTGTCACTGTTCATATTAAGGAGATAACAAAGTCATTAACATCACTACACAAAATGTTGCTGTTATACTGTGTGATTACAACGTTATAATAGTGCATTACATAGCAAAACTACACATTAACACAAACAATCGTCGTCAACATTAAATGCTCTCCCTGACGACTTCTGTTTACTTTTAACGCGAATCAATATGGGCAAGTCCCTGGACCACGTCTATCCGGTTCGTAACTTTGTCATACACGCGGACGCGCCGCGATTTGTGGATGATCGCTGAAGATGTGCGTAAACTTCCGGTTCCCTGTAAACGACGGCATGTAACTCTGCGTGGAGTGCATTGTGCATATGTACAGTGGGCCTGGTTTAAACCATAAACCTTGTTTATTTTTTCTCTTCCAGGTCTATGTTTAAACTGGAGTGACCTCACAGTTACGAACCAGATAGGCCTACACCTGTCTAGATGTCTCCACTCTTCCATAGTATTAAGTGAATGACACGACATTTTCCCCGCTTTTTTTGGGGGGGGGGTAAGTTTTCTCTTGTTTCTTTTACTACATGTACATGTAGCATAAAATGACAACCTATTCAGGAACCCAATAGTTCTGCTAAATAACATGCGCAATGTGGTAGATCTGATGTGTGGTGTATAGCTCTTCAGACACATTGTCCTTCTTTATAAAGATGTGGTTGAACAAGCAGTTTTTCTGTCGTACTATAATAATCTATTTTCAACATTGTACACCTTCTCTTGTCGTGTTTTCAGTTGTGTTAAATGTTGATGCATGGTTGATGTGAATAAATTAGCGTGCTTCTTCGTATAACTCCACTAAAGTAGGCCTAATGAAATGTGGATTCCGATCCCGCGACAGACTATTTGTTGCCGTGGATGTTGAGGCTCTGTCCGCGCAAAGCACATTAATGAACCTGCGGGGTGCATAATTAATTGGTGCTTTTAACACTCATTTTAGAAGAATGGGAAAGGGAACAGACTAAAAGATCGCTTTTTATTTGAAAAAAAAAAGCCTTCTGGCAGGAGCATGCCCCTTGGCCCCAGACCCGCCTTATGACACCAGCTGGTAAAGGAAGTCACGGTGTCCACGAAGAGAAAGCTCATGATTTAACCAACTAAACCATGCAGAGATTAATGGCACTATGCCTTGAATTTTTTTCAAGAGAAAACTTTTTGGGCAACTTCACAATCATAAAGCTTTAATGTATCCAAAATATTTGGCATCGCTTTTGATTACAAAAAATGCACTCCTTCCTAACAAAGTTTCAATGTCTTTCGTGAAAACAACAGAAGTCATTGATATGACGTGATTCTGAGAAGACATTGTTTAGTTCAGAGATTCTGTATGATATTGTCGACCCAATTACGTGAGACAGAGTCGCTCGCTGTTATGTACTTCCACACCAAAAGTGACGAAGATTGTCCGAGATTTTAGAGATCTATTTTGCACTAAAATATAGGCCCACCTTTACGAAATAGCAATGTCTGCCCAGAATGACATCACAGTTTTGCTCATAAATATAGCCATTTTCATTTGCATAAAAATAAGAATGTACCTTTAAAGGCAAAACAAAACTTGGAAAAAAAGTAAAGTAGGACGAAGGGCGGATCCAGAACTATGTTTCTTGGGGAGGTGCGTCTTTAGGGGGTCCAAATGGAATTTTTAATGTAACTTTTTATGACCTTTTCTGAGGGTTAAGGCTACGTGTACATTTTAGGGTCTTTTACACGCCTTTGGCAACCAAGTTTTAAACAATTTAGCTTATTTTTTAAAGACAACATTTCGTCAACCGCTGCAAATTTCTGGAATAAAACACCGGAAAAAGGCCCAGACATATTTAGTCGGGATTGTAAGCCCCAGCTCCTTATAGTTGTTATCCTTAGAACCGACGTCTATTTGGCGGGAAGACACCGTCATGCGCACACAGGTGCACAGCGGTAAAGCGGGAACATGTGAAGGCACCGGGCGATTTTTCATTGCAGAGTTTGTAATGAAAAAATAATTTCCAAATTAGACAATGTACGGAAATGGAACTAGCAGTTGCAGAATAAGATAAATGTGGCATGCTCATGAAACACTCCAACAAGGAGGAAGATTGGTAATTCTTTCATTTAATCTGAGATATTCAATGACTTAGGCAATATCAACAGTAATATACCCCTACCCATGATAAAAATTCATGTCAGATCTGTATCTTAAAAGCGTACTGTTATTCATGTATTGGCATTTTACAGTCTTAAACAAAGATGACATATAATTAATTGTATCTGCCCTTTAAAACTTAATGTGTGGCATAAAATGTGCAGGATAATCATCTTCTATTTAAAAAACTCAGGACACAGTGTATCCACATGTACAAAATTTCTGATTTGATCTTTCCAGGTTTGGTCATTGAAAATGTTTTATCAAACAATTTGTACGAATGATAACTTCACTAACTTCTGTTGCATATACATATTTGATTACACTTAAAAAGCTTATTTCCTTCCAAACATTATAATTTTCTATACAGTTTTACTAATAAAACTATGTGAGCACTATGTATGGCATTGGATAAAAATGACTTGTAAAAATGTCTTGTAAATCTTTAACTAGGAAGTAGTAGCATGAATCAAAATATACAACAGTATATTTTGGTTTCTAAACTTCAAACTAACACTTAAAAACTTCAAAGGCACTTCGAAGTATCCTTCTCATCGTTGTGAAACGTTTACATATTTTGATTTGGACTGACATTAATCTGTACTCCAAAATTTAACTTGCCAGAATCCCACAAACATAGTCTGTCACTGTCCAAATAAAGCTATAAGATTTGGGCCAGTGTATTTGATAGAATCCACTATTTTTCACAAACATAAAGTTCAATATCGCCTGTTGACTGGAAATCGCAGCACTAATTATGACTTATTTTAAAATTGCACCACTGGGATCGGTTAAGCTAAACCAAAATGTTACTACCATTTCAAAGATACAATAAAAAAGTGGTTTGGAGTTCAAATATTCCAGTCTTGAATATTAATTCAATTACAAGATTTCAACTGTACCATTCAGCTACCCAATAAATGATATTTTTAATTTGTAAACATTAATTAAAGCATTATATATGGTTCAACTTATTTATATATGATCACTCATTAGTGAGCGTGCACCTTATAAGCAATCGAATCAAAATGACACAGCGATATATGCTAAGTACTTGTGCTCATATTGCATGCTACCTGCTACAAAGCATTCTGACTGCTTATAAACTTTCTTGACAAGTTTTACTGGACCGATAAACTCAGATGGAGTGAAGGACAAATTACAGCCAATAATATTGTTCATCATACTGCATTTGTCTTCCTTGTCTGTGTCGTTACAGTAAGTGGACGAGAGCATTTCCCAATCTGCGAAGAGCTCTGAACAGATATAACAAACCCTGGGCTGAGAACTGTAATAAGTCCTGCAGGTGGAATTTTGTTTGCCAAATTTAGGGTCACTCTCAACTTTTGCTCAAAGATGAATTGGCGGGATATTCATGAGTAAAAATCAAACAGGCAGCAGAAATGAACACACTTGCAACACCTTACTCGCTGTCAAGATGCTGGTCACACTTATGCTTTGACAAATATTCATTTACAGCTCACAAATATTCTAAAATTTCCATTTTCAAATTTCATTTTTGAATAGAGATGAACATTGCAAACAGGAGCAATTTAAGTTTACAGGTAAAAAATAACAGATATCCTGTGAAAATATCTTCTATAAATCTAGAAATTTCCCTCAACATAACTTGACGTAAAATACTTTCCCTATGGTGCTAAGAGTAAATATCTATTTTTTCCCCCATAGAAACAACATAGAATCTGTACGGCTTCCGGATTAACCCTGCAGGCATGGCACATTTGACATGCATTTAATGCAAATTATATTATTAAATAAATCTCCTGGCTTTTCTTGGCTGACGTGTTCATTCTCTTTTCACACATTCTGGCAAATCTAATCGTGGCAAGACTGATTGATTTTTCAAATAACTGCTTTAAATTTCAGATTCTTGTGTAGTCTGTGTATGTTGGAAAGCCCTGCTAAAGTACTCCAGACAAATGACGAGATTTTATTTTTAGAGAACTTTCTTGGTTCACATGGGAAATTCTACTTAACAAGGAGTTGTTTAACCCAAGAAACAATTGCTGTTAGTAGTACTGACCAGTAAAACTTCCATTTGCATATCAGTCTGGTGTGAAACAGCTCCAATCTGATATTTGCTCTGATGTCACAACACAAGTGATGCGAAGCTACACCCTCTGATGAGCCACTGCTTGTAAGCTAGCTAGGACAGAAAACAACTGACTCTCTGCCACCTAAGACTCTCTGCTGCACGTACCCAGCTCCAAATGGCCCTTCCTCCGTCTAGAAGGCGGCGCTGTGCAGCTCAGCTACCTTCCTGAGCATGGCCTGATGGCTGGCAAAGAGAGGAATCTTGGAGCTGACACGCTGCCATCGCACACCCTGTGCATCGTCACCGGCCTGCTCAACGAAAGGTAGAAATGACACAATATCTGCTGTTGAAACTCTACAGGTACATGTAGCTACAAACATAACCGCAGTAGAGAGGAGGCAATTAAAGTCAAGCATCGCCGCTTTTGTCAGGATGCAGTGCAAGTTTCCAGCAAGGAAACTTCCCTTTTCTCCAAAGACACTCTAGATTTCTCTAAACACTGGACTTTACATGCAACCAACAGAGACTTTAAAAGAAGTGAACAGAGCTCTGTACAAGAAACCACTCGTTTTAGTGGAGCCCTGCACAAAAGTCACTTTTCTGCAAGAGTTATTTTTTAAAATGCAGATCTAAGGTGGTTGTCGGCTCCAGATTTGAGTAGCATTTCTTACTACATTGCCACATTTTTAGGAATCTGAGACAAATGTTGTGGAGTGATGGCCCTAACACCTATCCGTGGCCCACAGCCACTTAAAGGCTCCATGCATGTTCAACTTCCATGGACAGGTTTACAAGCCTCTGGGTACAAACACAACATGGGTGCCAGTATAGACGCGACATGGCATTACATGCAGAATTTGCCAAACCACACTTAAAATGTACTTCATATTACAATACAGGAAATCCCGGCATATTTTCACATCACATGGTGTGAAGACAGAAATAAAACTGGTGAGAGGTTGAAATTCTGCTGGTCACCTCAATGACTAATGAAAAAGAGCTAACCTCAAGTTCAAGCAGACCTACTGATGTACCCTCCTCATCATGGAAGTTCATGGCTACGGTTTCCATCCAGGCATCATCTGTGTTCCTTGGATCATCCACATAACCCTTGTACACCTGCGATGAAGTGCCAACATTTGAAGTTTCATTTATCAGGGGTTTTTTAATTTCAGTGACAGCAGTGTTGATGATCAGTGGAAATGCAAAGCAAAATGTCAAAAAGTAGCTCAGTGATGACACTGAGAAATTCAGGGGGCCCAACAGAAGCCATGTCCCCCCCCAAAAAAATAAAATAAAGAGGTGCAACATGATTTTGTGGGGGGGTTGTTTTGTTTTGAATTAATCAGGAAAAATGGGAGGGGGACGAATTCATTTCTCAGGATTCAAAACCATTATAGAAGTCCTGACAATGTTTAGTCTAATTCCTCTGAAAGACCTTGAAAGATTTCAAACGAAAGTTCCCCAATTCCCCCCCCTTCGGTTACTCCCCCTCTCAAAATTTTTTTTGAGGATCTGCCCTATACTACGGAAAGTTCTCCCACATGATACTTTTTGAGTAGCAAGGCTGCAAATGGTCCACAGTAACATTTTTAACAGAGATTTCAAGTGTCCAAGAAAAGTGTACATGTACATCTTTTGCTAATTATGTTATCTTATATTCAAACCAGTCTATTGTATGAACTCCTTTACATGAGTATAACTCACGTTTTCCAAAACTACCATCTCCAAATAAAATGACAAAACCTTTAAAGTGAACTAAAAAGAGCATGGGATATGAATCCAAGACATCTGCTTTAATACAATGACTGTCTAGTTTTGGAGTTTCGTCAAATTCAGGGTACACTAATCAGATAATACAACTGATGAGGATAAAAGAGAAAATTCCTGCAGTCAACAACTAGTAAAATATCTGCAGTAATTATGAGAACTACAAAAAAATGGTCTTACCTCCACACCGTGCTTGAAGAGGTCTTCAATCTTCTTCTGGATGGCGACTTTCTCCTCAGGAGACTTGTCCAGCGATCCCATGGCTTCCTCGCCAAATTCTCTCCTCAGTGTCTCATTGACGACGGCCCCCGGCTCAACCATGCCCTAAAAAACACAGAGTAATTGTATATTCCCCCAAATCTTTCACTTCCTCTTTATCTATTTGGCAATCAACACCTTGTCACCTGTACCCACCACACCCCATACGCAGTCAAGATCTGGTAAATCCAGCCTTCTCATCTCAACCCGGGTGAGAGTTCTTATCGTGATACTATTCACCGCATTTTACACTCCACCTCACGTAAGATCATGAGGTGTAGGTTCAAACTGTGTGAGTGCATTGATAACTTGAGTAACACCACTGACTGGTGCCGACGACATCTTTATGATGTCGCCGATGGCTGTAGGGCTTACATCATCAGGGGCACAATTCACAACCTAAATCACGAACTTCATGCCGCTCTCGAAGCAACTAAAATCAAGAAACACAAATCTCAGTACCCCAAGCTCAAATCAGAAAAATCTCATTGTACGCCCACGTCAACGAACAACGCTAACCAAAAGAGTTTGGTAGTTACCATCCCACCAGATCTTCCCCTAACTGATGGCAAACTTTCTGTCCTCAAGCATGGACTGAATTTCATCACGCTGAAGAACTGATGGGACGAGTTCACCACCCATCAGGATGTCGAGAAGTTCTTCTGCCGTATGCGTCTGCGAGCTTTCTTCCACGACAAGGACTCCAGGTCAGTTCGCTCTGATTCGGGTATGTCTACTCAGAATGAAGACTTGTCTAAGGTCATTGCTAAGCTTGCCCCCACAAAGTCCACCTGGTGTCCAGCCTCTGATCTTAACAAAACCCTTGATCGCGTCATTAAAAACTGCCTTGAGGAAATCAAATGTCTTCATTTCAAATAGAGCCTCTGGCGCATCAACATTTCATTGGCTGAACAAGAAGCACTGAGGTCTCTTAAGAACAATGATATTATCATCATTAAGCGAGCGGACAAGGGTGGCGCTACGGTGGTCTGGCGTAAGGACTTGTATGTCAACTGTCTGACCGCAACCTTACACTAGAGCATCAAGATATTGTTGCTACCACTGTCCGAGGTTTCATTGACTCTGGTGACCTCCCCCCAACGCAATCAAACTGGTCATTCCCAACTCACGCATGGCAGTCTTCTACTTGCTACCCAAAATTCACAAATCCGGAAATCCAGGCCGCCCAATCGTGTCTGCTTGTAGTTGTTCCACTGAATTGATATCCAACTTCCTTGACACCATTCTAAAACCCATTGTCAAAATGCTCCCCAGCTATGTCAAGGATTCTAACCACGCTCTACATCTGTTCGATGAACTTGAATTCCCAGTTCAACTTTCTTTTTACCATGGATGTGAAATCGCTTGACACATCCATTCCCCACGCAGGTGGTTTGGCTGCGCTCAAACACTATCTAGATCTCGGCCAGAATCGGGATCCTCCCACCAGCACTCTGCTCTGTCTGGCTGAATTGGTGCTCACGTTCAACGGTGACCACTACATTCAGACCAGTAGGGTGGCTATGGGCACGCGGGGGACCAAGTTATGCCTGTCTGTTTGTTGGCCACATCGAGGAGCAGATGCTGACCAAGTATCAGGGCATCCGGCCATTAATGTACCGGTGATACAAAAATTATGTGGATTTTTCTGCCTTCATTCAAAACTGGATCTGCCTTCCCTGACGAAGGTACCCAGTTACCGAAAGCTCAGCAAGTACATAACTCAGAACACTGATTATATATTATATTTTTGTCTACACCCCACACCCATCCATTCCCCATAACCCTCTGGGTCCACTAACATATTCCTGGCATTGCCCACTAAACACCTCGTCACCTGTACCCAGTAGATCTCATACCGACCTCGCCCAGTATCCCTGTGGGTCCCCCTACATAACCCCTGGTATTATTGTCATCTGCTGGCTGTCCTTCCTCTGTCTGGCAATATGCACCTTGACATCTGTACCCCACCACACCCCTCCCAGTATCCCTGTGGGTCCCCTACATACCCCTGGTATCGCCCACTGCTGGTTGTCCTTCCTCTGTATGGCAATAAACTCCAGCACCTTCAGTCCGCCATCCTCCATCTGGGAGCCATCCAGATTTTTCTTCCATCTGTTGAAGAACATGGCCAAGTCAGTGCTCAAAGTAACCACGAAATAGGTACTGAGTGGCAACATTTGGAAGCCTTTGTAATGCAGGATGAAATAGGATGGAACGAATTCCAAACGATACATCCTAAAATGCAATGCAAACTTACAACTCCTGCAAATTAACATATAGCACATTTTCTATCAGCAGTGCAATGCACTTACAAACCTCGGCAAAATTCGTCAGCAGCATTTGCATTGGTCACGCCAAACGAATAATGTGTGTCTAGGTTTTGGCATATTGGCTTTGTTTACGCATCATTTTACGATACAGACGCAGATATGTGAAGTCATAAAAAAGCAATTTTTATTTTCAGGTTACCAAACTAAAAGTTAACCTCACTTCCATTCAGTACAGTCGACTTTTGAATAAGACCAACGTATTTGAATGGAAACTGTTTGGACATACTTTGCGTAAATAATGTAAAGATACAGAGAAACGTGATACTCTGCACATGCCAGCTCAAGTAACATAACATCTGCCACTTCCCTGTCATTTCAGGGAATTTAAGTCCAGCAACTGGTAGAAAAGTTTTCACTTCAACCAACTATAAATTTCTGTACCTGGTAACAATAGGATCGGCAGCGTGATTGGGTCCAAATCGTCCAAGCAGCCCACGTCCCACCATTCCAGTACGACCTCGTGGGTTTCTGGATGAGACAAGCAAAGACTAAAAAAAGTAATTTCAATGTTCCACTAGGTTTCCTGGAGGTTGCTTCTATTTGAAAATATTTGAAAAATCTCACTCCAAAAAAAAAACAAACAAAAGTTTGAAAATAACGAACGAAGAATAAAACATAAAAACAGACACACTAGCATTTTTGCTTTTATGAAATTTTATTGAAGCGCAAAAAGGTGCGCCCTCATGTGATGAAAAAAGTCGTCTGACTCATCGGGAAACCACGCCCGAGTACGTATGTGGAGGGTGCTGCATTACGGTGCGGGATCAGAAATGGGACCACCACAATGCGTCACACATGTACAACACAAAAGAAAAATTTGCCACACAAAGTTACACAGTTTAAATGATTTACAGTACATGTAATGCGTTATTTATCAGCCGATTGACAACAAAAATTATCCGCATAAATCTCTTTCTATGAACAAAAACCTGTAGCACCAAAGTATAAAATAACCACAATGTCATTTCAAAAGTCATCGTAGGGAAATTTACGGTAACTGTGCATCAGCGTATAGGTACATGTTATGATACACACTGTAATAATGACCTAACTTCAAAAGAAATCGGGACCTTCTTTTAACTCGACTTTTGGATAACTCAAATTTTTTGTCCATTCCCCAGAGATTCGAGGTGATTTTACTGTAGGTTTTTTTCACAATACATGTATTACTGTTTCTGTAGAATGTACACTGCCACAAAGCACTTGAAATTTTTCATCAAGTCCCCAAATCTTACTTTACCACAGTACATCTATTCCTGATAATTGCTTGGAAATTCTCAAAGAGTAACTCACTGAGGAATACCATCCACAACGTTGTACGTGCCCATGAAGCTCTGCCGGTCGTAGTTGACAGACTTGTCCAGCGTGTTGAAGTTCAGCATGGGCCGCTCATGTTTCTCATACTTCAGCAAGTCCACATCAGCGAAGTGAGGCATGGCTAAGATGCTGGGATGGGTGTAGCGGACTGGCTTGTAGCTGCGGAAGCTCATCTGTGGTTACCAGATGGAGGTTACCAACTAAACAACTTACAAGCAGGACAGTCACTCAAATCAATCTAAGACATTGTTTTACCGTATCGGTAGTAATAGACTGCAGTAATACCATCAACAGACGAGTCTCAATACGGGCAATTCACAATAGTGCGCCACCAAGAGTTTGCAACGCGTTGGCCAATTATAACACGCGAAATTTGTCGACCCTTTCCAAACGCGCATTGGGTCGACAAATTTCGCGCATTGTGATTGGCCAACATGTTGCAAACTCTTGGTGGCGCACTATTGTGGGGAATGGAGAACAACATAAAAATGTGGAATCTAGATTGTTTGGTTCAACATGTTGCCTGACAGTATGCCCAAATTGAGAGCTTTACATATCAAAAACCCGTGACCCGTATGCCGTACTCAATGTAGACATAGTGAATGACTAGCTAACACCATTTGAAGTGTCATCTATTGTTCAATGGAGGTGTAGTTCTGGAACGTCTCTTATATGTGAGCATACACAATTTGATGGGACCCTGAGCACTAGTCAAGAGGCAAATTTAGACTTCGTGATATCATTTTGAGCAGAAATCTGCAGGAGGCTGTTGATTGGTTGAAAAGTATAAGCTGACCCTACTTTGTCAGGTAACTGGAAGCTGACCTCAAGTTTAAAGCTCGGGAAATGATCCTTTCTATAATTTTGGATGGCATGTACACACTGAAATACAAAGAAAGTTCTGGCCAACCACACACACATTGGTGTCACTTAACCAGTCGGCATGGTAGGCCCTATACACTGGGAGAAGCTTTATTCATGGGTGCCATGTTTTCCTTTACATCACTCAGCTTACTGCATCCAAAGCCCATAAAGTGTCTACTGATTGTTTACAATCGGGGGGTCAAATAGGCATCACCTTCCATAACTAACCAGTGCCGATGTGCACAGCACTAATGGACACTCCGCTGAAAGCCGCAACTACAGTAGGTGGACTAGCAACTACTCACTTGATACAGTTTGCATCAGATACTGCCTGGAGTAGGATATGGGGCATGTCGGGGGATAAGGTAGGGGTTTAGTTGGGGCACCCACTTCCATGGGGCTTTCTCAGGTTGAGTGGCATGCATAATGGCAGTTGACAGGAGTTTGACATAGGGGTGATGGAAGGGGTAGGTATGAGCACACTATGGGTGTGGCATGGGTGTGGTTGCAGTACTCACCTCCCATGGCACCTTCTCATCAGGTACAGGGAACCGTTTGATAGCAGTGCTGGGGTAGGGGCTGGAGCGAGACTTCTGGTGCAATGCCATGCCAAGTTCCTCCAGCGTCGTGGGGACTTTGTGATCCTCACCAGACTCTGCAAAGGCATCACTCTCTGAAAAACCCACAAAACCAAGGCCAATTGAATAGCAATATTCTTGGAGAATAGAGTACCGAAGTGAATATGTCACGCACCACAATTAGTGTGTAAAAGGCATTAGCGCGAGAACCAGCGCATGAACCAACACGCGCGCGTACTCCATTCGTTTGCACTGTACTTTCTGGTTCACAGTGACGTAACACTTCGGTACTCTATGGCACTGATCGTGTGGATGCTTGATGTTGGCCACTAGGCCATATCTGAATCACAGCAGTGGTACATGTCCCAATGGAAAGTGCAGGGCTGCTGCCAAGCCAAGGGCAGGAGAAGATGTTGTGTAAGCCTTGGGCACAAGTGTTCCACACGATGCTCCTAATTGTGGAGCATAGACCCTGCGACACTTTTGACTGAATTTTACGTAAGCATTTACCTTCCCTGGGCTTGATCTCTTTCAGGGAGGGTGGGCCATCTTTAGATCCAAGCTGATTGTCGTTCAGGGCTGTAATGACCCAGTCAACTGCCTGATTGATCCTTTCCACCTAGGATCAAAGGTTAAATGTCACACTGGTCAGGCTACAGTCGCAAACTCAGTCTCAACCCACGCAAGGAACAATGTCCATGTCACATACGTTTGTTTTGTCGTGTCTTGTCCAGGACTACACAAACCACCTCAATGAACTTTAGTCCATCATGCATCGCTGTAATGTCTACTTTCTTATTTCAGGGCATGGCATTCAAACACAATCGATATTTCAGTACAGATAATTTGAAAATCAGAACATGGAATCCCTAAAATCATAAACCGTGTAACCAAAGCAAGTATACAACTTCATATTAAACGGTCTTGAATTTGATAAGGGAACAGCAAAGTGATGACCTTAATCTGACATACTGTTCAACTGAATAAATGAACTGACCTATCATGAAGATATTACAAGCCCTTTTGAAATTGTTCAGCTTAATAATTCTTGTTTAGATTTTTGTTTATCAAAACATAGGAAACCCATTTGTAACATACCTGATCTTCCAGTCTGTTGAGCCTGTCTTCCAAGGCCTTTTCTCCAAGCAGTCCTAAGGCTTTGGAAGGAACCCCAGTCTCTGGATCAGCAAAGAGTTCCTCCATCTTACCCAGGAGGTCTTCCACCCTGTGAGGAAGAATTGCACAAGGTTGAGATTGGAAGGTCTTGAGAAATCCAAGAAACAAGAAGTATGCAAAGAAAGTAATGACAACAATAAAATACTGTGAATTCTAAGACCTTTTGATAGCTAACAAGGCAACTGTCCTCCTAGATGGCATAAATTCAGCCTCTAACATCTAGACTTATGAGGTCAAAATCCTAAAAATCTGGAAAAATCCTGAGAGTTCAGGTCCGTTCTGAAGCAACTGAAGAGCCTAACCTCTCGCTTGTGGTGCGGACTTGCTCGTTGATGTCGCTTTGGAGGCGGCTCTTCTCCTTGACGACGTAGTCATCGCTCTTGAAGGCTTCCCACAGAATCAACTGCTTGGCCTGAGACTTGGAGAGGCGTTGCTCTGTGAGGGGAAAACATGACTCATAATTGAAGAGTTTACTAAACCACTGGGGGAGTTGACAGTGCACTTATCGAACTCAGCAAATTCACTGAGGCTGAACTTTCTACAGTCTGGCCAAAAACCCTTCCTGTTTTACACACAAAACAGTTATATCTGGCTGAAGGAAGACCATTTAAAGCCAGGGGGGCCAATTTTCAGATTTTTTTTCAGTCTCAGACCGTGTCCAAACCAGGTTTTCAGAGCTACTGCTAAGTCCATCGTCAGTGCGTCTCAGTGTATTTCGAAGACCTGGACAACAGATTCGCATGCAGCCATAGTTCCCAGACATTCTTCATAGTAGGAACTACAACGTGGCCAATGACTTCCTTAAGTGCACAAGATTCTTCCAGCTACAACATTTGGACAATACCAGATTTCACTTTTACATGTACCACAGAAGATGCAATTGGGGGTCCATCACTGTAAACTTGAAATCAGACAGCTGCAAGGTCAGTCAATGGTTGAGGAATGCAAACTGTTAGTAAGTTCTCAGTCTCAAGATGTTACCATTGTTAGGAGTCAAACACACAGGATACCACAACCTCAAACTTATGATAAAAGACAGGCAAGAAGGCAACGCATGCTATGAAGAGAAAAAAGGGTTTGGGGAGGTCTCCAAAGGGTCCTTCCCGATGTTTAAAAAGTAGGAAACACTATGAACATCTAACAAAAGAAACACAGCGGACTAACAATGAACATCCATTGTTATTGCAAAATGCTTCGTTTGTTACATGTAGATGTTTGTAGTGAAGGATGCCACCACCATATCACTTAAACATTACAATGACCATCTGCCAGGGTTGTGATTTGTAGGGTTTGAATGGAAATGTGCACCTGTTTCTCATGGTGCTCACAATACATTAGACACCAGACGACCACCAGTACCCTAAGATCCGCCACCATTACAGCAGGTAGGGGTTTGGTTAGTAACCATACATATGTTGTAAACTTGAGAGTGGGGCTCATTTTTTACATAAGCCATGCATTCTGCCATCACAATAATGGTGTGGTTGGGTACTAGCTCCACTGTTTTTTTTATGCTTCATAACATTAGTGAAACTTGAAAAGCTTGCCCACAACGACGGTGGATTTAAATTGGGTCACAAGGGTCAATACGAGCACCCTAAACCATGAAATTGCCGATGAGAAACATGATATCAGCATTCCGCCAGTGCATGATTCCCCTGCAAACTGCTATGCCATGCTCTGCAGTGCTGCACTCCAACAAAAAGAATCCAAAGTTATCTGTTGAGGAATTCTTTGGATGCAAACACAACGTTTCCAAGTTATCCTTGTAGGCAACCAACTTATGAAAAGCTGCACTTTTATGGAGGCTGTTGGAATTTTTGGGTGTCCGCCTTTTGGGCTTGGGTATTTGGTGTCCCAGTGTTTTTAAGACGAGCCCCACTATCAGTATGGCAAATGTGTCGGTATCAACTTTACACCTGTCTTTTTCAGAGCAGGTAAATGCTTAAAATTGCAGGCTGTAGATCTTACAATGTACATCACACGTCGTGCAAAGGGTGTGGATTAATGGGGGGGGTCAGGAACTTCCAACAAACCATGTCTGGCCCGGTTTCATTCACTTCAGGGTCACGGCATGCATTGATTAGGGAGAGAGCCTCAAACCGGGCTCAGGGGTATCGTTCACCAGTGCACAAAGGCATTCTGGAGTGCATACTCTGTACTCGAAAGTGTCTTCTCCCGGCAAAAGCTCCACGAGTGCTCTTTCTCATCTCGTCCAATATACTGGTCACTCTCCTGTAAGACGCCTGAGTTCGCCTGTCGCTGGCTAGATTCCGGGAAAGGCAACATGACGATGAACAGCGAGGGACATGTGTTATGAGAAATGGCTTACGCATGGCCTAATGACAAAGCACATCACTAGACGAAGTATGCTTGTAGCGGATGGAATTTGAAAAAGACAAGGATGTAAATGACAAAATAAATGGTTTGCCCTTCCTGATTCAAACATCCAAGTGCTTAGTACCCTGAGAATACCTTCTGCAGGCTGATTGGAACATCACTTGAAAGTGAAAGCAGAGTGACATTTCATGGCATCAACACCCTTTGTAGAACCATGATGAGCAGTTTGATATCTTCTTGTATTTAGGAGTACACCCTTTGCTTGACCCAGGCCCCTAGGGGGCTTGACTGCCACAAAATTGTCCCTTTTTTTAGTATTACGTACTGATGCCACAAGGTTTGCAATTTGATGCAAAATGAACCATCCTAGTGTTTTAACCGTCAAAAACAGTAAAAAATGCCTTCCAATCAATTTTCCCCAGTACACAGACTCCTATGGGAAATTTGACTGATTTTGACTGATATGACAACTGTGTCAAGAATGCATCAAAGCATAGGAGGGTTAAAGAAACATCCTATGATTAGCGATAGATCAATCAAGTTCAATACTCTGAATACAGAGGTCCCTTGCCCAACCCAAACTGGAATGTATTAATCACAATCTTTGAGAAAGTTAATGGAAACTGCTATTTTGGCAATCAAATAGAAAGGGGTGTCAAACATGCTTTTTCAACAGTTTTCCTTGAAAGCTTTTTCGTCAGAAGAATCCACTGATGAAGAGATTCTTGTGAGAGGGGCATGTATGCATGTACATGTAGGGTACAACACCCCTTTACCAAACACTGCTGGGAAAAGGTGCATCGTGTGCGGACAATTGCTTTCAGTACTGAACAGTTGCTACACTGAAAATTTTTTTGGTGGACCCCTCATGTTTGTTATCTAGTGGTGCTGCAATGTACAGGAATTTGATATCTACTCATGAAGGAATCCTTTAACTACATGTAATTTGATGAATACTCCAACCTGCACTATCAACCGCTGCTCTTGTGCACCCTTGAAAATCTTTGCCATTTGCGAGAGAGTCAGTGGCCTGTTAATGAGCAAGGGTTGCCTAGAGGGCCAGAATGATAATTATTTGGTGTAATGTTAGCAACCACCATCCCAACCCAACCCACCCCACCCTAGCCATCAACCAACCATAAGTTAGGCTTGGTTAATAAACACGAAGTCCCTTACTCATTTCCCCGGTGCGGTACTTCAGACAGGACCCACAGATCTTCTGGATCAGGAAGCGAATCAGGAAGAAGACATGAGCCACAATGATGAAGGGTGGGACTAGGGCTGGACGATTGAAGTACTCCTTTATCAGGTCGTAGCGCTGGAACCGCCAGAAAACATCTGTGTTCTCCTGGACAGCCGAGAAGGTGTAGCTGCAATGAGAAACAATGAGTTTAACCACTTGCCGCTGGGGAATCTGGTTTCGGGCACCATGTGTTTATACGCATGGCTGGGGTCTCTAAAATCGGACAAAAGGAACTGGGCCTTGTAACAAAAGACCGCACTTTAAACAAAAAACCAGGCTGCTGGGCATTACCAACATTTCTTCACTCTCAATAGTGGAGATAATCAAGCCTTGTTTTGAAACAGTATACCACGGTTAGGGGGAATTTTGTGTGAGAAGATTACCAGCGGGGACAAAAGCCCTCCACCACTGCAGCAATGGGCCACACAGCACCGCTAGCTGCACGCTAATCTGGCCCCTATTGAAAAGAGGTCAGCAGCGCACTGTGCCAGGTTCGTGAACAAAAGAATGTTACATAACACCGCAAAAACCGGGCTCTTTTTACAAGGCTGCAGGCCTGGCTGAAATACTCAGGCGTCAGTAGATTTTATCTGTTAGACTAGAGTGGCCACCAGACAGTAATTCATGTGGGTGTAAACGTCCATTAACTGAAATGATGAATTTTTGAAGAATTTTGAAAACTGAAAATCTTGAAAAAGTCCAAATTATGTGCACTGCATTTTTCAAACCACCCGCCAGCAAGTGGTTAATAGCCTGGTGATCTCTTTATGGAGTGCATCTAAATTGAACCGCTTTTCCAATGTTCTGTTGCTGTTTATTGTAGCATAACATAACAATGGAACTCTGTGCCTTGCTCCCGTGCCCACCAAGTGAAAGTTTGAAATAGTTTGAAAATGACTGCCCCCTCAGAAGCTCCACACTAGTTACATTACTGAATATAACATATAGAGTCATTGTTTCAATAGGGGCCACAAATACCAACAATCACTGCCACTCTGAAGTCGAGCGTCACTGACTGGGTCTCACCTGAACATGGCGATGAGGAGGTTCAGCAGCAGTACGTTACTCAGCATCATGTACATGGCCAGCAAGATGACGCCAATGGTGGAATATTCTGGACATCGCGGGACGCCAGTCTCAATCAAGGTTTCATTGTTGGAACAGCCGTTTTCACCTGCAAATGAACAGGGGCCAATTTCATCGAGCTGCTTAAGCACAAAATTTGCTTAAGCATGAGAAAACCTTGCTTGACAAAGCAGGTTACCAGCCACAACTCCATGTGATGTATATTGTTTTAGAATGGTATTCACCTGTCGTTTGGTAAGCATGACAATCACGTAGATTTTGAGCTGGTAACGTTTGGTTTTTAAGCAAGGATTTTTTGCACTTAAGCAAATTTTGTGCTTAGGCAGCTCTATGAATCATGAAATGCAGGACCAACGGTTCAGTGCTTAACACACAATATGTGTTTACAACCACAACATTTACTCAGTGTAATAACTAAGTAGGATGTGATAAGGCAAGCCACTTTATCCCAACTGGTCTCTCTCTCTCTCTCTCTGCATCCAGGGGTATAATAGGGTACTCGCTAGGGGAAGAGGTAGATATTTTGATTGATCAGCTGTTTGCACCTGGCATAGCTGTACCAAAATGTATACTCCTGAGGGAGCTGAGCTGGTTTTAGGATGTTTACGGGCCCCGTGATGATGAGCTGGAATAATGGTATAGTGCCTTGAGCACTAGTCATGGTGGATATGTTTGTGATTTATAAATATCCATTTTTACGCTAAATAAAGTGCATTTCGGAAGACATATTGTAGCAAACAACAAAATGCGACGAAACATTCAACATTAGCCTAGAGTCACCTTGAAGCCCCCCCAAATAATTCTGGTACATGCACCACAAACAATCAAACTTTTTCTGTTTTTTTTACGTGGGTAGTTTGAAAGTTTCTACTCAAACAAAAAAATGTGTGAAGTTTGATTGGGTTTAAGTTTTGTCATTTAAGAGAGTAAGGGCATTCAAGGTTTGTACATGGGTCGATGGGAATGCCTTCCTAAGGCATCAATAAGGGTGCTTATTATGAGTCAGAGTGCTATTGTTTCTTATTCACCTTGAATCTCCTCCAGGAATAGCTCGCCATACATCTGGAAGTACGCTTTGAAGAACACCCCGACGATGACCTCTTGGAAGCTTGTGCCATTAGGGTAGAGTATTGCCTGAGAGGCTACGCCATAAGCGATCAGGAACACGCACAGAATGGCCACAAAAAATGCAAGATCGACCATCTGTGAAAGCAAAGGCCAAAGTATTATCAAAATGGGGGTGAATTGTGTTAACTTGTCTTGAAGCTGTCTATAACAAATTATCCGGTCTTGAAGGATTTACTGTCAGTCTGTCTCTGAGTTAGACCGCTGCAATGAAGCAGTCTAAGTCTTAAGATGGTTTACAAATGGTAAACCTGCCTGAAGGCCAGTTCATACTCGGCATGAATGCAAAGCAAACACAATTTTGTGACATCAGATTAAATACTGTACTGTGAATTTGCACAAGTCAACAATCCACACACATGTTGACTTAAGGGAATTTTCCTGCAAACATTTCATGACGTCAAATTCATTCACCTTCTTATTTGCCTGAAGTATAAACTTCTCTGAGGCTGGTTTGGTTGGGATTAAAATTAAAAAAAACCTGTTTTCATTGTTGCATAATTTGCTGCTGGAAAGCAGGATACTAATATTCAAATACAAAAGCCCTTGATCAACAGCGGGTGTTCAGGATATACTGAAACCTCTAGCTAAAAGATATCCACCTTGAAGGGAAACTACAGATCTCGCCACAAAATATGTATTTCAGATATAATTTGGCCAGAGATATGTTAGGCCTATGTTTTATACAAAGTTGCACCCATGAATGCAGCCTGTGTCAAATAATTATGCAAAAACCTCCAATATGATTTTGACATAATGAACCTGAACTGTGAGTTGAGGAGTGGCTCACCATCTTGGCAATCATGATCAGCTTGGGTCCCAGGTTCTTGCTGACGGAGAAGATCTGCAGGATGCGGATGTAGAAGATAGCCAGGTCTAGGGCTAGGATGATGCGGGCGTAGTCCAAGAGGTGGTCAAAGAACCTCAGGGCCACGCCCACGGCAAAGAGGACCAGGGTGGCAATGTCCACCATGTTCCAGTAGTCCGTGATCCAGAACCAGAAACGGACTCGCCAGCTGTTGGATTCGCCTTGAGCAATCTGGTGAGAAACAAATGAATAAAAATGTTAAAACAATCAATTATCATAACAGAAAGGAAAGCAAGTAAAACTATGTGACATTAAAAGTCTGGATGCAACCTTCAACTTTTCTCAGATATCGTTGCTGTATATTTGTTATTGTGCCACGGTGTCAGGAGTTTTTCGGTGATGTTTTGCAATCGTTTTGACACCAATTTTGTTAAGTATACATGGGCAGCAGTTGAAGTATACAAATGTACATTGTCTGTGACTATCAGAAAAGTCGAAGGAGGTAACTGATGTAATTGTTACAAGGGCTCTTGAAATCAGCCTCGGCACTCCGCAGAGATTGGTCATGAGCGCATATGTTATCAGTGATTAGGCTGCGGTTCTCTCCTCGTACCTGTCTCAACTCCTCCATGTAGAGAGACCCCACCCAGCAAATCAGCACAATCTCAAAGATCGAGATGGTGGGCGTGAAATTGGCCAGGATGATGTAGCTGAACAGCACCAGGAACACCAAGTACGAAAGCTGTTCACAAAATCAAACGTCAGAGTTTTAAGACATTGCACAAGATGCTATGAAGAAACAACAGGTCTACAAGACAAAGAATCTCAATGAGTAAATCATTCCTAGAGTCTGCAATCAATGGACTTGCCAACAATATAATGTTGACAGTGAATGTTGTTTTGAAGCTGCAGCTTAAGAGAAAATTTAACCCTGCAAGAATTTTGACGAGTGTATTCATCTAATAGGAATTTAGTTTAGGTGACTTAAGGTGCGTAGTCTGAACACAGGGAATGAAAAATACTTTAAGCATACTAGCACGATGGGAAACTTGCTTTGTATTGGCGTTCTGCGGTCTTTGCAATAAAAGTGTAAGGTTTGACAGACGTCATTGTCACAGGGAAATGCTTGCATATGGGATCACTTGAAGGTATGATTTGACATTTGTTGGTTCAAAAATTGGTTCAAATGTCAAAACTATAAGGAGTGCTGAAGGTTATGGTAGCTTGCCAAATCAACACGATGCTAGAACGATGAAAAGCTGACAAACAACCTAAGACGGGAAACCAAAATCAGCAGTCTGGCTTTGCCACAGGGCTATGCAGTGGCCTTTGGGTTTATATTCAGTCCCTTGCTCTGAACAACAGGCTCTTCACTACCAGCCGCTGCTCTGCCATTGGCCACTGCTCCGCCATTGGCCACTGCTCCCTCTGACTTGAATGACAATTCCAGTCAGCTATGATTGTGCGAAAGGATTTCCTTCCAAGCAAACAAAGGGAAACAAGGGTATGCAACTGTTTGTGCTGCAGCCAATGCATGTCTGCCTGCACAATGAATGGAGCTGAGGAGCAATCAGAGACTCACCTGAGGTGGGTAGGATTTCGATCTGTCCAGGCCCATCTAGAGGCCTGGCTAAAACGATTGGTTAGACCCTAGCTTTGCCTGGCACTTCACTGGTGAAGCCTGACCACCAGTTCCAGTTTCCACCCAAAAGAGCTATCATTAACCCAACAACCATATGTGCCCCAGTCATTCCAAAAGGCAGTAGAGACGTGATCTGAGCCCTCTAAGCTTTCTTACCACGTTGTGTCTGAAGGTGATGATTGGGGCATCATAGAAGAGGGAGAAGCGTTGCCACCACGCGAGCTTCTTGCCGCTGTTGGTGATGTCAATGTCTGCCGTCTCGTGGTACTTATCAGGATCTTCGTTCTCGTTCTTGTCAGCATCACTGTAATAGCACAAACTGGACTGCTGAAAACAGAAACCTGACTAAAGCAGGGATTTTTAAACCTCCAAATTCTGGAATGTGCGCTGTACCAATTCAATTCCTACGCTGGCAGTCTTTCGATCAGCCTGTGCTTTGTCCAGTGGTAAATGCTGCATACATGGAAATTTACAGTCGGGAGGTACAGCTTCTTTACTGTTTAAATTCAAGAGGCTGGAATCCATCTTATTAACTTTGTTTCATTTAAAAAATTCCTAGAAGAACAAATTACAACGTTAATGATGACACCTTGAACATCTGGATATGATGACGTAATCAAGCATTCCCTTTATTGTCCATGCTGACAAATGGTAATAGACCTACTTAGTGTTGTTGGCGTGTGGACCTCCGTTTTCCTCCAGGTTATCCCCTGCCGCGGCATCCTGTACCCCTGACAGCTCAAAGACTTCATTGTGGAGGCCATTCTGCCCACCGACCAGTGCAGCATTCTGGACTTCAGCCACCTCATAGGTTTTTGACTGTGTAGTGACCAGAATTCAAATGAGTCAGTGTCACAGGATCTTGACACTTGAGACATAGACGAAGTCACTGACGTTTCACTGACCACTCCTGGTGGACCCCTTTGAATGGCGATAAGCATGCATTTGGGTTTTGTATGGAACGACTGTCATGGAACAGTGGCTCCGTAGCATTTACCCTGCTTACCGCCATTACAGGGGGCCACTGTAAATGACCAGTGTTGTCATTATCAAGGACACCGGAACTGTCAACTGTCTGAAGCAAGGAAACACTGCCAAATTTCACCAAAATGCCAGTAGCCGATATACACGTAAAGCTGAATTTGTGTAGGTTCGCCATGGCTTCCGTGCACTGCTCATGCCCATTAGGAAGCCATGCAGTCTCACAAGATATACGCCAGGGGTCATTACAACCAGCATCAAATATTCAGCCTAATGTGCAAGCCATGCTCAATGAATAAAACTGACTTTCCACTGATGGGCACAAAACTTCAACACTCCTTCATTCAAAACTCCCACTAATCACCAGGATGGGCTGCATCAGCTGTAACTTGTAACTCACTCTGCTATATATTTCTTTTTTCAGTTGAGATTGCAATCAAATGCACTAGTTAACCTCTGCCAGTCCAGTCACCAACCTGTTTCTTGGAGATTTTTCTCTGCACGGTGACAGTCTCGTCATCGGGCTTCTCATCTTCTCGGAACTTGATGATGCAAGGAATCAAGGGTGGCAAGAAGGTGCAGGCCCAGAGCTGGGAAGAACACCAAAGATGGAGTGCTTAGTGGCACAGTGGAATGGTAACATTGGGTAAATCTCGTCCTTGTTTTTACGTTACATGCTGATGTTGACCCCTCACACTTGTTAACGTCTCACCACGGGGATCTTGACCTCCTACCCATGGGTAACTATTCCTCTAAGTTTCACCAATGCAGGGCTCTTGTGCAAAGAGAAGGGAAGGGGTATCTGAGGGGACACTACAAAATGCAACAATCCTCCAGACCATCGGGGATAAAACATAAAAAGGAAAATGGTGCGTTCATCGGCTCACCAGCCAGTAATTGTTCTCGTCCGACAGCTTCCCACTCCAGATCTCTGTCAGCAGGTTCTGGACTCCGGAGTGCGCGATGAAGTTCTTGTTGTCGGCCTGCTTGGCAAGGCTCAGGCTGGTGGTCCTACCCCAGTTCTCCTGTTCCCTCACCAGCAGGAGGGAGGTGCGGTCAGGGTCATCGTTGTAGCACTCGTTCAGCACACCCAGGGCCAAATCTTCATAGCTCCTACGGGATACGACAATTTCAGGGAATTCCTGACATTCAAATATCAAACAAACAAACTAATTGAATTGGACACAATTTCATTCTGCATAAACGGAAAAGTGACATCCTTGCTTTCAACATGTCAACTTACGTGGCATGCGACTCCATGAAAGTGCTCTGGTCAGGGTCAGGTTCCTTCGCAGCCAAGGATGTCAATATTTTGCTTGCAGTCAGGGCGCTAGGAATGGCTTCCTTCCCTTCCTCCCAGAACATTCGCGCCATCTGCTCCCGATTCTGCAGGACAGCATAGAGGAAGAGCTCTCGCACTGGACTGCGGAAGTCTCGGTTCTTCTCCGGAGAGTCTTAAGCAGTAATGAAAAAAAACCCAAAAAAATAAATACACTACATAATTAAAAGAGTTCAACTGAACTCTAAATAATTAAAGAGTTCAACTGAACTCACCTTTCTACCAGCAGTTACTGAATCACTGATAATTCAAATCTAATTTTTCCTCTTTTAATGTGAAATTAATTCCTGTTGACCAGCCTTGCCTCAGCAAAACTTATTTACATGCCAGGTGATGTTCTTGCCGACCTGGCATCTCTGTCGATCTGGCTTCTGATCTGGTGTCAGTATAGGACCCTAATGGCCCACTAACTGCCACACTCTTTCTCTGCTTATGATGTCCTGTTCCTTACCAGGTCGAGCCATGTTATTGGACACAGCTCGGAGACCCTCCATCAGGGTGTGTTCGCGTCTTATCTCCCCTAACTCCTCTGTGGGCCTATCCAGCCCTCTGCAGATGTCATTCTCCGATAGAAAGTACTTGCTCCTCTCCCGCAGGTACAGGGGCTCGTAGGTGTCCATGGTCAGCTCCTGGATCACTTTGCCGACATCCACAAGGGTGAACTTCCTGGACGACTGATTAAAAACAATCACATAAAACAGACATGAGACTTCAAAGCTACATACATGTCATGTAGGATTCCGGTGCAAATCCTTTTGTCACTGACAGACAGAGATTGTAAACATCAGTACTAGCCATGAACAAAACATATGACACTATTTTCCATAATGTGACAGTATGTGTAGGCTGTCTTTTATCATGCCCATAGTGCCACTTCTGTGAAAGCTAATACTTAGGAGCACAGTTTTTGTCCACCACTATCCGAAGCACTGGATATCCTTTGCATGTGGGGCTCAGTTTCAAGACCGATTTCGTAAATGAACAAATCCTGATCCCAGGCCCAGTGCCCAGAACAAGTTACAAAACAAAGAAAGTCGCAAAAACTGATCATCATGAACACGAATTGAAGTGGCACTTTTCATTTTACTGAGATTTTCGAAAGATTTAAAGATAATTTTGTCTGGAAAAGAGCCCTGGACTGCTAGGCTTAAATGGAAGCTTGGATACAGGTGCGGCTGATTGTTGAGTTTACGCAAGCTTGTGCTCAACTAAGGTCTGCCTGCAGAATTCAGTTCCCCCTCAATAGGGATAAATTGGCAGACACCTAAGCTCTGCTAGCACCATACAAATGGTGGCAGACATGAGGACCCAACAGGTTTCACAGTGCATTTTCAGGTGAAACTATATGCAAGTATAGCTGCCAGGTTCTTTTGGAGCATTTCAGTAATCTCAACTCTAAAAATAAGTAATTTTCAGAGGAAATCAGTCATTTCTTTCGCAGAGCCGATTGGCTACGAAAATACTATTTTTATTTGATGCGCAGTGTTCAACACAGCATGTTTACATTGTTCATGTAGTATGGGAGTTTTCAGTATGCGGAAAGTAATAAATTTTAATAAAAAACAGTTTTGAATTATATCTGCTTTGCATGCCAAATTATAAATCAAATGGACAGCCTTTGATGATGTGTGTACTTCCACAGGGCACCTGCAGCATAAGCATGGAAACCAATGTTAGCAATACAGGTAATCCAAATTTTTATTATAACGTGCATACCGTTTCATGTAGCTTCAAATTAAATAAAGTTACTGCAATATTATGCTCGGTAAAAAACTGCACCATCAACACCTCAGCTCGAATGGTACCATTGTCTTTAGGGTGGAAAAATGTTGCTATGTCCTGATTCCCTTCCCTATCATCCTCACCTGCCCGATGTTTCACTGACTTGACATGTACTTTGACGTCATTTGATCCTCCGTATCCGATCAAGAAATTGTTGGAGCACAGCATACATCGTGCAAAATTTTCACCTTTTGAAGATGCCGTGATACATGGCCATTTCTTGTGGTACTCTTGTGGTATTCGAAATGTCTGCAGCTTTTTCACTCGTTTAGCCTTAGAAGCCATTTCGTTTCCAAGAAAGAATGACGAAGTCCGTGCCATCGTAGAAATATCCAAGCGAGTACGGTGGCGGGGTGTTGTCATGCACAACGTGTCACACTCACGCCGTGATTGTTGCGAAAATGGGTATCACCAATTCGGACCAAATATAGCTCGCACCCATACCAACTCAGACCCACACCAATGTGCACACACAATATTACACTACGATGCCGAGTTGTCCGTGCATTCGAGTTGTGTTATTGGTCGATATTTTGCATGTCGAGTTGTCCCATGTAACAACAGTGTTTTGTGTGTGGGTGAGTTTGTTTCTGCATTCAATTGGGCACCTTGAACAATAGAGAACAATAAGGTCCCTGATTGACAGAGGGTCCCCAATTGGCAACTGTGTACAAAACATATGGATGGTCTTGTAAAAAAGTTAAAGTACAAACAAAAGAGGAACAATAGGGGGTCCCCAGTTGCAGGCAAATACACACTATATGGTGTGTGTGTCGTCGGGCACCAGCGTGCCACAGGTAGTCCTGTGTATGTTTCACTGGTTACCGTATCACACAATTTACATGTATATGTACATGTTACCATGTGGCATATACAAAACGTCCAGATCGCTGGGGAGTCGGTCTTCACACGTTACCCCCCCCCGCATGCGAGCGCAGGACAGGTTACACCACCGCACATGGTCTGAGCACAGGCCGAGTCGAGTATCAACCGAACCATTTTGCGTGGTTTGTGCATCATGATATTACGCATGACCGCCAGAGGGTTTTCCGTAATTTTTGGCCGGCAGTCCATACTCCCGTAATCACGATCAATTTGCGTGCCAATTACGGAAAATTGGTACCACTTGGCAGCTCTGCACAATCCACTTGTCTCCCCTCCCCCGGGAAAACATGCATGTGATGTACGTACTAGCATCCGTGGGATGTCTTGCCGGGTGATGAGGTGTCTCCTTGCACATTCACAAAACCCACAGATCCTGTAAGCCATTAACCAGTTCCTGCCGGGTGGAATTTGCACAACGGGACAAGTTGCCAGCAATTTTCAAGATTTTCCGTTTTCAAAATTCTTCAAAACTTCATATCTTCATTTACTGGACGCTTACACCCACAAAAAATAACTGTCTGGTGGCTACTCTAATCTGACAGGCAACCTCCACTGACACCCGAGTATTGCAGCCAGGCCTGCTGCCCAGTAAAGAGAGCCCACAATGTGCGGTGCTGCGTAATTTCCTTTGTTCCCGAAACTGGCCCAGTGCGTTGCTCAATGGCGGTGGTGTCTTTACAAATGCTGCCAGATTGGCGTGCAGCAGTATTTTATAGGTCATACTGCAGCTGGAGTGCTGGAGCGCTTTTGTCCTCGCTGATAATCCGCAGGCACTAAATGCTATTTCAAAGCAATGACGGATTACCTCTGCTAACGCCAGCACTCCGCTGCCAGCATATGAACATTGATTGGCAATTCCCAGCAGCTCAGTCTTTTGTTCCAAGTATGGTCTTGAGTTACAAGGCCAAGCTCTTTTGTCTGATTTCGCACACCCCAGCTATGCATACAAAAGCCGAGGTCGCACCAAGAGGTTAAAACTCTCAATACTCATTGCACCTACGGGTCCAATGATTTCACTACCTGTAGAAGGAGGACGGCAGTTTGCCATGGTCTGTGACTGTTTCACTCACCTTACCCCTGTGCTTGTCAAGTAGTTCATACAGCAGCGTGTTCTTCTTCACCTGACACAAAAAATGAAAACAAAAACATGAAACAGGGCAAAATCATAAATAACCTAAATATGAGTCCAAGTAGAGGCTGGCATTCACTTCAGTAGGTTCTAACGGAAAGAAATGCGTTTTAGTCTGGCCAATCCTGTCTGGTTCTAAATCTACACATTTCAATCATTCCTTCTTGAAGACTTCTACTCCCATTCAATAAATGCCTCTCTTGATGACAACTGTCAAACACCTCACATATGACAGGCTCTGGACCAATCACAGTGCACCGACTGTCTTAGGTATTTCAAGTGACCAGCCTAAAAACTATATTGCTGAGAGTAAAATAGCTGGATTAAAATTAACACAACAATGCACAGTTGTCAGAAGTCATAGACTTTGTTCTTGGTTTTCTTACTCATTCCCAATGGACCTTTGTTTAATATTTGGCCACCGTGACTCCACCAATGCTTCTCAAGTATCAATATGTCATTGAAGGCTTGTAATTTATGCACCTCGTTGTAGAGCAGGGTGAGCTCTCTGATTGTCAGGTAGTCCTTCAAACTGATGCCGTTCTCCATAAACAGCCTGACAAAGTCCGTCTGGTTGTTGACCAGGGCGTAGTGAAGAGCGTCGTCCAGCTCACCTTTCTGTTGACAGAATGACAGATGGTTAGTGAACTAATACCTTGGGGAACTCTTTCCAAGTAAGCTAAGGATCAAATATTTGCCAGACTGATTTTGTGTTGTACATGCTCCATATGGATGGTTTATAAATTCACTCCTAAAAGTTTTCTGAAGGTTCTTTACCAGTTGGCATCCAATTTATATGTTGAAATGTCATATAGGTACCAGGTTTGGAATTCCTTGCTGAAGCGTATGTATGTGTACATGTACACATGTATGCTCTCCCACTTGAGACCAGGGTGAATATTGGCAAGGTCTAGGTACTTTATTTATCAACATGGCATTGGACATGCACACAAGTGAGCAATGAGCATCTTTCCACTTGCCACTAATCTGACCACCATATTTGCTTGTATTTAGCCTTGCATCTTGTTTACGCGAAAGCACCTGTGTGCCCAAGCTGTGTTACAGCCATTTGCAAAAGTTTAAGACCACCTTGAATTTTATTTCTGTCACTGGGCCTGCATTACACTGTCTCACTGAATGATTACTTAACATGTTTTACAGTGGTGCATAACACCAGCGTAGTGCTATATACCCATTTGAATGAAATTTTTTGCAAAGGCAGGTCTTGTATGATATTTTGTCTGCAAGGCAGCATGGAAAAAAAAGCCAGTCTAAGCAATCATAAATAAGGGAGGGCACACTGAATATTAGACTGTTAACATAATAGAAAGTAGGTTTGGACGTAAAAGAGATACGTCCATGGTGCTACCGCAAACCTTCTTTCTATTATACCTCTTCACCATGCAAACCTTCAAGACTTATAGACTGTTAACATGTCAAATCGTGGAAATCAAGTCAAAAATGTTCAACAAAGGTACCAAACACACATTGAAAATAAACTTAAGCTGCCATAATTGATTGATTTAAGTTTGGTTTTCCTTCAGATTAATGCATTTTCTATGGGTGGTCCTAAACTTTTGCAAATGACTGTAAATGCAAACAAATCTAAGATCTTAATCCCAACAACTTGAAAAGTATTTTTGTTGCAAAGTCATCAGACAGAATCACAAACTCATCACTGTGACAGAAAAATGTAACACCTAACCTTCCATTCCAGGTCTTCTGTGAAGATTTCTCGCTTGGCAACATCCACTCTGTTCCACATCTGAGCAAGCTGCAACTGGTCTTGAACCTGGCCCTTGTTGGCTGGTGAGCACAAATTCAGTACAACTATCATCAATGTCAACCCACAAAAAAACTAAATTTGGCAAAAAGTAACACTCAACAGGACAGAACATACTTTTTTGATGTGTCGAGGTTGGCAAGAAATTGCTGTGTACATTTTCACGAAGCCTTGCTGTCGAGGACAAAGAACGGTTTCGATCGGCAAAAAGCACGGGAATTACAAGAGCTGGGAAGAATTCATTCGCCGCTCTTTGATTTGTAATGGCATACACAAAAAGTAAAATGTGAGAAATCAGCACGCCTGACTGGAAACAGTGGCTGAGAAGGTGCCGAGTATTAATGGCATTTACCTGTCAGGAGGGCGTGCAGTATGGCACTGTCAATGTCGCCCGAGCCAAGCTCGTAGACTATGACCAGATGTCTTCTCAGCAATATCTCCTTGATGCGCGTCAGGTGAATGTCTAGTTCCTTCTCCCCAAACTCCTTGCAGAGCATGTTGGCGAGGCGAACCAAGAGGGAATCGCTGATGATTGTCTTTTTCCTGGAGGAAAGGTGTCGACAGAGGAAGGGAGCTGGCTTTGCTAGTTTTGTCTGTTTAACTCATGTGCAGATGCTATTACTTTGGCCAAAAAGATTGACTTTGGAAAAAGGCAAGATACAGTGGCCAACTTTTGATATGCAGTCCAATACTTAATGAGCCATTCAGATCAATCAAAGCCGACATGTGATAAATGACATGCAGTGAAATCTGCGAAACACTCCATGGAGAAGAAACTGATTGCTAAATGCTAGAATTATTGTGTACCTTTAACGCTCCAAAAGCTTTAACATTGGCTCTCGAGTGCATGGACAGTATATGTAAGTGCATGTATGGCACATTTACACAGCTAAAAACTACATGTAGGTGTACGCCTTAAGAGTTCAACAAAATACCGGAATACCCATGGTTCATTTCATCACACACCAGAGCGAGTAACAACAAAAGAAGGCATGCTCTATCTAAATCTCCAACAGTCTCTCCTTTGCAAAATACTTCAAGTTTTGGCAAAGCCGTGCCAAATAGAAAATCCATATCCTGAGTACATTTTACACAAAACCAGGAAATCCAGAAAACTATTGACAGCCTGACACACTGACGTTTGGCCTTGACAGACAGCCTGACAGACCAACAGGCTTTGGTTTGGTCACTCACTCTTTCCGGATGTTTCCCACACTGTCCTTGACCAGCTTTTCCACCTCTGGTGCTCTCTGGAAAGCAAATGCCAGAATGTCGGCGGCTCTCCCCGACCCTGCGATAATGACAGCCGGTGTGCCGTTCATGACAGCCTCGTAGACCGTAGCTATGGTGTTGGGTCCTCCCTCCACCACCACACACACTACCGGTACCGACACATCTGAGGCAACCAAAAAGGTAGACATGTTAATTTCCAACGGGTATATTTCATTCATCTCTCAATGTCAGTATTGGCATGTTTTGCATACATGTACTTTGTAGATAAAGGTCGTTCACCGTCATGTGAAAGTAGCAGTGTGTTTAAGTTCCTCAATTCTAAAAACCTTCGGAAAAAGAGAAGAAAACCTACATTTTTGAAGGATGCAGGAAGGCTAAAAGTAAAAACATTTCAAACAGTGGAAAAACATCCTCTTTCACTGTTGCATTGACCAGCATTTCTGGCTTATTCTTTTGCATCAAGCAACTCACTTGTGTTTCCATACACCTTCTGCTCAGAGATTTCCTTCTCCATCTTGGCTCGGAGTTTGATCTCCACACCGAAGTTGCCCACTGTCCCATCATCTGCCAGGATGAAGTGGGTGTGGTTGGGGTCCAGGAGGACCCCCTTGCGATTCTTGGTGTCCATGCGGAAATAGGCTGGGAAACGACCCTGTTGGAAACAAAATAAAAAAAACCTGCAATTTCTTCTGATGAATAAAAAAAATTGTGAATAGCAGAGACATGCGATGAAAGTTTTGTAAACCTTTCGTTCATTACCATAGAGAAAAACCAAAGCCTCATCCAAAAAAGAGAATTCCGAAAAAAAAACCAACTAAATATCAGGTGAAATTTCATTAGTCTGCGAACATAATACAAGGTACAATGCACATGTACATTGTCAAACTGTAGTCTTGAAATACAGTCTTTTTTCTTCAGAATACTATCGATGACTTTTATACTTTGTGTATCTGTTTAAAAGTTATAATAATAATAATACCAAGGAACATTTATATTGTGCAAATACTATACAAATATGCTCAACAGCGCATAACAATACCCATCACTAGCAGAGATGAAAATCAGGTGTTGGAAAAAAGCTTCATGAAAGAGATGAGGTTTTAGAACAATCTTGAATGTGTCGAAAAATATAGCATTTCTTACATGAAAGGGCAGGTTGTTCCAAAGCCTAGGAGCAGTGCACGGTCTCCAAAGTTGCCTTAGTTCTACGATAGGGATGACTAAGGATCAACCTGTCCTGTGAGCTACGAAGACTGTACCTACCGGTATGTGACTGGCATTTAGGTGTTAGTAATTCTGAGATATAACCTGGTGCAAAGCCGTGCAAAGCCTTATATGTTATCAAAAGTATGTTTAATGTAATTCTTTGTCGAATAGGCAACCAGAGTCATTTAACCAACAAAGGGAAAATGTGGCAGTATTTAGCAGAGTTACACACTAGTCTGGCACAAGCATTCCGCATTTTTTGTAGCTTTGATATCTGAGAATCGGGAAGTCCATATACCAAACCCTTACAATAGTCAACCTTACACATAATGAATGCTCGTACCAAGGTTTCAGTACAAGTCTGACTGAAGTATTTCCGAATGTGACATACATGTAGGTTATACAGAAGGTAAAATGCACCCCTACAAATATTAGTTATATGTCGATCCATATTAAGGTGGAAATCTAACTGCACACCCAGGTTTTTCACAGCTGTGGATGGCTGAACTTCAGCGGTTCCAACTGTTATGCTGTCAATATTCATCTCAGTAAGCTGCTTGGGGGTTCCGGCAAGCAAAAACTCTGTTTAATTATCGTTTAGCATTAGTTTCTTACCAAGCATCCATGCAGCTAATGTGAACAATACATTGTTGTAGTGTCAATAGACCTAGGGTCTGTTGATCAATAGCTGGGTTGAAGGAAATGTAAAGTTGTGTATCATCAGCATAACAGTGACAAGAGACTTGAGGATAGTGTATATTAATCATGTGTATCAGGTTACTTGTGTAAAGAGTAAAATGAAGAGGACCCAAACAGGAACCTTGTGGGACACCAGATGAAATACCAAATTTTCTGGAAATTACATGTACATCACCAATGACTATCTGTTGCTGTCTGCCACTAAGATAAGACTCAATCCAGTGTAGGACAGTTCTGCCAATACCAAAGTGGGTTTGCAGTGTATGCAATAAAATGTTAGGATCAAGAGTGTCAAAAGCGGCACTTAAATCTAAAAGGACGAGCAGAGTCACCTTTTGCTGGTCCATAGCCATGAGGAGATCACTCTTGATTCTCAGCAGTGCAGTTTCTGTGCTATGAAAGCGTCTGTATGCAGACTGAGTGGCAGGTAGCAACAGATTAGAATGAAGGTGTTGAGAGCTTTGTTCTGCAGCAGCACTTTCAACAAGTTTAGAAATGTACTGCAGATTGCTGACGGGCCTGGAATTAACAACGTTCGGCTCAAGTCCTGGTTTCTTGAGCAGAGGACGAACTGCAGCCACTTTCCAGTTGGATGAAAACTCACCATTATCTCGAGACAAATTGATCATTTTTGTGAGAACAGGTATCAGGGTGTCTATGCACTCTAAAACAAGCCTTGTTGGAACAGGATAGAGAAGACATGATTTTTTGCTTGATTTTAACACAAGCTTTTTACATCACATTCAGACAATGGTTTAAACTCTGTGAGGTGTAGGCCCTCAGTATTGAACCCCCCTTGTGTAGCTGCATATGTGTCCTTGTCAATTGGAGTCAATTCAATAGTTGAATGAATATTTACAATTTTGTCTTGAAAAAACTTGCCAAGGTCATCAACAAAATTAGATTTGACCAAGTTTGAAAGCAAGTCGAAATGCTGTGTTGACATGTTCAACAACTGTTTTTGTAACATTAAACGATTTCTTTTGATCATTGCCATTATCGTGTATTATGTTTGAATAATACCTGCGCCGAGCATTGTGCATCATGAAAATTGTTTTGTTACGAGCCAGTTTATACCTTTCATGATCACAACGCAACTTTGTTTGGACCCACCGTTTTTCTGCTTTTCTCCTTTCCCTCTTTTCTTTCCTGATTTCATCAGTAATCCGTGGCGCTTTCGTACATGCATTAACACGTTTCGTTATCAAAGGTGCATGCTTGTCCAAAACAGACAAAGTGTGTCATTGTACAGAGTAACTAGATCGTTTCGATTATCTGGCAAATTACCGCCGAGATTACTCTTACAAGTACAACCAAAAGACTCAACAAAGTTTCTGAATGACACTGACTCAGAATTATCATTGTCATCAATATAACATTCAAATCTCCTGTAATTACAACTGGTGTAGTACATAGAAGATTCTCCGGTAGAAAGTCGCTGAACTCGAATATAAATGAAAAAAATGAAACACAATGACTTTCAGAATATGCAGAAATTTGGCGGGGTGGCCTGAAATTTGGCGGGGTGGCCTGAAATTTGGTGGGGCGGACTGAAATTTTGGCATACAAAACACTGTACATGTACGTAACATGGATGCTACTTCAAGACTATCGGTATTGAAACAAGGTTTTAGGCAGCCAGAAATGTGAGTCTGCATCATGCCATTTGCTTTTTATCAGGAGTTTTGTTCACTTACCTACAACATTAGAATGTAAACAGTTTACTTATAATAAATAATGCATTCATAGGAAAACAATTCCATTTCACCAGAACCTGTGCAGTTCATTATTGAAATGAGATATTCTGGCCGTTCATGCAGTTCACAATGTCAAAGCGGCTGCAGTGGAGTTAAATTCAACAATGAAGTACCGAACATTGGCACCACAGTAAAGGCTTTTATTGGAAACAAATGTTGCTCAGATGTGCATATCAGCTACTCAGATATCTTAGGTTGGAAATTGAAATAAACCCATACATTCAAGTACATGTACAATTGACAATTTTCAAACACACTGTAAATGAAGTGGATAGCTTCCATTATTTTCAAAATAAATCCAAAACGGGCATTTACAAATTTGGGGAATAATAAGTTTTGTAATTACATTGTGTTTAGTTCTTAAAATAAAATAAACAACTCTTGAGCCTATCAACAGCTCAGGAGTATTGTTTTTTGTTCTTGACGTCAGCCAGTGGATGAAGGTACATGTACATGTAGCTGTGCTCCTCTAGGAGCCATGTGTTAATCCGTCGAAAAAAACAAAACAAAACAAAATTCGGTTTGAATTCTTTTTAAAAATTGCACTATTTTGGGGGAGAAATTATAAGACACAACCCTGCACTTCAAAAGCGAGTTTTGGACTAGGCCAACACTGTCCTACCTAACCGTATGTTAGATCCTGTGTTCACCACCAGAGCCCATGACCACCTGATCACCCCAGGATATTAGGCCTAACGTAAAGGCCTAGGCCTAGTGTGTGATTCCTGTACATTTGACAAACATGATCCAAATCAATCTAAACAGTTAGTTTATATTTCCTGCTAAAAACCAGTTACTTCATACCCTGTTATGTCTGTTTACAACCAAATGTAGGCATGGGGGAAGCTTCTTTTGAAGGATGCTACATTGGCCCACTTGACATGCTTGAGCTTTGTAGCTCTGTAAGCAGGCTGGTGCCACAACTCCATTTAGTGCACAAAACCCACGTGCGGTAACAAGGACACCAGATGAAAAACAGCTTTTACAGGAAATGTACTGATATATCCCAGAATAATATCCCTGTGACCTTCCCAATGTGGTATGGTAAGTGATAAATTTTTGGGCCAGAGTCATTTAATAAAGTGGGGGATAGGTAAAAATAGATGGGCACATGTTACCTACGCAAAAAAACCATGAAGGACACTGCGTACATATCAGACTTTTAAAATGAGTTTCTTTGCAAACACGCTGCATATTTCACAGCTTTAAGATGTTGTTTATGAATAAAACAAGCACCAACACGTGTTTGTATTGAAAAAAAAAATTACAACTGTATCGGAATGTTCCAAATAAAAGCAGATCTACTGATGCAACACGATCTACACAGTGGGACACCACACTTGTCGCTTGTATAGAATTAATGGATTGTGTTTTGTCAGTGCAGTGGTTTTGCTCAAAATAAGTAATTTTGTGTGAAAACTTTATTCAGGTCGAAGAGCCATAGACGTTATCATCTTCATAATGCGCCATTCACTCCCGTTATTACATGTACATTTAATCCATTAAAAATATAACACAGGATTTGGTAAAACTGTGGACACCACAGAAAAATAGCACAAATCATAAACACTCACAGTGATTTTGAAAAAAAAAATTGGTGGGACGCGTTAAGAAACGCTGTAAAAATTGAGGTCCTCAGCCCGCTTTTCAGCTATTATTCTCGGCCCACGCTCGAGCAAACACGGTGAAAGAAGGCAGACCCTGGCTCTTGTGTATATGGTAATTGGTCTTTGTGTGTAGCCCAGAAATGAAAAGACTGAATTTGCATCATAATCACCAGCTTCACAATAGTCCCCACTTTGAAAAGAGGCAACGGGAATGTGGAAGCTTGAGTAGAGCCGCATGCCACCGAACAATCAGCCTTTTCACCGTGTAATTCAAAGAGTGCAGAGCACGCTGGGCCACAAACCAAAAATTTGCGGTTTGGCAGGTGGCCTTCGTGGCCAAGCGAGGCTGGAATTCTTGGAGTCGGCTTTCGGAAAGAAATTCCCGCCAAGAAGGGGTAAACTTCTCAATTTACAAATAGTTTAAAATAAAAACACCACTTCCATACTACATAAGCCAACATGAGCTTTGAATGCATAGGTATGCACAAATAAGTGAAACAACCCAACCTGGGGCCAATTTCATAGTGCTGCTTAAGAAAAATAGGTGTAAAAAACCTTGCTTGACAAATCAGGTTACCAGCCAAAACTTCTTGTGATGTGTATTGTTTTGGAATGGTATCTACCCGTCTTTTGGTGAGCATGACAATCACCCAGAGTTTGAGCTGGTAACCTTTGTTCATTAATTAAGCAAGGGTTTTTCGTGCTTAAGCAAATTTTGTGCTTAAGCAGCTCTATGAAACTGTCCCCTGATGGAATAACCAAGCGACAGATGTGAAGTGTTAATGAAACTGTTTCGCTTTTGCCTGAAGAAAGCTATACTATCATGATTAAAGTGAATACATGGGGTCAGCCGTTGATATGGTGGTCAATGCATCACAGCGACTTAACAATCTCACCTTGTCACTCATAAGCTTCTCCCGCTGGTCGATCACGCCCCACGATGCAAAGCCGATGGCTACAACATTGGATCTGCCTGTGATGCTACTGGCTAGGGAGTAGTCCTTGATAGCATCTCCGACGTACTTCATGACACCGGCGTGAGTACCGCCAGTGATGATCCAGGCACCTTGAGTGGTAAGTAACATAGTATACAAACTAGACCAATGGGATGACGATATATCAGACAACTGCTCTGGCCAAAGCTAGGAGGGTACTGTCCAGCCCTCTCTTCCAGCTAGAGAGGTGGCTACTTATCCAACACTTATGGACGTATGCCATGTATGACATACTGGTAATAAGTACCTTAGCAGCAAGCACAGCTAGCGGGGCAGCATGAAGAGAGTGTCAAACACAAAGAACTGCACAAAACATATCTATACGCACATAACGTAGTTCCGATCACAGAAGAATGTATAAATTAACCTTCATGAGATGCGATCAAGTGCTGGGGCCTGAATGCATTGCTCTGTAAATCTGCAACGCTTCACAGATATTGCCTTATAATGCACATGGTCCAAGTTTCAACAGAATTTGCTTTCCACTTAAATGTGTGGGAAAATAAGGCAATGGAATTAGACTCTTCCTCTTCGTTTCATGCTGGCTACCTGTGCTCAGAGCAGCCTTGATCAGTCCCTTCCTGAAGACGTTCTTGAGCTTGGTGTTCATGTGGAAGTTTCTGGCTCCTCCCGTGACTGAGATGAGGAGCTTGGGCGTGCCGAGGTTCCACTGAGCATTCAGCAGCTGCATCAGGCGGTTTGGGTGGATGCTGTGGTCCACTCGAATGTACTGAATGTCGGTGGGGAAAAAAAAGAGGATGGGAAATAGTAAAGAGTTGTTATTAGCATGAGCAAACACTGGTTTCAATTCCAAAGATTAAACCCACCAAACTTTATAATGCTGAAACCTGGGGCCAATTTCACAGAGATGCTTAAGGATAAAATTTGCTTAAGCATGAAAGACCTTGCTTAGAAAAAAAACAAAGGTACCAGCTCAAACTCTGATTGTCATGCTAACCAAAAGACAGCTAAATACAATCCCAAAACAATATAAATTGTACATCACATGGAGCTTTGGCTGGTTACCTGATTCGTCGAGCAAGGTTTAAGCAAATTTTGTGCTTAAGCAGCTCTGGTGAAATAAGCCCCAGATCATTATTGTAAGTCTTGCCACTTGATCCTGCAGACAACCAGTGAGATATCCTATGCTATTTCACTGCTGGACTCAAGGTTGTTGGTTCCAGTCCCATCCATGTAAGGTTGTCATTCTTTAATCTCTTGGCCACAGACCCTCAGGAAGTGCAAAGTACTGTAAGTTGTGCTTCTGTGATAACATTAACAATAAAATCTTGGTACCTCAAATCTCTAGGGATTGGACAAAAAAATTGGAGTTATCCGAAATTCAAGTTAAAAGAAGGTCCCCATTTCTTTTGAAGTTAAGTCATTGTTACGATGTGTATCATAACACGTACCTATACGCTGATTCACAATTACTGTAAATCTCACAACAATGACTTTTGAAATGACATTGTGGTTATTTTATACTTTGGTGCCACAAGTTTTTGTGCATAGAAAGACATTTTTGTGGAGGATTTTTGTTGTCAATCGCCTGATAAATAACATTACATGTACTGTAAATCATTTAAACTATGTACCTTTGTGTGGCAAATCTTTCTTTTGTGTTGTACATGTGTGACGCATTGTGGTGGTCCCATTTCTGATCCCGCACCGTAATGCAGCACCTTCCACATACGTACTCGGGCGTGGTTTCCCGATGAGTCAGACGACTTTTTTCATCACATGAGGGCGCACCTTTTTGCGCTTCAATAAAATTTCGTAAAAACAAAAATGCTAGTGTGTCTGTTTTTATGTTTTGTCCTTCGTTCGTTATTTTCAAACTTTTGTTTATTTTTTTAAGTGAGATTTTGCTAGGCAAAAGCTCTGCATTGCAGTCACGTGGTTGGTCCACTGCACATGAGCATGCTGTGGTTTGTGGCTCTAATTGGGCAGTCATCGCACGGGCGAGCACAAGCAGTTGGGCCAGACTTAACTTCCGTATGTGTTGCGCGTGCGGCATACACAAAAATTTCCAGTGCATTGCCACAGCCACCGCAAAGAGCCATAAGTTGGCCTGCATATGCATGGGCTACAATGGGCCCACGATAACAATTGGGCCAATTCCTGCAAGTCGAATTTTGCTGTCACAGTGTGGTTACGTGTTTAGATCGATCATCATTGTAGCGCACTTGGAAGTGTTCTGGTGTGAAGAGATGAAGTGTGTGTGTCAGAAATGATTCAAACTAGACCAGCATTGTGTTTACACTTTCTGGAAGTATTTTGGCGGCCGTTTCATTTGGATCTGCTTCACAAAAACTTTGAGGTAAACGAATCCAGCAACGTGAGCAGTTCGACTTATGGATATGTTTTTGTACATAAAAGCCTATTCTTTCAGCGGGAACTAATTATTCTTCAAGTTAAACAGAGTTTTGAGTTAACTGACTTTGAGTTATCGAGATTTTACTGTACATTTAATTTAGCTGGTGACCAGGACAAAACCTTGGTCTGGAAGGTTTGAGGATGCATTCATCCAGTGCCAGACCCCACTCAAGTTAAAATCTTGCTCCTGGTACACTAGCTCAAAAGGAACTCTTAAAATTTGTCACTCATAATGTCGAGCTTTTTAACGGCCAAACTCTGTGGCACATGAAAAACAACCCACTCAACGGCTCATTCCATTGATGGGGAAAACCAAGAGAGGAAAGCAGAACCAGCATCTAGTTTTGGCATTAAAAAGTCAGGCCACACTCAGTCAAAGCAGGGCCTTTGGCCTTTGTTTAATGCCTTGCTTTGAACGATGGACTTTCGTCTACCCGTCTCAGATCTGTCCTGGGCATTGTTCCCACTGAATTAACTGCAGCAGTTACCATTATTCAGACAAAAGTTCTTCCTTCCCAGTTAACAAAGGGAAGAAGGGCGTGTGTCTATCTATTCAGCTGTTCAGGTTTTGCCCATTGTTCCATTGTGCAAGTTACCTGCACACTGACAAATGGAACTGAGGAATAACCATATAGACTGGCTTAACCACTTGCTGCCGGGTGCTTTGAAAAATGCTGTGCACATATGGGATATTTTCAAGATTTTCAGTTTTCAAAATTCTTCAAAAATTCATCATTTCATGTGATGGACATTTACACCCACACGAATGACTGTTTGGTGGCTACTCTAAGCTGACAGGTAATCTTCATTGACTCCGGAGTATTTCAGCCAGGCCTGCTGCCCTCTAAAGAGAGCCCAGAATTGTGAGGTGTTGCGTAAGTTCCTTTGTGCCCAGTGAACGCGAATGGCGTCTTTTCAAACATTGCTGGATTAGCATGCAGCGGTGCTGTGTCGCTCATCAATGGGGCCCTGGAGCACTTTTGTCCGCAGTGCTAATCCACGGGTGCGCTATCTCCCGTGGCATACTGTTTAGAAACAGTGACGGATTACCTTCGAAAAATGCAAGCCCAAAAATGATGGCAATTCCCAGCAGCAGGTCTTATGTTCTGAGTACGGCCTTTTGTTACACGGACCAGCTCTTTCGTCCAATTTCGGGCAGCCCGGCTCTGTGCATAAAACCCAGGGTGCTCGAAAAGGGGTTCCCCAGCAGCAAGTGGTTAAGGCGGGCAGGACTTCAATCTGGCCAGGCCATGTACCTGGGGCAGAGGCCTGACTCTTTACCGTAACATCTGAATTGTGAAGTAGTTCATGGTTAAACAAAAGGAAGATCATAGGCCCAAAGGTTGAAGCTTTACTTGGCTTTTCAGTGCCGAAGCCGCACCTCTCCTTCCAGTCCCTCCCCGGTTCATATTGCGGGATCAGACTGGCTCACACACTGAGAAAGATTAGGGGGAGATTTAGGAACAAGATAGTGCAACGAGCCAAACCTATCTGCCTGCCCCATTCACGGACTCTACCTTGCGCAGCTTGAGCCCCAAGCCTGCTCCGGCTGCCCCAATGAACTCAATCTCCCCATAGGCGTTGGTGGCACTGGTGTGGGTGTGCGTCTCCACCTTCCACTTGGCCTTAGGGTCTGGGTTGTTAAGGAAGCGATCATCGTGGTCCGACTTGCGATTGCCACACTGGCACTTGGGATCATCCGGACTGAAAGGCAGACAAAGAGTTTCTTGTTATGGGGGGGGGGTTGAAGTTAATATCACCCATTGTTTCAAACATAATTCTTATCTGTCCTGTTGGTCTGTCTTTTTTGTCTTGTACAGTACATACATGTAATTCAGATTACTGAATATTTATAAATTTCAAATATACATAGCCTACGTATTTTGTTCATTTTCATTTTTATACATGGATATACTTTCATATTTGTGTTTGTATACATATTTATCTTCAATGGTATATATTTGTTTCAAGGTACATGTACCTTTCCTGCTGTTGGAATTGGTTAATAAATAAAATAAAAATAAAACAAAATAAAATAATAATCTTTTTTTTGGGGGGGGGCTAGAAAATTTGCACGTACCAGCGCTGATCTTTTGTGATCTCTCTAAGGAGTAATTAACCCTAACCATGCTGAACCCAACAAGGTAAATGCAGGATTTCACTGGTCCCAAGGGGGTTAGGGTTGAGGGATTTTTGTTTGCTTTTGGAAGGTGGGAAAATAACTGAGAAAGCTCCCCAAATCACTTTTTCCCCCCACTCAGCACATGGCAATGTTTGCAAGATTCTTCTAGGAGGTGACACAAAGACAACGACCAACTGCTGTATTTGTGTAAATTTCAGATTATCCCGGTCAGTGATGCAGGCCGACTACCTGACAGATCCCTCATATCTCACCGTTTTTTTCATTTCTTGCTTAATTTGACTCTGTTAACTTGTAAACAACAGTACACTGCGGATTGGGAAAGTTAAATGTACGAAAAATAGTGGGCATTACTTACAACGGGTCCGGTTTTTGGGGGTCGACAGGAGCTGGAGTGAACCGGATGCATTCTCTCATGCGAATGTTGTTCCGGATCCATGATGGGTTGTGCTAAAGTTAAAGCAATGAAAAGAAAATTAGAACAGATGCATTATTTTGTGTGAATTTTAGTTTGAATGCAAGGACATTGACCAGCTTCATTACTGTTTTTGATTTGGTTTTTGTATTTCACACCACATGTACATGTGCATGTGTACTAGCCATCTCATCATATGGCATCCAAGCAAACATACTGATAACTGATGCATGCTACATGTACATGTTATGTTAAAATTAACCCTTAATAATGCATTTTTGTGACCCATTGACCCAGGTTTTGTTTTGCCCAAATTTGAAAGGATATTTTACAGCATTTGAGGTCTTTTAAACGGATGCAAATTTGCATATTTATGAGTAAAAGTACAGCATGTGTGATATCATTCTTGGAAATATGACAACTTGCCCAAATTTTTAGATATTTGGCTGCCTGAAATTTGGGGGCAACTTTTATTGCTTCATTTCTTAAATTAGTTTAACTGCAGGCCAGTAACAATCTTTTATAAATATTCTCAGTAAATCTGGGCTCATAATTTGAGAAGAAATCCAATGATAATGAACAATGTCTTCCTGAAATGACATCATAGCAACAGCAGCCTCACTTGTCTGCAAAAGCAAGGAAAATGTTTTTTAACGTTAACAAATGTTCTAAGCATCTTAAGCGAAAAGAGATGTCAAACACATGTAGTTTCCAAACACTGAAAAGGGATCAGAACGGTGTACAAATGTGTGTCTTAATAAGATGGAAATCATTACATGAAACCTTTAAAGAACAACGTTGATTTAGTTTCAGGGCTTGAGAAAAACAAATTACATAAAAAAATGCCAAGAAGCAGGAGGATTTGAACTCCTCCCCCTTACCTTGGTAGTGACACAATGCACTGTTTACAAAACAATCATTCTACCATGTCTACCGGCAATTGCGTTTCCTCGTTGTGATAAATGTTACATGTTTCAAGCATGTACATTTACGTGTAATGTACGTACATGTACATGTATGGTACATGTAATGTGCATCAATGAAAAAAGAAAGTCAGTCCATAAACATAACCACCTTGCTCAGTGAGTCACTCCATAAAAAAACATGGACAGCTTTACAAACTAATTATAAATTTCCTACCACCCATGGAACGTGCATGTGTTGCATATATACATGTACCGGTACGTACGCAGGCCTCCAACTCCAAGTCACAGTCTTCGCATGTGGCTGACCTCAGAAAACCTTTCTGAGAACTTGCCCGCCTTTGATGAATCGACGAAGGAGATTTCAAAGTCCTCATCTGTACACTTGCCTGACAGACCAGCACATTATCAATGTCAGCCATTTTGCTGGATTCCATAAGAAAAACAAGTCAAGAGTTCCTCCAATAGTCTTGACACCAAAGGAATAAACTTTCCACAGTGAACCACACCCTAGCCTTCCACTGATACACGTATGTTGCTCTCCAAAACATACCGTCTATAATAAGTGCATGATAAAACTTTTCCTCAGTTATGGCTCTTGCAATTTGCCACAAATTCTAAGATCAGCAAGTGGTTGTGAAGACTTACGGCTCCTAAAGCTGCACCGAAAGATGGGGCCACTCGTCGACGTGTACCCCCTGAGAGTAAGAAAAACAAGCATGATGTGCCTACAGGTGATATGCATATGCACCAGTTGCTTGTGTGACTTCAACCTCCAAAGTTTTCCAACAGGGTAGTAGTGCCTTACTTGGCAGCAGGAAATTAATGATTCAGCCCCACTGAGCTGGCAGAGTTCCTGGTTTTGGTAACATTATCTCCAGTGAGTTTCAAAACCAACAAAAGCCATATTGCACATCATTATAATATCAGACAACGGCTCATTTGCTTCCTGTTTCAACAACCGAACGTTCACATAATACCAGTACCAATTCAGCTCCTTTGTTCTTAGTTCAAAACTGGTTCTCTGCAACCATAGAGGTGAAGCCATCATCTTGAGGTCATCATCGTACGTGTTGCTGGTATGTACACCGTACTAAAAATGCAAATTTTACATTTATACAATTTGGGTCACTGCATGGTTACATAATATTTTAAATGGCAAATTACTTCTCTGAACCATTCAGTACCTACAGTGTACCCTACAACTGTAAATGCACTAAGAATTATAAATGCACTCATGTCACAAGTCATCTGCATGTACAGGGTTCCCCTCTAAAAAAAGTAACCTACATGTAGCAAAAGTAATATTTATTTTCTACACAAATAACTGTCACACTTTAGTTTTTTGGGGTAACTGAATTAAAGCTGACAGTCTTTTCTACTCATACTTAAAATTTCATTTCAAGTTCATTTTGTGTACACTGCGGAGATATTTTCACATGCAAAATGCAACTGATTATTTTGGTTTCTGTCCAGTGGAAAATTTCACACAGTTTATCTTTCCAGCAAATGCAATCACTCAATTCAAATCCTAAATTATCAAATGATTGTTTTGTTTGTTTACATGAGCTTCTTTGAAATTTCTGTGTACATGTACCAGTTCAGGTACACGTGGTTCTAAAATTGAGGGGACTGACGTTCATTTTGGAAGGCAATGGTTGTTTGAATTGTCCTTTTTCAGAGTTTAATAATTAAAGTTTGTCTCAGAAAATTTTTTTGGGGGGTTGAACTTGTGTAATTTATCTCAGTCAATTTGTAACAAGGTGCTGATCTTATTTCTGTGACATTAACCAATGAACCAATTCAAGCTTCCGTTTGATGGAAAATAAGAGGTTTAAAATCAACTCATCAGAACCCTGCTTAGTTCAGGTATCCTTATTCTGTAAGCCTTTCCAGTGATCTCAAGTGTTAAAAGGTGTTAATTGGCTTAAACAGCATTCTGATTTAACCCTAGTAGGAATTGTCATGCACCATATGCTCCAGCAGCTGGGGGCACACTCTGATGTTGATGTGGATAATCCCATTGGTGTCTAACAGCGCGTTCCCACTTGAATGGGGAAAAGGTGGATCATGATCCAGCATTTTGGTGTGATCGTTATCTTACCGCAACGAAACCGCAAGTCGCGTTCCCACTTGCGCTTGATCCACCTTTTCAGACGGGAATGTTGAGCCCGAAAGGTCACTGAGTTCGGTATTGCGCATGTGCTAGCTTGCTAAGCGCGTGCTCTGTGGCAGTGTGGCGTGCTGGGGTGGCATGCCTGTGACCCTGCAGTGTTCTGGGTGCGGAGTTCTATTGACGTGACGAACTTGAATTGGACCGAATGTTCAGCCTCGTATGTTGTCTCTTCAAACTTTGCTTCTGTTTTTGATACTCTGTCACATGCTGCGGGCTATACGCTAACATGGAATTAGTTTTTGATGGAAAGCAAGAAATAACACAAATGAAAAAGGTTAAGAAACAGACGAATGCACAACGAAAATTGTGAAAGGGCAAGGCACGCATCGCGGCATGCATGCATTGCGCATGTGTGGTGATACATTTTGCTAGCCCGTAGTTCAGCAGTTGTTTATTGTGCATGCTGTGTCCGTTAAAAATTTCACATGAGCTACATGCCAAAAAACATATTTCTTTGTTCATCAGACCGCAAAAGTTTCGCGCCACTTGTGCACGGATGGATGTTGACAGGTCAAATTGCCAGATCAGATCCACCTTTTGCATTCCCATCTGATTGTGATCCGCCAATTGCAAGATCTGATCCACCAATTGGGGGATCTGTATCCTGCTCCAGAGGAGGATCAAGAAAGGTGGATCTGATCCTGATCCACCTTATAACGATTAGCGTTCCCACTACACACAATTGGGGGATCTGATCCGGCAATTTGGCAAAAGGTGGATCAGATCCCCCAATTGGTGGATCAAGTGGGAACGGCTGTTATATGTATACATGCATGCATCATTAGGTCTTCAGTTTTGAAAAGATACATGTACATGTAACTTCCTAAGCTTCAATCTGATTCCAGAGAAAACAAGGTTCAGGAAATGTTTGTTTTGGGTTCTCTTCAATTGAAGCTACTGGTTTTGATTTGAAACAGCTTTTCGGGATCGATGTACCGGTAGGAATAAAATGATTTACAATCATGATTTCCTTTCACTTGATTTGAAGCATTCACCTTTAAGTTAAGTACTGGTACACTGTATCAAGAAATGAAATATAACACATGCTTCAGTGTACTCAACCGTTCTTTACTCTCACTCTGTCTTTTCATTGAGATTAAAAATGCTGGGCATTATGCGGTGAAACCAAAACCACTTAACAAATTCATCTTTAATAGTGTAGTGAGTTTTAATCAAGCCTTAGTCTTTATCTATTAATCACCACGAAGCTCATAAACAACACACATGCAGAGTAACAACATTAAAAAGTCAAGGGTAAAAAAATATATGGCGGTACATGTACATTTTTAAGCCTAACATAAAAATATGAGCTGTCCTGCATGAACAAGTACATGATTTAAGCTCTCAGCTCATACCAATTTCTGTCACCAAGATTACTTTAGTTTTACAAATGGGTCATTCCATGAGGTTGGGGCACAATTTGTGACAGTGTCCCTGTTACACACTGTAGGTAATTTTTACCACCTGTCGTGACCTGTAGAGAAGATCCTTTACTCTGTAAAAATAACACACACCTCTGTATTCAGCCTTGCAAGATGTATAACAATGTCAGTTTGGAATCCACATGCAGGGAAATAGCTGTTCATTTTTACGGAACCCACCTAACAATTGACACCATCACAAATTGAGCCCCAACCTCATGGGATGACCCAAATATACTCTAAGAGGTTGATAAAATACCAGCTACCGGTATACATGTGCATGAAGATGTGTATTTTAGTATTTAGTGTGTGATATCATAAACTGACATGTATACTTTGATGGTATTTTTAAACTAACATTGCTTCCAGTCTAAGTTACAAATTTGAAAAAGTTCGCATAAGGCCGACCGGTATTCAACCCGTGTGTTCTTACCAGTTCACCATGTTCACAGGGCCCAATTTCGGGGCACTGCTCAGCACACATTTTCACACTGAAAGAGCCACCATGTACATGTACATGTATTTCAGGGAGACATAAGCAGGAAGCACAGGAAAGGGCATGCTAACATGGCTAACTCCAGCGGAAAAATTTGCTTAACCTAGTGGATATACATGTATCTCTATGTGCACCCATGCAGTTTTTGTGCTAAGCCCAGCAACCATGAAATGTTCGCTGTGAATTACCGGTATGCTTACCACTGAGCAAATTTTAATGCTACAGGCATATGGTTAGCTAAAAAATTTGCTTAACGGTAATCTGTATGGTGAAATTGGGGCCCGAGGGAATGTTGAAGTACCAAAATAAGGCCATCATGTAGCTCGTTGATTTCAGAAATGTTGAAACAGATGAAGATGTCTGCATTACATGTAACATGGGCCACCATTGAGGAATAATTACCACAGCATGCCACCACAAAAATGTTATGTGCACCGTACAAAAAACGCAAACTTCATCTTAACAATTCAGGCTAGTTTTTGCATTTGTGATAATGACACTTTTGACAGAGGTTGAGTAATATTAGATTTGAGAAACAAATCATGTTGAGCTGTACATGTACATGTACTCATGTACTGTGCATAACAAATGTTTCCCAAAATCTGACAGCCATTGACACAAACAAGTCTAAAATTACGTGTACACACACTTGTACCATGAATACCCGGTATGTACACGTGCATGTACCTGTTTCACTGGATTCCTGAATCAGTTTTGGCAAAAGTCGTCAAAAACAAACGCGGACAAAGACAGAGAAGAATTTCTTTCAGAAACAAGCAGGAGGAAAATTACACATAGACACATTGTCAATCCCTGGAGAGAATACATGTAAGTAACTGGCTCTTCTGTGTGAGATTTTTTTGAGGGCTGCTTGCTTTCACAGGATTTTATTCTATTAGTGTGATGGTAAACTAAATTAACCATCAGGAAATAAGTACAAGGTGTAACAGATGATTAAATGAAATCATCATGGCATCACGGAATAGGACATGTACCGGTACCTAAATACATATCCATGTATCCTCTGTAGAGTACTGCAGATGTGATGTTTATGTACGGGTACATATGTACATGTACATGTACATTATACATGTACGTATCATTCCAGGTCAGTACATGTACAAGTATGTACATGTAAATCGACCCTTGAACAATTTTGAAAATATGAGTACTTTGCCTTTCACTTGCCTTTCACGTACATGTATATTCGGGTCTGGAGGTATCAAAATTAATGAAAAAAATTAAAAAGCAAATCATAAGCAATTATGTACCACTACCATTTACCAGTACCATGTCTTGGTTCGGGTCTATGGTACAAATGTGTGTAAGTTTCATCCCTGTCGGATTTACATGTATGGTTCTAAAGATATTCTCCCGCAAAGAATTCAACTTTGTACGTTTAGGCATGTCATGTGCTGCCCATTGATATTATCATTGTTCTAGAAATACCAGTATCTACATGTACATGTGTCTGTGTATGCTATAAGATCTTTCCTGTGTAGGCCTATAGGCTTTTTGTAGCTTGAAGTTTTAATGCAGATGCAATATTTCAAATTGTCAAACATGAACCTCTGTCTTCAATGATCTTGGACACTATGTGTTCATTGGTCCATAATGATCACATGACAGGGCAATATATCCACATATCACATTCACCATGAGAAATCTCATTCTACTGATAACACGCACAAGCACAAGAGAGAAAACAGCTTTGGGAAGTTCGAGAGTGACTACTGTCGCTGATTTATCTTCATCAGTTTGCATGGTACCCATGATATGACTTGTGCATAATTCCATCAATGGTCGCGCTTGTATAACAGACTCATTCCCATCCTTCCCTGCAGGTTGTAATGTAATGCAGGGACCGCTAACCAGACTAAACGACGTGAACTTGTACTGGTATGAAGAGGAGCAATACACGTACCCAGTACCATACATGGACACAATAAAAAAAAGCAACAAAACAAAACAAACCAAAAAGAATACCACTTCCATAAAGAATGCGGAAAAGCTAACTTGTGTTCACTCTGATAAGCCACTAAACTCAAGTACATGTACTACATGTACATGTAGCTCATACTGCTTTGGAAAATATACCCACATGTAGGCACTATACTGGTAGGTACATGGTAAATGTACAGTACAGAAGAAACCTGAACAAGCTTGGACCCATGCCATCCTTCACAAAATATAAATGTGAACATGTGCATATTTCATTTCATATCTTTTTGAATTTGTATAAAAATGGTACAGGTTTAAAAGTCTGCTAAATTCTGTAGTTATTATTAATTGGTACGCAATTACTGGGACTTCCATATTTGAAAATGCAAGCAATTTCGAATAACAGAATATAAAAATATGAGCATAAATTACATGTATCGTACATGTAGCCAACTGTACATGTACATCACAGGTTTCAGCATTCCTAACCCCCCCCACTACACAACGCTTAAAAAAAAAACAGCCGCCTTCATTGACGCACTTCTAGTTCCAAATAAGCATTCACAGGTGCCAAAAATTAATACAGCACCCATACATTGCCAGTCATAACAGGAAAACTGCACAAGCAGCTGTTATGTCATGATATATGTATCAAGCTGAACTTTAATAACTTTGTTTCCTTTGGCATGCCAAAGTCTAATGGAAATTTTCCCTGGGGAAACACAAGTCCACAGTCATGTACACCACGCATGGGCAGTATACATATACAGTGTACAATATGTACATGTACCTGTTGTAGAAACGTACATGTACACAGGTACAGGTACATGCACATGTATGTTTGTACACGAACCCCTGATATGATTTACCACTGTCTCTTTGTAGCACGTTCAAACAAGTATGTACTGAGTCAGTGGATCGACAGATTAAATACCTATCAAATGAATGGACTTTGTAATTGGCAACAATCTACATGTACAATGTACATGTACATTTACAGTTACATGTGCAACATAGCTTACTACATCTGTATTCAAACATTCATGAAACTGGTTTTGTTTAACATACATGTACATGTACGGGTACATGTACCGGTACGTACATGTACATGTACATGTAGATTCAAGTACGTACATGTATTTGTACATGTACAAGTTCATTCAAGTATAATTAAGTTATCACTGTTTCGGGAACTTATGGAACTTAAAACCAGTTCATACAGGAAGCTGAAACCTGTCGAGCAATCTTCATTCATCCGTGTACATGTAGGTTGACAGGATAATACACCAACCATTGCATGTACATGTCATTCTCACAGCTGTCAATGGGAAACATGTAAAAAGGGTGTGAGTGGCTGAGCAGCCACGTACAACAAAAAGCTAAAAACTACAAAGAGCTGAAATATATGTATAAAAAGTTTCACTAAATCTGTATAGAGAAGTCCAAAAAAGGTTGAAATGTTTGGTCAAATCTGAACCTAAAAAATGCTGAAATGAAAAGGCTGAGTTCTCACATCCTTGATATGATGATAAACTGTACGTCTCATTCCATAATTTGTGTTGCATATTTGCTCAGAAGGTCTGGGAAATCAGTGTAGAAAGAACATACATGTATTGTTGAACCTGGACAGTGCTGCTCTTGGCGCATGTTGAAGCTACATGTAGCACATATTGCTCCGTCATGTCTACAGCGGCGAGTATCACAAATTATGACGAAATTATGACGAAATTATTAAAAGATGATTGGAAACTTGAATCGAAAATGAAAGAGTGAAAATCTGCAGTCATTCACTCTCACCTCTCAGTTTGACCTTGTGAATATCTGAAGACACAGCCACCAGGTATTGAGAATACAAGAGTTATTGGTTGAGAACATCTACCTTTTCGTCCTTGATTAGCCAACCAGAACAAACAAGCCTCATGAGCATGCATGTACAGGACACAATTTTTAGCAGCACTCTGCACCATTCAACTAAAGAGTTTCAAACAAATTCACATCAACAAAAGCACAACTAAAAGAACAGGCCTACAATGTCTCCACCACATGCTGTACCCGGTAAGTCAAAAGTTTTCAAAAAACTAAAATCCATCAAAGTGATCATGTGTTGAAGTACAGTACAATTACTAATAACATTTTAGGTTGTGCAAATATTGAGCCACAACAAATGTACACGGTCGAGGATCAATAAGCAGATAGCACTATTGGACTCTCTTAACATGTGTTGTGTGTGCATGATGGTTGCCATGTCCTGTATGTACAAGAAAAAACAGCTTGGCCTAATGCAACTCGACCAAATTACAAATCGTCACTCTCAACAGAAACTAGCCTAAGCAATGCTATATGCACTACTACTAAGCCAAAATTGACCGGCCACAAGAGAAACAGCAGTTGCTGCATGTACATGTACAATGTACATGTACATGTAGTACAACAGTTCACTAGTTAGTTACATCCTCATAATCAGAAGTAATCAAGCATTTAATGATGTACCTCAAACTCTTCATCATAGAGAAGTTGCTGCAGATACTCGTCCGAATCCCACTTGGTCAAAGTTGGTGAAGTCAACGAGTCCTTGAATGACATTCTGCTCAGCGTTCACAAGTTTTCAACAGACTAAGCATTTGTGTATCATACCAGTACACAAAGTAACAGGGGCAGGTACTTAGTACATGCAGCAGAGGTTCAATTTCCTGCTTTGCCCAGCACGTGATAAATCAAATGACTTTATGGGTGGAAAGTGAAAGAGGAAATGGGTATTTCCAAACCATCCACAACCGGTTACTTGATCCATGCACAGATGCTGAAACCACCAAGTGGCACTCCCTAAACTATACCTAAACTATACACATGTACATGTACCACATTACCGGACTACTAGAGGGGCTACTTCAGTGGGTGTACTAAGTCACTGCATGAGTACAGGGCATCAAATTTCAGGGTAAGATACAATCATCTATCACCTTTCCCAGAGGTTAACAACCCTTGTCAAGAATTTGGAAGGGCACTTTAGACTGTATTGAGGTGGGCTCTCATTACAGACAGCTGTGTGTTGTTTGTGTACTCCTGTAAATGTGTACCAGGACATCCTGATCTTATCTGCATGTATGTGGTAACAGCACTGCTTTTATAAATCTGAAATTAGTGAATCTGAAAATCTGAAATTGGTTGTGGAGAGTGTGTTTATAATATAGTCATAGAGGAAGGAAAAGAAAACTGGAACAAGGAAACTAACACAAAAATGCCCCTAGAGTGGATATTGATTACAATTTGGTTGTCATTTTGTTTGCTGGTACATGTACATGTATGTACTGATAGGAAATTCAAACAGGTTCCATTGGTTTGAAAGGCAACTTGTGGAGCAGTAGTTACTAGTCTCCCCTTCAGCCGCACATGTAAGTCTGCAAATACTGTATTACCAGGTACTGCCAGTGTGCACTTCTGTATAAATTTATGCTGGTGCACTAGTACCCCATATGTGTATGCAATCATGGATGGTGCGCTACTGGTACTGTACTGTCTAGCCTAGGTGTGAATATTGCCCACGGTTCTTATCAAAGGGGTCCACATGCTTCTGTGGCTAAAAGAACATACAGTATCTGACTCATGACATTTCCCTTCCCCCCATACAATGCTGTAAATTTCTTTTGAGTGGTCAGCGTGGTTGTTTCTGCCATGTAGTACTGGAGTTAACAACTTGAACCAGAGGGCCTGTAACTTAGAGGTCGTACTTCTCTGAGATGGCCTTGGGAGTATGAGATCAAATCTTCAACAGGCCTTGAACCATAGGAATACTAGAGCCATGACCCCACTTAAAAGGTGTCATTCCTTCACTTCCCCTTTCCAAGCGAGACCCATACAGTATAAACAGCATAACAAGGTACTGGTTTTGCAGGGGGGCCATAATGATCACACTGGGAAACCCCCTTACGTCAGTTCACCCTTACAAACAAATAATGTAAAAAGTGATGTTGTGATCTGTTTACAAATACTGAACATAAAGTCCCTGCCATGGTTAAATTGGGTGCTTGCAAAAACATGTACATGTAACCGTATGATCAGCGAGTGAACAACGCTCATGTGCTGGTATGAGACCCAAACTCTTTCAGCAACTGGCTGCACTACTTGCATGTATAGTGCAAGTACAGTACATGTACAAGGAAGTAAACGAGAATGCAATACATGACTGTACTGTTAATGCTTTGAAAAGGTAGCACTGAAGAACCGAAAGTCTCGTTCGAAGTACACTGAGTGATCTCCCTGACATAATTGTATTGGGTCACGTGTCCATACCAGTAACGGACACTCCACCCAATTTGTTTTTCATGTACATGTTACCTGCTCTTCATGAACCAAGTTTGCAATAAGTTCCTCCTCAGCATCAGCTTCCAGGGTGCGATTAAGCGCCTCGTGGAATGAACGCCTCTTGGCGATGAGACTAGCTGTAGCCGCGTGACGACTCAGTCTTGCCTCCCGTAACCGGGACATTTTGGCACAACGACAAGTGCAGACTTTACCAATCCAGGGAAATCAGTGGGCGACTACATCACAATGCATGCAAGCTACTGGCACCACCTTTCTCACAACAGACTATTCAAGCCAAGGCCAGCAAACAAAAACCAAACAAAGACGGCTTCACGGTCGAATGCCCCAAAGGTACATGTAAAGGTTGCATGTACATGTAATTCCCCAAAAGTATTGCAAGTCAATACTTTCAAAAAGTCTAGCAAGGGATAAATTACCAGTATTCACGTACATTTACGTGTACATTATGTATCATTTGCCAGATCAATTAGTACCTGTTTGCATTTTTTCTTACAAATGTAATTATTGCAGGTAGTTGCTTGTCATCACAACCTCTTGTCACTGAATGGACACCTGCTTGAACTACATGTAGTCTACTACTTTTGCGACATCTGCAATGCATCAAGGGATGGGATAACAAACACTTTATGCATGATTATTCTATGGAAGAAGAGTGCCAGCCAAATGCTTGAAAATCAAGCAGGTTTCCTCTAACTGAAAACGTGAAATCGGGTCATGCTATTTTCACACAGAGCATTTGGAATAAAATGGACTGCAAATTTTGTATTTACTAGAAAGAGAAGATTTTGGGGTCCCTCTCATGAACATTGATCAGTTTCTGTCTGGGACTATGCTCATGAATGTCAATGAGCTACCGGTAGTACTAGCCAATCATAATCAACTTTGAACTTGAGTTCATTCATTCCCCCACTGAGCAATCATGTGTCAGCATGTAGTGACTGGTACCTTTTAAAAATTATAACTAAGAAACAAACAAAATAATAATACTTAAGAAGTATTCATTGTTTAAGTTGCCATCCATTGAGGATTTGATGAGCAGGCGTTACATGTACAAGTACCGGTATTTAAGAAAAATTCTGAAGAAAATTATTCATTGATGGTACACTTCTCCAAAAAGTTTATGCAAATAATGTGTGGTTTGGTGTAGTCCTGCAATCCCATGACACATGTACAAACTACAATCATTGCAACAACGATGTCTGAAAGGTTGACTGCAGAGTTCAACCGAGATGGGTTCCAGTGGAAGTGAGGGCAGGTTGTATGAATTTGACATGAGATACATGCATACACATGAAAGTCCTGCCCCGCCCCACACACTAACAGTACCATGACAACTGGTAAACAGAACTCTCGCCACATGTACATGTTCATGTGCATGTTCATGTACTATGCTACCCTGTAACATCACTGCAATCTAGCAGAGCACACTCCACAGTAATTTTACATGACTGGCAAAAGTACTCTAGTGAACTACAATGTAATACCATTTTGGATCGTCTGGTAACCAACTGCTTTACTGTAGCTCCTACAAGCAAATATTTGCTGTGCTAACACAAGTGTAACAATGCTCATTAAAATATTAAGTAGCTCAATTTGGGCCCTGATCATACAACTGTAAAGTAAGATTCAAAATTTACATGTTATTTTGTACCATATGGCTAACACATTTAGGGGTACTCTCTTAATTACACGCACATGTACGCATAGGTTCAAGTCACAGAAATCGAATTTTGACTTTTGGGGGCACCGCCATTTTGATCTTAAGAAATGGGACATTTTAACGGCACTGCGACCAATAACAGGGGTAACAAGGCCAAGCTGTAAAATATTCTGCAAAACGAGTTTAGAAACTGGAAAAACAAAAAATGGGGTTCTTTATGTACTCGAGCTATCATATAATTTAAATATTTTATAACCCAGTAATCAGTATAGTACCCAGTATACCGGTAGTCCGCAACACGAAATACATTCACTTGAATGTGAAGTCAGAAACTTACAGGAAATATCTACCGGTATAGGGTCTTGTTTCAAGGGTACCAGTACCAGGAAAAATGGGGCACATGGCCAGCTTTGGCCGTGGACAAAGTGGAAATTTTCAGGGCAACGCCGCAAATTGGGCACCGACCGCTGTGGCCGTGATGAGATTCGAGTGCTGAAGTCAGTCACTGTCCTCATCATTCCATTTTTAAACGCCAAATCAATTTTGCAAATGAGGAGTGGCAGAGATTGGCTCTCTGTGTACACTTCAGTGGTCTGAGAGTTTGATACGAAACTGGTATGAACATGTACATGTAGAGTGGCTTTACTTGTTGGATCATAATGGCCAATGAGTTATTGTTGTGCATGCATAGTGGGGGTGGCCCATGGCTATGAGTGGTTACAGTTTGTGACTTACGATCAGAGAGTCAGGGGTTCAGATCCAGCTGTTGGAAGTATGGCCGTAAAGCTGCTTGCCCTTGTTGGGCAAGCCACTTTGTCCCAACTCAAGTGCATAATTTCTCCACCCAGGAGAATACTGGTACATGCATGTAATAAGTAGCATATATGCATGTAAACCAGAATGCTTGGTGCGTCAAGCCCATACAAGGCTGGTTCGTACTTTGTGTGCAAGCAATTACATGTATGAGCATGAATTGCTGACGTATGATCAAATATTCACATTGGCAATTCGTAACATTTGAACACATTTCATCTTGAGCAAAATTTTGCGGCAATTTTTTGTGACGTCAAATTTGCTTCACTGTCACATTTGCCTGCAGTACAAACCGGCCTTTACTGCACACGCTGCAACTTACAGTAGATGTTCAGCCTTTCGGCTCCCCCCCCCAATTTCCCATTTTTTCAAAGATAAGAGCTGTAAGGTTGTGTAATGACCAACAACAAATCAACAGTGGCCTGTACATGTACTGGTAAGTCATGTTAAATGCAAAATTTACTTACAAGGGCTGCACTGGCTAAGTCACCCTCTGACAGTCGACGCCTCCGATGCTTCTTCACAACATGAGCTTGAGTCTTAAGACTCACTGCACTTGCCGAGGTAGACATTGCCTCGCTGAGAACAGCCCATCAGAATACCAATATTTCATCTACCATAAAACAATATGCACAAGAAACTTAAATACTAATAGCTTAATACCACAAACAGGTACTGTAAGTACCACAAAATATAGCATGCATTTCACATACAGGAGTGATGGAAACTGCACACCACAGTTGAGCCTACTGGATTCAATAATGAATCCTGCACCTATTTAAATGGATCTGATTACTAAAAGTGCAGGGAAGGGGGCATAGTGTTTCACAGCATTCATTTATTTTAATGCACCTCGATCCGCCGACTGCTTTTAACAGTAACAACATCAGCTGTCATCCTATACACAACATGGGCATAGGCTGTGCAAGGCTGAGTCATTTTGAATAATTGAATAATCAAATAGCCAGTCTTCCATTTGATCCAATATTCAAATTTGGTTGTACCACACTGTGACATTTCTACAAAGGCATGAATAACATATATACATTTTTACAAAAAGAAAAAAAAAATGAAAGGAAAATCACTTTTTGGCCTTGGTATTATTGTTGGGCATAAGCCTTCCGTCATCTACGAGTACATGTACACATGGGTCTTCTCTTTCCATCACTTCCCCTAGATGCTTTTGGAATGCAATTATGTAACCAATTAATTGATTTTTCCGGTTTTATATTACTGATTTTCACCTCCAAATATTCACTTTCAAAAATACCGTACATATTCACATATTATACAATTTATTTAATATCCAGGTATTCGAATAATCGTCACATATGTACAACATGTTGCCGATACATATGTACATGTATGTCTCACACATATGCACATCAAATTGTACTGTACGAGCTGCCCAATGATACCAGTAGATCTTTGTGAAAACAATGTACGTGTACAGTACTGGAACATGTAGAGTGTACCATACCAGTAAACATTTTCTGCATGCCATTGCCCTGTGCACATGCATAATGAATTGCTTAAATTTGTAACTGAGTTCAAGACTGAGTCAATGTACAGTAAATGAACAGCGTACACCTGTCTATGTACGTATGTCCATATGTTCAATAGATGCATAATTTCAAGTTGGATTTTTACATCTTGTCAAACTTCCAAAAATGTATCTCATAAAACCACTTTGAAAAATTACATCTCGTAAAAACAATTTGTTTCCAAATACAGAAACAATGTTTCTAAAAGCAAATCTCCTCAAAACAAACTGGAGGATATACAGTATCTCCCACAAACAAACTTTGAAAAAATACATAGAGCATTTTGGAAACAAATGGATTTGCCTTGGCTTCAGTTTTGCTGGTTCCAGTCAGAGCTTGAACATGTACATGTAGTTTTGAACGCTGCTTCAAAATGGCTGGAACCAGCAAAACCAAAGTCTAAGCCGAATCCAATCGTTTCGAAAATGCTCAATGTCTCACAAAAAATGATGTTGAAAAAACATACGCAACAAATACAAACTTCGAAAGAATGTACTTCACTTTTTGAAAATATATACATGACACTTCAGGGCTTTCGTAGCCTTCTGCATTGTACTTCAACAGTTCAAAGGCTAACTAATCACTGCCTACATTACATGTAACGGTATGTACACAAACATACATGTACCTGCTGGTCCTTCTATTGCACTTGTGCATGCAGATAAAGTTGCCATGGTGTAGTCGGGCAGGCTTACATTGTATATGGCTAGGCTTCCTACCAATTACAATATAGCCTTTCACACTACATGTGCAGCCTCTTAACCAGAGTTGGACTCAACCCTAGGTGAGCCCATGACAACCCTGGGTTGAAAATTTGATTCTTCAACCCCACATCAATGGGGTGTTGTTTCACACTTGTTTCGTGCGAACTGAGCTTTTCAGGGTTAATTCAACCCAGAAATGAGCACGAAAAATTTTCAACTTGGGTTGAAAAGTCTCAACCATGCTCCAGAGCGGGTTGAATTCAACCCAGTTGAAATCAGTCTTGGGGTTGATGCAGGGTTGGCATAGGGTTGAAATTTTTCAAGTGTGAATCATCAACAGTTTTCCATCAACCCTCCAACAACCCGAGTCAATCCCAATATTTGTCTTGTGTGAGAAAGCCATAAATCCTGTCAGTAGGCCCCTGTGCTCTGTCAGTATGCCTGAAGGGCGGATCCAGAACCAACTTTTCAAGTGGGGCTGGGAATTTTCTGGCTATGGGTAAAAAAGAAATCTAAACTCGTGACCTTTCACTTCTAGTATTATTATTGTTTTCCAGCACAATTTATTATAACCCGCTCCATCCCAGCATCATGTGAAACTCTTATATTTTGCTATTTACCATTACAATGACGATACACTTGTGATTCTTACACCTAAGGTTTTAGACAGTTTACATTTTTTTAACTACCCTGAGAGCAGTACAACGGGGGCTTGTCCTTCCATCTCTCTAAACAGAGGAACAAGTCTTGTACCTGAACATTGGTCACAATGTAGAGATCATACTGCAGAATGCTTAGTTCTCGGTTGTGCAAGGGTTTATTGAGGGTGTTGTTCATGATCCGACTACAATACGCTGACCCAGAAACATGCGGGGGGGGGGGAATGGAAATGATGACCATTTCATGGCACACTGTACAATTGGCACAAATGTTCACTTCGTATAAATGTAACCACGACTTACCGGTAACTATTGATATACATGTACTGATGTTTAAGCCACTAGCTGACATTTGTAAGTTCCAAACTTGCATACATGTCCAATGCTGGCCAGTCACCACCTACATGTACATGTATGTAGGCCTAAGCGTGCACTGCATCGGTCAGAATTTATCAGATTACGTGTACAGGTACATGGCGCACAAACTGTACATTGGTAGGCCTATGGCATTTGAAATTTACCCAGTAAAAGTAAAAAAAAAAAAAGAAACCCTCAATCAAAAAACATTGAAATAGAGATAAAGTTTAGCCTGAGTTCTGAGTCCAGCGGCAGTAGTACGGCAATACTAACGACGTAAATGAAGACTGGTGTCTTACATCATGGAGCTTTTTTATAACTGCATGCTTACATGTACATGTATGATGTACATGTAGTAGGCCTAAGAACCATGCAGGGTTAAGCTTGAGTTGAGGCAACACTCCATCTCCAGATATCATGCAGAAGTACTAATGGTTCTATTAAACAGTTTTATAAGCTAAAAAAAATAATAATTAAAAAAAATAATAAAAAAAAGGAGCGTAAAAAACGGCATGATCCTCCCCATTGCTGCAGCACATGCATGCTCAACCATGATTTAGTATGATTTACCATGCTCCAAGGTTTACGACCGTATACATGTATTATGTACAATGTAGGCCTGCGCTGGACGTCGGCCTATTGTGTCTGAGTGATCGAACCCCATCATTTTTACTTGTTGGAATGTGCATGCGGCATGTCGTCGCGTTACCTCCAAACAATAACTTGATTTCAGCACTCACATTTTATTTGAGAAATAAAGATAACACCGGTCTGTCTTCACGCCTGACTTCAACCATCCATGCTTCAACGAAATTCGAGGTGCGTTCAAGGTGTGGACAACATCTTTAACGGGTATTCAGCGAGACAGTTCAGCCTTCAGATGCGTTGTTTTTTTTAATGAATTTATATTAGGCATACTTGTACGGCCAGCCGGCCGGCTGGCTTACCACATTCCCATGAGACTCAACTAACGCAGAGATTGCATTGTGGGTGGTGCGCACTGGAAAGACTTGGGTAATTATAGATGGTTACTACGGTGATCTATGATTAATAACCATTGTAGCAAGGTGCATGATCTGTGAACCTGGGGTACACACAACATCTGCAGTGAGCCAGTTATTATGGCCCGTCTGTACTGAACTAGTTTACATACTGATTTAAAGTCCATAAAAAAATCTTTCCTGTTGAAATTCGCAAGCATTATGCGAAGATTTACAGATGATGCTATGTACCCCGCTCAGTGTTAACGTCTTTAAGTGTAGAAGGTTACTTTCAAACTATAATACGTCTTCGATGGGCATACAAATTGCAGACGTTTATTGCAGGTAATAAATTACTGAATGAAATGGCCATTCATAAACAGCACCCACCGATAAATTAACCTTTTTGATGTGAAGTGCAAGTTTTCAGTACAAGTTGAACATTTATAGCAGATTAGGCAGGTGTGTGCAGATGCCCGTCCCTTGTCCTTGCCGCTTGTTATTTTTTCTTTCCTAGTTTCTGGGCAATGTTCGGATCATCCTTCACATCCCTCCATACTAACTCGCCAACCGCCTGAGGGTTTATGCCACCGCCCACGGCTCGGGCAAGCATTATAGTCTCGTCCATTATTCTCCTGAGCCGGTCACTTGAACGCGCGTTTAAAATCGGCCAAGCACATTATTTATTCACAAAACTGACCAAAGACCAGTTCCAATATGCGGTAATTTAACCAAATACAATTTAAGTTTATTTATCAAACCAATAGGTATATAGCTGAGAAGAAAAGCACTGAAAGGTAACATACGATATTGAAGCACACTATAGAAACATCAGTAGGGCCTACAGTACACGCAAACACCATGGAAAAATAGTGACCATATCATTTCATGCGAGATTTTTATTATGGTGTAACCCCTCCCCCCCCACACACAACGCTTATCAAATGTCCATGGCCTAGCATCTCTTCCACAATGCCCCATCCCCTTTCCCTAGTTCCTGACTCAAATTTGTGCCACGGTATTCCACTTTTGTCTACGTCACAGTTAAAGGTTGAAGGAGAGAAAACTTCATCGCTTGGTCCCTTGACAGACACGTGATGTATCTTCGAGGTCTCACTGGATGGGACGAAACCGTGTGCGCTCCGTGGTATGATGCATTGCCGTACACGTAGATGAATGTTATACGCGTCGATTACAATGCTAGCGCGACTTTAAATGTAGCGCATCACCTTCTGGGGATGAGCGACCGGTGGCTCACCAAGAGGGATTTCGCCTTTTGCGCAAGGAATTTGATACATTTTTACTTTTATTTTAAACCTATGTTAATGCTTCACGAAAGTCGTTTACCACTGGTAAATTCATCTCTGGTAAATTACCAGAGATGACAAAACAAATGTGGGTGAGAATTATCCAAGGACAAAGAATATTACTCCTTGTATTAAATGGAAAAGAGTTCACTTTTTAAATGTAATCAAAAAGGAGAAGAAAGACACGATTGCAGAACCACCGTTTGTTTATCCGCACCGCACGTACAAGGCACTTAGAGGGGTGCATTCCAGAAAGACATTTTCATCAGTCTGAATTTCCCATAGTCAGGATGATCTTCCAACACCAATTTTAACATGCAGACCTGTATGGATACGAACAAGGACTAATCCAGCACGATCAAGCAACCCGATGAGGGGTGAGGCTACAATTTTGGTTTTTTACACGTTGTTTGAGGGAAGAGGTATAAAACAGGCCAAACACTCGCCTTTTCTCTCATTTCTCTATTTTTCAATTTTTATTTTTGGGGAGGGGGCATGGTCCCCGTTGGCCCTCTTTATCCACCTTTGGACACAAAATAAGAATGGTCATCACGGGATACCCATTAAAGCGAAATCCGAACATCCGTCGTTTAGTGTAGCCTATGCCTCAGCACAAATTGAAGGTGCTTGTCGTTTCGTAACCATGCACTTGAAGTCAAGTTACATGCCAGTGTTTTGCCTGCAACAATTTCCCTTGCAGACCACAGAGTTCTGAGGATTACCATTATCGTAAGCAAACCACGTTATCTTGCTCAGGTAACCGCTACAGAATCAATGTTTAAATGTTCTGTTTGCAGTGGAAATTTGCAGCATATTTCACTTGGAACCAAATAATTCCACTTCATAATGACGTAATCACATGAAGTGTTGAATCGCAACACTCTTCAAGATTGATGAACTAAATTTCGACTTGTGAGTTCTTAGCCTAGAAGGCTTCATTGATTGAGATTGCATTTTGCCGGTTCACAACGGACCATGAAATGCAGGCGACACGATGCGGTCGCGTCGCTACCAACAGAATTCCACAATTACATAAGGGTACTTACCTGCAATATAATTGGAATTATATTAACAATGAAGGATCGGCTCACCCTGCAGATTCGTCCCTTGTGGTGCAATCTGATCCGTTCTTTAAAGTTCATTTATATGCAAATTCTTTACAAAGATTCCCACGAAGCCCAGCACAGTCTGGTAGTAGTGGTCTATTGGAAGCTTGAGAAAAAATATCTGATTCGGAGACACCAGTAAGACGGGAGGGCATGGCAGGTTAAACCTGTAGAAAATTGTAAAATACAAGAATACATTAATATAGGGAGGGAGCGTGAGTTTATCCTTCATTGTTAATAATAATCACAATTATATTGCAAGTAAGTGCCCATGATGTATTCAGGGAATTATAATACACAATTTCGGATAGACTCACCCTGCAGATTTCAAAGCTTACAGTGTGTACGCCGACACTGCCTGTCCAAACTCGCTTGAAGAATACTTTCTATGGTAGAATCTGGTAAAGGTTGAAGCCGAAGACCAATCAGCCATTTTGAGGATATCAGCAACAGAGACACCCGCATTAACTGCTGCTGATGTGCAACCCCTGTAGAATGTGTCTTGAAGATAGAAGTATCTATCCCTGCAAGTGACATAATATCTCTAAGCCATCTCAAAATTGTGGATGAAACCACTGGATGATGAGGTTTAGAATGAGACAATAAACGCTGAGACCATCTAGATGGTCCGCTACCGCTGTAGTGACGTGTCCTGTCCAGGTTCTATTCAAGGGCCTGAACAACACAAAGATTTCCGTTACCAGAAAAACGAGGCAACTCGATATCATGGAAAGGCTTTACAACTAACACTCGTTAAGATGGTTTCGTCAGCCAAAAAATATAACTTCCGTTTAGACATAATTATTACCAATGTCTAGAGCAGTAAGTGAAGAACATCTACCAGCCGAAACTAGGGCAACTAACGTAGTTAACTTCAAGGTCAGCTGTTTGATAGACACGCGACAGTCATCAGGCAATTTTAAATGCAGTTCAGTACAACAGGAAATCCCATGTGACGTTGTACTTAGGTCGGGGTGGCCTAAAGTTAAGAACACCCTTAAAAAAAACGCTTAACAAGATGATACGGACCAATGGGAAGGCCACCTACAAATTGGTGGGCAGAAGAGATGGATGAACGATACACGTTTTATACACTTAGCCATCATTACACAGCTGCTGCAAAAAGGCAAAAACATCTGCTACAGATGACTGAACTGGACCAATTTGCCTTGAAAAACACCAGCAAGCCCATTTCTTTCAATTGGAGTTCTACTGGTTATTAGACCACTGTCTCCATGATGCAACAATTGTGTTTGACACTTTCTGTGTGCAGACTTTCCCGGATAGTTTCCAGGCGGCTAGCTGAAGAGATGGGAACAGTGGGTGAACTTTGTGTTGATTGTGTGGTATTTGTCTTGTCTCTTGGGAAGGAGAACCGGACTGGCAATGGCAAGACTCATACGTTTGGGGTACCAGGCTTGAGTTGGCCAAACTGAAGCGATCAAAACCACTGTTGCCCTTTCCTTCTGCATCTTTCGGAGACACTTGAAAATCAGAAGAAAGAGTGGAAAAACATAACCCTTCAATGCCTTCTAGTTGAGAAAAAAATGCGTCTACTTTCCACGTTAGGAGGTCCGGATGCCAGGACACGAATTTCTCTGAGCATTCAGACTAGGTTTCAAACAAGCTACCACTTGGGTAACTTCAAACTGAGCATGACCTTGCGAAAAATTCTCGGAAGAGGACGCTACTCTGTCCGGTCTTTGAAGATTCTCGAAAGATTGTCTGCCGTGACGTTATGCGAGCCTGCCAGATGTTCTACCAAAATGGTGATATTCCTCTCCAGGCACCATGACGAGATCTTTACTGTGAGTTGAGTGAGTTCCCTGGAACGTGTCACCCCTTTGTGATTTATATATGCTACCGCTGTGGAAATGTCCACCTGAAGATGAACATGAAGACCTCTCTGCGCTAGTAACTGGGACTGGAGGGCATAAAACACTGCCAACAACTCCAGGTAGTTTATGATTTTGTTGCTCTTGAATCGACCATTGACCTCCTGTCGTCAGCTACCCCATTCAAGCGCCCCAACCCGAAGTAGAAGCATCCGTCTGAACCACTCTCTCTGTCTGAAGAACGAAGGAGAATATTGTTGCCGTTCCATACAGGCAATCAACACGCTGAGCTCGCTTATTGCCTCTTGGGACTGCGGGACTAAGCTGTCGTAGTTGAGGTCTCGACGAAGAGAGGGAAATATTGTCTAACTGAAGACTGCGATAAAAGAGGGGTGCTAAGAAAACAACCTGGATTGTCGACGAAAGTCTCCCGAGAAGACTCGCTAGCTCGCGTACTCACACCTTGTTCATCTGTGAGACAAGCTGGCAATGATTGACAATCTTGTCGATCTTTTCCCTAGTCTAAAGACAGAGACACGAGAACAGAATCTACAACGAACCCAGAAACATGATTTTCTGTGTAGGAACCAGCTGAGACCTGTCCTTGTTGAGAACGAAACCCAGTTTCTGAAGGAGGTTGATCGCCCGATGTGTGTTGTCCTAACACTCCTGCTGCGATGTTGCTAGAATAAGGATGTCGTCCAGATAAAATACACATCTGACTCCTTGTTCCCTCAAAGTTGTCGCTACAGGCTTCAAAATCTTTGTGAAAGCCTGAGGTGCACAACACAGGCCAAAACGAAGGAAAGAAAGTATGAAACGAAAAATTTTTCGATGAGCTGCGTTGATAGGAACTGTGAAATAGGCGTCCTTCAAGTCTATGGACGTCATCCCGTCATTTGGAGACAAAAGGTCTCTCACCTGAGATATGTTTTCCATCTTGAAATGTTCGTAGGCTATGAACTTGTTCAAGGGCCATAAATGTACCACCGGACGGAGATCCCCAGACTTCTTTGGGATCATAAACAGTGAAGAAATAAACTGTTCTTGAACCGGGGGTTCAATAGTGATCGCTCCCTTGTCTAACACTTTCTTGATGAAACCGAACGAGAGTGGACGGAACAGAAAACTGACTATATAGGTTCAGACAAAAATTCAATCATTAAACCAGAAACGGCCTGAATCCTGAGTAATACGCAACCAATTATGTATAAAATATTGAAGGCGTCCTGCCAAACACCCGGAAAAACTGAACCCAGGGAACCAGAAATACCATACCCACTAATTCAAGTTTTTTTTAGGAATTAGGCCTACCAGCATTAGTGGTTGGATGCTTCGGAGCCCCGGGCCTGCTCTGATCTGTAAACTCTGGGTTTAACTTCGATGTACGACTGGAGCTTCTCCACAGCCCAGAGCGAAACGAAACTCGCTGCCCCGAGGACCGAAACCTTGTTGGACGCGAAGCATTAAGACAGGGACTAAACCTCTTCCTATGGAAAGAAGAGGTACCATTGGAAGTGATCTTGGCAGCTAAAGTGTTGGCCTTTTCAGTATCCTCAATATTCTTCATGAGAGAATCACCAATAAGTTCGCCCCTGGAAGGAAAATTTTTGTTAAGCATGTCAAACTTCTTGTCAACCACCTCGTCAAAGGTATGCTGTCTCGACGAGGCTAAACTGTGACTAGCCGAACCCAACATAATAAGACCAGCAGCAAGATGATCGATAACCATATCCCTAAAAATGTTATCTGGGCACTCAGGATCAACAACAGCGTCATAATAAAGGCGAACCAAAGGCTAGAGCTGACTTTAAAGAATGACTATGAGAAATCTTCATCTTATCATCAATAGATACTAGAGATGAATTAGCCTGTTTGACAACCTTCTAATCGGAAGCTCAGGGGGAGCGAAATATCTGTCTTGCCCCTCCGAAACTGCAAAAACACTCAGATCGTCTCTCAGCTCGTCACTAGACAATTTATGAGATCTGAGATCCTCCCACCAAGAAATAACATTATCAGAAAGAGGAATAACTGAATCCTTCTGGTAAGGGTTGCGAAACTTCACACCACTTGATATGTCAGACACTGCATGTGATGACACATCTGAAATTCAGACGACGCTTCGTCGTCATGATTGCTGGTATACGTCAAAACGGCTGCAGCTGAATCGGTAGCGGTGTTGAACTGTTACGAACGTCGAAGTTCCCGGATGTACCAAGATTTGCGCTGGATGGAGTGGCGGGAACTGGGGATGAGCGACCGGTGGCTCACCAAGAGGGATTTCGTCCTTTGCGCAAGGAATTTGATACATTTTTACTTTTATTTTAAACCTATGTTAATGCTTCACGAAAGTCGTTTACTAGAGATCACAAAACAAATGTGGGTGAGAATTATCCAAGGACAAAGAATATTACTCCTTGTATTAAATGGAAAAGAGTTCACTTTTTAAATGTAATCAAAAAGGAGAAGAAAGACACGATTGCAGAACCACCGTTTGTTTATCCGCACCGCACGTACAAGGCACTTAGAGGGGTGCATTCCAGAAAGACATTTTCATCAGTCTGAATTTCCCATAGTCAGGATGATCTTCCAACACCAATTTTAACATGCAGACCTGTATGGATACGAAGAAGGACTAATCCAGCACGATCAAGCAACCCGATGGGGGGTGAGGCTACAATTTTGTTTTTTTACACGTTGTTTGAGGGAAGAGGTATAAAACAGGCCAAACACTCGCCTTTTCTCTCATTTCTCTATTTTTCAATTTTTATTTTTGGGGAGGGGGCATGGTCCCCGTTGGCCCTCTTTATCCACCTTTGGATACAAAATAAGAATGGTCATCATGAGATACCCATTAAAGCGAAATCCGAACATCCGTCGTTTAGTGTAGGCTATGCCTCAGCACAAACTTGAAGTCAAGTTACATGCCAGTGTTTTGCCTGCAACAATTTCCCTTGCAGACCACAGAGTTCTGAGGATCACCATTATCGTAAGCAAACCACGTTATCTTGCTCAGGTAACCGCTACAGAATCAATGTTTAAATGTTCTGTTTGCAGTGGAAATTTGCAGCATATTTCACTTGGAACCAAATAATTCCACTTCATAATGACGTAATCACATGAAGTGTTGAATCGCAACACTCTTCAAGATTGATGAACTAAATTTCGACTTGTGAGTTCTTAGCCTAGAAGGCTTCATTGATTGAGATTGCATTTTGCCGGTTCACGACGGACCATGAAATGCAGGCGACACGATGCGGTCGGGTCGCTACCAACAGAATTCCACAATTACATAAGGGTACTTACCTGCAATATAATTGGAATTATATTAACAAAGAAGGATCGGCTCACCCTGCAGATTCGTCCCTTGTGGTGCAATCTGATCCGTTCTTTAAAGTTCATTTATATGCAAATTCTTTACAAAGATTCCCACGAAGCCCAGCACAATCTGGTAGTAGTGGTCTATTGGAAGCTTGAGAAAAAATATCTGATTCGGAGACACCAGTAAGACGGGAGGGCATGGCAGGTTAAACCTGTAGAAAATTGTAAAATACAAGAATACATTAATATAGGGAGGGAGCGTGAGTTTATCCTTCATTGTTAATAATAATCACAATTATATTGCAAGTAAGTGCCCATGATGTATTCAGGGAATTATAATACACAATTTCGGATAGACTCACCCTGCAGATTTCAAAGCTTACAGTGTGTACGCCGACACTGCCTGTCCAAACTCGCTTGAAGAATACTTTCTATGGTAGAATCTGGTAAAAGTTGAAGCCGAAGACCAAGCAGCTATTTTGAGGATATCAGCAACAGAGACACCTGCATTAACTGCTGCTGATGTGCAACCCCTGTAGAATGTGTCTTGAAGATAGAAGTATCTATCCCTGCAAGTGACATAATATCTCTAAGCCATCTCGAAATTGTGGATGAAACCACTGGATGATGAGGTTTAGAATGAGACAATAAACGCTGAGACCATCTAGATGGTCCGCTACCGCTGTAGTGACGTGTCCTGTCCAGGTACTATTCAAGGGCCTGAACAACACAAAGATTTCCGTTACCAGAAAAACGAGGCAACTCGATATCATGGAAAGGCTTTACAACTAACACTCGTTAAAATGGTTTCGTCAGCCAAAAAATGTAACTTTCATTTAGACATATTACCTATGTCTAGAGCAGTAAGTGAAGAACATCTACCAGCCGAAACTAGGGCAACTAACGTAGTTAATTTCAAGGTCAGCTGTTTGATAGACACGCGACAGTCATCAGGCGATTTTAAATACAGTTCAGTACAACAGAAAATCCCATGTGACGTTGTACTTAGGTCGGGGTGGCCACCCTTGAAGAACACCCTTGAAAAAACGCTTAACAAGATGATACTGACCAATGGGAAGGCCACCTACAAATTGGTGGGCAGAAGAGATGGATGAACGATACACGTTTTATACACTTAGCCATCATTACACAGCTGCTGCAAAAAGGCAAAAACATCTGCTACAGATGACTGAACTGGACCAATTTGCCTTGAAAAACACCAGCAAGCCCATTTCTTTCAATTGGAGTTCTACTGGTTATTAGACCGCTGTCTCCATGATGCAACAACTGTGTTTGACACTTTCTGTGTGCAGACTTTCCCGGATAGTTTCCAGGCGGCTAGCTGAAGAGATGGGAACAGTGGGTGAACTTTGTGTTGATTGTGTGGTATTTGTCTTGTCTCTTGGGAAGGAGAACCGGACTGGCAATGGCAAGACTCATACGTTTGGGGTACCAGGCTTGAGTTGGCCAAACTGAAGCGATCAAAACCACTGTTGCTTTTTCCTTCTGCATCTTTCGGAGACATTTGAAAATCAGAAGAAAGAGTGGAAAAACATAACCCTTCAATGCCTTCTAGTTGAGAAAAAAATGCGTCTACTTTCCACGTTAGGAGGTCCGGATGCCAGGACACGAATTTCTCTGAGCATTCAGACCAGGTTGCAAACAAGCTACCACTTGGGTAACTTCAAACTGAGCATGACCTTGCGAAAAATTCTCGGAAGAGGACGCTACTCTGTCCGGTCTTTGAAGATTCTCGAAAGATTGTCTGCCGTGACGTTATGCGAGCCTGCCAGATGTTCTACCAAAATGGTGATATTCCTCTCCAGGCACCATGACGAGATCTTTACTGTGAGTTGAGTGAGTTCCCTGGAACGTGTCACCCCTTTGTGATTTATATATGCTACCGCTGTGGAAATGTCCACCTGAAGATGAACATGAAGACCTCTCTGCGCTAGTAACTGGGACTGGAGGGCATAAAACACTGCCAACAACTCCAGGTAGTTTATGATTTTGTTGCTCTTGAATCGACCATTGACCTCCTGTCGTCAGCTACCCCATTCAAGCGCCCCAACCCGAAGTAGAAGCATCCGTCTGAACCACTCTCTCTGTCTGAAGAACGAAGGAGAATATTGTTGCCGTTCCATATAGGCAATCAACACGCTGAGCTCGCTTATTGCCTCTTGGGACTGCGGGACTAAGCTGTCGTAGTTGAGGTCTCGACGAAGAGAGGGAAATATTGTCTAACTGAAGACTGCGATAAAAGAGGGGTGCTAAGAAAACAACCTGGATTGTCGACGAAAGTCTCCCGAGAAGACTCGCTAGCTCGCGTACTCACACCTTGTTCATCTGTGAGACAAGCTGGCAATGATTGACAATCTTGTCGATCTTTTCCCTAGTCTAAAGACAGAGACACAAGAACAGAATCTACAACGAACCCAGAAACATGATTTTCTGTGTAGGAACCAGCTGAGACCTGTCCTTGTTGAGAACGAAACCCAGTTTCTGAAGGAGGTTGATCGCCCGATGTGTGTTGTCCTAACACTCCTGCTGCGATGTTGCTAGAATAAGGATGTCGTCCAGATAAAATACACATCTGACTCCTTGTTCCCTCGAAGTTGTCGCTACAGGCTTCAAAATCTTTGTGAAAGCCTGAGGTGCACAACACAGGCCAAAAAGAAGGAAAGAAAGTATGAAACGAAAAATTTTTCGATGAGCTGCGTTGATAGGAACTGTGAAATAGGCGTCCTTCAAGTCTATGGACGTCATCCCGTCATTTGGAGACAAAAGGTCTCTCACCTGAGATATGTTTTCCATCTTGAAATGTTCGTAGGCTATGAACTTGTTCAAGGGCCATAAATGTACCACCGGACGGAGATCCCCAGACTTCTTTGGGATCATAAACAGTGAAGAAATAAACTGTTCTTGAACCGGGGGTTCAATAGTGATCGCTCCCTTGTCTAACACTTTCTTGATGAAACCGAACGAGAGTGAACGGAACAGAAAACTGACTACATTGGTTCAGACAAAAATTCAATCATTAAACCAGAAACGGCCTGAATCCTGAGTAATACGCCACCAATCATATAAAAAATATTGAAGGCGTCCTGACAAACACCCGGAAAAACTGAACCCGGGGAACCAGAAATACCATACCCACTAATTCAAGTTTTTTAGGGATTAGGCCTACCAGCATTAGTGGTTGGATGCTTCGGAGCCCCGGGCCTGCTCTGATCTGTAAACCCTGGGTTTAACTTCGATGTACGACTGGAGCTTCTCAACGGCCCAGAGCGAAACGGAACTCGCTGCCCCGAGGACCGAAACCTTGTTGGACGCGAAGCATTAAGACAGGGACTAAACCTCTTCTTGTGGAAAGAAGAGGTACCCTTGGAAGTGATCTTGGCAGCTAAAGTGTTGGCCTTTTCAGTATCCTCAATATTCTTCATGAGAGAATCACCAAGAGGTTCGCCCCTGGAAGGAAAATTCTTGTTAAGCATGTCAAACTTCTTGTCAACCACCTCGTCAAAGGTATGATGTCTCGACGAGGCTAAACTGTGACTAGCCGAACCCAACATAATAAGACCAGCAGCAAGATGATCGATAACCATATCCCTAAAAATGTTATCTGGGCACTCAGGATCAACAACAGCGTCATAATAAAGGCGAACCAAAGGCTAGAGCTGACTTTAAATAATGACTATGAGAAATCTTCATCTTATCATCAATAGATACTAGAGATGAATTAGCCTGTTTGACAACCTTCTAATCGGAAGCTCAGGGGGAGCGAAATATCTGTCTTGCCCCTCCGAAACTGCAAAAACACTCAGATCGTCTCTCAGCTCGTCACTAGACAATTTATGAGATCTGAGATCCTCCCATCAAGAAATAACATTATCAGAAAGAGGAATAACTGAATCCTCTCTGGTAGGGGTTGCGAAACTTCACACCACTTGATATGTCAGACACTGCATGTGATGACACATCTGAAATTCGGACGACGCTTCGTCGTCATGATTGCTGGTATACGTCAAAACGGCTGCAGCTGAATCGGTAGCGGTGTTGAACTGTTACGAACGTCGAAGTTCCCGGATGTACCAAGATTTGCGCTGGATGGAGTGGCGGGAACTGGGGATGAGCGACCGGTGGCTCACCAAGAGGGATTTCGTCCTTTGCGCAAGGAATTCGATACATTTTTACTTTTATTTTAAACCTATGTTAATGCTTCACGAAAGTCGTTTACAAGAGATGACAAAACAAATGTGGGTGAGAATTATCCAAGGACAAAGAATATTACTCCTTGTATTAAATGGAAAAGAGTTCACTTTTTAAATGTAATCAAAAAGGAGAAGAAAGACACGATTGCAGAACCACCGTTTGTTTATCCGCACCGCACGTACAAGGCACTTAGAGGGGTGCATTCCAGAAAGACATTTTCATCAGTCTGAATTTCCCATAGTCAGGATGATCTTCCAACACCAATTTTAACATGCAGACCTGTATGGATACGAAGAAGGACTAATCCAGCACGATCAAGCAACCTGATGGGGGGTGAGGCTACAATTTTGGTTTTTTACACGTTGTTTGAGGGAAGAGGTATAAAACAGGCCAAACACTCGCCTTTTCTCTCATTTCTCTAGGCCCCTACTTTTCAATTTTTATTTTTGGGGAGGGGGCATGGTCCCCGTTGGCCCTCTTTATCCACCTTTGGACACAAAATAAGAATGGTCATCATGGGATACCCATTAAAGCCAAATCCGAACATCCGTCGTTTAGTGTAGCCTATGCCTCAGCACAAATTGAAGGTGCTTGTCGTTTCGTAACCATGCACTTGAAGTCAAGTTACATGCCGGTGTTTTGCCTGCAACAATTTCCCTTGCAGATCACAGAGTTCTGAGGATCACCATTATCGTAAGCAAACCACGTTATCTTGCTCAGGTAACTGCTACAGAATCAATGTTTAAATGTTCTGTTTGCAGTGGAAACTTGCAGCATATTTCACTTGGAACCAAATAATTCCACTTCATAATGACGTAATCACATGAAGTGTTGAATCGCAACACTCTTCAAGATTGATGAACTAAATTTCGACATGTGAGTTCTTAGCCTAGAATTGGCTTCATTGATTGAGATTGCATTTTGCCGGTTCACGACGGACCATGAAATGCAGGCGACACGATGCGGTCGCGTCGCTACCAACAGAATTCCACAATTACATAAGGGTACTTACCTGCAATATAATTGGAATTATATTAACAATGAAGGATCGGCTCACCCTGCAGATTCGTCCCTTGTGGTGCAATCTGATCCGTTCTTTAAAGTTCATTTATACGCAAATTCTTCACAAAGATTCCCACGAAGCCCAGCACAATCTGGTAGTAGTGGTCTATTGGAAGCTTGAGAAAAAATATCTGATTCGGAGACACCAGTAAGACGGGAGGGCATGGCAGGTTAAACCTGTAGAAAATTGTAAAATACAAGAATACATTAATATAGGGAGGGAGCGTGATTTTATCCTTCATTGTTAATAATAATCACAGTTATATTGCAAGTAAGTGCCCATGATGTATTCAGGGAATTATAATACACAATTTCGGATAGACTCACCCTGCAGATTTCAAAGCTTACAGTGTGTACGCCGTCACTGCCTGTCCAAACTCGCTTGAAGAATACTTTCTATGGTAGAATCTGGTAAAAGTTGAAGCCGAAGACCAAGCAGTTATTTTGAGGATATCAGCAACAGAGACACATGCATTAACTGCTGCTGATGTGCAACCCCTGTAGAATGTGTCTTGAAGATGGAAGTATCTATCCCTGCAAGTGACATAATATCTCTAAGCCATCTCGAAATTGTGGATGAAACCACTGGATGATAACATTTAGAATGAGACAATAAACGCTGAGACCATCTAGATGGTCCGCTACCGCTGTAGTGACGTGTCCTGTCCAGGTACTGTTCAAGGGCCTGAACAACACAAAGATTTCCGTTACCAGAAAAACGAGGCAACTTGATCTCATGGAAAGGCTTTACAACTAACACTCGTTAAGATGGTTTCGTCAGCCAAAAAATATAACTTCCATTTAGACATCTTACCAATGTCTAGAGCAGTAAGTGAAGAACATCTACCAGCCGAAACTAGGGCAACTAACGTAGTTAACTTCAAGGTCAGCTGTTTGATAGACACGCGACAGTCATCAGGCAATTTTAAATACAGTTCAGTACAACAGAAAATCCCATGTGACGTTGTACTTAGGTCGGGGTGGCCTTAAGTTAAGAACACCCTTGAAAAAAAACGCTTAACAAGATGATACTGACCATGTACTGACCAATGGGAAGGCCACCTACAAATTGGTGGGCAGAAGAGATGGATGAACGATACACGTTTTATACACTAAGCCATCATTACACAGCTGCTGCAAAAAGGCAAAAACATCTGCTACAGATGACTGAACTGGACCGATTTGCCTTGAAAAACACCAGCAAGCCCATTTCTTTCAACTGGAGTTCTACTGGTTATTAGACCGCTGTCTCCATGATGCAACAATTGTGTTTGACACTTTCTGTGTGCAGACTTTCCCGGATACTTTCCAGGCGGCTAGCTGAAGAGATGGGAACAGTGGGTGAACTTTGTGTTGATTGTGTGGTATTTGTCTTGTCTCTTGGGAAGGAGAACCGGACTGGCAATGGCAAGACTCATACGTTTGGGGTACCAGGCTTGAGTTGGCAAAACTGACGCGATCAAAACCACTGTTGCCCTTTCCTTCTGCATCTTTCGGAGACATTTGAAAATCAGAAGAAATAGTGGAAAAACATAACCTTCAATGCCTTCTAGTTGAGAAAAAATGCGTCTACCTTCCACTTTAGGAGGTCCGGATGCCGGGACACGAATTTCTCTAACTGAGCATTCAGACCAGGTTGCAAACAAGCTACCACTTGGGTAACTTCAAACTGAGCATGACCTTGCGAAAAATTCTCGGAAGAGGACGCCACTCTGTCCGGTCTTTGAAGATTCTCGAAAGATTGTTTGCCGTGACGTTATGCGAGCCTGCCAGATGTTCTACCGAAATGGTGATATTCCTCTCCAGGCACCATGACGAGATCTTTACTGTGAGTTGAGTGAGTTCCCTGGAACGTGTCACCCCTTTGTGATTTATATATGCTACCGCTGTGGAAATGTCCACCTGAAGATGAACATGAAGACCTCTCTGCGCTAGTAACTGGGACTGGAGAGCATAAAACACTGCCAACTACAGGTAGTTAATGATTTTGTTGCTCTTGAATCGACCATTGACCTCCTGTCGTCAGCTACCCCATTCAAGCGCCCCAACCCGAAGAAGAAGCATCCATCTGAATCACTCTCTCTGTCTGGACAACGAAGGAGAATATTGTTGCCGTTCTATGCGTGGAGATAGGCAATCAACATGCTGAGCTCGCTTATTGCCTCTTGGGACTGCGGGACTAAGCTGTCGTAGTTGAGATCTCGACGAAGAGAGGGAAATATTGTCTAACTGAAGACTGCGATAAAAGAGGGGTGCTAAAAAAACAACCTGGATTGTCGACGAAAGTCTACCGAGAAGACTTGCTAGCTCGCGTACTCACACATTTCCATCTGTGAGACAAGCTGGCAATAATTGGCAATCTTGTCGATCTTTTCCCTAGTCTAAAGACAGCGACATGAGAACAGAGTCTACAACGAACCCAGAAATATGATTTTCTGCGTAGGAACCAGCTGAGACCTGTCCCTGTTGAGAACGAAACCCAGTTTCTGAAGGAGGTTGATCGCCCGAAGTGTGTTGTCCTAACACTCCTGCTGCGATGCCGCTAGAATAAGGATGTCGTCCAGATAAAATACACACCTGACTCCTTGTTCCCGCGAAGTTGTCGCTACAGGCTTCAAAATCTTTGTGAAAGCCTGAGGTGCACAACACAGGCCAAAAGGAAGGAAAGAAAGTATGAAACGAAAAATTTTTCGATGAGCTGCGTTGATAGGAACTGTGAAATAGGCGTCCTTCAAGTCTATGGACGTCATCCCGTCATTTGGAGACAAAAGGTCTCTCACCTGAGATATGTTTTCCATCTTGAAATGTTCGTAGGCTATGAACTTGTTCAAGAGCCATAAATGTACCACCGGACGGAGATCCCCAGACTTCTTTGGGATCATAAACAGTGAAGAAATAAACTGTTCTTGAACCGGGGGTTCAATAGTGATCGCTCCCTTGTCTAACACTTTCTTGATGAAACCGAACGAGAGTGGACGGAACAGAAAACTGACTATATAGGTTCAGACAAAAATTCAATCATTAAACCAGAAACGGCCTGAATCCTGAGTAATACGCAACCAATTATATATAAAATATTGAAGGCGTCCTGCCAAACACCCGGAAAAACTGAACCCGGGGAACCAGAAATACCATACCCACTAATTCACGTTTTTTAGGGATTAGGCCTACCAGCATTAGTGGTTGGATGCTTCGGAGCCCCGGGCCTGCTCTGATCTGTAAACCCTGGGTTTAACTTCGATGTACGACTGGAGCTTCTCAACGGCCCAGAGCGAAACGAAACTCGCTGCCCCGAGGACCGAAACCTTGTTGGACGCGAAGCATTGAGACAGGGACTAAACCTCTTCTTATGGAAAGAAGAGGTACCCTTGGACGTGATCTTGGCAGCTAAAGTGCTGGCCTTTTCAGTATCCTCAATATTCTTCATGAGAGAATCACCAAAAAGTTCGCCCCTGGAAGGAAAATTCTTGTTAAGCATGTCAAACTACTTGTCAACCACCTCGCCAAAGGTATGCTGTCTCGACGAGGCTAAACTGTGACTAGCCGAACCCAACATAATAAGACCAGCAGCAAGATGATCGATAACCATATCCCTAAAAATGTTATCTGGGCACTCAGGATCAACAACAGCGTCATAATAAAGGCGAACCAAAGGCTAGAGCTGACTTTAAAGAATGACTATGAGAAATCTTCATCTTATCATCAATAGATACTAGAGATGATTAGCCTGTTTGACAACCTTCTAATCGGAAGCTCAGGGGGAGCGAAATATCTGTCTTGCCCCTCCGAAACTGCAAAAACACTCAGATCGTCTCTCAGCTCGTCACTAGACAATTTATGAGATCTGAGATCCTCCCACCAAGAAATAACATTATCAGAAAGAGGAATAACTGAATCCTTCTGATAAGGGTTGCGAAACTTTACACCACTTGATATGTCAGACACTGCATGTGATGACACATCTGAAATTTGGACGACGCTTCGTCGTCATGATTGCTGGTATACGTCAAAACGGCTGCAGCTGAATCGGTAGCGGTGTTGAACTGTTACGAACGTCGAAGTTCCCGGATGTACCAAGATTTGCGCTGGATGGAGTGGCGGGAACTGGGGATGAGCGACCGGTGGCTCACCAAGAGGGATTTCGTCCTTTGCAGCTGAATCGGTAGCGGTGTTGAACTATTACGAAAGTTCCCGGATGTACCAACATTTGCGCTGGATGGAGTGGCGGGAAATTTAAAGTTCGCACCTTGCGGACCCACAGACGGAGGCTGAACCATAGGAAACCCCCCAAGGATTAAACATGTAGGGAGGAACAGGCCCTGAAGGCATAGGTGGCACAGGCTGACCAGCTGCAGTCGAGAGATACGGGGAAACAGAATTCCACGCCCCTTGGCCCCAGAAATTATAAGGCGCACCCCTCTGAGCCAGCGGAGGCAGAGAAAGAGTCTGAAAAACCGGTGGATTAGTGTTCCAGCCGAAGACGGCGTGAGGGAACCAACCGAGTTACCTGGGAGCCCTGGTGCAGTGACAGAAGATGCCGTCGACGAAGGGTTGGAGGAGGTTGCCATTGGTAGGTCTTGAGTTGGGCCAGGGTACGGCCGACTGACCTACATGTACGTTCCAAGCCTCCTTTTCAATAATTTTCATAATCTGGCAATCTAGAATTCTCTGTATTCAATCATAAATTTCAAATTATTCATTTGAGTAAACAGGTGGAAATTTATCATGAAATTTCATTTTATTGCTTCATTTGTATTCTCAACATTCAAAAATGAAGAGTAAAATTCAACATGGCCGGCCCCGCGAATGAAGTCTATTCAGCTGCCGCACAATCTCTTTGGTTGTAATGGCCAAAATGTCGATAGCTTCGTCTTCTGGAGGTCTGGAGACCCCTGAGGGAGCTGTAGAACGAACACGACTTCCCGTAGAATTCTTAGGCATTGTGCAAATACAAAAAGAGTAAAACCCCAGCAAAACTGTCAACAGAAACGGAGCACAGAAAAAGCAAACGGATCAGCTTGCACACAATAAACAAAAGGCGACAACTACCAGGTTATGCTGGGCTTCGTGGGCGTCTCTTTGTGAAGAATTTGCATATGAATGAACTGTAAAGAGTGGATCAGATTGCGCCACAAGGGAGGAATCTGCAGGGTGAGTATCCAAAAATTGTAATGTAATGAACACAACCCGCCAACGTATGGTTCTTTCGACATATACGAGGGGGTGCTTCCGCTCAAGACAGATTCAAAGAAACCCTTGCAGAAATGTAACAGATAACGCGAACAGCGCCATTGGCTTCTATCAGACTAGGGACCACGCCGGATTACGTGTAAACACACACGGTTTTCCTTATTCCTTATTCACGAATTATGTGTACACTTTTTTTTTTGAAGAATTTCTTGTTTTCAGTTCCGTCGTGCCTGGCTGGGTCAAAGTGAGGAAGACAATCCTACTCGCAGACCTACTGGGTGAACCCACTCAATTCAACAATAAAACGGAACTGCCTTTCTTGGGTAATCAGACTTGAACTGGGAATCTCAGACCTTACACAAAAGAGAGATTAAAGGCTTCCTTTGTTTGAGTACGCCGACTTGCTGGGGCGCGAAACCACACTTACAAAAGAGATAAGGTCACAAAATCCCAAGTAGTAACTCCTTGGTATCAAGCAAGTGGCAAAAAACGCACATGGCCGCCGGTGACGCCTGCGTTCGCTATGCATCTCTTGTAAATTGTATGCGAACCGGTTGATGTGTGGACACAAACAAAATTGCTAACAAGGCAAATGGTAAAACGAGTAAAAGAATGAAAATACTGAAGCCTAAACTTAAAAGCTGTGCCCCGCCGAATAATAGGCTTCATAAATAAATTGCAAGGTTGAGGAATTTGGGGGAAAACCCCACCCAGCTTTTCGGGTAAGAAACTCCGACGTTTACTGTATTACCACAACTAACGACTGCTTTCGATCGTTGTAAATATACCCGACGAAAGTTAACTTCATCATGACATCCGCTGTGTTCCTGAAATTTTGAAGCATTCAAACTGGCTTTGAACATCAACATCCTTAATTTTCCTTCCAAAACCACGTCAAGAATCTATTTTAGTTGCTGTACACTTTACCTGATCAATATGTGCTAACAATAGTTGATGTAGGCCCTATCCTAATTATAACGTGGCGCAACCTCCAACGTGGCGCACTTTCATTTTTCGCCTCTCGTGTCTTACCAGAGCAATATTTTTACTTCAAATTCCAGTTTATTAATAAAGGAACGCCTGTCAAAGTTTTTTGTATGGCACCCTCACTTGATTGTAAAATTGTTTATACTCTTATTATTTTATAGACCACTTTACTCACGTTTTTGCTCAGATCCATATAGTTTTTATAACGTAAGGTGGTAAATTAGGATTTTAGTTTCACGGAGGGGGTAGTAGTGTCTGGTGTTGAATAATTTTGTTTGTTCATCAGAGGGCGCTCTTTCATCTTTACGGTGTTGCAGGTCCAGGCGCGCAAGTACACATTTAAGTTTGTATTAGGGCACACGTTTTGCATTAGTATATAAAATAAAAAGTCCCTTTCTGTGACAGATAGAAGGGGGGGGGTAAGCAAAAAGTTAGTAATCTTTAATGATATATTTGTCCAATGTTGTGGGGCAATTCAGTTATTTGAAGCAAACTGGTGATAATTCCACTTCCTTGAATCTGAGGAGGTCTCAATTGGGCTACAAAAAAATGAAAGGCAAACATAGTAATCCGTTCAGATTGCCAAAGTCGACTGTTAAGTGATTGGTTTATTCTTTGCTTGGTTTCAGGGTTAAAGGTTGTCCAGAGTATCGCAGACGGTCAGGAAGGTGCTTTGCTGGAAAGACTCGGGGCATCCAGTTTCCACAACGGCACCTCTGACCCGAGAGCATGATCCCTGAACAGCACAGCCACCTGTGGAATTAAACAGTTTGGTTATTCCTGCAAGGAAGGTTTGCTTATTCCATTGTTTGTTGGTTTAGAAGGTGTGGATTTGACACTTAGTGTCCCTCCCACTTGTTGTAATGTAGAAAGACAAAAAAGGGATGCCCTATTTGGGCATAGTTTTGTAAAACGCTTGCAGAAGAAGCATGGTTTTGTCTTTGAAATCAAATTGCAGCGTCAAGTAATCCCTGTAACGTGTGTTGGTGAGGGTGGCCTCACTTTCTCCAGAATGCAGACAAGGCCAAGGAAGTATTTTGAGTCTTTGCAACAAGCCAGTCCTTCAGTTTTGATTTTGGATTAAGGAACAAACGATTTATGTTCCAAAGATATGGATTCTGATCGAATCTACTCATTACTTTGTGAATTTTTGCATGAGTTACCTAAGAGAGGCATCAATCCAGAAGTCATAGTGTTTTTGCATGTTGTGCCTCGAACGGGAGGTTTGCGGGAAGGTCAGGCTTCACTTCAAGAATTTAATGATCGGGTTAGGAGGTTCAATGATCTTATCCAGCGGGCAACATTTGTTAAGGATCGATGGTGGCTGTGGGAACACAGGGGGCTGAGGAGTCCTCACTATAACCTTGATGGAGTCCACCTTACTGCAGCCGGGATGGTGCAGTAAAAGAGAACTTTGCGCCAGCTGGTTAAGTTCTTTGAGTCTCGTATTTGGATGTGAATTTTTGACATCCGTATACGTATGGATGCTTGGATGTGTCTTTTACACACAGTGATGTATGAAATCAGTGCAGTTGCATTTTTCTCACCATACATGGTGAAAAAGGCAAGTTGTTAATTTTTTTAAAGTTAAACTTGTTTGTAAAACAAAAAAATGGGTTGTAAGGTGAGTACATCATCAGGAAAATAATCTTGTATGACTACTGATTGAGCACAGACCTGGAGAGATTAAAGGATATTTTAGACTTAGCCTGACAGTAGCCAAAAAAAAAATTCAATTGATCCTCAGGTGCTGATCGAGCATGTAGGGGAGATTGTGGTGAATTAGGATTATAGTTTCATGAAGGGAGTAGTAGTGTCGGTGTTGAATAATTTTTTTGGTCGTTAGAGGGCGCTCTTTCATTTTTACGGTGTTGCAGGTCCAGGCGCGCAAGTATACATAATTTCAGTTTGTATTAGGGCGCACGTTTTGCATTAGTATATTAAATAAAAGGTTCCTTTTTATAACAGATAGAAGGGGGGGGATAAGAAAAAAGTTAGTAATCTTTAATTAAATATTTGTCCAATGTTATGGGGTAATTCAGTTATTTTAAGCAAGGTGATACAGAAGGGGCGGAGTAAGAGTGCCTCAGTGCTCGGGCTGCGCCTACATTTTGTTAGGATTTCCCTCCACGTTTGGTCACATCTACAGATGTTTCCGTAGAATGAACGGCTGGCCGACTGTATTTTGAAGCTTTACGAAGAGGATCAGTTAGTAAGGGTTTATCTTTATCAATCATAGGTTAAATTTGGGGTTAAACCCTGTATAAACTGAAAACCTTTGTGGGCTTAATTCTGCAACAGTAATTGATGTGGTTGAATTTATTTCTTCTGCCATAGGTTTCTTTTTAACATGTAAAATAAGCCACCGTGACCACTGCATGTAGAACAGGGAATAAACTTCGGCGATCAGTGCAAGCAACCCAAACATGGTGTAAAGCCTCCAGTCCATCCCTGGACTCAACAAAAATACTGCAGTAACAAGTTGCCTGTAAGTAAATAACTCTTCTTGGAATCTTGTTCTTTGTATAAATTAGGATTTATAAGAGATTTTGGGCCTTATAGTTTCTCGGAAACTTTCTGTAGTGTAACCGTAACATTTGACAACTGGTTTTCACATATTTATATCGAGGTACATGTTTTTTCCTCTCTAACGTATTCATGTTTCTCACAGTTTAGATCCCTATTATTTTGTGAACATTCTCTGTGATATTTCCCCCACAGTTTATGTACCTGCGCGTACCGCGATACATGTATGGAAATCTTTCACATGTAGTTTAGCAACATATTATGTGAATGCATGCGTTTACATACGTATGTATTTAACTTCAGGACACAGTCTAATTTAGTCCGTTTGTTCTCTCTTTATATTTCAGTTTCACTCCGTGCTCAGTAACAACACACAATAAACCGGAGCTCAGCTTAATAAAGAAGCTAATCCCTGACGCTAGTGTTCATTGGGAATTGGAGTTTGACTGGCTATCAAATTGTGGCTCGCATAATGTAAACACTGCAAGGAGGACAGTACACATTTAATGAAACTTCATCAAACTAATGTGGCTATGAGGAAAATAACCTTGTATGACTACTGATTAAGCACAGACCTGGAGAGATAAAAGGATATTTTAGACTTAGCCTGACAGTAGCCAAAAAAAATTCAATTGATCCTCAGGTGTTGATCGAGCATGTAGGGGAGATTGTGCTGAATTAGGATTATAGTTTCATGAAGGGAGTAGTAGTGTCGGTGTTGAATAATTTTTTTGGTCGTTAGAGGGCGCTCTTTCATTTTTACGGTGTTGCAGGTCCAGGCGCGCAAGTATACATAATTTCAGTTTGTATTAGGGCACATTTTTTGCATTAGTATATTAAATAAAAAGTTCCTTTCTAAGACAGAGAGAAGGGGGGATAAGGGATAAGTTAGTAACCTTTAATTAAATATTTGTCCAATGTTATGGGGTAATTCAGTTATTTTAAGCAAGGTGATACAGAAGGGGCGGAGTAAGAGTGCCTCAGTGCTCGGGCTGCGCCTACATTTTGTTAGGATTTCCCTCCACGTTTGGTCACATCTACAGATGTTTCCGTAGAATGAACGGCTGGCCGCCTGTATTTTGAAGATTTACGAAGAAGATCAGTTAGTAAGGGTTTATCTTTATCAGTCATAGGTTAAATTTGGGGTAAAACCCTGTATAAACTGAAAACTATTGTGGGCTTAATTCTGCAACAGCAATTGATGTGGTTGAATTTATTTCTTCTGCCATAGGTTTCTTTTTAACAAGTAAAATAAGCCACCGTCATTGACCGTGACCACTGCATGTAGAACAAGGAATAAACTTCGGCGATCAGTGCGAGCAACCCAAACATGGTGTAAAGCCTCCAGTCCATCCCCGGACTCAACAAAAATACTACAGTAACAAGTTGCCTGTAAGTAAATAGCTCTTCTTGGAATCTTGTTCTCTATATAAATTAGGATTTATAAGAGATTTTGGGCCTTATAGTTTCTCGGAAACCTTCTGTATTGTAACCGTAACATTTGACAACTGGTTAAGGAGACTTTCACGTACTTATATCGAGGTACATGTATTTTCCTCTCTAATGTATTCATGTTTCTCACAGTTTAGATCCCTATTATTTTGTGAACATTCTCTGTGATATTTTCCCACGGTTTATGTGCCTGCGCGTACCGAGATACATGTATGGAAATCTTTCACATGTAGTTTAGCAACATATTATGTGAATGCATGCGTTTACATACGCATGTATTTAACTTCAGGACACAGTCTAATTTAGTCCGTTTGTTCTCTCTTTATATTTCAGTTTCACTCCGTGCTCAGTAACAACACACAATAAACCGGAGCTCAGCTTAATAAAGAAGCTAATCCCTGACGCTAGTGTTCATTGGGAATTGGAGTTTGACTGGCTATCAAATTGCGGCTCGCATAATGTAAACATTGCAAGGAGGACAGTACACATTTAATGAAACTTCATCAAACTAATGTGGCTATGAGGAAAATAACCTTGTATGACTACTGATTAAGCACAGACCTGGAGAGATGAAAGGATATTTTAGATTTAGCCTGACAGTAGCCAAAAAAAAATTCAATTGATCCTCAGGTGTTGATCGAGCATGTAGGGGAGATTGTGCTGAATTAGGATTATAGTTTCATGGAGGGAGCAGTAGTGTCGGTGTTGAATAATTTTTTGGTCGTTAGAGGGCGCTCTTTCATTTTTACGGTGTTGCAGGTCCAGGCGCGCAAGTATACATAATTTCAGTTTGTATTAGGGCACACGTTTTGCATTAGTATATTAAATAAAAGGTTCCTTTTTATAACAGATAGAAGGGGGGGATAAGAAAAAAGTTAGTAATTTTTAATTAAATATTTGTCCAATGTTATGGGGCAATTCAGTTATTTTAAGCAAGGTCATACAGAAGGGACGGAGTAAGAGTGCCTCAGTGCTCGGGCTGCGCCTACATTTTGTTAGGATTTCCCTCCACGTTTGGTCACATCTACAGATGTTTCCGTAGAATGAACGGCTGGCCGACTGTCTTTTGAAGATTTACGAAGAGGATCAGTTAGTAAGGGTTTATCTTTATCAGTCATAGGTTAAATTTGGGGTTAAACCCTGTATAAACTGAAAACTATTGTGGGCTTAATTCTGCAACAGCAATTGATGTGGTTGAATTTATTTCTTTTGCCATAGGTTTCTTTTTAACATGTAAAATAAGCCACCGTCATTGACCGTGACCACTGCATGTAGAACAAGGAATAAACTTCGGCGATCAGTGCGAGCAACCCAAACATGGTGTAAAGCCTCCAGTCCGTCCCTGGACTCAACAAAAATACTACAGTAACAAGTTGCCTGTAAGTAAATAGCTCTTCTTGGAATCTTGTTCTTTATATAAATTAGGATTTATAAGAGATTTTGGGCCTTATAGTTTCTCGGAAACTTTCTGTATTGTAACCGTAACATTTGACAACTGGTAAGGAGACTTTCACGTATTTATATCGAGGTACATGTATTTTCCTCTCTAATGTATTCATGTTTCTCACAGTTTAGATCCCTATTATTTTGTGAACATTCTCTGTGATATTTCTCCCACGGTTTATGTACCTGCGCGTACCGAGATACATGTATGGAAATCTTTCACATGTCGTTTAGCAACATATTATGTGAATGCATGCGTTTACATACGCATGTATTTAACTTCAGGACACAGTCTAATTTAGTCCGTTTGTTCTCTCTTTATATTTCAGTTTCACTCCGTGCTCAATTACAACACACAATAAACCGGAGCTCAGCTTAATAAAGAAGCTAATCCCTGACGCTAGTGTTCATTGGGAATTGGAGTTTGACTGGCTATCAAATTGCGGCTCGCATAATGTAAACACTGCAAGGAGGACAGTACACATTTAATGAAACTTCATCAAACTAATGTGGCTATGAGGAAAATAACCTTGTATGACTACTGATTAAGCACAGACCTGGAGAGATCAAAGGATATTTTAGATTTAGCCTGACAGTAGCCAAAAAAAAAATTCAATTGATCCTCAGGTGTTGATCGAGCATGTAGGGGAGATTGTGGTGAATTAGGATTATAGTTTCATGAAGGGAGTAGTAGTGTCGTTGTTGAATAATTTTTTTGGTCGTTAGAGGGCGCTCTTTCATTTTTACGGTGTTGCAGGTCCAGGCGCGCAAGTATACATAATTTCAGTTTGTATTAGGGCGCACGTTTTGCATTAGTATATTAAATAAAAAGTTCCTTTTTATAACAGATGGAAGGGGGGGAGGATAAGAAAAAAGTTAGTAATCTTTAATTAAATATTTGTCCAATGTTATGGGGCAATTCAGTTATTTTAAGCAAGGTCATACAGAAGGGACGGAGTAAGAGTGCCTCAGTGCTCGGGCTGCGTCTACATTTTGTTAGGATTTCCCTCCACGTTTGGTCACATCTACAGATGTTTCCGTAGAATGAACGGCTGGCCGACTGTCTTTTGAAGATTTACGAAGAGGATCAGTTAGTAAGGGTTTATCTTTATCAGTCATAGGTTAAATTTGGGGTTAAACCCTGTATAAACTGAAAACTATTGTGGGCTTAATTCTGCAACAGCAATTGATGTGGTTGAATTTATTTCTTTTGCCATAGGTTTCTTTTTAACATGTAAAATAAGCCACCGTCATTGACCGTGACCACTGCATGTAGAACAAGGAATAAACTTCGGCGATCAGTGCGAGCAACCCAAACATGGTGTAAAGCCTCCAGTCCGTCCCTGGACTCAACAAAAATACTACAGTAACAAGTTGCCTGTAAGTAAATAGCTCTTCTTGGAATCTTGTTCTTTATATAAATTAGGATTTATAAGAGATTTTGGGCCTTATAGTTTCTCGGAAACTTTCTGTATTGTAACCGTAACATTTGACAACTGGTAAGGAGACTTTCATGTACTTATATCGAGGTACATGTATTTTCCTCTCTAATGTATTCATGTTTCTCACAGTTTAGATCCATATTATTTTGTGAACAATTTCTGTGATATTTCTCCCACGGTTTATGTACCTGCGCGTACGCGAGATACATGTATGGAAATCTTTCACATGTCGTTTAGCAACATATTATGTGAATGCATGCGTTTACATATGTATGTATTCAACTTCAGGACACAGTCTAATTTAGTCAGTTTTTCTCTCTTTTTATTTCAGTTTCACTCCGTGCTCAGTAACAACACACAATAAACCGGAGCTCAGCTTAATAAAGTAGCTAATCCCTGACGCTAGTGTTCATTGGGAATTGGAGTTTGACTGGCTGTCATATTCCGGTTCGCATAATTTAAACACTGCAAGGAGGACAGTACACATTTAATGAAACTTCATCAAACTAATGTGGCGGTCTGGTCTTCTTCTTCTGAGTCTGCTATCCGGTCAGGGCTGCCCACGTCCGTCAGCGAGCTCGAGCGGTCTAGCTTTAGAAGGCCGGTGACGCCGATCCGTTTTGACGGCAGTTTACCGCCTGGCCCGTAGCTCACCACTTCGCGGCAACCACACCCAGTTTCAGCCTCGACGAACGGGGACAATAAGAACTGGGCAGATAAAGCTCGTACAGGGCACTTCTGTAGGGAAAAGACCAAAAACAAAGTCCAGATCCCAAATATCGCAATGTACAGTATCTTAATTATCTGTTTCACACCAAGGCAAAGGAAGTTGTTTACATGTGGGGGCGCTGTTCCATTTTACTGGTCTTCCCTCCGCCACCTTATGAATCCGTCATCCGTCAAGGGAAATAGTTCATGCATAATTAAATAATAGGCTATAATAATTATATTATAGAGTTTTCGGTAATCAAAGCAAGTGTAGCAGTTAACAAGGTGTATTTTTGATTATATGTATTGAGTTTGTAAGCGTTCATTTTGGAGAATCATTAGAAATTATGCGCGATGTAATACTAACAAGAAGTGTTGTGAGGGGGTTTCCTGGGGTTTCGCGGAGTCACATTGCCGAGCCCCAAGCTGTCACCAGTCGAGCTACATTGTTGGCGTCTTTTGCGGGGTTTGTGGGGGCTCTAAAGGGAGAGACTTCCGTCAGCGACTTGAGAAGCTTCTGGGAGACCTTTGGGCACTGGCTGGTATGAAACGTTATTTATTACATGTCTTGTTTTGTGGAGAGAAATTGTGAATCATAATGTCAACATAACGCGTTGCACATTGTACCAGAGGTGACACGGTTACTAGTATATGAAACATAAACAACATGCACATTCGTGTGCATGTGCTTGTCGGACCTATTGTCCCGCACGTTTGAATTTAGGTATAATGTACAATCAGTTTTCAGAATGGAAGGATCCTTATGTGCAATTTCTTAAAAAGATTAATTTGATTAATTGTCCAAACGTTTTTGTTTTTTTTATACTTGGCAATCGATGGCAATAAACCAGTAAAGTCATTGCATGGCAACACCCAAAACCTCCTCACGTCACGGAGATCTCGCCTCTTCATCTTTTTTATTTCCAACAACAAGCGCCTTCACAAAGGCGAAGTTTGCCTAAGTTACAGCTATACCGTTCTCCGGCACAACAACGTTTAGAATTTACAATGAATGTGAATTACTGATCCTTTTAAGGATTCGAAATACGATTCGAAAAATAATTTGTTTCGTACAAACTCTACTCTAAAGAATTTCGAAATGTTTATCTAGGATATTCTGGGATTTCTTCAAGTGCGCCACGTTAGGGAACACTCAGCTGAATTTGACCCCCAATTTCCGGACGCCGACATTTTGGGATTTCAGACAAAATGTCATGACACTGGAATTGTTCACAGAGGTTCAACACCATGTATCACGAGGGATATATAAAATACAAGTATTTAACCAAATGACTTTTGAGTTTTTCAACAAAACGATTTGGCAAATGCTGTGAAAGGAACGTCAAGCGAAAGTTGAAATGCGCCACATTAGGGGACTGTAGGCGTTTGTACGTTTAGGGACAGAAAGAGAAATTTTCTGCAAACTTAAGCTATAAACCGTCGATTCTCCAATATGAAGAAATGTTGATAGGCTTGAAGTTCCTTCTTTTTTATAAGATATTAGGGGAGCAACCAAACTGGCATTCATTTTTTATTGATCACTTAAAAAAGAATGACCTTATTGTCATAAACAGTCGTGACTGAATCGCCAAAAGTAGTCGCAGCGGCCTCGGATACCAAACTGACAATTTGTCATACCGTCAATAAGTTATTGTTAGGTTAATATCGACATCAGGCACGCACAGTAATCACAGCTTCCAAACGAACGAAAATGGCCAAACAACTTTATTGAATGACGAGGTCATTTTCTGATTCTGGTCTCCTTGCGAAGCACAACGACTTTTTCCTCTTACATTTGTTACCCCGTTATTCTGAAACTTGATGGTTGCAGACCCACAGTACAGTTTGCATTTGTCAGCTAACGGACGGATCAGTCGAGTGATGGCTGTATTTGTTCTCAAAAGAGTGCTTTTTTTTTCTTTTCTTTTTTGTAAACGCTCCAAACCCTATAGGCAAAGCACCAAGCTCAAGGTTCTTTGAGTTACACCATTTAAACCAAGGAAAAGCCAACAATTATTTATGGACACTTTTAGCAAAGAAGTCAATTTGGCCTTCCGAACCAAACTTCAAGAAAATAATGCACATAAACCTTTATCTCACAAACAACTTTCCATTGAAATTACCCTTTAATGGACCATAATCCAAGAGAAATACACAGAGATCAAAGGCCAAGAACCTCACCTACAAAATATCAGTTTCAACATCCGTCTAAAGATCAGACACAAGTCATGTAACATAAGAAAATATCAGTAAGACAGTAAGTATATGTTAATTTCATTGTATAAACTGAAATTCAATATGTTAATGTGTCCGTTTAGAATAAGCCAGCTTATTTGCATTTACCAAGTTAGGTTCAGATCAAAAGTGCTATCAAAGTGATAATTATTGTTCGAACTATTAAACTTCATACAGTACAAAAGTCCAGCTTAGAACTTTTGCTGAATAGGGTGTTTACAAATATTAAGTGCAGAAAGATAAGGATTTTCTCTTCAGAATCGGCTTAAAACAATCTACCTTAGGAAATGAGTGACGTACAAGAAACAACCATGGAAACACACCAAGAGTTATAATAAAGTAACGACTGAGTGATAAACATGAACGCACGCATGATGAAATGCCAAAAAATATCCACGAATCATGATGAGAAAGCTTCCCGTTTGTAACGCACCCAATGCAAGTATGCAGGAAAGCAGTCAACTTTGCATCCTGGATTGTCTTTACAAAATTCAAAAATGATTATCTTTATAAAAATTGTGTCATTTATTTGTAATCTTCCAGTTTTAAATGTCGGTAATTATTCTAAGACATCAAGCGTTCGTTAGATTCCATGAGTCATTCTCAAATCAGGCCACGCTAAAAGAAAAGGACAAAGAAAAGAAGAAATACATTTCAATCAAAACTATTCCCCAAATTAACTAACCAATACTGATATAAAAGCCATCAAAAATTGCCAATATTGCGACAATTCTCTTATAAATGTTATCAGGCCTGTTAAAGTCACTTACAGTTGATTTATTGGCTGGTCCACTGCACAGTTCGAATTACTTCCTCCCTGAAGTTATGGAAAAAAGAGTGATTCCTCATTACATTTAAAATATTTAAAGTGATTACTCTTGTATTAGAATTCGAAGTGAAAAGGAGATAATGTAATTTCATGAACAAACTAGTTTTGTGGCGATGTTGGTTGTTCTCCGAAGCCAAAATGCAGCATTCTGGGCTTATAAGTCGAGCTTTACATGAATAAGAAAGTCCTGTCGAGATTAAATGCGCTCTCACCTCTGTTCTCATCCGCCCTACAATGGTAAAGGAGTGAAGAAAAAACACATTGTTTTACAATTTAACACATTGTTTTACGACCAAAGTACCAAAAGCAAAATCTTCCAGTTGAGTTTTTCTCTTGACACTGTCTCTAATAAACAATTCTTCAAAGGCATGCACGAGCCCTACCTACTATTAAAAACATTGCTTGAACGATCATCCCAAAATCAGCAAACGCAGAAACTATTGTTGAGAAGAATATACCCACCAACAGATTAATTGGGTTATTAAATAGGCCTATGTTGATTTCACTGTTATTGAACTCTAATGTGTTGGCTTGGATAATGTACTAGCTTGTTTGGATTTACTACATTGTAAACAAAAATGAGTCGTTTTGTACTCAAAATGACAACTCTAGGTTAGTCGGGTGTCGATGACTTATTAAATCAAGATAGGACTAATATAATAGTAACTGACTTTAAATGGTCAAATCTGATTTGATTTACCTTTGACAAATAAATGTTAGTCATTGGCTTGTCTGACTAATTTCAATTGGTCATTTTAGACATAGGCCTAGAGATGGGTTAACTTTGATTAGTCAAAATGATTAATTTTTGTTTACAGTGTAGGATTTTTGGCTCCAATGTAATATCGAACTGGTCTGGATTTCAAATTGAAGATGCTTAATGCTCGTCATCTGCGCAAGACTTCAGTTTACGCCACAGACAGTTTGTGTTGACTTTTAAACCCACACATATGGAATAGTGAATTAGCAAGAGCTGAACACCGTAGCATGGATGCAATCAAGACTAACGCTATTGGCATGAGACAGGCAAAAGGAGTCCACGAGTTAACCATTGTATATTCACATGTATGTCATTGATGACCACTCGTGATGATTTGGTGTAGTACTTACGGGTAGTGCCAATTCCCCTGTGCATCCATGTACGGGTGCAGTCCTCCTGGAGTGTTAAATAAATGTGAAAAAAAAATCAGGATGTCCCATAGTGACCATGTCTTTCGAGCAAAGGTGCAGAAACGTATATTATACGGTTTTAACAAAATGTTGCATGCAAAATTTAAACTTGCAGTATTCAAAACTTTAGGTTAAAGGGAGACGCTTTCGGTTCGAAAACCCTTTTTAAAAATTATCTTTATTGCTTCTGACGATACAGATATAACCTATGTTCCAGGAAACACGAGCACTCCATTATTTGTCCATTTCAGAAAAAAAAGCTCACTCCTGAACCTTACAGCAGAGGGCACTTGCAACATCTTACCTCTGAAATCAAATTGACAACGATGCAGCCGCGTTTTCTGACGTCATTTAGATTGAATAATCTGACTTAATAACTGGCAAATACTCTTTTATACAACACCTAAGGTGTTTACCCCTACACACAGGCTTACTCTGTCATGGTGTACGTGGAAGCAACCTTTATTCTCATGGCAGTCAGATTGGCGTAGTGGTTCTTTCCTCGCCTTCCACCTGTGTGATCTGGCTCTGATGCCCGACCTGGCCAACGCGTGAGTTAGGTTTTCCAGTCCCTACCTGAGTCCCTGGATTTTACCTAAAATATTCCTGTGGGATTTTCTTCCCACCTCTACAACTGTAACTACTTCTCATTGTCTCCTCTCTAAAAGTTGCTCCAAGCTTGTGAGTTACAGTGCCTAAGACACTTTTGAGGAATCCTTAGTGTCATTACCAGAAAGAGACAATGAAAAAATAATTAAATGCTAAAAAAATGCTATAAATGGTCTAATCTTACCTCCATTGCGTGTCTTCTCTTCAGTTTCCAGGGCTGAAAATAACAAATCGCAATTATAATGCTGAAGCCAACAAATCAATATGGCAACCAACAAACACGTCAAATCATAATCATAAATAAAATCTCAATAAGTCATACCAACCCAAACGAACAACTTACACGAACCTTAAAAGGACGCGTCGGCCAGACAGACAATAATTTCTTTTGGGTCAACAGAACAAAACTCCGAGCTAACAACAATCGATAAGCTAGATGGGTTTAAGAATTAGGATCCCACATCTTCGGTGATAGCCTGCTCCGAATGGGAGATTGATTGGATTAGATTGTTACTACTGACAGGCCGAACGGTAGAGATGATTTTAGCAATAACATCAGACGTAAACAGACCTACTGTGAAGGCCCACGACAAAAGTAAGTAGGAAAGAAGCAGAGGCGGGGTGTGTAGACTGAGAGGGAGGAAAATGATAAAACTGATGCATAATTGTAAAGATACTTACCTCTGCCTCTATTCTGGTCAGCTCTGAAAAAGAACGACAGTAAATTCAGTTTTATTGTCAACTTGTTCTCGTCATCTGCGGAAGACTTCCGTTTACGCCACAGACAGTTTGTGTTGACTTTTAAACCCACACATATGGAATAGTGAATTAGCAAGAGCTGAACACCGTAACCTGAATGCAATCAAGAAAAACGTTATTGGAATGAGACGGGCAAAAGGAGTCGACGAGTTAACAATTGTATAATCACATGTATGTCATTTGATGACCACTCGTGATGATTTGGTGTAGTACTTACGGGTAGTGCCAATTCCCCTGTGCATCCATGTACGGGTGCAGTCCTCCTGGAGTGGTAAATAAATTTGAAAAAAAAAAAATCAGGATGTCCCATAGTGACCATGTCTTTCGAGCAAAGGTGCAGAAATGTATTTTACACGGTTTTAACAAAATGTTGCATGCAAAATATAAACTTGCAGTATTCAAAACTTTAGGTTAAAGGGAGACGCTTTCGTTTCGAAAACACTTTTTAAAATTTCAATTGCTTCTGACGATACGGATAAAACGTTTGTCCCAGGAAACACGAGCATTCAATTATTTTTCCTCTTTTTCAGTAAAAAAAGCTCACTCCTGAACCTTACAGCAGAGGGCACTTGCAACATCTTACCTCTGAAATCAAATTGACAACGATGCAGCCGCGTTTTCTGACGTCATTTAGATTGAATAATCTGACTTAATAACTGGCAAATACTCTTTTATACAACACCTAAGGTGTTTACCCCTACACACAGGCTTACTCTGTCATGGTGTACGTGGAAGCAACCTTTATTCTCATGGCAGTCAGATTGGCGTAGTGGTTCTTTCCTCGCCTTCCACCTGTGTGATCTGGCTCTGCCGGATTCCCGACCTGGCCAACGCGTGAATTAGGTTTTCCAGTCCCTACCTGACTCCCTGGACTTTACCTAAAATATTGCTCTGGGATTTTCTTCCCACCTCTACAACTGTAACTACTTCTCATTTTCTGCTCACTAAAAGTGGCTTCAGGCTTGCAAGCTACAGTGCCTTGGACACTTTTCAGGAATCCTTGGTGTCATTACCAGAGAGAAACAGTGGAAAAATAATTAAATGCTGGTGTAATCTTACCTCCATTGCGTGTCTTCTCTTCAGTTTCCAGGGCTGAAAAAGATAACAAATGGCAATTATAATACTGAAGCCAACAAACCAATATGGCAGCCAACAAACACATCAAATCATAATCAAAAATAAAATCTCAATAAGTCATACCAACCCAAACAAACAACGTACACAAGCCTTAAAAGGACACGTCGGCCAGACAGGCTATAATTTCTTTTGGGTCAACAGAACAAAATTCCGAGCTAACAACAACCGAAGCTGAATGGGTTTAAGAATTAGGATCCCACATCTTCGGTGATAGCCTGCTCCGAATGGGAGATTGATTGGATTAGATTGTTACCTGAAAGGTCAAACGGTAGAGATGATTTTAGCAAAACATCAGACCCAAACAGGCCTACCGTGAAGGCACACGACAAAAGTAAGTAGGAAAGAAGCAGAGGCGGGGAGTGCAGACTGAGAGGGAGGAAAATGGTAAAACTGATGCATAATTGTAAAGATGCTTACCTCTGCCTCTATTCTGGTCAGCTCTGAAAAAGAAAAGAACGAGAGTAAATTCAGTTTTACTGTCAACTTGTTCTCGTTATCTGCGCAAGACTTCTGTTTACGCCACAGGCAGTTTGTGTTGACTTTTAAACCCACACATATGGAATAGTGAATTAGCAAGAGCTGAACACCGTAGCCTGGATGCAATCAAGACTAACGCTATTGGCATGAGACGGGCAAAAGGAGTCCATGAATTAACAATTGTATATGCACATGTATGTCATTTAATGACCACTCGTGATGATTTGGTGTAGTACTTACGGGTAGTGCCAATTCCCCTGTGCATCCATGTACGGGTGCAGTCCTCCTGGAGTGTTAAATAAATGTGAAAAAAAAATCAGGATGTCCCATAGTGACCATGTCTTTCGAGCAAAGGTGCAGAAACGTATATTATACGGTTTTAACAAAATGTTGCATGCAAAATATAAACTTGCAGTATTCAAAACTTTAGGTTAAAGGGAGACGCTTTCGTTTCGAAAACACTTTTTAAAATTTCAATTGCTTCTGACGATACGGATAAAACGTTTGTCCCAGGAAACACGAGCATTCAATTATTTTTCCTCTTTTTCAGTAAAAAAAGCTCACTCCTGAACCTTACAGCAGAGGGCACTTGCAACATCTTACCTCTGAAATCAAATTGACAACGATGCAGCCGCGTTTTCTGACGTCATTTAGATTGAATAATCTGACTTAATAACTGGCAAATACTCTTTTATACAACACCTAAGGTATTTACCCCTACACACAGGCTTACTCTGTCATGGTGTACATGGAAGCAACCTTTATTCTCATGGGAGTCAGGTTGGTGTATAGTGGTTCTTTCCTCGCCTTCCACCTGTGTGATCTGGGTCTGATGCCCGACCTGGCCAACGCGTGAATTAGGTTTTCCAGTCCCTACCTGACTCCCTGGATTTTACCTAAAATATTCCTGTGGGATTTTCTTCCCACCTCTACAACTGTCACTACTTCTCATTGTCTCCTCTCTAAAAGTTGCTTCAAGCTTGCAAGCTACAGTGCCTTGGATACTTTTCAGGAATCCTTTGTGTCATTACCAGAAAGAGACAATGAACAAATAATTAAATGCTGGTGTAATCTTACCTCCATTGCGTGTTTTCTCTTCAGTTTCCAGGGCTGAAAAAGATAACAAATGGAAATTATAATACTGAAGCCAACAAACCAATATGGCAACCAACAAACACATCAAATTATGATTGGCATCTTAATTAAACCATGCCAACCGAAAGAAACAATGTATACAAACCTCAAAAGAACATAACAGGCAGACAGATAGGCCTAATCATTTCTTTTGGGTTAACAGAACAATACTCTGAGCTAACGATTACCGATTCACAAGATACGTTGAATGATTTGTTCCCACAGCTTCCGTGATAGGCTGCTCAGACTGGGAGATTGATTGGTTCAGAATGTTAGTAATTAGCTGTTAATAGTAAACATCAGGCGTAAATAGGCGTACTGTGAAGGTACACTACAAAAATAAGGAGGAAATGCGCAGAAACGGGGTGTGTAGATTGATGAGAGGGAGGGGAATGATTAAACTGGTGATAATTATAAAGATGCTTACCTCTGCCTCTATTCTGGTCAGCTCTAAAGAAGAAAAGAACGACAGTAAATTCAGTTTTACTGTTCACTTATTCTCGTCATCTGTGCAAGACTTCAGTGTCCGTCATAGACACTTAATGCTATTAAACCCACAAGGATGTACATTTAGAGCCCAACACCGCAGCTTGGGCACAATAAACAAGAACACTGTTGTCATGAGACGGGGAAAAGAATCGCCAGTGACCACTCATGACGATTCGGTTTGGTACTCACGGGTAGTGCCAATTGCCCTGCGCATCTACGTATGGGTGCAGTCCTCCTGGAGAGGCAAATAAATAAAGAGCAAGATTGCTTGATTCTCTCGCTTCGGTAGACCTAGCTGTTGAAAACCTTTCAGCATTTCCGGAAGAACGTAGAGGGGTTTTAAGATGGAATGAGTTGGGACATAGAGGAATATGGTTGAAACCAGACCGTTCAAGCCCATGGTATGGTGGCCCTGGGGGGATATCGCCAACCGTCATTATTGATGCCAATATTAACGACCAAGCTCCAAGGCCCGCTCTCTGGTCGCGAATATTGCCGCCAATATATTCCTGACCAAAATTCCCGACACGCTGTCCGGTCACAAATATTGCCGCCAATATTCGCAAGTAAAATTCATGACTCGCTCTTCAGTTGGAAATTTTGCCGTCACTATTTACACCCAAATTCACGATGCGTTGTATCTCCGGTCGCAAATATTGCCGAGAAATATGTTTCCAGCAAGCTAGGCGGAAATGGAGTGTGTTCACGGGCATGCACAATGACCTACATTTTTTCAGCTTGATCTCAAGTCGTTCGGGTGGGCAGTTTTGGCACCAGGTCTAAAAGATTTAGATACATGTTTGGCGCGATAGTGTAATGTCGGCGACTCGTGGTCAGTAGTTTAATAGTGGTTGAGTTGAGTGTCCGTGCTATTATCGCCACCGGCGACCATGGCTACGGAAAGATGGGTAGGCATAGTCTACCTGGCTTGCTGGGAAAAAAAATGCAGCAATATTTGCAACCAGAGATACGAGTCAGGAATTTGGTCGTGAATATTTAGGGCAGTATTGGCGACCGGAGGGCGAGTTTATTGGCGTCAGTATTGACGATTTGCGATGTCCCTCCAGGGCCACCATACCATAGACCCATTGCGCAAAATTGAAAACAGATAAACTGGCCAACCAACACTCAATTTAATTTGTCCTTCAACACCTTACACCGTAACGACTAAATTTCCTTACCTCCATTACGGGTGTCTTCACGCGCAAGATGTCCAGCCCACTCATCTAAAATAGTCACAATGCAAAAAAAATGATATGACCCACATATTTCAAAGGAACGAAACGAATTACGAGGGTCCAAAATGAGAAAAACAATGTCATGGTGGGTGAAACATGGTTAAATGCACCTTGGTAAAAGAAACGTATCTCAAATTTTAACAACACGAGCAGCAATGCGTACCTGTGGCCTCCTTCCTTGCAATTAATTCTTCAAGAAGTTCGGCCAGTTTCCGCTTCTCATCTGGAAGTTAAAATCGAAACAGAGAACATACTGGCGAAACAACGTACGAAATTCACTGGGATGTTGAGTGTCGCCTATTGAGCCAGCTTGGTTTGGTTTCAAGATATTTGTGAAGACATTTGCTGGCCAGAGAGGGATGTTCAGCTGTTTCCCGTGTTTATTGTCGAGCACAAGCAGCCGATAACATAGGCAACACTTAGCTGAAAGTGGGGCGTTAAAAACATCCATAACCTATGAGATTTGGAAGTTTTTCATGGTCAAGGTGGCAAGCCAAGACTAATAGGTTTGCAGTAGCACCATAAGTAGGCCCCATGTGTGGTTCTGGTAAGAACCGGAGGGGACTGCCAGGCAGTCGCCTGACGATAGACACAGCATACTGTTCAAAACGTTGGGTATACCCTCCGGTCTTATCAGAACCACACATAACCAAAAGAGAGACATTTTGCATTGTGCTACCACAAACCCATTTGGCCACCCCAAAGCTTGTCTTTTAACCCTAAAGGAGCTGGGTAATTTTGGCCCATCTCACTGCCGGTGGGGGGGGGGCGTGCTTCACCCCCAAGAACTCAACCGTGCCATGCCCAATTCTTATGAAACGTGGCATGCATGGTCAAACATTCTTTATCACTATAAAGATTAAATTCAAATTAAATTGGACAGACAGTTCATTGTTGCGCTCATTTCAAGTTCAAGGCTACATGCGTGACAGTATGCTTGCATGGAGCACGGCAGTGGGGAAAAAAGTATACATTTTGGCTAACCCGTCTCGGGAAAATGCGCGCTGTACGAGAACGGTATGTTTGATTTTTGCACAAATGGTGTCCAAATGACCGCAAGAGGTTATTCTAACACTTTCTAAAAGCTCAACTCCTGAAAACATACACTGCTGCGATATAAAAAAAATATCGAGGGGCGGATTCCCGGGTGTCCCCTGCTGTTTTAGGGTTATAGGCCTAACATAGCTTAAGACAAGTTGTTGATTACCGAATTCACCAAGGGTCAAGCCAAGACAAGCCAAGCTGACGACAAGAACCAGGCAGGCCTTCATCGTGGTCTTCATCTGAAACTGTGTCAAGCCAACGACAAAAAAAGGGTAAAAGCTGGTTATTCCACCGGTGACGTGTAGATTAGCGAAGCCAAAAGTTTGACATCCCATAAAAAGGATGAAAAGGGGTTTGGCGTTATGAGGCTCTTTACAACTGGAGGCTTTGCTTCAGTGAAGAAAACTGTCCACCCGTGTTGAGTGCTGTCATGGCGAATGAATCATTAATACATCCATCCCTATACTCACGTTTTCGCAGGGATGTAATACCACTCAATGTTGATGCGTTAGAGCGCCTTAAATGAGAAAAAGCGCACCGTCCACAGCTTTTATTCATTTTGGCAGCCTATAGAAAGTATACAAATTCCGCACACGCTTTGCAATACTTAAAAACACGCCCACCCTCAGATTCTTGATTGGCCAAGAGCTTGTCACATGGCATCAGCAGCTGTGTCGATGTCTTCTTGCGCATGGCCGAACTTAATGAACTTTATGCAAAGCTGAATATATTTCTGTCATGACATCGGTGGGTCGTCGATCACGCGGCGCTGTTTTATTAGGTTTACAACGCCTCACACACAGAATCTGTATTTTGATTGGTCGAGAGCTTGTCACATGCATTTGCCATGTTGAGTTTGAGCTGGGTTCGAACATTGTTGCAAATGGGTTGTTTGAAAAAAACTGGTGAATTTTCAATGAATTTCATATTTGAATAGAAGTAAAGTTTGATTGTATTTGATTGTATTGGGATAAATACTCGAAACAGCCAATATCTGCGTATGAGTACATGCACATGGGCCGTCAACGGTTGCGAGAAACATCACCCTTGGTTCGAGTTTAATTTACCGTCAGATGTTCATTTTGTCCTGTCTGACTTTGTCCAAGTTTTGTTTTTCATTTTAGAAACGAACTTCAAAACTAAAACTTATAAAAATTAACTACAAAAACTATGCAACTCATTAAAACAAATTTTGAAAAATAAGAGACCTATCTCGTAAAAACGATTTGTTTTCAAAATAAAATGACGTCTTTAAAAGTAGATCTCTTAAGGACGAGATTATGTGTCTTGAGCAAATGAGTTTTGGGAAAATATCTCGCAAAAAACAAAGTTGGATAAATGTATCTCATGAAAAGTACTTTGAAAAATATACTTCACTCTTTGAAAACACACTTGATGGCACTATGAAACTTTCGAACTTTTGCATGGATAGCCAGCCACAGTTTTACCACGCTTGGTGAAGCAAAAACGAATATGACAATAAAGAGCAAATTCTAACAAGAACCCGTGATGAGAGTAGGAAACTGTGACCACCCCCCCCCCAATCATCCTTGCTGCAGATTTGGTCAGCGAAGAAAAGCAGAGATTGATGTGTTCCAGCATGGAGGGATCAAAGTGGTATACGAGTGCGCAAGTTGCACACAGAACTTGCGGGTATTGTAAATTCCCCAGAGGCACCATAAGCCGATGACTGTCGGGTCGAAGGCGGCCAGTGAAGGCGGCTCTGGAGGATTTTCCAAGGGAATTACGTTGAGACCGACATTTCAATAGGGCACGAGGACTGGTCTTTTCTCAAGAACCACTTTCCCATTAAAACGTATTTGGGCATCCCCAGACAGTTTTGCAATTAAAAAAAAAACAAACCAAAAAACAACAAAAACCAAAAAACAAACCCCCGCCCCCCCCCCAAAAAAAAACGCTGACCGGATGGGTCAAACGTACGCACCGTTGGTATTCGCTACCTGCAGACACACTCAAAAAAGGGATCGACAATCGTTGACCTCCCTTCCAGTCATTATAGCAGACAATACAGAAGGATGAAAATTGTTGCCTGGTCTTGAAGGTGCAACAGCCCTTTCTTTCTCTCACGAGCTTTCACCCTGCAGGGCCTCCTTTCATATCAATCTTCCTTTAAATACAAACTCCCGGGTTTTATGGCGATAGATAGACCAAAGCTGGTATTCATGGCATTTGACAGACCAGGTCAGTTCCCCACAAAGGGGCTGGGCGACTGTTATGAGCCTGTCCTTCTCAAAGTGAACCCTCGCTGGAGAGGAACTGATCAACCTGTGCCAGTTCTGGAAAATCTGGAAGATTTAGTGCACAGGTAGTAACTTACGAAAGCGTTATTATCTAAGAATCTGAAAATGGTAATTTTCTTACTAAAGAGACCTGTTTTGTGTTACAAGGATGTGATTAAAAATTCTTAGCTTGTTTGATCTTCATTTTTGAAATATAGCCTTTTCCCGTTGGAATCACCTTATAGGGAGGTATCACTTGCTTAAAATGGCCAGTTTCTCATACGGATGAAGCGTATTCAAATTAACGAAGATGAAGTTTGCAGTTAACAATTATGACTTATTTGCCCTTTCTTTAAAACAAAAAAAGGACACAAAACAATGACCAAAAGGGAAAGTACCTTTGCTCATTAAAAGAGATGTGAAAAGTCCATTTCAAAATGTGTAAACTACATGTACATGAATACTGGGGATGAACTTTGCCTCAACATCCATTTTGCTACGCACTTAGCTAACGAAGCTTATACAAATTACAGCTAGACTGAAATCAAATGTAGTCAGCATCTATGTGGAATTCGTGTTAAGAACATTTTCCATTCCATAATTCATTCTCGCAGTCTTCATTGATCATTTGCGTCTGCGTCAAAATAAAACAATCAGCTTATTCTATGAAAGAATTTGTTTAAAAAAAAGTGGCAATAATTTACTCTTCCAATAGAGTTGTGCATAACGGCCTTCTTGCAGGTAAGACCCCTTCTTCATTGTTACTGGTGATTTTAATCACTGTAAACTAAAGAAAGGTTTACCCAAGTATCTCCAGCATGTGGACTGCGAAACTCGCAACGATAGAATCCTGGATCATTTTTACACTACAGTTAAAAGAAGCGTATAACTCGCAAAATTAAAACGAGCGCCCCTTGGTAACTTGGACCATAATATAGTACATCTGGTTCCAGCATATAAGCAGCAGCCAAACGCCAGAAACCAGTTAAACGCTTTGTTCCACGGTGGGCGGAAGATAAGAGGGCAGTCGAAGGCTCCAGGCTTGTTTTGCTTCCACAGAATGGAACCTATTCATCTGGAGTACAGCTTACTGAATGTGCAGAGATCACGCTATATTATACATCAAGTTTTGTGAGGACCTGTACATTCCATTTACATAAACATAACAATTCGAATTCCCCAGACAAAAGACGCTGTTGCTATATACGTCGTGATTCGGGCAAGCTTTTGAATAGCGACCGCCATCAGCTCTGGAATGGACTGGTTCCTTTGTGCCCACTGAAAACAGTGTATTGATGGAAGGCGTCTCTTATGTAACTATAAGCAAAAGCGTTCCCCAAATCACGAGGTATAGGCCGTACGAAGCTAACTACGGGACAGAGAGAACGCCCCCCCCCCCATTTGTGTTGGTCATTGCTATACTGGTATCTCAGGAATCCTTTTCAGACATGGGGGGGGTTAGGTGACAGTAGACTGGGGTGTGTATAGGGATTGAACTTGTTGTGTGTGTGGGGGGGTACCCCTCTGTCCCATTTCGTGCCTGGTGTAGTATAGGCCAAGCCGGCAGCATCTGTGGTATGGAGAATTAAATTTGTTATGTTCACGTGAATTAGGAGAACTCGGTGTACCAGATTTTATTCCAAGGTCACTCGTAAAAGGCTATTGACTAGGCAGGGCGAAGCCATATCGATGGGAACTAAGAAATCTAGAGCGCACAGCTGAACAGTCCACAGTGATCCATTCTATCTGCCAGGCCAGTTGTCTTCAAGTTCCCTTTACTTAGCCTACATTATAAAACCCCTCTAAACTCATCTCTCCTAATTTTGGCGATAGTGCAGCACGAGAATTAACATTCGTTCCCCGTCTTCTATTGAGTAATTAAGACATGCTCTATAAACGTTTCATGCTCTATTTTGCAGCCTATCTCGAATTCTATTACGGAAAATTTAAATTAATTGCTCAATGTACAATATGTCGTTATATAGCCACAGCAAGGAAACATTCTCTAAATAAGTCCATGACGAAATTAGTGTTTGTACTTCTGTCTGTATGGTGCCCCGCAGTCTTGAATGCAAATGTACAGTTACTCTCTCATGCTGTCTTTGATTTATTTCAATAGTACCATTTGGCGAGCAAAATCATGCATCCTGTCCACTTCTGATCGCATGTCATTTTCTATATTTTAGAATCACCTCATCGGAGGACGCTACGTCCAGGAAAAACCAGATACGAATATTTAAAAAATGCTCTGGAAACCCGGTGTCCAAAAACGATTAACGCTCTCCTCCGCGCTGGTGTTGGACTTCACCGGATAATTTTTATCAACAATTGCATTGTACCGATTTTAACGTGCGTCTATGCGTGTGCTCTCTAGAACTGACCATCTACACAATGGACCGCTTTTAAAACTCTCATTCAAATTTGCAAGGCAATAATTTCGTGCTCAACTACAAACCACGGGATCGAGTTCATCGCAACGCACACGTCGTATTACTAGGCCCGCATAAACGCGCGCGCCCGGCATGCCGGGAACACAATTCCTCCCGCTAGAATCTCGGTACATTGAGCTAGCCAAGTTTCTTTTCATGACTAAGAAATAAACCTCAACTATCAACAACAAAATAGCTGACCCTCGACGAAATATATCGAGCTGAAGTAAACGCCATCGACAAAGGAAAACGTTCATTCGGACGTATTTTTGTTGCATTTTGGTCACACACGCACCGTCTCTTCAGAATTCCGGGACTGCGTCTTGTCGACAATCGTTATTACCATACCATATGGCAGTTAGACATTATTAGTTTATTGGTTATCAGACACAATTTCCATCTCGCGAAGATTACATTACAAAAAACAGACGTTATCCAGAAATCAGAATTCCTACCTTCGAAGCACCTGTTCAGGCCTACCTGTCCTCTTTTACTCGAATCAAGAGTGAAATGCGACATGAGAACATAATAAAAGTGTGCCCATAATCAGACTGATCAGACGCTTCTTGCATTGTAAAGGGGATGTGAGTGGCCACTTAAAATTAAAGCTGAAAACAGCCTGCAAAAAAGCTCTTATACGTTTGTATACAGCAGGTGCACAAAAAAGCTGAAATTTAGGGTCAACACCTAAACAAAAACAAAAGGTGAAATCAGCTAAAAAAGATGAATTTTCACACCTCTGATTATAAGTGCTCCGACCAGGTGTTCACGCTGTCTATTAACTACCCTACTTGTAATTCTTGCTGTGAATAGCTGACTTGTTGGTTTGTCACTATGCCAGCCCCCGGCTGTCATGTCGTGAAATTGGAAATAAACAGACACAATTTATTAAATACACAAAACTCTGGATAACAGAATGGCCTGTAGGCCTATTGAATTCCGTTGCTTGGGTGACGCTTACATGTGTCACAAAATGTTCGCGCCGGCAAAACCGACAGTCAACACTGTCTTGAATCGTCCTTGAATCGAACGATTCCCCCGAAAAATGACGCGTGACGATTCTGACCACAGTTTCTATTACGCAGGCATTAATAAGAGAAAATCTGAAAAAAAAGAGAGAGATGCGTTGCCAAAAAGTGTGATACAAAGGAGCCTTCAGGCCCCCCCCCAAGCGGGGGTTTAAGGGGGGATAGTCCCCTTCGGATAATCTGCGCAATACAACCGCGAAAAGGTGATTTTAATATGGACTTAAGTCCACGAGTAATATATTACATGTACATTAGGGGCTCCGATGCACATTTTTCTCACATTGGCCAATATGTCTGAAGTTGGTTTCTCTGATATGCAAGGGCCACATATACCCTATTCTCGGGCTACGACACGCAGATCTGTCAAATCACTCCATAAAAAGTAAAATGCAGAAGCCGGAAAACACTGTTAAACAGCATGCAGGGTATCAATTTATCATCCACGGTCATGCGCTTTGTGTAAACAAACTCATATATTTCTCTTCTTTACGGATCTTTATAATTATTCATATCTCACTTTACATTATTAGGAAACACTCGTAGAAAAGCAACGTTATCTTTTCGTTTACACTACGCATGCACCTTCGGATACAGTGTGCCAACACCAATTGTTTATTCCAATTACTTAATACTGGTAATTCATCCATTCTTTCTCCACAAACAAAATATCTACTCCAATGCTAATAATTTTGGTTTTAATGTACAACTAAAACCTATACATGAAGAAACATTTCCGGGTGTACCTCTCTGGTCGCGAAAATACATGAATACGCATTCATGAACAAAGCCATTTTCACTTCTTGCACCAGCAATCATCAAACTAACTTCTTCCACTTAATAAATCATAAGGAGTAAGTAAACATGAAAACGGTCACTGTCACAACCCTGGGCTTTTCTGACATGTTCCGCGCACAAGCTAGTTATCTTGTTATTTAACATCAACTTTTCCCCTGGATGGTTGAATTTCTCGACACGAATAATATTATAGAGTTTGAAGTAGCTTAAAAACCAATAGACACCCGTATCTTTCAAATAACCAAACAATCTACAACATAAAGGCACAAGTTGACCTGTAAAAGCGCCGAGCTTGTCTATTCCATGGAGAAAATACACCTCCAAGGTTTATCGGACAATCTCAGGGGGGGTGATTCCACCCCACCCCCCGACCTTGGTTGTTTCATGTCGTTGTAAGCGCGTAAAGGGACTCACTCTCACAAAAATATTAAGTTATAACTCAGTCCACAAGTCCTATCTATGGCTTTGTTGTTACGCGTGGTTCATGATGGCAACACGCCGCGAGTCAGCCTGCGTACAATGCGCACATGTACACTACTGGGGGGGGGAATTATTGGCTGAGCTGTCTCGGCAAGAACTGCGCGAGAACGGTAACTCTGACTTTCACAAATTTCTTATTAAAATAACCGCAAGACATCACTGAAAAACCCCACAAGGTTTGGCGTCATAAATAACCCCCGGCACTGCAACGATATAAAAGAAAATGTCCAAGGAAGGATTACTGGCTTCAGGGTAACAGGTTGAATGAAAAGGCTGAATTCCACAGACCCTGGGAAAGTCGATTTCCATAAACCCCACAAACAACAGTCACAGGCAGCAAATAACTATCAAACCCGATTCCTGGTTTTTCAGTTGCGGCCGGTATCGTGCACGCCAGCACATGTATACGCAAAAATCGCGCAATGGAATGTTGAATTATACTCCTAGCAACACACACACAAACTACAGTATAACTCCACACGAAATAAAAAGGAGGTGATAGGGTCCACTCAGAAAATGGGCATCTTGTGTCACGAATATAACAATTTCATGAATTACATAGCTTTGCATAATGTGCAGTTGGCATCATGTTGTTGCTTGCTCACAATGCCCCCCCCCCAAAAAAAAACCATACACACACAACCTGCAAACAAAACAAAACGTTCGCCACAAGACACCCCCCCAACACACACGTACACCACCACAAACACAAACTGGACTGAACCGTGGAATTGGATACAATAATGAATACCAAATTCCACGGACTGAACGGAAAAAAATACAATAGTCGAAAGGCTCCCCGTGCAAATACATGTTTACAAATCCATTTTACATCGATTCACATAAAGTCTTTGGATAAACAAGAATAATTTAAAATTACATCACAAATTTTCAGAGATCAAGAATATCATAGCTCTTGATATAGCACACCTTAAAGATGTAAATTCTGATGATATTAAAAGGACATAAATCTACAAAATCACAATCGTATGTAATGCAAATCAAGGCGGAATCTTTTAGCAAACAGAATTTGCCAAAATGGCAACAGAAAAACTACAAATACATCACCTATCTTTCACTCAAATTTCTGCCAACTAATTAGAAAAATATCGCTTTTTTCTACATTATCAGATTCTTCTGTTCATTCATATTTTTACAGTGATGTGACGAAATTCATAACTAAAATAACAAATGTCGAGCCGCCAAATCTTCCCCAAAGGCACATAATTATTGTTTGGTTTGTATACACACAATTGAAGGGATTACAGGGGCCTTGTTTTTAAAGTCAATAAAATCCAAACATATTTTTAATGAATACTGTAATTTCTTCTCAACGGTTGCAACATCAAGGTGATTATATTTAATACTATGACAAATTCTTCCCAAACTTTTCAGAAAAATACTTTTTTTTCAAAATTTACTACTGAAAGACCGTGGCATACAATGAAAAAACAGCAGGTAGCATGAACTCTTGTTCAAAACTTCTGACAGATATATACAGAGATATACTGACATTGGAATACCTTTAAATCTTAACTGATCAAATTTCATTCAAGAAAGAGAAAATACAAACGTACCAAACTGCACTTCAAAAACCTATACATGTATTGCTAAAACAACCATAGCACTTCATACAACGGACAGGATGGTTAAAAGAATTCTTTATCTCACAAATAAATTCAACGCCAGTAATCTGGTATTACTCTGCATTCGCACACACAGCGGTCTAAAAAGCAGCACTGTTAGGGGAAAAGGCCAACACAAACCTTGACACATTTTTCTGAGTGAACTGAATTGCATTTTCAGTAGCTAGCTGGAGAAGGTAGCATGAGCCTTGTCTGGACGATAGCATGGGCATCACAAGAGGTGCAAGGGTGCTCTGCTGCCCCCTCCTCGATTCCCCCCCCAAAAAAAAAATTAAATAGGAAAAGAGAAAAAAGCCAAGAGAAATTTAAAAAAGAGATGAAAGTTGCAGAAAGTTTGCTGGAAAAACCTCAAAACCTACCCATTTGCTCTGCTTATGATTTGTCGGTTTGTTGCTAATGAGTGCTTTGCCCCTTTTGGAAACTTTCCCCCTGGAAAAAAGTGCTTTGCCCCCCCATAAAAAAACTGGCAACATCCTTGGATGACAGTACCCTGCACCTGCTTTGCTCAGATCGTGAGCCTCACTGCTGCATGTACCAACTCCAGAGGGTCCCCTGCTCCGTCTAGAAGGCAGCGTTGTGTAGCTCAGCTACCTTCCTGAGCATGGCCTGGTGGCTGGCAAAGAGAGGAATCTTGGAGCTGACACGCTGCCATCGCACACCCTGTGCATCGTCACCGGCCTGAATCAGTGGGAACAGAATGCGAGAACAGCGTGCACTGAGCAAATATATCAACCATTACGCGTTTCAACAAGAGAGGTATATCTTGGGGTGAAAGGGCACGGTGCACACCTTCAGCCAATACATGCTTTTCCCCTCTAAATTTGATAGAGTAGAAAAAAAAGATTCAGTTGTTAAAAATGCTGCAACTGCTCACCGAATGCAATCAGCCAAAATACATATAACGAGAAAACGAGCCTGGCTGCATGATGTGCCCTTATGAAAGGCTAAGTAACGGCCTCCGAGGAAGATTCTAGAATAATAGGAATGTCATATCCTCTTAACTTCATCCCTTGCATTTGAATGAAATTACATTTTTTTTCTAATTGCTACAACAAAGACAGTCAAGGCAGTGAAACTACCCCATACTCATTTATTTCAGGCAACAGCCCACAATTCCAGGAGGAGACAACTTCCTCCCCAGGGACAATTCAAGGAGAGGCCTGAAGGCCCACAATGGTGCCTGGTGACCCAGTCTGCCAACGGTCCAGGCCAATATGGGAGGACAATACCACAGCTAACATCAACCTGTAATGACTGACCCACCGTTGGCATCACAGGGACGAAAATTCCGAGGGGGGCATTTGAGGGGTGCAAACATTTTTCTTCACAGGGGCACTGAAAGTAAACGAACTTGTGGCTTGTGCATAGTCTGTGTACAATTAAATTTTCACATAGGTAGGGTGTTAAAAGGACTTGGGGCAGTGTTGTCCAATCTATTTTTTGAGCAGCCAGTAAGTTTTTCTCACCTCCGACCATGTTTAAAAAGCAGCTGCCAACCTTTTTACATCTGGAAGCCAAATTGGGTGCAAAATTAACAATCTACAAAATTTCCTATCACCCATAGAAAATCTACCTCTAAGATGCCCAGAAATTGCACTAGACCATAAGTAAACAACATGGGGAGAGGGCCATGAACCCAATGCTGAGGTTTTGCCTCCCACCCCCCTTTCAATGCAGTCCCCTATACCCAGAAAGATATAGGACGGAGGGGTACCTCCCCTTACATGTTCAATCCCTACACGCACTCTAGACTATTGTTACCTAACACATCCCCCCTAGATGTCGGTCAAGAATTCCTGAGATTCTGATCAAACAATGACTAACATAAAGGTGGGGGGTGATCTCTGTCCCATATCTTGCTTATCTACTTATAGTGGCAGTGTTACCAATCAATAAAGTCAGGCCTCCGGCAAGACTGTCCAGCCAGATTGAAGTCTTACCCATCTGAAGCAAGTCTGTGTTTATTGTTCAGCATTGCTGAGTGTGCAGGCAATTTGCACGAAAGAAGCATTGGTTGGGTAGGCTATTCTTTGTTCCCTTTGTGGGCAGGGAAAACAAGAGCTTCCGCCCGATCAAAGCTGACTGGTGGTGTCAATCAGGTCAGTGGAAACAGCCCAGGGCAGAAACGTGGGCTGGTCGTGGAAAGTCTCTTGTTCAAAGAGTGGGATTCAAAAATCCCAGAGGACCCTGCTTTGTCTGGGCATGGCCTGGTTCTTTTTTTCAATGCTGCTGATTCAAGGCTGTGGGTTCTGGTTCCATTCCCTTCTCCCTCCCACTGAATCGTTGTGGGACCTCTGACTCATGCTCACCTGCAGATCCAGAAGACCTACTGACGTGCCCTCTTCGTCGTGGAAGTTCATGGCCACCGTCTCCATCCAGGCGTTGTCAGTGTTGCGGGGATCATCTACGTAGCCGCGATAGACCTGCGACATGGGCAGAGTAGAATGGAGGGCGAGTTGTAAGTGACTGGCTTCATTTGTTCTGTTTTCTAAGCTCAAGGAAAGCTTTTACCCAGAGCTGTTTACAGCGAGACTTACGACATGAGCATCTCAATTGTCGGAACCAAACTGGTGGCTTATGCGATACTCCATATTAACAATTAGTACACAATAGCTGCATGTTGAACTGCACACATAATGAACAGCCATTTTGGTTCCAAAGTCTGAAGTTGGCATTACTCTCTGATTTTACTGATCAAGTGCTGTGCACTGCTACTTACAAAATGGAGTAAAGAGGGACCAATTTCATTTTCAATGCAGAGTCTTTGGACTTTGAGGCTCGTGTAGGCAATCCACCAAATTGCAAGATAAACACAACATTTCTATTGTTTGAGGAGCAAAATCTGAAAAATATTCTCAATTTTTCATTCCGGAATTAAGCCAATTCAGGATAAATTTTGGGCCTATTCACGGATATTGTTTTGAAATTTCTAGGAAAACAAAACTTAACAGCAAAGCAGCGAGCAGAAAAGAACAAAAGCCTCAATGTTCAATAAATAAACACCCTCCAGATTACCAAGCCCCCAAGATGGAAAAAAAACATAAGATGTAACTGACCCCCAAAAAATGTTGCAGGATATTTTCAGTGGCACAACTGGGATACTTTCTGCAGGGGGATAATTGGGGACCCTCATTTTTTTTGGGAGGGGGGGCTCAGTGGGTCCATTCTCATTTAAACACTGACCAAGGTGGACTATCACCAGATTTTTCCCTTTTCCAATTTCTGAGGGGGCTGGTCTGGGGGGGGGACTAATTCCCCCCCCTCCCCCGGTTACGCCAATAAATAAACAAAGTTCTTTACAATCTTAGGATGCGGTATCCTTACCTCTACGCCGTGCTGGAAAAGCTCCTCAATTTTCTGTTGAATGATGACGATGTCCTCAGGAGACTTGTCCAGTGATCCCATTGCCTCCTCACCAAACTCCCTCTTCAGTGTCTCACTAACTAGGCTCCCCGGCTCGACCATACCCTGAAGAGACCACAACTGATTACACTGTCTGTATACGCACTCAACATCCAACAGCGTCATAGTGGAGTCCTCTGAGACCATTGTGAGACACACACCTCCTGGGACTCCTATTGCTTCTTTTTAATACTAACTGCATGGCCTCAGTGTGGAAAAACCATCATGTCCACCACTTTCCAATCCCATACATACCCCTGGTATCGCCAGCTGCTGGCTGTCCTTCACCTGTCTAGCAATATGCACCTTGACATCTGTACCCCACCACACCCCTCCCAGTGCCCCTGTGGGTCCCCTATGTATCCCTGACATCGTCTACTGTTGGTTGTCCTTGCCCTGTACGGCAATACACACCTTGACACCTGTACCCCACCACACCCCTCCCAGTATCCCTGTGGTTCCCCTACATACCCCTGGTATCGTCTACTGTTGGTTGTCCTTCCCCTGTACGGCAATACACACCTATGACACCTGTACCCCACCACACCCCTCCCAGTACCCCTGTGGGTCCCCTACATACCCCTGGTATCGCCCACTGCTGGTTGTCCTTCCTCTGTATGGCAATAAACTCCAGAACCATCAGTCCATTGTCCTCCAGTTTCATTCCATCTGGGTTCTTCTTCCACCTGAAAAAATACCAGTGACAAATCATGGCTTCATAAGGTACTTTTGAAGCACTAAAATGTTAAGAGCTGTTGTTTTCGGTATGGCTTTGTTGGTAAACTACAAGACAGTAGTTCTGTGAAAAGAAACAAAGGAGTATAATTTGAACATGTTGCAAACCACAGGCAACAAATGCAGGAAACTTTGACCTAAGCGTTCAATCAGTTAAACCATGCATGCTGACTGCAATACCAGCAGCAGGTGAAAAGATCACTTGGCCCTCTTTGGCACGAGGATACTTGCATACAGAGTAAACGTGAAGTAAATATAGACATCCTAAAATGCTAACAAATGTTTTAAAGCAATGACACACAGGTAATGGTAACTTTGTATGAGAAGCATTGCCCTGCAGAAACATGTAAGCCGTGTGTTATCCTGCCCATTCCACATGGCACATAAGAACACCAGACTTTCTGTACCTGGTAACGATGGGGTCAGCGGCATGATTGGGGCCAAATCGACCCAGCGTCCCGCGGCCTATCATTCCAGTCCTACCTCGCGGATTCCTGGTCAGAGTAAACAAGGAGAGATTAACAGGGTCTGATCAAATGGTGTCAGATTAGCATGTGACCACAAAGTTTTTCCCCAAGACTGCTCATCACTGCGGTGGGAAAGCGTACGGTTGAAACTTGACGAGACGCCTCAACCCCGAGTAAGCTTGTAAATTTCTCTCCCACAATTGGCAGGAAAAACAAAGAAAGCATGGAGTGCTTACAACAACCTTGGTGAATAAAACCCAAACAAGAAAACACCAGTCAATATCCTCCCGGTGCCAAATTTCGATCTCAGTTTTTTCTCAATTTGCTCACCCATCCACGCACATTCACACAAAAAACTTACAGGGGAATGCCGTCCATGATGGTGTAGGTGCCCGAGTAACTTCGCCGGTCATAGTTCACTGTCTTGTCGTAGGAGTTGAAGTTGAGAATGGGCCGCTCGTTTTTGCTGTACTTGAGCAGATCAATGTCAGCGTAGTGAGGCATTGCCAGAATACTGGGATGAGTGTAGCTGACCGCTTTGTAACCTTGGTGGTTATTCTGAAAAATGACCACAAAATATATCTGAAAATCATGTACCACATGCACCCTACGTCCTTCAACTCCCATGATATGGAAGTAGAGTTTAGCTATGACGGTCATTGAATTCAAAGAGCAAAGTCTGTTGGTTTCAAGCTCAGATGATCTGTTTGTTTTGAGAGAACTCAAGAATAATTCAACCAAAAATCAAAACCAGCAAAATACTGTTAACTCGCAAAATATTGATTACCAGCAAAAACATTTGATTTGATTGTGATTTGAAGTGGTCTATCATTTGACCATAGCAGCGAAATGCTGAATTGTGGTCAAATTACGTTCAGAACATGAAAAAAATTTTCATGATGATAGTCCCGGTGTAGTTCCTTCTTATAACTAAAGGATTGTTATCCATACCTGGACAATGTTGCCAGCTGGTACGAGGAAACTTTAAACTTGTGATTCAAAGGTAGCTTCAGGGGATACGGTGTCTGGAATTATTGGGAACTGCTAAAAATGATATTGTGCTTACCTATTGGGAAATCAGTTGGGAATTCAGAATATCACAGTATAGCTATTCCTACTGGCAGCTGGGCCAAATAACCCCGATTCGTGTTCAGGGAGCCAATTATGTTATTGCATGAGTGTACTTTTATGTGGGTCGATTCGGTGGAAAGTCGGAGACAGTACAAGCCAAAATGCACAAGACATTTAATACACAACGGCCAGATAGAACATTAATTACAGAGGAAGTCATCTTTTGATGGATGACACGTGGTACAAGGAAACTTTGTACAGTGGCTCCAAGGTAAAGGTGTCTGGATGTTTGGGGAACTTATGAGAGACTGTGTCACAACGCATGTGTTTTGACAAAATTCTTGATACTTAGCAAATGTGTTATTGCGTGAGTGCACTTTTACAAGTACAGGGAAAGTGTGAGAGGGGTTCACACCTAAGCACATGAGGCGTGGCACCAAGAATGGACCACAAATTAAGGACAGGATATTTCAGTCATCATTTAGAGATGGCAAGTGATGATACTGCAACTCACCTCCCAGGGCACTTTGTTGTCTGGCACTGGGAACCTTCGTATTGCCGTACCGGGGTAGGGACTGGAGCGAGCCTTCTGATGTAAGGATATCCCGAGTTCTTCCAGCGTCGTGGGAACTTTCCTCTCTTCCTCTTCATCATCAAAATTATCTTGCTCTGTCATAGAAAATAGGCATCATTTGGTTGTTTGTTCTATTTTGGAAATCTGGGAGGTTTCAACAAAAATGCAGAAAACTATGTAGGCATCAAGTAGTAAGACGACGCTATATAAATGCCAAGAGCCTGACAAAGGATCTGGTGGGCATTTTTTCACATAATTCAAATTGCCGTGCATTCGTGCTTGCACGCATTTAGATTCAAACAACACCTAAAGAGACTGTACCCCAAGCAACCAGACTGCTGTACCGAAGTGACCCTTACAACACATGCACCAATTGCGTCTTATGAAAAAGATAATCAAATGCCACTCTAATGCATTAGATCAGAGATCAGCATCTACCTTTTCTGGGAGCAATAGACCTGAGTTCTGGAGGTCCTTCTTTGACTCCGAGCTTGTTACCGTGGAGAGCCAGGATTACCCAATCAATGGCCTGGTTTGTTCGCTCCATCTGGATGTGCAAGTGATTGAAATCAATTAAGTTAATGTCTTCAGCAATATCTGATTTGTATATGTGGAATAAAAATGTCCAAAGGAAAGAAATTCACATTTGATTCCATTTTTTATGTGCATAAAATATCATGTGCATTATGGATGAAGACAATTTTCCTCAAAACCAGATCATGTAAACAAGAGTAAACTACTCAAACAGATCCCCACATCCCCCTGCCCCCCCCCAAAAGGGGGCAAAAAAACAAGCATATCAGAAAGGAGCGAGATCAAAAGTCATTGGAATGAAGTTCTTTGAAGTTTCCAGGAAATTTAGACAGAAACAGCTATGGCTACTAAAACTCATGTTAGGGCTCATGTATGCTTACATGAAGTATACATTCAGTACAATATACAATGCAATGTACAATAAAGACACCGCAAAAGGCCGAGCTGAAGGCACATAAAGGCACCTCAGGCACCCATGAAGCACCACCAGGGGTAGGACAACCAGAGACCTTGGAGACCAAGCCTTCTCAAAAGAGCAAAGGAATAAATGACCAACTCTACTCGCATACAGCCCAGAATGGGAATCGAACCCTGGACCATGATGGTAAGAGAAGCCAACTTCACACACTGACAACCTCCACCAAAGGGTCTTTATTAAGACAAACAAGCTCCTAAATTTTAGCGTAGCCGGGAAGGAATAATCGACAGAGGTAAATACCAACCAAATGATCATAAATAAAGCCAATCTGGCCATGGGCGTGGCCTGGACTTTCCAGGGCAGGAAGAGGAGGGGCCGGACTTTTTGCAAAAGAGACAAAGTTTTTCCTCATACTTCCTCCCCTCCCCAATGAGGCTCATGCGTCTGGTACATTACCTGGTCTTCTAGTCTGTTCAGTCTCTCCTCCATAGCCTTCTCGCCCAGCAGACCCAAGGCTTTGGAAGGAGCTCCAGTCTCCGGGTCAGCAAAGAGTTCGTCCATCTTCGCCAGCAAGTCGTCCACCCTGAGTCCAAGAGAATATTCACATTGGTGCTATAAAATCCAGCATTTGGAACTCACAAATAAAGGAAGTTCAAAGTGCACCCACAATGCGAGTACCTTATGTCTGACTTACTGCTGCTTTTCGCTATGCCAATTCAGTCTCAATCACTGAACATGTGACAAACACAGTCTGGACCTACGGTATTAGTCTAAAATCCTGGACAAAACTGATGGGACACTTGGCAATAGCCATACGCTCTCCAGCCCTCTCCCCCACCCCCTGGTCAATGTTGTCCTGTCCAGCCGGAGGGCAGACCGCATTGAAAGAGGGTCTGGGGTTGGAGGCTTAACGAGATTTGTCCAGGATTGTAGGAATCAGTAAAATCACGCTCCTGTTTCAGTGACAGAACAAGTAGCAGGACACAAAAGATAAAGCCACGGCTGTATTCACCATGAATGCATTTAAATGAAACAGCTGTCGGGTGTTTGTATTGAGTCGCGTGTCACTGTACCAGGTGGACAGTGAGGCAATGATGTCACAATCACTCCTGCGGAGCGTACGCATTGCAAATCCCAAGTTGTTATTTAACATTTGTCAAGATCACCATCCTCTAGGAATCTAAGTGGTTATTACGGATGAGAAAAACTTCCAACATTGCACGCGGTGTGCAAGGCGATTTTCAGATTTTATTTTTTTTTCTTCCCAAATTGGAACGTTCCCATCTAAAGGTCTTCGAAAACTCAAATCAGAACAGTTGGCAGGCATGTAAATGCATATGACACGGGTCAGTGAGGGGATCATCTTGAAACAATGACTTTTCTCATTTTAAATGAATGTTTGAAATGACACTCATTAAGGGACTAGCTTGCGCATTGTTTGGATATCACTGTCCTCTCTGGGTTGGGCTAATATAACAATGTGCTGTGAAAATTGCCACACCAATTTTTATGAAGCCCGTATGAAGTGTTCCTTGCAAATTGAAAGCCGATAAATGGTTTGTGCATTGGGAGAAAATGATAGTGTGCAGTACTGATGACAACCATACGACGACAACGCTTTGCTTGAATGGGTTGAAAATTTGCAGACATTTAAAAGTTTCAACAACTCTGTCATTGCACTGTCCACACAGCAATCAGGTAGGGACAGGATTCTAAACACGCAAAGAGCCCCCATTAGCAAGTTAAACCCGTGAGGCAGGGGTTCATCTCCAGTTTTCGGTTTTGTACCCGTTTATACTTATTGGTGGAGAGAGGCAAAGAAGGGCAGAGTTGCTTGCACATGCCAACAAGCTACAGCCAGCGGCTGGATATGAACCACTGACCCTAACGTTGGAAGTCCAAACCTAAAACAACTAAGACCGTTTCTTCATAGAAACGTCTCATGTGTCAAAAACAAAACACACATAAATTCTCTCAAAAAAAAGCCAGATGGAATGAAGACACCATGTCACTCACTTTTCTCCTGTTGATTTGACTTGTTCACTGACATCCTCTGCTAGTCGAGCTTTCTCTTTGACGATGTACTCGTCACTCTGTATGGTCTCCCAGAGAACAAGCTGCTTCACTTTACTTGGGGGCATCGTTTGCTCTGACGGCCAAAACCACACAAAAAGGTACTATTGATGAAATCATTCTCAATAATAGGTACCCATTACTAGCATCTCCCACTTTCATTGAATAAAAGAATAAACTTGACTAGTTTAAGTATTTTTGAAACTTAGAAGGGAAGGCTGGATCCAAGGACAAATTACAAAGTAGTATAAATATTGCCATTTGAATGTTATTAACCACATTGCTGAAGATATAGAGGTTTTTCTTCTCTTGGTATCGTTGAGATTCAAAGAATCAGTGGTGGGCTTTGATGACCTCAACAGACATTCTGTGCTGCCCATCCTGAAAGTAATGCTTTAGCCTACACGAGATGTTTCACTTCATCTTGAGAATGTTTATCTTATACTGGATTTGCCCATAAACGATGCATGCCTGGTTTGTTCTGAGAACCTTTGCCAGAAATAAATTCACGACATTTCTGAAAGGAAACAATCAAACACTGCGATGCACATCATCAAATAGAAAAAAAAATTCTGACGTCAAGCCAAGTGGTAATCCTTGAACTTGCTAAGCCCATCGCGTCTTGTTTGTTCACGACTTACTCATTTCGCCCGATCGGTAGCGAAGGCACACCCTGCAACATTTCTGCATGATGAACCGCACCAGCAGGAAGACGTGGGAGATCAGGATGAAAGGGGGGACCACCGGGGGCCGACTGAAGTATTCCTCGATCAGATCGTAGCGTTGGAACCGCCAGTAGACGTCGGTGTTGTCCTGGACAGCTGAGAAGGTGTAGCTGGTGTGGGAATATAGATTTTGAAAAAGCAAAGACACGATAAAACAGACTGTACAACCTAAAGCCTCCAGGACATTTATGGTAAATGAGTCTGCCATATGCTTTTGTAGCACTTGTCTAGGCTACTTTGTCTGTAGGGTACTAGAAGATCTGACAGGTTAAGCAGCCCTACCTAGGAGTCTGAATTTACCAGCCACCACAGGATCAAACAGTGGCACTGGTTTGCTAGACTGATAGCTCCCACTGTCTCAACGTGGCAACATGCTGTTGATTGCCCACTGCAACAAAGTATGCCAGACTTTCACTTCCCTCAGGGTTGATCTGACGGGATCAGGGACGAAAATAGATGCTGATTCTGTGAGGAATAGTCTTGGGATAACAAAAGCAAGAGGGAATTTCCTCACACAGGATTGAACACTGTAGTCCTCGCATCTTCTATAAAAGTGGGGCCAAGAAAACTCTGTTTTTTTCTGGGAACTTTTCAGTGAAGGTTAGAGTCCCATCAGGGTAAGCTCCTTATGTTTTTTATATAACAGCTCTTTGAGAACACTTGACATACAGGAATTGAACAGGTGCAAACCTTAGGTGGTTTTTCATTGGCGTATAAGATAGATCACAGGAAGCATCCAAGCGAACTGCGACATCAAATCAAATATTCATGCTTTATGCTTTGAATTTAAAACAGTTAAACACATTCAACTTAAAACGAAATACACTGCAAATGTTCGCTGCACTGTTGCTTTTGTCCTTTAGTACAAAGTGGAAGTTTACAAGACCACAATGCTCCAAATCCACAGCTCAGTCAAGTGCAGGGGTGAGATTGACCAATGATAAAAATAGCTGAAAATGGCTGAAAAAAGGTACAAAGAAGCTGAACTGTGAAAATCTCCTATACTTTTGTACACAGCCAATGAGGTAAAAAAGCTGAAATCCAAAATGAAAAAAGCTGAAATCGGCTAAAAAGCTGAGAAATCTCACCCCTGTAAGTGGTATATATGCATATATATCCACCAGAGACTTTTTGTCGTTCGTATGATATACAAATTGTGCACAAACATCAGCATCTCAACTCTAGCTGTGAGTCAAAATCTCAAAAAACCAATCACAAAAAACATTTCAAGAAAACAAGCTCATGATCCTGGAGTCATTCTCACCTGAACATGGCAATGAGGAGATTCAGGAGCAGTACATTGCTCAGCATCATGTAGAAGAAAAGCAGCAGGGTGCCGATGGCAGCAGTGCCAGGGCAGGGATAGACACCGGGATCTGGACTGGAACTGTTGGCGGCGATGCAACCAACATTCTCTGTACAAACATATGCATGTACATTACAAGGAGGGTATTAAACAACCAGGGAACCAGTGCTGGGGATGACATTACAATACATTTACCATAAAAAGCAAGGCTGTGCTCGGACCTTTGGGCTTTGGTTTTTAATGCCGTACTTTGGAAACTAAGCTCTCCACTACAGGCTGGGTTATACTACAGGCCAATGCTAAAATGAATCGAATTGGACACCATGAAAGATTTGAATCGAGATTGACCTGAATGGGATTTGAACCTGGGTCAGAGAAGAGGAAGGCAAGGAAAGTCCCGGGATACCACTACACTTTTTAGTTTTTGGAGGGGAGGGGTCAGTGTGAGGAGGAAGGGGCTAATGGTTTGTCCGGTCTCTACATTTTGATGGCGTTTTAACGGTCCACTTTTAAAGGGGGCGGAAGTTACATCCTTATACAGAAATTGCAATAAAATCCTCTCAGAAAGACAGATGAGAGACTTTAACTTACCCAAAATGTCATCCAGGAACAGTTCGCCAAATATCTGAAAGTAGGGCTTGTAGAAGACTCCCCTGGCGACGTCGACAAAGCTGGGTGCGTTGGGCTGGAGAATGGCCTGGGAGGCTATGCCAAATGCCAGGAGAAAGACCAGAAGAATACCCAGGAAAAACAACAGGTCGATCATCTGCAACAGAGGGGATAAAGAATGTGACTTCAGGAACAATGCTTCCACTAGCCTTGCCTAAAATCCTTTGCCCACATACAGTTCTGTTCAAACATTTTGAAACTAATTGAACTCTTGATCAATTGAATTTTTAGATGAACTTCAATCAACTGATATCGGCACGAAGTCTGATTGACCAAATTTAATTCTTTATAATTGACTGCCTGATTTAACTGAATTCAGGTGCAAATCAGAGTCACTGAACTACTTAGTTGTTATTTTTGGATTGATGTCTTTAAGATTCTGGCAATATGTAATTTTTTTTTAAGTCTTATTTTTTCCGCTGTTGTAAAATTTTCACTCTTAAGGCGCCTGTCCATATGCGTGCCAACACTTGCTCCAAGTGTTACGTATCCATCAAAATCACTCCCAGGGCGATTTTGACGACCGGACACAACGCACACGTGTGCTATGTTAATGGAGTCGATTTTATGTCCGTAAAGTGAAAGGCATGAACATATCGCGTATACAGCGCACCCAAAAAATGTACATACGGAAAGGCAATTTTCAACGTTTTCACCCATACCCACGGCTATCAGTGCTTTTCAGCAATGAAATGCTTGGAAATACATAGAAGGAAAAACATCTGCAGAGAGTTAAACACACCATGGGAATTCTGAGAATTGCTGAAGAATGTGCAGAACAATGAAATATTTGACTGATCAACTGTAGCATGCAAAACCTGTCATGTGGATTGGGAGAAATCCCTCCAAACATAAAAGATAACAAGCATTAAGATGGATCTACCTTCTGTAGGCGGGAAGATATCAAATTAGCTTACGCAAATACACAAAGAAATACATGTATGAAACCAAAGTACTCAGATCCTAGATGAAGGGCAACTCTGTGCAAAAGTGGAAATTTGGTGATGCTGTTTATACTCAATCCATTATTAATTGAAATTCACAGGTATAGAGACGTTTTACCCAAAAAATGGCAGTGGAATTAGAGGCAATGATTTCTTACTTCCAGATATCTTTGTGTTTAAGAATTACCTATGATAATAGGGTGATCAAATTGGAACTGCCCTGAATTCTTCAGGAAATTTTGGAGGAGAAAAGGAAAAAGAAAAGGAAAAAAAAGGAAAACGAACAAAACACGAATTAGAATGGGGAGGATGTAATAGAAATACTAGAAGAACCCCAATTTAGGATTACAATGGAAAACAACAGACGCATTAGATGATGCAGGAAGGAAACTTGAAGGCATATTGGGGGGGAGCTAGATTAACAAAGCGTGCAACAGGTTATTATGGAATAGAATGAGAAATGGCCATATTGTGTAATTTGACAACCAGAATTACCGTGGTGGAATAACACTCGACAGGTGGTATGCATTGCCTCTTTGACCAATAGAGTGTCGTGACTTGCCAAATGCCTATGTGCATCAAGCTGAAGAGTGTACGTATGAGTATGGTGTCACCGCAGATACGGTGTCTAATCTGATCAGTTTCTCGTGTGGACTCACCATTCTCTGGATCATAATCAGCTTGGGCCCCAAGTTCTTGTGGATGGAGAAAATCTGCAGCAGCCGGATGTAGAAGATGAGCAGGTCCAGTGCCAGGATGATGCGAGCCACGTCCAGGGTGGCCGTCTGGAAGCGCAGGGCCATGCCCACGGCAAATAGGATCAGGGCCGAGGAGTCCACGAGATTCCAGTACTGGGCGATCCAAGACATGAAGCGGATCCGCCAGTTGTTGGACTCCTCTTGGGCGATCTGGCAGTCGGATGGAGAGAGAGAGAAAGAGGGATGAAAAAGACATCATCACCTGACTAAATCTGGTGGCAAACTGATAAACACGAGAGCTATTCTTAAAAATCAGACCAAGGATAAAGGAGCCGTGCATACAAACTGCACATCACTGTGGTAAAATTCCAATATACCTATTCAGGACAGCACTCATAACAGTGTGTTGTTACAGTGAGGGGGGTGGTCTTCACATACAGGTCCACTGTGTAGTTTATTGGGACGACCAGAACCAAACATAACTTGTTCATACCTGTCTCAATTCTTCAGCTGCTAACGACCCGACCCACACATAGAGAACAATCTCGGCCGGTGAGACATGCTCGGTGAAGTTTGCCAAGATAATGTAGCTGAAGAGCCCCAAGAAGCAGACGAACGAGACCTGACAACAGAAAGAGGAATAAACAGGCTTTTAGGCCTTCACCATTTCCAACAAAGACAAGTTCATTCAAAAAGTTACAATGACCTAACAGCAGAACAGTCCAACCTGCAAATTATAGTGAATAATATATAGATTCACAGCACAGCATATATCTACAGCCAAGAAAATCATTCAGGGCTCCAGAACGAAGACAGAACAAAGGCCGGAAAGATGCATCGTAAGCTCTGGTTGAAAGTGTGCACAAAAAGTAAATATGGAGCTATTCCTTACAACATGGTGCCTGAACGTGATGAGTGGTGAGTCGTAGAAAAGCCAAATGCGTTGCCACCACGACAAGTCCTTGCCGCTGTCGATGATATCAATATCAGCAGTCTCTTCATACTGTTGAGTGTTCTCCACATTGTTGTCTGGGCTAAAAAGCCTGTTGGAAAAAAAAGAAAGAAAAAAATATCTTAAATGTTGTCTTGAGGGCGCAATGGCCTTCCATGGAAACTTATAATATAAAAATGAAAGTCAATTAAAGCAAATTGAAAAGATTTCTACAAATGCCATTTCATCATCCTTCAAATGTGATTTTATGGTGTTTCAAAGTATACTCGCTAGTAACAGTGCTATCGTCGAGACGGTAACAACATTTTCTGATTTTTTTTTTTAATGGGAAATTATCATTTCTTTTTCATACACATCTGTGGCCTAAAAAGCTATTTCTGTGACAAAGGACTCACGCAGCAGTGCTTGCCGAAGGACAATTTCCTAATGCGACGGGTTCCCCCATCTTAATCATCTTCAAACCATCCTCAGCAGGGTTGTCTTCGTCTAGATTATACGGCATACCCTGTTGGCATGAAAAGGGAGTGACCTGTGTTACTGTGAGTGCATCAGTTGTCACAAACTCAAACAAATGGAAAGAAAGAGAAAAAAAAAGACAGACTAGAAGTCTGACAAGATCTTGAAGGTAATCGGAGTGATTCACAATACAGTCCATTTGTCAACTGAAGGTCATTTCTGACTTGCTGGGAAATTGTGATGTTCTACTTTCTACAGTAGTGCAAAGATGATATTGACTGAGATTTGAATGAGAGATTTTGTTTTAAATGACCATGTCTTACCTTTCATTATTGGGTTCAAGATGGTGTCATTTTTGTTTTCATTCTACATATCCAAAAACAATTTCATTCTACCTACATTGTTCACGCTCAGGTCAATGTCATGTCTTACTTCCCACTCTTTGAACCCTGTTATAGTTTCATTCTACCTACATTGTTCACGCTCAGGTCAATGTCATGTCTTACTTCCCACTCTTTGAACCCTGTTATAGTTTCATTCTACCTACATTGTTCAGGTTCAGGTCAATGTCATGTCTTACTTCCCACTCTTTGAACCCTGTTATAGTTTCATTCTACCTACATTGTTCAAGTTTAGTTCAGTGTCATGTCTTACTTCCCACTCTTTGAACCCTGTTATAGTTTCATTCTACCTACATTGTTCAGGTTCAGGTCAATGTCATGTCTTACTTCCCACTCTTTGAACCCTGTTATAGTTTCATTCTACCTACATTGTTCAGGTTCAGGTCAATGTCATGTCTTACTTCCCACTCTTTGAACCCTGTTATAGTTTCATTCTACCTACATTGTTCAAGTTTAGTTCAGTGTCATGTCTTACTTCCCACTCTTTGAACCCTGTTATAGTTTCATTCTACCTACATTGTTCAGGTTCAGGTCGATGTCGTGGTTTGGCTTCCATTCTAGCTCCTCTTCCTCCTGTTCAACTTCATCCTCTCTGAAGATGACGACACATGGGACGATGAACGGACACAACATGCATAGCCACAGCTGGGAAAGAGCAAAAGAAAGAAATGGCAAACCCATCATCAAGTCGACCAATTACTGAAGTGACTATTCCATCCCAGCACAAAAGTTGATTCCACCGAACTTGATTTGTCCCTTACCAGCCAGCCGTTGTTCTCGTCCGACAGCTTCCCATTCCAGATCTCTGTCAGCAGGTTTTGGACTCCAGAGTGCGCAATGAAGTTCTTGTTCTGGGCGTGTTTGGCCAGGCTCAGGCTGGTGGCCTTGCCCCAGTTTTCCTGTTCCCGAGCCAGGAGGAGGGAGGTGCGCTCGGGATCATCATTGTAGCATTCATTTAGAACACCGATGGCCAGTTCCTCGTACTCCCTGTGGATTGGGAATGGCAAAATTATCTATGGTATTAGGGTTGCATGAAACAGCCAAGCAAAGATTTCAGATGTTATGACAGTTTTCAGCAGCAAATATGTATGGTCAAGAGACCATTTGAGAATGCAGCGGCCCTAAATATGATTTTGGTTTCAAAATCAATACTTTACAAAATGACAGTTTTTAGGAGTTGGAAGAACAAAAACACTGGTTGTACCACTTCAGAGCACTGTTTTCGGATGTCATAAGGTATACGGCCCCAGAAACAAATATTATGATCAATCGTCAACTCTTTCCACTTAAACAGCCCTATCCCAGGGACTAAAAGCTGTGATCGTCCTTGTGTAAAATGTTCAATACAATTAAACAACTGTACAGCTAAGGGCAAGTCCAATCAAGGACCACAGTTAACCATAGTTCGACTAACTCTGATTGAACGCACGCTAGTCGACGATGGTTGGACTAGTCTGTGGCGTAAGACATACATGTACAAACGGTGCAAAAACATGCCAAGAGATGTGAAATCAGCTGCTAGAGATGTACTTGAGCAACAATCCTAGACTCCCTCCCCCACGGTATACTTACTCGGCATGTTTGAGCATGGCTGCGCTCTGGTCCGAGTCACCCTCTCTGTCGGCCATCAGCTTGAGGATCATGCTGGCTGTGAGTGCCGAAGCAACTGCATCGTTGCCATCCTCCCACAGCATCCGGGCCATCTCGGGCCGGTTCTGCATGATGGCAAGGAGGAACAGCTCGCGCACGGGAGACAAGAAGTGGTCGGTCAGGTCCTGCAAGGCATCTGAAGGACGGAAAAAAAGAGATTGGGGAAGACAGACTTAATGGATAACGGCAAGTTTATCTGTTGATTCAAAATTGGAAGATCTCCAAACGGTAGAATAAACCCCATTCATGCAGAACTTTCAGCTGCGAACTTGTGACGTCATTTTGCTGGTCTAGCCACTTTCAAATTTCAAATTTTCAAATATGTTTTTTCTGCCTTGTATTGATAAAAAGAAACCATTTCAATTTTCACTTTTTGCTGTGAATTTGTAAAGACAATCTGCAAGTCGGGGTCATTCTTGAAAATTCTTTTTTCTCCTCGGTTTTAAGTGACTTTAGAGGTAAAATAAAAATCTCGAGTTCCACAGGTGTTGGCATTGGGGTGTTGCCCGGAGCAACAGCCAAATACATGTAGTCTATTCCATTAGACAAGAACTTCCTAAGTTTTAAGAGTGATAGAGTTTCTTTGGCTGTGACCTTACGTGTTTCCATACCTCTTCGTCCCTGGACCGCTATCTCCCTCAGCCCTTCTCTGGCGTGGGTCTGAACAACTTCGTACCCCCTACCGACACCCGTCTCTGAGGCGTCGTCTGCTAGGATGTCCTCCCCAAGTATCTGCGCTTCCGTCAACACATACTTGGCCTGGTGGCGGATGTAGAGCGGCTCGTACGTGTCCATCGTCAGCTCCTCGAGGACCTTGCCCACATCGAACAAGTTGAACTTACGAGTCAACTGCGAAGCGGAAGGAATTAAGGGAGGCTTTGGGTATAACCTGGCAAAGTTTTAATGGCCAATCACAAGGTAAATAGTTTGATCACAACAGGATGAACGGTGATTTATCAGGAATTCATGTCAACATGTACGCCAGTATTCATTTAAATTACAGGTCCCCTTGGATGACTTGTGATTGACTGATGACATAGCTGTAAAGATATCGCCATGGTGTCACTGGCATTTATGTTTGAATTTTCCTGGTATTTAGCAGTCAGTGTTACATCAACTATTTGAAATGCAAATTATGTGGGGTGGAAAAAATAATCCCAATGGGAGACATCTAGACACTGGTGGCAGCAGATAAACCGGTCCTTTTTCAAGGTATTGCACATGCTCAGATCTATGCAGGCATGCTCAGAACAATGCGCGCATGCTCAGAATTGGTAAAAAAGGACCGGTATGGTTTTCTCCACCAAGCGTCTCAAAGTCTCCCATTGCAGTTTGATGTTTAGGTTTTACCTGGGAAGATGGTTTCAGTTAAATATAGCACAAGAAAAACCAGAATTTATGCATTCCAAGTCACTCTTTCCTACCTTCCCTCGTGCCTTCTCCAGAAGTTCGTACAGCAGTGTGTTTGGCTTCACCTGTGGAGTAAAGCAAATGCAAAGACACAAAGACAACAAAAATTGGAGGGTGTGATTTTCAAGGACTTGGAGGCAAGTAATGATTTGACCCCTTTCAAAACAGGGTTCACCTACTCTTCCAAGCCATCTCTTTGATCCTAACAGTCATCGATCCTCAAAAAAGTGAAGGATTAATGTTGAGAACCGTTCAGTTTAAAACATTAATTTGTATGGCAAGGAATTAAAAAATTCCAAGGGAATCTCATGCTTCAACTTTAGGGACTATTTTAAACCTGGTCAAAGCCTTGATGGCAGGAATTTTAGACTGTGATGATTGATTGTACACAGAATGAAGAGCTCACCTCATTGTAGAGCAGGGTGAGTTCTCTGACTGTCAGGTAATCCTTTAAGCTGACGCCATTCTCCATAAACAGCCTGACAAAGTCCGCCTGATTGTTGACCAAGGCATAGTGAAGAGCATTGTCGAGCTCACCTTTCTGTGGTGTAAAATGTTACCGCATAACACTCAGTGGAAATCGATGATATGTACATATGTGATCAATCGATCTTTACGACTGGTCGATTCTGCATAAAATGTATCATCATGAAACTGCTCTATGGAGAGCCAAAGCGAATACGTCAGATGCGCTCTTATGTGTGTAAAAAGCATTAGCGAGAGTATCCGCGCGTGAACCAATGAGCCCGGATACTCCTTTCGTTTCAATTGTACGGCATGTACTGGTTCTAAATGGCGTCACACTTTGGTACTCTGTAGTGTTTATCAGCTTTTACCTTCCAGTCTCTGTCTTCAGTGAAGATTTCCCGTTGGGCCACGTCAACTCTGTTCCAGATCAAAGCGAGCTGTAACTGGTCCTGCACTTGACCCTTGTTGGCTGATGGTAAAATAACAGATCACCAGGGAAAACTTGACAATTTAGAGAAATATTCTGTGCATTTCAGGACATGGGAGGGGCATAAAAAAGCAGGATGAGATGACAAATATTGCAGCTGCTGCGGCTAAATACACCTGTATTACTGGATATCTTCACAAGCAAAGTTTTCCAAACTGAAACAATCAACATGAAGTAAACCATGTTGTTTGGGTTGAAGAAGATCTGGAAAGAAGGCAAATGTGAAACAATGGCACATCGATGACAGTCCCAAAGTCTATCGTTACTCTGGAACTTAAATTGAGACGAAAATCCTCAGGACTTCTACCTTTCAACAGCGCGTGCAAGATGGCACTGTCAATGTCGTACTTCTGCGTTCCAGTGCCCAATTCATAGACAGTGATGAGGTGTCTTCGCATCAGCATCTCCTTTATGCGCGTCAGATGAGTATCCAGGTCCCTCTCGCCAAATTCCTTGGAGAGCATGTCGGCAATGCGGACTGACAGCGCATCGCTGACCACTGCTCTTTTCCTACAAACAAACAAATCATGGGAACAGATGGCAACTTTGACACATATCTTTTATCGCTTCAGGCTGGACGGCATGTAACCACGCAGAGATTTTTCATGCCACTTTTCGGGGTTAATTTGTCATCACCTTGAGGGAGTCTTAATATGACGTCTATAATGGTAGAGTGCATCAGGTACCCTGCTCACAGTGGTGCAGAGTAAGTTCGGTTAAGAACTACGGCCAACCATTTACAGTAGTTCGACTAACGAAAAAACTGAGTCAAGCCAGTCAATGATATTTGGACCAGCCTTGTCCACTTTCTGGCTACAGCCTGGCGAAGTTGGCTGCATCACTGGTTACCACAGCTATGTGCATCACAATGTGCACCAGTGAACCAGGAACAACATTTGCCATGATGCTTGATCATAATTTTAACAGACAAGAGACATCAGAATCTTGAAATTAGCTCGCAAACACAAGGTACTCTGTGGCTAACCCACTGGTAAACCCATGGTCTTAGCCAGAACTTGTTCCATGCTGTTGGTACCAGTGAAATGACGAGAACATACATTTCCAGCTTTGCTGCAGAAGGCCAGTTGAGTAAAATGAAGTTGATGTGTGGAAATTGTCTACAAAAGCTGATGATTAACATACTGCTGGGCTAATTTATCTAACACAGGGAAACAGCTGAAGAACAAAGATGTAGAAGTGTCTTACTCCTTTTTGATGTTTCCTTTGCTATCTTTGACAAACTTCTCCACCATGGGTGCCCTTTGGAAAGCGAACGCCAGAATGTCAGCGGCTCTTCCTGTTCCAGAGACAATGACAGCTGGCGTGCCGTTCATGATGGCCTCGTAGACCGTAGCTATGGTGTTGGGCCCTCCCTCCACCACCACACACACCACTGGCACCGACACATCTGCATTGTTTCAAACAATAAAATACATTGGGAATCGGCAATGTTCAGGTGTGTGAAAGTGGACACATTGAGCCAACTGTCATCTATCTTTGCAGACCGTGGAGCTAAATCACATCATCATGAGTCAATCATACCATGTGTATTTCTCGAGTCAAGTCACATGCAACTCAGAATATTCTTTTGTCACATCCAGTATTTCGACACTTGTCAGTGAACTTACTCTCTATGAAGGATTGCCCTGCTGAAGCACAGATAAGAAGTCTATGACTGCCTGAAACATGTAGCACAAGTAGCAAACTACTTCATACTTTCATAATCTTTACTTCCTAACATACACTATTGATCCTGTGGCGCATTCCCGAATATGATCACACAACAAAAAAAATCTGAAGTTATAAAATGGAGGGAGCTCCGGATACTCACCGGCCACTCCTGACATTTTCTGTTCAGAGATTTCCTTCTCCATCTTAGCTCGGAGCTTGATCTCCACGCCATACTGACCCTCTGTGCCATTATCTGCCAGGATGAAGTGGGTGTGGTTGGGGTCCAGGAGGACCCCCTTGGGATTCTTGGTGTCCATGCGGTAGTAAGCCGGAAAACGACCCTGTTGGAAAGAGGATGATGACACTGAGATTCAGTGTTACAGGGATTACATAGGAAAAAATTACACTCCAAAATTATCAATAGAGGCTTTGCGTGGTAGCCATCTTGCAGGGCAGTTCTTTTACTCCACAGAGAAACCTGCTTTCTGCATACCCAGTGGAACAAAAGCTCTGACCTGCAAGATGGTAGCAATGCAAGACCTCTATTAAAAGTCAGTGTCTTCAGTGTTTCTCAGGCCGTTCAGTGACAAAGGGGAAATAAAAAACTAGTGACTACTGATTATATGTCTTGACATAACCATTATTTTCAACAATTTTGGAATCATTTCATTACATGCTCTCCAGAATTCATAATTAAATGATAAACAGGGACAGGCAAATTTGTTTTAGTTTGAAATTTTTTACTTGTTAAGTCCATATAACAACACAAATCCACACAGATTATTTTGTGCAACTGCACGTATCAGCAATTAACAGTTATGCAGTAACGGTACTTTATAAAGGTTAAAACTTCATCTGAAGCACAGAGCAACACCATGCAACAATTTAATAACTGGAATATGAAATAATGGCAGTTGTAATAATGGGTGGTGATGAAATTTGAAGTGACATCCAATTAAATAAAATCCAGTATCAACATTTTACAACTTTCTCATATTACAAGCCTGGAATTGCTCTGGTTTGGGAAAAACCCAAGAGGTCAGAGTCTAGTCTGGGGTCAATTTCATTGTGATGTACATGTAGTCCATGGAATCTTCTGAGCGCTGCATTATTTGCTGGGCCATTGTGCAAACAGCCATCATGCCATGCAATGCATAGTTTTTGTAACCGATTCTCAGCTTTTTTTTCATCAACACAATAAAGTTACTCAGCACAACTGTCTATTTTATCGATCTATAAAACTGGGCCTTTAAACCCCGAAAGAGCCCAACTCTCACAGGTGGAGAAAGCAGATTCTGCCCTTTCCTCTGAACTCAGCCATCACATGCTTATTCCTTTCCAATCTGGTATACTCATTAGGACAGTTCTTGTAAGTGAATTTGGGAAATTTCAACTCAATCTAATATAATTGTATTCAAACATGTCAAATGACTCTTATGCATTACTGGAAAATCCATGAAGACTTGGCACAAGAAAAAAGCACTGGCCGCGACGACGATGTTGCTGAAACTCCCAAGGGCCTGATGCCCTCCCCTTACTTGGCTCTTTTAGGGTTTAAAGAGTCCATGTCATGAATTTTTCTTAGACATACATTTGGAGCATTTTTATAGTTTCTTCAATAAATGAAAAGATTTTGAAATCCTTTTCACTTTTGGGATTAAGTGTGCAGAAAAGCACAATTAAAACTGTGCAAGCTCTTAGGGACAACTGAGGGTGCTGTTGACATGAGGTTAACCATCAGGGAAGATGCTGTTCAGTTTGTATGTTTTTTTGCTCAAACTGAGTACCCAAAAGTTGCTCATTGAACATATTCCTAAGAAAAGAATTTTTGATGACCTTTATATTGCAATTAATGTGCTTTATACACAGAGGAATCAACCCAGAAAAGGAAATTTAGAGCAACAAAATTTCAAAACTCTAGCATTTTTTTTTTGCACAAATCGATGTGATATTGTGGTTTTCCCCCTAAATAGTGGTGCCAGGGAATTCCAAATTTGCCACACCATACATGCACACACGTACAAGACCCTTAACATTTGTAATAACGAGGTCTCCCTTTTCTCTACCGCTGCCACATCCTCAACTTGCGATAACATCAAACTACTGCAGTGTTAGTTGGCAAATCAGACAGGTACATTGTGAAACAAGCTAGCAGTCTGCCCAAGCCAGATCATTTGATGTGCTGTTCTTCCACCAGTTTTTTTAATTTGGATGGCCAGGCTGGGCAATTCAAATGTTGCAGGAATGACATGCAGGATGATTGAGGTCGCCATGAATTAACTAACACAAACTGAAACAAATGGCTAAAAAAAAGCCAGAAACATGCACTTCAAAGAATTCATGCAAGATCAACTCAGGACTCAAATCACAACCTGAAAGCAGTGAAACTTTGTCAAATTTTAGATGACACTAGACGACACGGGTGACAGAGAGATCCTAAAAAGACACAGAGCTGATAGTAAGTGAAACACTTGCTGCAGTCACGTACATGTAGTAGGAATGGACAATGCTACCCCAAAACCAACTGAACCCAACAAACTAATGATACTCTTCAAAATAAATGAAAATCATGCATTCGGCAGTGTTTTGATACTATGCAGGTAAAATAAAATACCAAAATTATTTTGAATTAAAGGTGGTTTTAGGAAGACATAAAGTACCAAGAGTGAAAAGCAAAATGGGATATTCAAAAAATATGGAACCATGACAACTTCTTTTGTTGAATAATGTAAAATGCATGAAACTATCTTGCTCATTTTGGCAGGCAAAAGCCAATTCGTAACCAGTAAGAAATTGGCAGCAAATCATAAAGCACAAAATTCAGCTGAAGCATATCGGCCGGTGTGCATTGAGCACTACAAGGGGAAAAATTGAAAGTTTTGGCTGACCTGTCTGGGCATTTGGGGGGTAAAATGTATTAAAACCCTAACCCACTTTAATCCTCCTAAATCCTCCGCGTGGTGTTGGAGGATTTGGGGGGATTCAGGATGAATGCTGATTTAAAAGCTGGAAGATTTCAGAGGATTAAAGGTGAATGGTGAATAAAGTACTAAAAATCAGTCACATAGTGGTGCATATGGTCACAAATTATATTGTTTACGAAATACATGTACCCAAGGACACTGTGTTCCATTGTTCACTGCTGCTGGTGATAAATCACACAATCCTCAACTGCAGTGTGTTAAAACAAAGGCACATGTCTGTTTTGTTTATTACAAAAGTAAAGCTGTCAACCAACTCTGCAAAAAACCAGCTTTGGTCCAGCAACCAGCATAATGGGTCCAGCCCCCTCAAAAACCCACCAAACTATTAAAACAAAAAACCTAAAGTAGGGCCACAGAAGATTTTGGCGGATTAAGGATGAATGCAGTTTTTGAAGTTGGACAGTTGGAAGATTTTGGAGGATTGAGGACGTGCCCTAATGGGTTAGGGTTGATAAGACATCAGAGAAAACATCCTAGGTTGCAGATTTAGGGTTACAGAAACTATACTGAACCAAAAATAAGTGCAAGTTGAACTTAGCATACATGTTTTTTTGAATTTTCAATGTACACATTATGGATATAATTAGAAGAGTCTTGTATGAATAAATTGGGGAACTCACTCTATCATCAATGAGCTTGTCTCTTTGATCAATGACTCCCCAGGATGCAAAGCCAATGCAGACTACGTTGGAGTGGCCGGCTGCTGTGCCCAGCAGGGCGTAATCTCTGACAGCTTCACCCACATACTTCATCACACCGGCGTGGGTGCCACCTGTGATGATCCAGGCACCTTGAAGAAAGAGGAGAAGCAGGGGTAATGGCATTAATGAGACCCCACTCCCTAATGACCCTTTAAGTCACCTATAAGCCACTTGTGAGTTAAATTTGAATAAAATCTGGTACACTGTGTTATCTGATTGTACACTGTACGTGTTATCTGATCTGAATTTAAAGAACTCAGTGTACCAGATTTTATTCAAATTTAACTCGCAAGTGGCTTATTATGGACAGTATTGTTCAGAGGAATCTTGATTCTGGAGCAAATTTACCGTACTCCCTCTTGAGCTGATTGTTGGAGGGAATAAAATTTGTGTACAAGAGTCTAGTTTGCACTGACAGGTATTCTTTTTTGCCAAAAATACAAGTTTTGAAAAGGCACAAACATCAGCCCACTGGTAAAATACATCCAAACCACAAAGTCCTGACTCTGATGAGTTCTTTTTTTGGGGGGGGGATCACACAATTTGGTGATGTCCACTTTGGACAATTACAGCCTACATCTAGACATGAATGGGAGTAATAGTAAACACGACACATACAAAAATTAGAGAGGAATTATAAAAACGAATAAACAGAGACTTCATGCTGTGTGATATTTGTATGATGTTTCTTACTGCAACCTCTGTTTTTCGAGAAACTGAGGCCGTGAACAGCGGCCAAGATCAATTTCAGCACAAAGTCTCTTTCAAAACTTGCCAGGCTTTGTGTATGTGTACATGTACATACATAAGATATGGGAGATGAGAAAAAAACTGTGTATATCATGTAAATGTATCTGCCTTAAGAGACTCGAGGCACTCTCAAGAATTTAACCCGACAGCCACCACTTCTAACACAAACTGCTAGATGGATCTACAACTTGTGGGGCCAAAATGTGACAATTTTTCCGTCCCTGTTACCTCTGACATGTATACCATCTGACATGTTTGACAAGGGATGTATCACTGAAATTGATTACAACTATTCTTATTTGTCTGGCAGCTAATTTGCAGTACTTATTCAATCTTGGAATTAAACAATGAGTTCTAAACATTTGAAAATCGTATGCCAGATGTAACAGGGACAGGAAAAAAATTGGACCCCAAATTTATAGAATGACCCAGGTAATGTTTACATGCCCTCTGGCATGAAGTGGTTATTTAAAGGTATGTGACCACTTTTAAACTATGATGCAGACAAAACCTGTACCATAATTCCAACTGTGAGATCACACACCAGTAGCATGTGCACATTCTGGGAAAACTGCTCAAGGGATATTAACGACAGACACATCTGAGGATGAGATACCCAGGCTTAGTGGAGGCCTACCTGTGCTGAGCGCAGCCTTGACCAGGCCCTTCCTGAAGACGTTCTTGAGCTTGTTGCTCATGGGGAAGTTCCTGGCTCCTCCCGTGACCGAGATGAGGAGCTTGGGCGTGCCCAGATGCCAATGGTCATTCAGTAATTCCATCAGCTTGCACGGGTGGATGGAATGGTCCACACGCAGATACTGGAGGACAAAGAGAAGCCAAGTTAGATTTGAATCAACCAATTCTAGTTATTCCGTCCCCTACTGCGCAAAAGGGTGTTATGTATACATATCCAAATCATTACTGAGTAGTCTGGTACTAGAGTAGAACTACTCAGTCAACTACCGCATCTCAACATAATGAGCGAGTAATTACACAGATTAAGAGAGGAAAAGGAACAGGGACGTGTGGAACACTTGCAAAAAGAAGCACGGAAAGAGCATGAGTAGCATTTGACTTAGCACACTGTTTCCGCAAGCCATTGGAGTAGAATTCACCACGCTTCCCCATGGCAACCTACGCCAGTCTGAAGGACAAACATCCAAAAAATGTGAAAACCCACTGGTGAGCATTTTTTCACATGTCCTACTGCTTACAGTGTTTTGCAGCAACCTACACTGCAGTGAACCTGGGAACCCGCAAACAATTTAATCATCCCAACAACAAACCTTTCTCAGCTTGACACTGAGGCCTGCCCCGGCTGCCCCGACGAACTCAATTTCCCCGTACGCGTTGGTGGCGCTGGTGTGGGTGTGCGTATCCACCTTCCACTTGGCCCGGGGATCGTGGTTCTTCTGGTAGCGGGACTCATGATAGGACCGCCGTTTGCCACACTGGCACTTGGGGTCTTCGGGTCTGTTGACCAAAAGCGAGAGAAAAACAGTATCCACCACAGTGTAAATCACAACGCACAGTTACTCATTAGGATAGAGGATAGGATAGGATAGAGAATGCTCCTCCCATCAGGATTTACTGCATGTATTGTCCATAGTATGGTGAAAATAACAGAGGCAGTGGTGTACAGTCTTGTCAGTGGTCCCCGCGTTATGGTTTGAACTTTAGGTTGGGGACTCAGCCTTGAACCATCCTGCAAGATTCTCAAGGCGGTTTAGGAGGATTTTTGAGGATGTTCCATTTTCAAATGCTTGCTGGACAGCACAGACTGCTTGTTGAAACCCTAATCCCGCCTGCTAGTATGCAGGTACATCACAGAACTAACTTTTGGCTGTTAACCCTCAAAGAGCTGGACTGTTTTGGCGCCTCTCAGCCCTGGGGGGTGTCAATTCCACTCCCCCAAAGTACCTCGACTGTTCCACACTTGATTTTTTTAAAACTTGGCACGCATATAAAGTCAGTGAAGTTTAAAACAACATGATTATATTAAGGTCCTTTGAAGTTCAAGGCAACATGCGTGGCAGCCAGCTTGCACAGTTTTGGCTGACCTGTCTCAGAAATATGTGCACTGTGCAAGAATGCAAAATTGTTGTCAAAATAACTGCAAAGAGTCACTCCTAATCTTCTAAAGGCTCAGCTCCTGAAAAAAAAGGCACTGCAAAGATTTTGGTGAAAATATCAAGTGCAGATTCTCACCCCCTCCATCTCTAACAGAGTTAAAGCACTTGAAACAAAATCCTGCAATTTCCAAAAGCTTCAATTAATTATTCCTTTGGTTAAATAAATCTCCATGTACAAATACCATGATACTCACATGGGATCTGACTGGCCTCTGGCGATGGGTGCTTCCGTGAAGCGGATGCATTCTCTCATCAAAATGTTGGTACGAATCCATGATGAATTGTGCTGCATGTAACAACCACAGTCATGCACTCTTTTAGGAATGAGTCAATTTAAAATTATTGAATATTCAAATATTCATCCAAATTTCATGTGGTCGAATATTCAAACATTTAGTTGTACAAAATTCACACAAACACTGTTACAAAATGTACCTCTGTTAGAAAAAAAAGTACATTGAAAGAAACACCTTAAGCAGTGAAGGAAACTCAGTCATTTTTTACTTTATGGTTGGACACTTGCATTCATCTGCCTTCAGGCTTATTCATATTAACCTGAGGACGTGCTTTTCAAATACAGTTTTGGCATCTAATTGAGTTTTTCCATTTTTCACTGATTTTTACCTTTGAATATTCAAAAATAAAAACATCTGAAATCTTGACAAAGTATCAGAGATGTGAATGTTTGAATAAATGGCACGGCCAATTTTGCCCATAATTTGATAAAAAACACTCAACCCACAGAAACACAGGAACAACTGAATGATCCCTGAAAGGCTAATTTTGCCAACCTAATCCACCTTCAGATTTTTTTCCAGCACAAAGAGCATCGGAGGCCAGCAGACTGTCGATCTGGCAGTTTCCAACAAAAATCTAACTACAGTACATGTAGCTAAGACACATGCCATTGGAGCTTTTCTAGCAACTTAACAGGTGGGTTTCACTTACCGGTTCGGCTACCTGTAGGTTGATTGAACTACCAGCAGACCCTCGGCGTTTTCTCTGTTTCCTGCTGACGTTGACAACTTTCTCCTTTTTGACTAACAAGTTTGGCCCCACCTTGTTCTGGTGGGCCTTCAGATTAGCCACGCTTGTATGAGCAGACGCAGACATTTTCTCACCCCCTGCCTGTAACTGTGTCATTCAGATCGCCTTTTTCTGAGAACCAGATATATGACATTGATTCGTTAATTAACAACTCACTTCAAGGCTTTGACAATAGTTTCGTCTATGTCCTGATTAATAATACCAGGCTTCATATTTTCAATTTATAGAACTCATGTCAAAAGTAACATTACATCTTTCCCCATGCAGGGAAATGCACGTGTGTAGGCCTACTCTGAAGCCCCCTTTAGTGCAGGAATTTTCAATTCATGTGTTTACACTGTTGATACACCCTAACATGGTGTGGCCCCTCCCATGTGGCACATTTTTAATTTTTTTGCCTCTAGTGCCTTGCCGAAGCAACATTTTTGCCTCAAAATCCATGTAGGCCTACGTGTAAGTGAAGTTTCACAAGAATCCCAATATTCTGATTCAAACATTTCAATTTCATCTGAAATTTTATTTAGGTAAAATTTTCTGATTTTATTCTGAAGTAATGAACTCTTTAAATAGGCCTATGCGCCAAAATATGAAAATAGGCATAATCTTCCGATAATCTTTTGCTGAGGTATGTCAGCAGAGGTATCTACATGTAGTACATGAAAATGAGCAACTTCAAAGAATTTCTCATTCTCAATAGTTTACATGGGATTTTCTGAGTTTTTAAGTGCCAAGTTAAGGAACAATTGTCCGCTGAATTCTGGACTCTGCCACTTTTTGAAAGTCAAACCACTGCTCCAACTTGGGGACTCTAATGGTTCGGACTATAACAATTAACATGGTAAAATGTGACCCTGCCCTTAACTTGCTGTGCCTCTGTATATAACATTAGCAGACCATTCTGTACATCTGCCAGAGATCAATTCTAAATTTTACTGTATCTCAGGAATAGAATGTGCGACAGAGGTCAACAAGAGACTACCAATAAAATCACACATAAACCCAAGGACCATTTTTGAGTCTGTCAAATTTCCACAAATGGGCACTAAAGTTTAGGTCAGGAAGAGTTTCAAATGCATGTACGTACGTACATGCATTTGCATGGTGTTCAGGTATTACGAACTCATGCATGGTCCTCAAAAGTAGGCTTGCTTTAAAAAAGGTACATGGACATGAAGGTGGAGATTGCTCTTTACGATTCCGTTTTCAGGAAGCAGCCTTAGTTTTAGGCCTACAGTGTTGCAAGCCGACAGGACATGATGTATGATCACGATGTAGGCCTACATAGGCCTAGTACTACTAGTAGTAGCTTTGTAAATAGGCCTAGGCCAAGGCATTCTCGAATTCCAACCATTCACCATGTTGTAAAGGACTCTCACCTTTTTACCAAAACTACATATCACTGTTTTCCCCAGTGCCAGAAAAACCGACACGACGCCACAACCGTCATGCATAGATCATGGATGTACCATTGGAAAACAGATAGTGAAAGCATTATAATACTGCCATATCGATCCACAGCGACGTCATCCAATATTAACCCTGTTCACCCACTGGTACGAAACCACGTATTGCTGGACGCACTGATGCATGCTGGGAACTGTCGTATCTGCGACTGCGGTTGCGTTGCCATGGCGAGCACCACAGCTTTCACGTACATGTACAGCCCGGGCACTGTTGCTCGAGCTGGTGGTGGGGTAGTGTCATAGAGTGTGTGCTGAACCCGTAAAAAGGACGAGGAGTTTTTTATGGGGGCTCTATTTTTGCCACGTACAGAAGCGTATAAGGGCCAGTTGCAAAATTTTTTTTCGAGCGACGACTTGCTATCTCGCCGTGGCGAGTTAGTATCTGGCGTCGCGTTGAGTTAGCTAAAACTAGCTCAACTCGCTACGTATTAAGACTCAGGCTGGATACCAGACCCATTGATTCTGAGTACTCTTCTAATCAAGGCTCCTATATCATATCAACCAATGTCCACCCGACCAACACTGTACTCCTCCAGATTTCCGGGAAAAGTTGAACTATTCCGAACTTATCCTGACCATATTAAATTCAGTTTAACATCACCATGTTTTCTTTAATGCTCCTCAAAATTTAAAAAAAATGATGCAAAGATCAAAGTGAATAAAATTAGTAAACGTCGTAAAGGGAGAAGAAAAAGACCATTCGGGAGTATTTTGTTTGGGCATTTCCAGCCGCGTTTGTACCAAGAATTTTGTGAACTGTCCGAGTTATATCGGTCGGATTACTCCCCGATTACAAAACAGAACTAGGGTTGAAAAGATTGGAACATATTTTGATAAATGGAAAGCATTTTCTTTATTTGAACGTGTATTTAAAGCGAATGTCATTTTCAAAAGATTCTTATTTTAGAAAGTTGGAATAGATTTTCAAAAGCAAAACGAAATTTTAAGGATCTAATACATTTTTTTAGATTCGAATGAAGTTTTAAAGAGTGGATTAATTTTCATTGACGCAGCGTATTTTCTAGATTCCCAGGAATTTTCGAAGAACGTATAACTTTTACAAATCCGAATTTTTTAAAGATTGGAACGAATTTTAAAGTTCAAACTTTTTCCGATTGAAATAAAATATTTTGTACAGAATAGATTGAACATAGTTTGGAAATGGGAACACTTTTTCAGCGTAAAGCAGCTATTCGGTGCTCGCATTTTACGCAAATCGCAAATCGTATGCCATCTTAAATGAGAAAGCATCAAAATAACAACAAACCCAAATTGATAAGCAACCACGAATAAAACGCAACCGGGTAACACTTTTTAAAAACAGTATTGGAAATATATGCTTCACTTTTTCAAAATATAGCCTATACTTGAAGCACTATGAGGCTTTCGCAGAATATCGTCCAACAGATCGACTACTTTTATACGCGGCTTTGGATGCGTTCTCAATTCGGATGCTTTCTCAGATCAGATGATTTCTGAGTTCAGATGATTTCTTTAACAACATCATGTTCCAATTTTTGATCCTAATTCTACTTTGAAGCGGATGGTATACTCCGACCGGTATACCACGGACAGTTCACGAAATTCTTGGTACAGACGCGGTCGGAAATTCCCGAATTACCGATACCATCTGAATGGTCTTTTTCTTCTTCCTTTACCATGTTTACTCATTTGACTACCAATTTTATTCATTTTAATATTTATAACAATTTTAAGGAGTATTACAGAAAAAGTGTTGACGTTAAACTGAACTTAATATGGACAGGATAAGTTTGGAATAGTTCGACTATTTTCGGAAATCTGGAGGAGTGTTGGTCACGTGGACATTGGGTAAACAGGACATTTTGATTACAAGAGTAGTCGGAATCATTGAGTCTGGTATCCACACTGAGTCTCAAGATTTTAGCTAAGTTTTAGCTAGGTCGCCGCGGCGAGATAATAACTCGCCGCGGCGAGATAAATAAAGAGATAGTAACTGGCCGCGGCGAGATAGTAAATTGCCAAGGCATAGTATCTCGAAAAAATATTTTTTGCAAGTGGCCCTCATACGCTTCGGTAGCCACGCGCCCGCGGATTTTGCTCCGCGGATCTCGCCCTGCGGATCATCATATCGCCCCGCGGATCTCGTGTGTATAGGAAAGGGGCGTGATCATACCAGTCACTGTCGTCTCGAATTTTGTTTTTCCGGACTGTTTCCCAAAGTGAGAACAATCCGTAGTTGGTGGCAGTTGATTCCCCCCCCTGGATACGCTACTGGTTTAATCCTACGGTGAATGTCAGCAATGCACGCTGAATGTGGATATCATTTGAATGGATGTTTCTCCTATAAATGAAAGCGTATTGTGTTCAATTCGAAAGACGCAACTTTGCACGGAAAGCACCCGGATAATCTAAACGACTCAAGAAGTTATTCAATCGTTAGCAATTGCAAGGTAGTACGTAAAGGGATGCATGCAAAGAATCCTTGGTAGAGCAACAAGTGGCAAATATAGAGAGTGGCAGAAGAAAGACATGTACCCTATTTGTACTGACGATACTTATGTTTATTTGAGAGTGGACATAAGGTCCTACTCAGCCAAAGACGTATCTCGTGATATGTCAGACGTTGTGAGCTACTGGCGCGGAACTTGGAGGAGATATGTCTTAGGCTGAGTAGGACCTTATGTCCACCCACTCTCAAAGACGTAATAATAAACAAAGACACGTACCCTATTTGTACTGCTCTTGCAACCCTCCAATTTGAGACAAGCTGTGTGAAAAAAGTGTTTTTATGTGATTTGTATTATTTTACGATTTAAATTAAATGTTAACATTCCAATTTCAAAAGATGACTCCAAGTACATGTATATAATTATCACCAATTCCACCATCATACTTCAGGAGTTAGTTTTGGTGTAAATAACTCATGGTTTTCGGTTTGTCATTATCACTCGGACTGGCATTCCAAGTACCAGTAATACACAGTAATCACAAAAATATCCTGCCTTGATCTTCATATTTACACTCACTTGACAACCTGGCATAAACAATAGTGTGATGATACAATGGGATTATTCAAATCAAGCTTAGACAATAACCGGAAATACTTATGTCATTCAGAATATTAATAGTGAAGGAACAAAACACTGATTGTGCCCAATAAGCTACGTGACCGATAGTGGGTATCAAACGTCAACAAACATGGCGTCCTGTCACAGCAAAGTGTGTCATAATTGTCATTTACCAAAAGTTGACAGTCGGAACAGTACTCAGACTGCTGAATGTTCTTAGTACTGCACCGAAAATTTGCTTTATTTTTGTAAGCAACACTTTAAACACTTTGCTATGGGAGTGCGCCCTGTTTATTGATGTTTTACCTACAAGAGGTCACGTACCTTAGCGGGCGCAATCGTTAATTGGTCAATTAATGTTATGCGTTCTCATATAAGCCACATGTCGCATCTAAGCACTTAAAATTTTAAAAAGACAATAAAGCAAAGTTTTCCTTTTGGAATTAATAAGTCTTCTCTGCATGCAAAATGATTCTGACATGTCTCCTTGATTTCTCTTGATGTGTTTTAAAAATAGTTAGTGTCACTTTAGCATGACTTTTGATCACGGTGACTTATAAAACTAATGGTCATGTGCGCCCTGCTCCCTGGACGTGACGTCATTTCCATGCATCCTGCTTTGTGTCACTGGGGTCATGCTGTTTTACCGGACGCGAATTCGGTTTTGTTTTTGTTTTGCAGAATACGCTGGAGAAACTCGACTTGAATAGGCCTAAATGCTAAAATTGTGACTACTGAGGATTGTTTTTAAAAGGAAGTCCGAAATTTCAACAGGGAAATTGTGGCCTTACAAAATAAAAAAAGTTATCACGTCACCCGTTCGTGACAAGTCATGAAACGACGGACAATCAGGAGCAGGTCTGACGTTATGATTCCTTTTTTGAATGTAATCAGAGCAGTTCCATTGTTCTGATTCCACGAACAGTCGGTTATAAGGCCCCTCGATGGGACATCATTATAGAATGAATGAAGTCATAAGTTTTGGAGCCACGCGATCACATCTGATCGACTGACAAGCACCCGTACCTGAGGGAATAAGGCCCCTACTGGCCCCTGCACTGTATGATACCAATATGAAACGAAATGAAGGGGACTGTGCCTCAGCATAGATTATTTCACTTTTCTAATTCTAGCTTTTATATGCATTTGTATTAATGATGTAGCTGATCTCCTGTGAGGCAGGGTACATATTCCCGGGTACGTTAATAACTGTTCCAAGGAAGGACTGCACTCGGTAATTATCAGCCGTACGAAAACAAGTCCTGGGGGCAATTCCGCGGTAACGGAATTACATTACAGAACAAAATTGACTGTTATTTTCCATGCTATGAATTGGTCCTTTGAACTACCTGACTACAATATCTTTAATAAGGTCTGGCTGTAGCCCTACCATCATACCAGTAATAAAAGATTGAAACATACTACTTGTAGAAAGATCCAAGGACCAGAATATTTCGGTAACGGAATTAGGCCTACGTCAGAAAATGAAGAACTTTTTCAAACATAATTTGAAAAGGAAATTCTCTGAAATCTATAACATGAAAACCACAGCTACACATTTATCTGTTTTCCCTATGGTTTCAACTTTATTGTAGCAGCAGTTTTAGAGTATTGATATTTACAAATATTCCATACACTGTCATTTTTCAGAAAGAGGCAGTGATAACGGAATAACAAAAATGGTAACGGAATAAGCCTACACTTGTGAAATGTACCTTGAAAAATGCCAATTCTTGAAAAGCAGTTGTTTTTTCTTACTCCAGGCATGTTTTCAGCTTTAATCATATAAAATAGACCATAATTCAATGCATCTGTATGCCTCACTGAAAGATAATTCAATTTTTGTACCTAGCAACAAGAATGTACTGGAAAAGAACATGAAATTTCTAACTTGTGAACTTCGAGTTGTGATCAGAAACAAGGCAGTTGCTTCAAGAATATTTCTTGGCTTCAAACTTTTTAATCCCGCTTCAGTTTGCGACCTAACACTTGCTTCCATATATAGCCAACAGTAAACGTTAAATATGGTAGCGGAATTACATACTTACAAACCACGAATTAGGAATAACCTAATGAGCTGTGAAATCACAATATAATTGACCATGTGTGCCAAATAACTTCATCTGACATCATGTGCATGATCCCAAAGTATTGAGATATCCAACATGTGCTGAATGAGCTCATCTTTTGGAACAAATCATTCAAACTTCAATAAACATTGAAAACAAAGAGTCTTGCTCTACTGCAATACAGTCATGTACACTGTGCAGGTGTCTGGAGTGAATTAATCAATGACCAAAGTTACGTGTACATACATGTACATGTATCGGAATACACGCTACCGTAGTTGACCATCTCTAGTCAACTGGGTGGAACCATCCTCTGAGGCACGGTCGCACTGGTATTCAGTACATGTAGGAGACTTGTACATACCGGTACATGTACATGTAGTGCTCAAAAAGAAAAAGAAAGGGTCTTGTGAAAGATTGTTCAAAAAGGTGCCACTTACAAATTACAATTGGACATAACTGCACATACAGTATGTAAGGTACCAATCATGTTTAAATTTTAGTTAACCGCAGCTCCTTATAAACAAAACTTGTGCCTAGTTGAAAATAAATTCTCTTCTATCCATCTGTGGCTCTTTGAGTACTTGAAAGCAGTCTGCTTCAGTTCCTTCGAACACATGTCAATTTGCTTTCCCATCCCACTGCTGCCAACTTATTTTTTCTCAGCAGTGTCATCAGGAGGAGCAAGTTTCCCTATCCCTGGGCATTCATCACATTTTCCTGATATGCAATTTTCACTATTTTGGTCACATACAACCAGGGTAAGAAAACTGCGAAAATCAGTTGGAATCTGAGGGCCTGCCTTACTCAAGGATTGTAAGAGCAGGCGCACATTCTCATGATATTTGCAAAGGCAGGAGTTGTGTGATAGGTTCCCTTGCAACTGGACTTGTTTTGGTCTGAGTTCAGCAAACTTGAAAAATGAAATGTGATGGGTTGGGTTTTCATCCAGAAATATAGCATGGGCTTCTTTGAGTGTAGTGAGCATATAATGCTTCTGTACAGTCTGTTTTTCTTTTCCAGGTGCTCGAATTATGTATGTGTCTTTCTGTCCAGGACACATCCATGATATTGTCAAATAGAAATCAATTACTTTTTTCTTTGTCTCATCACTAATGCTACGGTTTCCAGCACTATTCTCACCATCATCAGTTCTTGGCATTTTTATGGTCTTGGAAGACAGCCCCACATCAGCAACGAGTGCTTCAACCACTGCTTTTCTTTTCCTGTTAGAATGTGGCAAAACCTTCACCTTCCGCTTGACTTTTCCCAAGGCTTGAGGTGACCCGAATGGAACATGCACTAAATTCATAATTCAAATAATTGAATTTGACCTGGAGTACGTGCACATTTTGCAGGAGGTGAAGACATCACCTTTTTCTTAGCACAATGTATTGCCATAGCTTTTCGATTTTTCTCTTTCTGCACAAGCTTTTCACACGGAGCCATTCTTGCACTTTTAGCAGACTTTCTGTTTCTGTCCTTCTCCCTCACCTGTTCAACTTTGTCAGGGTCCTGCTTTATACGCTCCCTGTTTACTTGTAGATTGAGCACATAGCCTATGCATGTACATTTATATACTCCCCTTCAAAAAGGCTGACATGAATAATAATTATTTTAAAGAGCCCTCTTTATATAGGATTTCAAAAATAATTTTAAGTAATTACCTTGGGCTCATTATATTCACATGTATAATTACAAGTACCTCGAACTTTTTTATGTGGTACTTTTTCAAACATAGGCCTAAATAGTCAACAACAAAATCTGTTTACATAATTATTACACCTGGTTGCCTTCATAGCATAATAAGCTCTTTAGACTAGAATACATATAATAACATCAAATAAGATAATGCTGAAATAAACTATAATTATGTGTACCAGCTTGTTCGAGTACATCAGTGCAGCACAAGTCATACATGTACACTGCAAGTAAGCCTATGTGTGTGCAGTATGTTAAGTATGCTTCAGTAAAAGTGCAAAAGAATGCATTTTGTAATGAGTATGATCATTGATGCAAGTACTTTTTAAGTAATCACTTATTGAGATTACCATTGTGAAAAGAAACTGCTCCTGGGGATTTTAATGAATAGAATACTCACCCAATTTGTAGTCTTGTAGATGCATGTGCAATGTATGGAGGGAGGTTACCACGTGCATATCCAAATAAGTCATAAATTGCTGCCTTCTAGTGGTACATGTAAAACAAAGAAACATAATTGTGATTGCTGCCCTCTTTGACCAAACACAGCCTCAAGACATACATGATTCTGCAATGTAATTCCGCTCCCCCATGTAATTCCGTTACCATGTAATTCTGTTACCAATGTTTCCATAGGAGTAAATATTTATTTTTGAAAATGTTTGAGGTTATTAGTAGGCAGATTAAGGAAGAGAATTTGCAATGGTGGAATAATTCTGAAAGAAATGAGGCCAGGAGAAAAACTTCTGTAACTTTTTTGTAACGGAATTACAGCTAATCCAACCCAAATTTTGTAGTTTTCTCTCCCAAGTACATGTACCATATCCAGAGGAAGGAAGTGCCTCTGACACAAGCATGTATGGCTCCAAACCATTGCAATTATACACTATTCAGAGGGATTAGTTAAGCATTTAGGATTTGGGACATTGTATAGTATTTAGCGTCAGGGGTCCTTTATATAAGCCAAAAAGAATATCAAATTTCAAATTCGATTTTCCAGGAAACCAAACATTATTTTCAAAAAAGGTTTTTTGCTCCATGCCAAGTGTACATTTATAAGCAAAGCTCAGTCAATTTAATTTCTATTTGAACAACTTTAAAATTAGCCATTTTTCTCATTTCCCATACGGAATTGCCCCTGAGTTATTCCTTGTGGCAAGTTTTATTATGCACTTTCTATCGAGTAGCTAAACCGTTCATCTGCCGTATAGCCCCAATAGTGTGTCTTAGATATTTACTACTTTTATCTTTGAACTAGAATCACTCACAAAAGTGTTAATTGCCAGTAAGCAACACGTCTGAGTAGTGATAGCAGCCGTCAGGGTGTACAAAAAATTAGAATAATGATGATATCCAGATGCAGAAATACCATCTTTGCATATCAGCTTCGTTTTTCTTTTTCCAGTGAGCACTTCACAGCTGGAGAGGGGGTCCACAAAAACATAGAGCTTTGCATGCTCATGCTCGAGAAAATGATGAAATGAAAAGGAATGGCCCATAACATCATCATGAATTAATACGAGACTTCAGCGTTTACAGATGAATTACTGATAGCAACCAAGTTACTGGAAAGAAAGTGGGAAATAAAGTTACCCCTGAATACGAGGATGGCCAGTTGAGCGAACCGCTGGCTCATGAGTAATTTCTAGCCGCAGCCAAGTAAAATGTAATTTGGACACGGCCTAACTTCGGCTTTGTCTTTTGGCCGGAGCGGGCAACCAGTAAGGGTCACAGCGGTGTAGCGGGGCGGGGGGGACTAAGGTTGCAGGCCAGTAAATAGGCCTGAAAGCCAGGGGCAGGACTGCCAGCTTGTATTTCTGAAAGTATCAGACCAAACGAGGCCCTCCAAATTGCTTTATTTTGCGCTCGTGTGTAGGCATCCTTTTTCAAAATAGCGATGGGCCTGTTTTGAGGGGTGATTTTTTATGGAAAGAAATATCTTCGTCATCGACTTGTTATTTTCCTGATTTTTGAAGTGGGGATATTTATCACAGCTGTCTTGTTTGTCTGTACCACCCGGAGGCTGGCTTTGCCAACGAAGGGTCAAACGTCACTGAGGTTTCTTCGAAATGAAGATTGTCGAAATGAAATAATTGAAACTTATTATAAATTATAGTTCACGGAAACTTGGCAATATTTCAAGTTGGAAACCTGCCGACCTTTTCTGGATCTGATATGTTTTATCGCATCTGTTCGTACCTGAACGTAGCATACGCATACGTTCCACCCTTCCACTCGGTTTGTACGTGTGCCTGTGCATATGCCGAAATCTGGGAGAACATTAATTCGTTAATTGAATGATTAAAGAGCACCTATAAGGAAAACATGTTTTCTCTGATTTTATCTGTTCAGATAAACAGGGGAAGCGTCCAAATTGAACGTATAGTGTCATTTGTCTTCAGAGTTCAACTATAACAACCTTAAAAGGGCTTTTTTCTCTCTGTGTTCACTGTGACACCAAGATGCGAATTCTGAATGTAGATGGCGTCATTCGGAGAAAACAGAGAAAACCTTTCCCTCTGCTAGCAGTGGGTAAACCCTTGTGCGTGACGAACAACGCATGTAGCCATTGTTTGTATAGCCATTGATTCATGTTTATAGTAAAAGTGAAACAGACTAGCACAAGCAACATTGTGACAATAACGTGTGTGATTATTCAAGTGAAGACACTTATTGTAGGAAACACTTCTGTTCATAAGGAGCATTTATGGTTAACAAACAATAAACAAGTCATATCACATCGACATAAAACATTAAAATTTAAAAAAACAATACTAGGCCTATATACGAAAACTAAAAATAACCCTTTTTTGTGAATTTTAGGATACTTTTGTTAATGTTCAGATACGTCTTTGATGTATAAATGTTTTTCTTCTCTGATTTTCCACGATTCTGACACCTTTCCGTGATTTTTCTTGACATCTTTTTAAAAATATTTCTTGCCACCTAATAGCATAACTTTTGACGGTTACTTTTCCAACAAGCAGGTAAGTGTGCTCTGCTTCCTACATAGACATAACGTCACATACATCCTGCTTGCGTCGTCGGACATGCTGTCTACCGGACTTATGATTTATACACGTCGAGTGGAGCCAGACTACCCCACTGTTAACCAGACCGTAAATATTTAATGTACATGAAATCGAACATGTGTTGATGTAATTCAACAGATGGCGAGATTTTCTAAAATGCAGTGGCGTAACTACGAATGCCCGTGCCTCCAGGTTTCCCCCATTTGAAATCCATGAACAACCTCATTGTCTTTTGGTGCCCCCTTGAAAAAATATTGTGTGCCTCCTGGACATGTAGCCCTAGTCACGGTTACGCCACTGTATGCCCAGGAAAATTAACTAAAACTAGAACTCACTATGAAACATGGAAACATAGATGTCTTGATTCGCGAGCGAATTGTATTTTCCTTTTTTTCCCTCAAAAAACGGAACGCGAAATCACTAGTATTGCCCAAATAATTAATGTTTCCTGGAACTCATTAGTGTCAAAGAAAAGTCACTATTGACAATAAGAAGCAAATTTGGCCTTAGTCCCATTCTGAATGCTTATTTTCATGGCAATTTCGTTGTTCTGATTCCACGAACAGTGGGGTAAAGCCCTGGGATATCATAAGCATTACTTATGTCATGAGTTTTGGGGTCACGTGATCACATTCGACGTATGAACGTGGGCCCTTGCGACACCCAAGGGAGCTCTTGGGCCAACCCAACTTGACTCATGATTATGATCGGGCTGTTTACCGCGCTGGGCTATTTAAAGACCAAGGGAACGAAGGTACTCCCACAACACGCACTTTCAAAGTTTTGGAAGCTTGCAAGACTTGGAGTCTCCTTGCAGACTCTCAGACGAATTCCATAGCCGAGTATGCAGCGCCTTATTGGGGACCGAGTAGTTCGGTTGGTGGTGTTTGTGGTTGTTTTCTGCACTCTGAGTGCTATGAGCCAGTCTAGTGATGAAGACTTCGAGTCAAGTTATTCAAGTTCCAGTCAATACGGTAAGTCATGATTGATACTTCATAGTATATAGAATAATGATATCCACAGAGCTATTCGACATCTTGTTCACAACCAGTCAGTTTGTTTTCAGCATAAAAGACATAATCCAAACACCGTGGCGGTTCTCGGTGTGAACATTGTGACCACAGGAACTTCGGTCGTTGTCTGTTACCTTCGTTGTTATTCTATTTTTGCGAAATAGCCTTGATGGACCTTTTCAAATTCATGCAATTTTAGTTTGAAATAGCTCCCTTAAGATCACTTGCTACAGCCTAGAGTCAATCAGGAATTACTCGCGGTCAAATGAATTGGAAAGTCACTGTTTTCTTCCTTTTTAATTATAACACAGGTTTTGCCCTTTCTCGACGGTTATATTTATAAATATTGCATACTCAGTGCTTGTCCGAGAGCTTGTGTAAAAAATTCACAAGCTCACTCAGTTTGGACTCGAACCCACAACCTGCTGCTCACTCGTGCAGACGTCTTAACTACTCGACTACCGGCTGGCCAGTCGATCCGAGGTCCGAGAAGTATTTCCTTCCTTGCCTGTTCTTCCTTGCCTGTTAATTAGCCCCAGGGACTGTGTCTCGGCCATCACTTTCCAATTCTAGCTTTTATGTGCAGATGCATAATGACGTAACCAATTTCCTAATCTATGTGAGCTAGGAGCATGTTCTTATACGTTGAATTTAAATTTATGCATTTCAGTTGGTCTTTATGTGATGTGCTTCCAGCGCAAAGAATGGATTCACTCAGTATTTACCATCACCATGAAAATATTAAAGTAAAAAGTTCATCCTTGACGTGACAAGTTCAGGCTCACGAACGTTCAATCCAAGTGCCCCTTCTAGTATTAGTTTGATGTCATAGCTTACACTGCCTGGATGTACAAAGTGAGCAGCTTTCGTTAATTGGTTGAATGAAAACTAGTCAAGATTTTGGCACCACAGCATTATAATAAACCTTCTCTTTTTCAGTGAAGTTTGTTGAGGAACACATATTCAGATTCGTATGTGGTTCAGATACAATATGCGGCATTACAATTAAATTTAAGGTCAGCCATCCACTTTCTTCTGGGTCTGTAGTAGTCTGTAATAGCTCGGGCAACGTGTCGTTTGTGCATATAAGGACTGGCAATGAGGACACAGTGAACATCTGCCCCGCCGCGCCGGATGCATCGATGAGGGACTGTGAGTGACGAGATGGTCTGAGTTCCCAAGGCGGAAGGCGGACAATGGCTGCCTCGTGACCGCTATCCTAATTGCCTGCGTGTTTTGATTAACAATCAATCACTAAAAACTCTTTTGCGTTGAACTGATTGACAGCTGTATATATAGTATTTTTAGCCACTGGTATAGGCAAAAGTTCGACGTGAGGTAGAAAGAGCATATCCCGAATGTTCAAGAAACAAACCGAAGAGCTATTCTTAGTTATATGATGTGATTTTTGTTATGCCATCGAGTATTCTTGAATATTCAACTGGACGTGTTTTCATGCAGAATATTCCCACGTGTTACAACCGGTGGCTAATAGGGCTAAATGTTCGGGGGACACCTTGGGTTCACTTATTTTTCAAGGGGGCACCTCGAAGAAAACAAGGTGTAGCTGCATAGCTATATATAAACTCAACGGAGTTTATTCACAAATTTCAAATGGGGGAGGGGCCGTCGGGGGGGGGGTTAACGTGCATCGACTGGAGGGCACGTAACCCTTGTAGTTACGCCACATGGTTGCAACAGTGCAAACAAGATTTCACTGGAAGTTGGAGCAGAAGTGGTACGGTAGTTTTTCAAATCTTAAAAATACTTTCATTGACATAACATTTCAATACAAGAATGACTTGCACAACCAGCAGGGGACGTAGCAACAGCATTTTCTTTGAGGGGTGCCAAAGTCAATTTGCCCACTTGTTACTTGTTCACCAACCTCATGACGTGTAGAATTCAGAAAGTTTGGAAAATGGAAATCCGTGATGCGCTATACATTTCTTGCTTCACGAGAAATGCCGACGGCCAACTTCTTACAGTTTAGACCTATGTACCAATCTTGGATTCATTTGCCGACTGAAAACTCTGTTTGCCGACTGGATTGAATTATTTGGGGGTGCCGCAGCTTCACACCCCTGGTCGCAACGCCTCTGACAACCCAATAAGTTTGCAGCATTCGATAAGGAAAGGAAGGAAAGGACAGAGCGCACTGTCCCAAACGATGTATACCGCCACGGCTCTTAATTTCAGAATCTATGCAACTCACCCGAGGGAATTCTCAAAAGGTTATGGTGTACTATTTTCGACAAACATTTTTCTCTCTCTTCAGCCTCCCTCCAGGCGACGTAACTACACGACGCGACGCGAGTGTACACACGTAATGGCAAGAAGGCGACGGTGCGACCCGATGGCACGACGCAAGAGAGCCTTCGTGTCGTGTATTTGCGTGTTCTGGAGGGAGGCTAAAGAGAGAGAGAGAAAAAAAAAATAATATGAAGTTAATGGTGTTTAGTTTCAAAGTGCTGTACACTGTAAAACTGCTTTTGCCCAACAATGGGTCCCGTGTGAATCGCGTGTTAGGCAAAAAGATATAACACTGGGAAAGGCATGGAAGGGGGGGGGGCGCTAGGGGAATTTAGGCCCCCCCTAGAAATGTTTAGCTTCACCCCCCGAATAAATGCAAAAAAGGAAAAAGCTCTAGCGAAAGTTAAAAGGTGAAGTCACGTCCGAAGGGTCTAGCCCCCATAGCTTTAAAACCGCGCCTGTCACTGGGTAAAAAGTATGGGTAAAAATAACATTTTCTATTACTGTTGTATACAATTTGGCAATTTTTACCTTCATATCAGGAGAACAACATGGTGGGGTAACACGTTGAGAATATGCCTAGCGTTTTACTGTCTGCGACGAGTGCATTCATTTTTTTTACACTTGCGCTTACCTGCATAATGTCGTCATAGGTTTAGGCGAGCATGCGTAATATGAAGTAATAATTTGATTGTCAAAAGCAAACGACATCTACTTACACATGTCTGGCATTTATTTTACATAATTCACTTGACTGGAACCAACTATGCCCCGACATGAAACGGTTTTTCTGATTTGTTGTCAACGTTATCTGTCTAAGCCACCATGTTTTCGTGTCGCGTTGTAGGATACTGCTCAAGCCCCTGGCTCAACGGGTCGGTTAGGCTGGGCCCGAGAAAACGTTGAGAGTCACGTGAGTGTCAAATCAAATGCAGTCTGGCTTATCCAAATGAGCACGAGGAAAGTAATCAAGCATCTTTTTTTTCACTTTGCTTTCTTTTGACAGAGGGCTGGCCGAAAAGACTACCGTGCATAGACAACAACCGCAGAATTTCTTATCACGGTGAAACCTACTCGCCTTGCCCTTGTTCGTCTTGCACGTGCCAGAATTCTACTTTGCTTTGCTTGATGCAATCCTGTCACCCACCAACATGCAGCAAACCAGTTCATCCTCCTGATCGGTGCTGCCAAGAATGCCCATTCAGTAAGTTGTCACTTTTACTCATAAGTGTCAGCAGAACAGAAGCGTATTGAGGACGTGACTCTGTCGCTCACTTCGCCCGGCCGGGCGAATTAGTATTTCGCCCGGGCAGATTGTTTTTCGCCGGAGCGGATTATTGACGAAATTACGAAAAAATAAGTATAGTCCACCCAGGCGAATAGTGATCCCCCTGACGAAATGATGGGCCGTTTTTTCAGTCATGTCCTGGGAAGAGTGAGCGGCCTCTTTTGGCGAGTCCATTTGAGCTAATTAACGTGTAATTTTTTTTTTCGTCCAAATGCAACGACTATTTATCATATCCTGCCCTGTACACGCTGAAGAACCTGGTTTACAGCCAGGGCCTCCCCTAGCCAGAAAAAATAAAAAAGTCCAGCCAGCCTCCAGCCAACTCCCATAAGACTTGTGCTAAGTGGCCCCTTGTATACAATCTAATGGACTGTTTACAAAACGGTGCCGGGGGCAGACAGTGGAATGTTTTTTATCAGTGACAGCTGTCTGGAACTTGTCAGAGGCCTCCTTCGGCTGTCTCTGAAGTGTTATTTTGGTTGGGGGGTGTTGTGGTGGTAGGGTGGCTTGGCTGGCGCGTGGCGAGGCCCCCTCCCAAATCGGGATAGTCTGGAATTACGCCCCCCCACAGTACTGTGATGTACTTTTCGTGGTTTTTAAGAGCTGTAGAGGCTAGGGGACAACCACTGAAGCATTTATTTACCTTTAGGACGGACTCAGGGCTCTGCAACCCTGAGAAATGATACGGACTCATCTGGCGAGGCCGGTCCAGAGACCGTGTAAGGAAAAATTCATAACCGCGTCCCAGGGTCTTAACCCTAACAGTCCTCAATCCTTCACCTGTTGGAGGACTGAGGACTGTCAGGGTTAATACTCTTCCTTACCCTGGTTTTTATGGTGTAGGGTAATCGGATCGATTGAACAAATTTCAGGGGAAAGTCAACTTTTGCGAAGCGTGGCGGTTGTGGTGGTGAGTGTCTTGTTCGAACCCATTGTCAAACCCCTTACACTAACTTTCCTCTCGGAAGCGGTGCATTCCAGGCGAGATAACTGTCTCTCAAGTTTCTCTGGAATCAATAAGCAGGGGAAAAGCTGTGTCTGAGAGCCTTGTAACCCAGTCCAATCTCTTTTTTAAAGTGGAACCCTCTTTGGATCACTCTCGACTTTTTTTTTCTGTTGGGAAAAGCAACCACTTTTTAAAATGAGAATCTGTTGGCGTCAAACGCGAGTTCAGATTCCAAGACTCACCGTGCAGCAATCAAACCAGACCAATAAATTGTCAATTTTTTATCGCTGTTCAGTAATGCCGTTCGTCCTGACGTGCATAGTATTGATTAACCCCAACACTCCTTAATCCTTCACCTGTTGGAGGACTGAGGAGTGTTAGGGGTAATCAGGAACTAATTAATACATGCGTTCCCCTCTACTCTGTAGATAGTGCCCAGAGGTAATGTTACGCCAATGCTTCCGTGAGGTATATCCCGTTGTATATATTGGGGCTTTTGCAGATCAAAAAAGAAGTAAAACAAGTAATATCTCATTATTAAAAAAAATTGTTTTTTTGGTGGGGAGGGTGCCCTACTTGGTCCGCTTCGACATAGATGATGATTAATTTATACAATGAACTTATCGTGAATCTCCTTTTGTACACTAGATGTAACCGTGACCAGTGTGACACCAATGCTTTCTGGAGTTCTATCCTCTCAGGCAGGCAGAGAAGAAAACTTTTTCACCGTCAACCTGAAAGTAACCTACGCAAACACCAACGAGACCACGAACATAGTGGGACAAGGCCTTTGGCAGACAGCAATGTGGTTGAGTAGTCAAGAGGACGGGTCCGTCAAGCTGCCAGGCACCCTGGTGGACAACGTCCTGACGGAAGGCCAGCAGTCCCAGAGCCTGCTGAAACGAGGACGTACCTCGACAAACTTCTTCATCGAGAACATCAGGTACCCAGTAGACATGACGGATCTGACCGACGGCAAGGCGCAGTATCTCTGCGCCAAATTCAGCAAGGGCGAAAACCCGGAATTTGAGAAGTCGTACCTCGAGTTTCACTTTGAGGCGAGACCTACCGAAGACGTGCTGATTGGATGCACTCTCCTGGAGAACCGTAGAGGTTAGTGCTTTTGTTCTTTACAAATCGCTTCACGAATTTCAGCAATGCTTTGTTCAATAAATACTCCATGTTGACAATATACCTTGTCGAAAGTTACCTTGAACCTGCAGATGACTCTTGCACAAACAAGTCAACTGTTATACCAAAACGTTTGCACCACAAGTCTGTGCCACATAAGTATCTGGACCGTATAGGCAAAACAGGCCGGTGTTTTTAACGTTGGATACCAAGGGTGTCAATGTAACACCACCGTGTTTGCAGTATCGTAGATGGGCCATTCTGACCGGAACTGGGCCACAAACTCCAATAACAAATGTCCGACTTGGTTGGAGCGATCTCATTGTGTTGATCAGTATTTAGCTAATCGTGAATTTCCTTTTGCACCCTATAGATGTGAGTGTGAACAGTGTGACACTAATGTTGTCCGGAGATGGATCCATCCAGGAAGGCAGAGAAGAAAACTTTCTCATCGTCAACCTGACAGCGACGTACGCAAATACCAAGACCACAAACATAGCAAGACAAGGCCTTTGGCAGACAGCAATGTGGCTGAGTAGTCAAGAGGATGGGTCCGTTGAACTGCCGGGCACTCTGGCTGACAACGTCCTGACGGAAGACCATCAGTCTCAGGACCTGCTGGAACGAGATGCGGTATCGACCAGTTTCTTCTTTAGCGACATCAGGTACTACGTGGACATGTCGGATCTCAAATGTGACGAGGCGCAATACGTCTGTGTGAAGTTCAACAAGAGGGATAAGCCGGAACTACAGAGGTCGTTCCGGAGGTTTCACTTTGCGGCGAGGGGTCGACCCAGGGAAAATGTGTTGATTGGATGCACTCCCCTGGAGGGTTGCAGAGGTTGGCGTTTTTGATCTCTTCCAAATTTCAAATTTCAACAATGCTTTGGCCTTGAATCCAGGTACAATGCATAAACCTCATCTTACCCAACTCCCTTTTGAGCGCAATCTTGAACCTTGCACAAATTGATTGTTCCACATCCTGATTTTATTTGCCTTTGAATAACATCCTTCAGAGGGTAATCAACTCAGAAAGGAGCACAATAAATTTGCGCAAGGTTCAAGATTCGGCTTGACGTCTCCATGCATAATGCTCCCTTGGCGTCGACAAATTGTTTCGAAATAAAGACTTTTGAAGAAGTGTGAGCTATTACGAGTCATCTTTGATTGGGTGTAATTGTTAACGGGTTACAATGAATCGTTAAAACATTGGGTTTGATAAATCAGGTTGATATTACAGATAACTTGTGTTTCTGATAATGTGAACCATCCATCTTCATACTCCGAATTAAAGGCCGGTTCACACTTTAGATGAACGCGAAAGCCAAGCAATTTGACTTCATAAAAACTCTGCAGCAACCTTTCACTAAGGTCAAATGTGTTCAACTTTTACGAATTCGAAACGGGAATATTTGATCTGACGTCACAATTTTGCGTTTGTGTTCACTTTTGCGCCGAGTACGAGCCGGCTTTCAGCAGCATAGGAAAAAAAGGTATTTCCTACAAGTTATTAGAGGTCCGAACTCAAGTTGTTTAATATTAATACACTGGGCATATTAATATTGACAGTTAAATTTCCAATTTTTCCCCTCACAATAGTCCCGCCCGCGAAGTTGCCTTGTAGAGACAATACCGGCCAGTGGTATCTTCACGGGGAAACCTTCTCGCACACCGTTTGTTCGTCTTGCACGTGCGACAACTCTGTTTTGCGCTGCTACTTTTACTCGTGCCTACCACTGACATGCAGCAAGCCAATTTCTCTTCCTGGCAAGTGCTGCAGAGTATGCCAATACGGTAAGTTCTACCACTTATCCTGCCACTTTTAGACCTCAGTGTATCACTTTTACCATCAAATTGTTCAAGGCGTTGAAGGCAATGTAGCCAATAATTCTTTGTCGCCAAAGAAGAGCCATTTTCTTAATGTGTGATTTGTCTGTCTGGCCACAATTGCTTTATACCTGGTCTGACTATACTCGCTGCAAACAAACGACGCTTTTATACAACAATACCCTTTTCGGTACAGAACCGAAGTAGATTATGGTATTATATGGTATTATAGATTATGGTATTATAAAAACGTAGAAGATTAAACGTCGTTTTGTGGATGACAGAGTGTGGTTGAGCTGGGCTTGCGTAGTGTAGTGAGTAAGGAAAAGAATTAAGTATTGTGGATGTCTTGGTTCGAATCTCAAGAGGGTATTTTTTTTCTTTTCGTTAAGATTCTTTCCTTGGCACGGATCAGTTTTGAAAGGTTTATTACTATCCAAAGTTTTAGCCTTGACGGTTCTGTTATTTAAGGACAAAAGTTCATTTCAGCACGTTGTCGGTCAGGTCATACCATAATATGTTTTGTCTACGTTCCGAACAGGGGCATTTCTTTGTTAAGGCCTTGTTTGTTAATAGCGGGGAGTAGTCGGATCGGATGCGAATCACATGCTCTGACCAATTGCGTTTGTAACAGCTCATTTAAAGTAAGTTAAACGTTGCAAGTAAGTTGGACAATTTGCACTATTTCTAAAAAGTTTTACTTTGTTTAACACTTGCCTTAAACCAGATCTCCCTGCATAAAGCACATTTTCAGGTTGTTTTGGTCAACTTCATACTCGGTTAACTTCAACTTCGTCCCAAGAAGACTAGAACACGCAAATTCGACGAATGTAGTCATTTGTCGTTCTAAATGATCAATGATCTTTTCCGGCATTCGTCCAATCGATTTCGTTAGTTCAACAGGAATTGTCTGGCCTGATGATCTTGTACGTCATGCAAGAATTAAAATCTTTGTTCAATCGATTATGAATTCGATTGGAAAACAATCGAAATCGTATGATGACGAAATTAAACCGTTCAATTTCTCCGCTTGTGTGCATTTGAGAGTACAAATCCAGAAACAAATTTTTAGAAGCAAAACTTGCTTTTTTTGGGGGGGGCGAATGATTCGAAAACCATTTTTAAAAAGCTCTTTTTTGGGAGGGGGCATAGTCTCCCCCCGATCCGCCCTTGTAGCGATTGTGCGAGATTGGTTGATTATTAAATCCTGTGGCACTTTAGATGTTACAGTGAACGGTGTGACACCACTGCTGTCTGGAGGCTCACCGCGCAGCAATCAAACCAGACCAATAAATTGTCGATTTTTATCGCTGTTCAGTAATGCCGTTCGTCCTGACGTGTATAGTATTGATTAATCAGGAACTAATTAATACATGCGTTCCCCTCTACTCTGTAGATAGTGCCCGGAGAAAATGTTACGCCAATGCTTCCATGAGGTATATCCGGTTGTGTATATTGGGGCTTTTGCAGAATGAGAAATGAAGTAAAACAAGTAATATCTCATTATTAAAAAAATACTCTTTTTGGTGGGGAGGGTGCCCTACTTGGTCCGCCTCGACATAGATGATTAATTTATACAATGAACTTATCGTGTATCTCCTTTTGTACACTAGATATAACCGAGACCAGTGTGACACCAATGCTTTCTGGAGACCAATCCTCTCAGGGAGGCAGAGAAGAAAACTTTCTCACCGTCAACCTGAAAGTAGGCCTAACCTACGCAAACACCAACGAGACCATAAGCATCGTTGGGCGTGGCCTTTGGCAGACAGCAATGTGGTTGAGTAGTCACGAGGACGGGTCCGTTAAGCTGCCAGGCACCCTGATGGACAACGTCCTGACGGAAGACCAGCAGTCCCAGAGCCTGATGATGCGAGGAAATACCTCGACAAACTTTGTCATTGCGAACATCACGTACAAAGTGGAAAAGGATCTGATCAGCGGCAAGGCGCGGTACCTCTGTGCCACATTCAGTAAGGGCAAAAACCCGGAACTTGAGAAGTACGTCCTGTTTCACCTTGAGGCGAGACTCTCTGAAGACGTGCTGGTTGGATGCACTCCCTTGGAGGACTTCAGAGGTTAGTTTATTCGGTCTTTACAAATTTTCGACCAGTGCTCTGTCACTCCATCTTCGTTATTTATAAAAAGCCAGTGAACGAACCAAAGTTAATGTAATGACAGGCCATCTATTAAGGAGTGCCGCTTAAAATATTAGTTTAAGGACGCCAAGGCCAAGGAAAATGGGCAGAAAGAGTCCAAATTTAGCCGTCTCAAAATATACAGAATTTTATTTACATGTCAACTTTTGAGGGTTGAAATATCTAGGTTTGATCACAGTTAATTACGATTGAAATCCTTTATTCTTTACATGAAAATTCCATATTCCACGGATTCCTCAAATTCCAATTACTCAAATTCTCAATTTCCCAATTTCCTCAAATTCCCCGAATGCCAGGCCGGTGTACAACCGTGGACTTGGCCTTCCAGACAGCACCTAATAATGTAAATCATACAAGTCGCCACACAAACAAACAGCTGAAGTACAACGTAGAGTGAACATGGCAATATCACATATACGCTTCACGTTAAACTTTTACATTCAAGACGGTGAATCTTCACTCCAAAATCACTCATTCCGCGTTCTGCTATGACCCCAATAATCATCAAGTCGGGTCACACACTATGGAATCATAGATTGCGAGGGTGAAGAGACAGCAAATCAGCTATTACAATGCAAGAAGCTAGTTTTCATGGTAACAGATTAATCCCAAGATACTCACTCTGTGGTGCCCACACTGGAAAGGATTACAGTTATTACTCGCACGCCCACCGCACTTCCTTCGCGGGAATTTGTTATACATTTTTAACGGGCTTGGTGGCGTGCCAAATAAACCATGGTGCCCCCTAAAACCGTGACACGCTTCCCTACATTAACATTTGGCCTTTTTTCAGTTCAGAGATAAAGCCTTTATTACTGTGGTACTATACTTGGAAAGTGCTTTTCAAATAGATTCAATCCATTAGAAGACAGTCTTAACTCCTGGCAATTTTATAGTGGCCCTTTTTCCTCATGTTCCTTGTACACCACGTTGTGTATCCGCAAACGGTCGTTAGACACGGGAAATATGGCGCGGATTCAGTCTTTAGTAGATTGATTTCTTCCGACAACAACCAGATTGAAACAACAACAACACCAAAAGCAACTATTCAAAATATTTGAAAAAAATCTCCCTAAAAAGAAAGGTTGTTGCTCTTCTGAAATATTTTCTAAATTTCTCACATAGGCAACGTTCGATTGGTCGGTGGTCCCAATCCCTGGAGTGGACGCGTAGAGATCTACCTTGACGACACCTGGGGAACAATCTGTGACCGTGACTGGGACATGGATGACGTCCAGGTCGTCTGTCGGCAGCTGGGGTTCACTGGGGCCAAGGAGGCCAAGCTGGGCGCCTACTTTGGTGAGGGGGAAGGTCCAGTCCACATGACCGGCTTGGCGTGTAAAGGCACCGAGAATCATCTGCCTGAATGCCTGTCGCGTTACTGGGTGAGACCCACTTGTACCCACAAGCAAGATGCAGGGGCGACCTGTCGTGATAACAGCGGCTAAACAAGTACCTTGAGCTGTTGACCTTGGTTATTTCAGTTAAATGGCTATGGTTACATGTAGCGTGACCACTGTAGAATTTCAGACAAAATGCCATGTATCCATAACTACGTCGTGGACTTTCTGCCTCACGTATGATTTTAACTGTAAACTCAATTTACTGCTATTATATATTCTCCAGTGAAGAAAAAAATAGTTGTTGAAGTGATACGATACACGATATAATGATGCTTTAACTTCTTTTTATTTGAATACAATGTAGCCACTTAAATACTCTTATAATTTGTTTGCTTCGTGTAAAAAGTGAAAATTGTATCCCAGTCTCTTTATTATCTACACGTGACGGTGACAGTTCTAACCTACAACCAATTATAAACCTAGGCTCAATGCAACGATAAAAAACACCGCAACTTGGAGGTTAATTGCTCACTTTTCAGACAACAGAACTTTACAAAAGGTATATTTAAGCCTACACTTTTGTTTATGTGTCCCACAATGCAGTGTTAGCAACTTTCGTCTAACGTTCTGTCACTCTGCAAGTGGATTCGCTAACAGTTTCTTGTGTGAAATAAAGGTAATTACCGCAAGCAGTGGTCTTGTTAGGAATTTGTCATGGAGGTGTTGGGGCTTGAAAGGTCCGTGCGAGAATTTTCTAGGTACACATTTATACTCTCGTTGAATATAAGAAAACCATCTGACATTTTAGACAAAGGCCTTAGCCTTTTAAGGCCACTTTCCATATGCACGTCAACACCTGCGCCAAGCGTTGCGTGTCCATTTGAATCGCTCCCGGCCGGGGGCGATTTTGACGACCGAACGCAATTTGTGCCCATGCAACGGGTGAAACGCACGAACGCATCGCATACGCAGCGCAGCCAAAAAACGTACATAATGGAAAGGCACCTGAAAATTCATCAGTTCATCGCGTAGCTGTGTTCGACATGAACTTGAAAACGTTCCTCATTCAGGTGCATTTCAAAACATGACTTTGGAACTTCTGAAATCCAAATCCTAGAATATTCAATTTTCCCGGAATGTACAGTATTCACAGAACGGAAACTTCATCCGTGGACAGTCTTCTTTTAAGATTTTGAGTAATTTTGTTGCATCAAAGGAACGTAGGTCTCATGCATAAATGACATATGATGGACAGAACCTTTTAAGTAACCGATACCTGGGAATGGCAAACACCTTTCGCAATTTCTTTTTCTTAATTTAATTCCACAAAGATTTTTCTATCAGACATTCAACACAAAAATGTTGAATCATATGAGCTTATGTATCATCATTCACTTCCTTTGTTTGTGTTTTTTAACCTAACCCTACAACAGGGGTAAATCCTATCCTTATCGAGTTATGCTTTCCATTTCAAGGCTGAATGTTCTACATACGAACAATAACAGTCAAGCCAAGTTCCAGCTTCCTGGCAAACGACACATCAGGCAAATCCCTGCAAAAGACTGTTTTTAAGCCATTATACTTAACGGATAAATTTCATCAGGAAAGCACCAAATTTGTTACTATAAACTCTGAAGAAACATTGAGATACCTGCGTACCTCCTTGAAAACACAACACTGAACCCTTCAAGTTTCAGCTGACATTCAAAGATTGGGCAGTTACACTCTATTATGCCTGTGAGGCACGCACTACGCCCCCCCCTAAAAATCCCCCCATCACCTCTGTTGAAAGAATTTGATAGTAAGATAGAAATAACAATAAAAAAAGGCGTGGGCATGTTTTCTCCCCACCGTGATATATCCATTCCCCGAAGTCGCATCACCTGGCAACGCCGCCTCTTTGAAAGCAAAGTTACGTCAACTGAACTTCAGAACGGCATTTAGCCGTTCGGGAAGTACATCGTTAAATTCGTTGCGCACAATGGCCTCAAACTCGGCCAAGAGATCCAGTTTCATCATATCGACAAAAGTTGTGTAGTAGGAGAAGTGCACCACAAATGCCGATCCAACTATGCAGTTTGGGTTCGGGACGTTAGCAGAGTACAGCTGGGTCCACCACTTTTCATCGTCACCGATTGGTCCCAGCTCTAGCAGACGCTTCAAGTCGATCAAGGATATGTCCATCAGCATGAAGTTGATACTGAACCGAGATCGGTCCGGCGTGAGCTTTAACCCAGGGAAGAGGTACCTGTCCAGCGAGTCTCGGCGGTAATTGTGTAAAAAAGCTCTGAGAGCGAGCGAGGCGCATTCGGGTGACTTCCAGCCGCACTCCGCATGCGGGGAAAACCCAAAGCGGAGGTTCTTTGGGTTGACCTCCCGGTCGAAGATTCCAAGCTCTTGGTGGATGAAATTACAGCGCCAGTTGGAGACAATGTTGCCGAAATGAATAAAGCATCGATTGGGATCTTGTTGCTCAATCATGTTCCGGAACGTTCCTGGGTGGATGTACACGATATCATCATCCATCTTGAAGTATTTGTTGAGAGGATGCCGGACGAGCTCGTCAAAAATGACGTAGTAAAACTCCACGAACGCTCCGGGGTGGCGGTTTCGTTTGTCCTCGAGACTGTTGAGGTAGCGAAACTGAAACACTTCGTCTTTCAACAAGGCATTGGCCGCAAGGACCAAGTCGTGTAGATTGTCATCCGTCTGGTCATCGTACTGCATCATAATGTAGTACACTTTGTCCGATACACCGCCGTGTCTCCTCAGATCGCGATACAGGTAGGGGAAACTCACACGCAGGAATGACCAGCGGCCGGAGAAAATGCACAGAATGTTCTCGCCGTGCGGCGCGGTGCTGAGTCCGCCGTGAACCACCCCCGCAGGCCCAATGCGCACGGCACTTTTCTTTGGTGGCTCCACCGTCGTTGGACACGGTCGGTAGTAAATAAACACCGCCGAAGACAGCTCAACCAGGTGAATCCGAAAAGACTGTCTGCACTGCCTGGCCATCTTATAGGACCAATGATACAACGTACGTGATAACAATAATGGTGGCAAATGGAGTTACATCATGCATGACCGACTTTTCTGATCGGAAATAGCAAGGGGAAGGCTTGGATTGCAAGTACTCAATTACATTCTCAAGGACAGACGGGTGTGATTCCTGAAGCAAGCTGTCTGTCTGTCTTGAAAAGAATTCTTGGCACGATTGTGTTGATGGCCAGTCTTAGGCTTGCAAAACAAACATCTCGTCTTGAGGCAATACCATTATATTTTTTTCCAGCACCATCCTGATTTAAAGTGTAGGGTGACAGCGGCTGGTACGCAATTAGGGTGAATTGCAGGGGGTGGGGCAGAGAAGTGTACACCTTGTGTATGGAGGGCTACGGCGATAAATTGTGGCTTCTGTATTTTGTGTACTCATTTTCAAAATTTCAAATGGGCGAGGGGTTGGGGAACCGGGACTAAGCATGCCGACCTCCACCGGCCGGGCCCTGACCAGGGGCCCCTGCTGTTACGGCACCTTTTGGTATAATGAGGATACCGGCGGCTATGGCTGCATCAGCTGTCGAGAGTCAGGTTCAGGTGTGTCCCCACCGGGGGGGGGGTGGGTGTCCAGCTGACAATAGGCGTAACCATACCTTTGGAAGTCCCTTTTTCTGGACATGAACTAAGACATAGCCAGCCTCGTGTTTTCTCGACAACCCGTTTTCAGGTTGGGTTGGACCCAAAAGTGTGTCAGTAGGAACACTGAAAAGTCCTTTTAGGGAAACTGAATTCTTTTCTCTGAGACTGTAGACATGTTCTGTCTTTCAATTTGAGTTGCTAGCCGCACACATTAATGTCATGCTTATCACCACGGCCCAGCACGATCATAGGGCCGGCTCAGGCCTGGTTTGTGTCCTTCCGTCATGCATGACATGCATACTACGGTACAACAACTCAGAAAACAGAGAACCTGTGCAGCTATCCTGATGGGGTTGAAAACACTTGACTCTAATTCACGGTCCTGGCGAATCATAAACAAATAATGTCAGGCATGAGCAGATGCCAGAACCTTTTTTTTTTGGGGGGGGGGCGCTACATTCTGGGGCTTGTAAGTTGTAACACGCTTTTTGAAGGAAGACAAATAAATAACTCTAAATTGCCTTGCTCTGCTATATACATGTATTAATGCTCCGGGAGGGATGACCCCAGTGTTTGAACTGGAAAGTCCGAACTCAACCACGTGCATGGTTAACATATTAGACATACACATTTCGTTTTAATTTGTAAATTAAGAGAATTATCTCTTGCAATTAATTAATGTTACCTGTACTTTGTTATATTAAATTTCTTAGGGTTTTTTGTTCTTGTTTTTAATGTAAGATTTTAGTGAGTGAACTGGTGGATGGAACACAATTTCTTGTGTTATGTGGACACAGTAAATTTGAACTTGAAGTTAAATTTAAATGTCATTTGACTCAGCAGCAACCAAATGTAACGCAGTCGGTGGCACATTTCACTGTTTTTAAACATGCCTGGAGGCGCGCGTGAAGACAAATTTTCAACAGCTCTACAAAATCTGCACCAAGCAACCCAGACCCACATCCCCACATCCATTAATTTTTGCAGCACTCACCAGAGCCAAAGAACCTGCCGCAACAAGGGAAGTGGCTGCAGCAATCCATAAGCACACATGGTATTTGTAGTCGCAGCCATAACTTCCGGGCGCAACCTTAGTCTGGTGCTAACATCAGAGGTCGTGGGGACTCACACTGCACGGGTCATAGTTTCATTCTACGTACATTGTTCAGGTTCAGGTTTAATGTCATGTCTTATTATTAGAGTTTCACTCTACCTACATTGTTCAGGTTAAGGTCAATGTCATGTCTTAATCTCCACTCTTTGAACCCTGTTATAGTTTCATTCCACTTACATTGTTCAGGTTCAGGTCAATGTCATGTCTTACTTCCCGGGGTTCAAAGAGTGGGAAGTAAGACATGACATTGACCTAAACCTGAACAATGTAGGTAGAATGAAACTATAACAGGGTTCAAGAGTGGGAAATAAGAAATGGCATTAAACCTGAACCTGAACAATGTAAGTATAATGAAATATATAACAGGGTTCAAAGAGTGGGAAATAAGACGTGACATTAAACCTGCACCTAAACAATGTAGGTAGAATGAAACTATGGTTCAAAGAGTGGGAAGTAATACATGACATTGACCTGAACCTGAACAATGTACGTAGAATGAAAGTATAACAGGGTTCAAAGAGTGGGAGGTACGACATGACATTGACCTTAACCTGAATAATGTAGGTAGAATGAAACTATAACAGGGTTCAAAGAGTGGGAAATAAGACGTGACATTAAACCTGCACCTAAACAATGTAGGTAGAATGAAACTATGGTTCAAAGAGTGGGAAGTAATACATGACATTGACCTGAACCTGAACAATGTAGGTAGAATGAAAGTATAACAGGGTTCAAAGAGTGGGAGGTACGACATGACATTGACCTTAACCTGAATAATGTAGGTAGAATGAAACTATAACAGGGTTCAAAGAGTGGAGAGTAAGACATGACATTGACCTGAAACTGAACAATGTAGGTAGAATGAAACCGACTATAACAGGGTTCAAAGAGTGGGAGGTACGACATGACATTGACCTAAACCTGAACAATGTAGGTAGAATGAAACTATAACAGGGTTCAAAGAGTGGGAAATAAGACATGACATTTAACCTAAACCTGAACAATGTATGTAGAATGAAACTATGGTTCAAAGAGTGGGAAGTAATACATGACATTGACCTTAACCTGAATAATGTGGGTAGAGTGAAACTATAACAGGTTTCAAAGAGTGGGAAGTACGACATGACATTGACCTGAATCTGAACATTGTAGGTAGAATGAAACTATAACAGGGTTCAAAGAGTGGGAAATAAGACATGACATTTAACCTAAACCTGAACAATGTATGTAGAATGAAACTATGGTTCAAAGAATGGGAAGTAATACATGACATTGACCTTGACCTGAATAATGTGGGTAGAGTGAAACTATAACAGGTTTCAAAGAGTGGGAAGTACGACATGACATTGACCTGAATCTGAACATTGTAGGTAGAATGAAACTATAACAGGGTTCAAAAAGTGGGAAGTAAGACATGACACTGACCTAAACCTGAACAATGTAGGTAGAATGAAATTATAACAGGGTTCAAAGAATGGGTGGTAAGACATGACACTGACCTAAACGTGAACAATGTAGGTAGAATGAAATTGTTTTTGGATACGTAGAATGAAAACAAAAATGACACCATCTTGAACCCAATAATGAAAGGTAAGACATGACATGACCTGGTCATTTAAAACAAAATCTCGCATTCAAATCTCAGTCAATATCATCTTCGCACTACTGTAGAAAGTAGAACATCACAGTTTTCTGTTGTCAGGTCTCGTTCGTTTGCTTCTTGGTGCTCTTCAGCTACATTATCTTGGCAGACTTCACCGAACATGTCTCACCGGCCGAGATTGTTCTCTATGTGTGGGTCGGGTCGTTAGCAGCTGAAGAATTGAGACAGGTATGAACAAGTTATGTTTGGTTCTGGTCGTCCCAATAAACTACACAGTGGACCTGTATGTGAAGACCACCCCCCTCACTGTAACAACACACTGTTATGAGTGCAATCCTGAATAGGTTTAAATGAGTTATTGGAATTTTACCACAGTGATGCAGTTCGTATGCACGGCTCCTTTATCCTTGGTCTGATTTTTAAGAATAGCTCTCATGTTTATCAGTTCGCCACCAGATTTAGTCAGGTAATGATGTCTTTGTCATCCCTCTTTCTCTCTCTCTCCATCCGACTGCCAGATCGCCCAACAGGAGTCCAACAACTGGAGGATCTGCTTCATGTCTTGGATCGCCCAGTACTGGAATCTCGTGGACTCCTCAGCCCTGATCCTGTTTGCCGTGGGCATGGCCCTGCGCTTCCAGACGGCCACCCTGGACATGGCCCGCATCATCCTGGCACTGGACCTGCTCATCTTCTACATCCGGCTGCTGCAGATTTTCTCCATCCACAAGAACTTGGGGCCCAAGCTGATTATGATCAAGAAAATGGTGAGTCCACACGAGAGACTGATCAGACTAGACACCGTATCTGCGGTGGCACCATACTCATCATACATACATTCTGCAGCTTGATGCACATAGGCATTTGGCAAGTCACGACACCCTTTTGGTCAAAGAGACAATGCATACCACCTGTCGAGTGTCATTTCCACCACAGTAATTCTGGTTGTCAAATTACACAATATGGCCATTTCTCATTCTATTCCATAATACCCTGTTGCACGCTTTGTAAATCTAGCTCCCCCCTAATATGCCGTCAAGTTTCCTTGCTGCATCACCTAATCCGTCTGTTGTTTTCCATTGTAATCCTAAATTGGGGTTCTTCTAGTATTTCTATTACATCCTCCCCATTCTAATTCTTGTTTTGTTCGTTTTCCTTTTTTTCCTTTTCTTTTTCCTTTTCTCATCCAAAATTTCCTGAAGAATTCAGGGCAGTTCCAATTTGAGCAACCTATTATCATAGGTAATTCTTAAACACAAAGATATCTGGAAGTAAGAAATCATTGCCTTTAATTCCACTGCCATTTTTGGATAAAACGTCTTTATACCTGTGAATTTCAATTAATAATGGATTGAGTATAAACAACATCACCAAATTTCCACTTTTGCACGGAGTTGCCCTTTATCTAGGATCTGAGTACTTTGGTTTCATACATGTATTTCTTTGTGTATTTGCGTAAGCTAATTTGATATCTTCCCGCCTACAGAAGGTAGATCCATCTTAATGCTTGTTATCTTTTATGTTTGGAGGGCTTTCTCCCAATCCACATGACAGGTTTTGCATGCTACAGTTGATCAGTCAAATATTTCATTGTTCTGCACATTCTTCAGCAATTGTTCATGGGTTGTTTTGGGGCATCATTTTGCCGAATTATCCCCAGAAACCCACAGACAGTAGAATGTCCAATCAATTTCTTGTCATGACTGCCAAAATGCACTTTTGTTTAGCCTCACTTATACAGAGTCTCACTTATACAGAGTAACATATTTTTAGCCCATGAACTTCCGCACATTTTTTACGTTGTACGTCGCTAGGTATATTTTTTCACAGAAAGTGTGTGCTGTAAATGTGTGTGGCAATAACAATACCGCCGTTTCACAATAGTGCGCCACCAAGAGTTTGCAACGCGTTGGCCAATCACAATGCGGGAAATTTCTCGACGCAGTGCGCGTTTGGAAAGGGTCGACAAATTGTGCGCGTTATGATTGGCCAATTAACGCATTGCAAACTCTTGGTGACGCACTATTGTGAATCGCCCGTACTGTATACAGAAACTCCTGATTCGTATGCAGTCGGGGCAGTAAAACTGTATCACGGTAATACTGCACGAGTAGCTAGTTTGGGTAGAGATTCTGTTTTCAATTTGAAAGTGAAAGAGCAAAAAGGTTTTCAACTGAAATCGAGGCCTGTGCACGCCGTTTTCGGTAATCGTTGAAGAATGTGTCAGGTACAGTACAGAGCGAGCACTGCGCTTTTCTTAAATGCTCTAATGGTATAGATCTTGTTTCAAAAGTTTATATAAATCGTGTGTTTTGTTGGTTGCCTACTACTCTCGACTTCCCATGTGCAAAACCAAACCAGCGGTATGTTTGTTGCTGCATTGACGCATCGGTACGATGTCCCATGAAGCAAACTGCAAGTTCCGTCGTGCTGCGCTGATTACCGTCAAACAGGCCAGTCCAAGAAGATTGTTGTGCCCGGCGATATTCCTGCACAGTCAGGATACTCCTGGGCGAAACGTAAGAGGGCATAATTGTTGTCCGGACAACCTGGAGTGTGGCGTCCGTAAGGGTGGAGAGTTTTAGGTTTTAGTTTGTTTTTGCTCTGTAAAAAAGAGTAACCTTTATTCACGAGTCGTCCAAAGCGGAATCAATTTTTCATCTGGGGAAGCTGGGAATAAATAAAAATGTATGAACTGAAAGTTCTCTACAAATCAATGTCACTTTTAATATTTTAATAAATAATTTTAAATTTGTAATTAGTTATGTTTAAACGTTTTAAGCCGCACAAAAAACTCAAAGTTAGGCGGGGAGAAGGTTGGCCGTAGCACCTCTGAGAGCGAGGCTCTAGTGGATTGCCTTAGAGACACGGATGCATCAGAACTCTATGTAACATCAGATCCAGTAAACTGCATGGGAAGGCCCTCGATCGTCGTCGAAAAAAAGTAAAAATTCAAATTTTGAGTGGTCGGTTTTGTGCAGCGACTATATAGAATTTTTAAGCTCAAAACTTTGACTCTGGAAAACAGAGTCGTTCTTGGAACGCTTGTCGTGTCTGGAGCAACAAGCTTTCACACCAATCAATTGCAATATACGTGGACGTTTAACACCTAAAAGTAATTTCTGTATTCCACTTGAGTTCTCAAAACGTAAAGTACTCCGTGTACTTTTAAGCCACTTCGTGTCCCGTTAGTCTTTTTGAAACATGATCGATACAATGGGAAGACGCTATTTGAAGTGGGTTAATTTGAAATAAAACATAAAAAAATTCTACACAAACCAGCCAGCGCCCTTCAACTGCGATCTCTGTACCTCACATAGGCTCATGAGTAATGGCTTACCTCGTTTGCAGCCAGTGACCACGCCTTACGTGATCATTTACTGTAGCCCCCACCGTTGGCAGTAAGAAATGTAAAACTCATTGACTACAGTCTGAAGCTACTGTTTTGTGACAGTCGCTGTAAGTACATATCGCATTGTAGTACACTTTCTGTTATCAAGAGGGCATCAGAAATGTAAACGCTGTACAGGAGTTTATACCCCTCCCTCAAAAGTCGACAGGAAAGGCACGTGTAGATAATTGGCACCGCTAATTGGCTCATCGTTCTGAGCCTCCAAGGATCGTTTCATAAGTCGTTTTGGCGCGGTTGTCATGAGCTATTGGGGAAGAGTTGCGTTGAGAGTTGAGTGCGAACAGAGATTCCCCCCCCCCCAAATATTGCCCTTGACAGAATTTTTTCCCCACGTCCGTCCCCTTGTGTAGACTTATTCGCTCAAATACTTTTTGTCCCCCGAAATGAGGAAAGCCTTGAATTTTGAGTCTGAAACCCAGATTCACATGCATAGTAGGAAGCTCGGTAATTGGGAGAAACATAGCCCGCGCAAGACCTCGGTGGCTGTGGGTGCAAGGAAGAACCGCGTATTTGGTACGAACGTACAATTTTATATAATTTGACAAAGTTTTTGTGGGAGCAAATGGGGGTGCAAACGGCTTTTCAGTGGGTGTTGCATGCACATGACATCACGTAGCGCCACTATTGAGAGAGATACAGTTTATGTCGTCATTCAATTAATATGAAAACCCAACACAGGGCTTTACCCCGTTGGAGGCAGCCAGTAGGTATATCGAGTGAAATTTCGTTGGACTTCTCTGTATTGTGAACTACAAATTATTTTTTCCTATGTTTTTCTTGGTGGGAGGGCAACATTTAAAAGTTATTTAAGTCCCAAGCTTCACTCTTTTTTTAATATCTAATTAGAAAATAGAAAAACTATACGACTATATCCCTGGCGGGACTCGAACCCGCAGTCTTCGGTTTAGGAGACCGACGCCTTCTCCATTAGGCCACAGGGACTTCGGCGTCAATTAAAGGTGGAAAACAGCCCATTCAGACGTGGCCTTGTGGGGGAATAAAATCCGGAGATCATTCTTTTCTTGACGATTTCCGCCTTTTCCTTTGGGTGGGGAGAGTTTCTCGTTTTTTCTTCTGTTCAATTGAGAAGGAGTTATAAGTCAAGGAATTTAACCGAGTTATTTTCCACTGGCAGCCGAGCGGGGGGGGGTGCCCTTCCTCACTATTTCGACCGGGGGCCCTCCTCCCACTTCCTGCAGGGCCTGTAATGGGGTGGGGCTTAATGGATCGACCTATTAATGCATGCTGATGCTTGATGGTCTCCCCCCCCCCACTTTGAAAAATCGTTCCACCGCCGCTTGCGGTGTCAAGTCTGTTTTCCCAAGTCAAGTCATTTTTCCAGCATATCTCACGTCATTATTGACAGGGTACTCGTCGATTTTGATATATAATAAGTTATTCTTCCCGCTATACACTGTTATATGATGATGTTTGTAATTATAAGACCAAGTATATCCTGTGAAAACAGAGAAATCTGCTTTTACACATCGAAAGGCTCGTATACATTTTTCTTATACATGTGTATTTATTTCAACAAAAGTTGGCAATGCCGACAAGTCGCATTTTGTTCAAATCACGTCCTCCGAGCCAAGTTGCGAGCCATTTTGTTTACAAATCAAGTACACAGTCAAATAAACTGCGACTGAAGTCAATTTCAGTTCCACAAGTCTGAAAAAGTGGTCCTGCCAAGTGACGTTTGCCGTAGCGATTCATCCCGAATGATCAGCCAAGAAACACCGAACCCAGAGTTGTTAATATCATGGAGACCGATTGCGCCAGCTAAATCACGTAACCTTTAGTGGGTTTCACTCCTAGAGCAAAGTTTTGAGTATTGTTTACAAACAATAACGCCAATTTATGGTGAAGTACCCAGCACATCAGTAGTACGGTACCTACCTTCGGCTTCATTTTTGGTAGATGGTACTTATGAAACACTTTGCTTTGGTGGACGCCGTGTTTGTTGAACTTCAGTCCCTACTATAGGTCACGTGACTTTCGGGCGCAATCGGTCTATTTTTGCAACCAAAATGATGGACAGTAAGCACACATAAGCTGTATGCTGTCCTGCACACGTAATGAATAGCCATTTTGGTCCCGGCGCTTCCCTACAGGAATAAGGCAGCTTCAGCCTGACCGACCTGGGCTCAACCGCCAATACAACGTTCCAATATATTTACGGAAAAAAAGAGGGCGCTGTTGACCAGAACTTACCCAGGCACATGGGTTCTAAAGTTTATGTCTAGTACATGTACAGTACATGTACAGTGGGCACATACAGTACGCGTGAATCAAATGCGTGAGCAGCTTGCAGATGACGAGAGCTCAAAATGTCGCAGCATCAGCAGACCCTTCTCCGAAATTTCATCAAGTTTACGTCATACACAGAAGGACGAGACAAATTATATAGGTCAGTGGTGTCATTTAAATGCCTCCAAGCATCAAGGGTATACAATCTGCCGCCACCAAAAGAGACAGATCATGCAGATAGGCCTAGTAAATATGGTAAAACTAAGAGAGCCACTACAATACAGCCCTACAGTACGTGTAGGGCTAGGTTTGGTTGTGGTGGGTGTGCCCATCCCAGGGCAGGAGTACATGTACTTTGAGAACTCAAAGTCACTAGGCCTACTCCGTCATACTCAGTCATGCCAGTGTGATATGGTGTGAGTATGACCGAGTAGTGACTTTTAGTTCTTGAAGTACCGTGGGGCATGAGTAGACCGAGCGTCTAACAAAGTAACATAATTTGCTTCAACATGTTACCCCCAGAACTGTGGGGTCCGACCGCTCCTCTCCCATGAACCCCACAGAAAAAGAGCTTTTTTCGCCATAGGCTATGCACGACGTTTAACAGGGCCCGAACAACGATTCCATTCAAGTTGTGTACCCATAGAAATAATGCTTCATTTCCCCTAAGAGTTTTATGTAAGATAGCTTACATACCTTTGTTTTGCGTACCAAGAAAGAAAAGGGCCAAAACCATGCTGTTTTCCAAAAAAGGCACAAATATTTCCTGATCAGTGTCTGAGAGTGAACCCCGCATCTTGCTCCCTGTGCACCATGCATCAAATGTGGACGATTCCTGTTGAGAGACTTATAGGAAATTTAGAGCAAATTGGAAAGCGGCCGCTGAAAGCCTGGTAGTACTTTATGGTACCTTAAACTTCAAACTTCCCAGCGCACCCGTGTAATTAGAAAGATAGTGGCGGCTTGCCATTGGACATTTCCATGTTAAATAACTCAGCGCATGATGATATGTGTCCCCTAAACGAGGCTAGCTGTAATAAACCATTTTGTCCATGTCCAGTAGTATAATTGAATTTGTTGTGGAAGAAAAAAGGTTTGAATTGAAAACAGTCATGTTATTAGAAGAAGCTAAGCGCTGTTTAATCAAGTGAACCAAAGAGTTTCAAAAAGGGGAAAATAGAGAAAGTATAAGTGGTAAACATTAAAATGCAACTTGAACTTGCTGACTTAATTTTGACATCCCACAAATTTCAAAACACGTATTCAGCCAATCACAAAAAAGGATAGCCATGGCAAAAATAAATCTTTCAGCCAGGACACCAGTCAGTCACTGATATGACATCAAAGATTTCATTTAATATTTGACAAAGGCCTTACGAAGTGGCAAATAGGCAAAGTGACCGACACCACCCTAAAGAATTGCCCCACACATATGTGACCAACAACCATAGAAATCAGGCAGCCATGGATCAGCAACTGAATTCTATAAACGGCTACATACATGTATCTGCTAAACGCTGAAACCCTTGAGCATGGCAGTATTGAATTGAAATACATGTAAATGAATGTCCCACTGATCACGCTGATGCATGTTCTTCAGCAAAGGGTACACGTACATGTAGTGTATTGTCAAGGCAATCTTAGACGGCCCTTCTGAATATTGGTTATTACCTGTCTCCATTCAGAGTTACACAATACGCATCAAGGTTTCTGTTGTGGTATTACACAAACTATGGAGGGCCCAAGAACACTGTGCAGACTGTCCAGAACTTGGAATCTGCTGTCACTACGTCCAGAAAGCGTAAGTTATTCTATGGAAGAGTAGGCAACTTCACCAGTAACTAATGGATTTCACATTTTCTGTTTATATTTTAAGGTGTTCTCTTTCCATTTTAAAACTTTTTTTGGGGGGGGGACATACAGATGCCACTTTTCCCATTCAGTTAGTTACTTATAAGCAATATTTTGAAAGAAAAAAGAAATGCAGGCTTTATGCATGATGATATTGGAGCTTGATCAAATTTTACTGATTGTCTGATTGTGACAATAATTCAGGTAAAAATGTCGCTCCTATTACAGGCAGTTAGGGTTTTGTTCAAGTGTATAGATGAATCAGATCAAGGCTACAAGTAGAATATCACTGTGGAACTCTTGCCGGGGACAGTGAAATGTCCACTGCCTTAAGAATATCTGGGTATTTGCAGGAAGCAGATGGTTGTGGGTACATTGTACAAGCACGAGGCAAAGTCACTTTTATTCAAGCCAGCCAGCTTTAAAAAAAATGAGAAATTAAAAACAGAATGGATGATTCAGGCAAAAAGGAGGCTCTGAAGTTGGCACTCTAAGTCATCTTTTTTAAGATTAATATTCAAGTAAAAAGTACCAATACATGTAGCTTCTGCATGATTTTTCTGCATGTAGGTTTGGTTATGTACAAGTAAACCAGAGACACAGCTACATGTATTTTTATTTTTCGGCGTTAAGTTGCCTTATTTGTTTTTCTTATTTGAGCTTCACCACGCACAGTGAGCCCACTTGGGTACCCAGCAGTGCATGCACAGAATAAAGTGGGTTATGGGTCATTCGAGAAAGTCAGTCTGTGCCTTATCATCAGTGCAGCAGCATGTCAGCTTAAACAGACTGAACATGCTGAAGCGGGGGTCATGTCCGGGACTTGTACTTTGTTCTGTAAGGACCTTGTCTCCAAATAACAAGCTGGCTGATTGTATTCATGGCAGGTTTTTGTGGTATGGACTATTGTGAGCATGTACATGTATTTTGCTAGGGGGGGTGTGTTATTTGCGGCAAATTCATAGCACCGTTCATTTTACGTGTACATGTACATGGGCCTAGCCATTGGTTACTTTCATAGGGGACTTGCTTGCCTCTTGTATTCTCCGCTAATGAAAGTAAGTTCCCTCAAAAGAAAAACTGGAGCCTTTGAAACCGTTTGTTCATTACAGTATGTTTAATTGACCAAGTAGTGAATGAAATTCTTGGAGTGGCCCAAGCTTAACACTGTCTTTATTTCAACTTGAAGTTCGGTTAGGTACACATATGTCCATTCAATTAGGAATCTGGCAATAGATTGATGAATTTTTCATCACTGGTGTGAAAAATCTTGAGAGGCACTGATTGCTCCCAACATAAGGCCAGACAGAGGCATTTTAGCCTCTTGGTAATTTTGTTGATTTACAGAGTGGCATACTGGAGGGCTTTTCACGATGGATTCTGTTCTATCAAATGGTGGTAGGAGGTTAGAGTCCCACACTCTAGTGCTGTTTCTTTGTTGGCAGTGTCTCTGTATCATAGAGATTTCTTGCGAAATTTTGGCTTTTGCAAGAATTAGTAGAGCTGGTTGCCACAGTAACGAGCAGACACCTTTGCTACATGTACTTCCCGTTTGGGTGTAATGTGGAAAACAGTTTTAAATGTAAAAACTCCCTGAAGCTAGCAAACCAAAGGTATTCACACTTTTATATATTAAATATATTTTACAAATAACACCTTGCTGTCTTGTGATGTTGGTTTTTAAACATCACTGCCCTCCTAACAGTGCCTAACATGATTATTTTCTGTAAAAAACAACACTTGAAACCTCGGATGACATTTGCAACTTTGCACCCGCCCCTCCATCAGAACCTCCATCATCGCTGAAGTGCCCCTCCTGACCCCATGAATCACTGCCATATTATACCCCGATTGGGCCTTAAAGATAATCTTTTGCATCTACTCATGTCAACAGTTTTTCGAATGTTCCGCTCCGCCGAGTTTGCTCAGAAAGCAATGGACATGCTGGCCTTGACAGACGACGTTCAGCGCCTGCTGACCGTGATTGGCTACTCGGGCAAGGCCCTCTGGTTGCTTGTGGATCATCTCATTTGGTTCGGCAAAACCGACATTTACAGTGTAAGAGGTTGAAAGTCTATTTTAAGGATGGATTTGCACCGGGGAGATGTAAATTAATTTTGAATCTTTTTTTACCCTGCTCGACGTGTATTTTAACACCGTATACTCATTGTATCTCCCCAAAGGCTTGTGAGAAAAAAACCACAAGATTCAGATTCGAACCAGCCAGCCGACACCAGCAAGTTTAGTGGTCGAGTGGTTAAGACATCTGCACTAGTAAGCAGGGGGTCGTGGGTCCGAGTCCCACACGAGTACGCTTGTGTTTTTTTTTTCACAAGCCTTCAGGGCGTACACTGAGTACACAGTGTTGAAATACACGTTGAAAGTAATTTCCTTTCACGGCAAATGTGATAAAATGAAATGCATACTATATGTCAGTGTCTTGAATACCTGCCTGTACAAAGATTATTGATGCTAGACATGGCGTCTTGTTGAAGGTCTTCCACCATTCTTCATTTTACTCGCACAGGCTTCCCTGCTTTAACCACTTCTGTTTTGGTAAATCCTCCACCCTGAAATGCAGATAGGTTTAACTTTTTGGTGTGAGCTCTGTCGTTTTGATGGCTAATGTTGACATCTCTCCACATGAAAATTGGGACAAGCATTGTCGCAGCTTGCTTGGGGGAGGGGCATTTTGGAAGTTTTCTGCAAAAACAACTGTTCCAATTTTTTTCATCGATAAAAGAATTCTTACCTCAAAAGAAAGGGATTAGAAATCTCTGAACTGCTGATATATTTAGTTCCAAAATAAACTTTGTAACATAGTTTGTCCCCCCCCCACCGGGCTGCTTATTATTTTGGTGCAAAATGCTAGGTTTGGGGGGCGTTGTAGTGCCCTATGCATAGAAGTTGAGACAGTCATACATACCCATTAGAATGTGCAACTCGAGTGTAATAGCCCAAGATTTTATGCTGTCACATTTCATTCAAGCCTGGTAGGAGGACTGTGATATTTATTAAATTGGACCCCGTTTCTTAAACAGTTTATTGAAGTGATTCACTGAGTCATATACACGGGTTTCATGGCATGAAAACTTACCTTGCTTAAGCTGATTTCCTTGGGGTTTTTAAATCATTGCAAAAGTCATAAAAACACTCTACAAAGTCTTGAGTGTCTTAATGCGAAATTGGACGAGTTGTCATTTGTTCACGTAACACAAAATTTACATACAACACGAGATCTGTTTTAACTGAGATCAACTATTACCTGGTGGTTTTCATTGTCAGGTTGACACCAAGAAGTGGAGTCAAAGGTCAGCGTGGTGTTGGTTGATTGCACTGGTGTCGCTGACCCTAAACGACCTGCGGAAAATCCAGCTTTTGGCACGACGCGCTGCGGACATGCAGCGAGCTGGCACGATTAAGTCCATGCAAGGGGCGGAGCTGCAGCGGGACATACAAAAGGCCCACTTACAGCTCATCATCGATGCCAGCGACCTCTTGATCCCCCTGTCAGTGCTCGGATACGTCAGCAAGGGGTGGGGGGCTCTGGGTGGGGTGGTATCGTCAGTTGTAGCAATCCACGTTGTGTGGAACAAGAACGTTCATGGACAATAATGGCAACACAACACAAAAAAGTTTCCAGACTGGGTACGCAGCGTCTCCATGCCTCAACAGTGGTATGTCAGTGTTGCACTGTTTTATTCTAAATGCAAAAAGTCCATCCTGTAGTGTTATTCAGTGATCAGAATTTGTCCACATTCCTGTGATGGCATGACACGTGGACAGGTAGGGTGGATGTGCATCAAGCTGCAGAACGTGCGTATGGGAGTGCGGTGTCCCCCCTTGTCATGGCTTCTCGTCCATGATTAGTCCATGAATTTTTAATTCTACACTGGCAGTCAACGAAAATATAAACCCATGATTTCGTCTGAAAAATTGGTGCAGTAAAAAAAAAAACAGGTCTTCTATTTCCCACAATGTGTTGTCAAGAAAAGATGAACCAGATACAGCATGTCATGCATCAGTGACTGCAGCGTCTCCTGGTTTTTGTCAGGTCATTGGGTCAAATGTGACAAGTACCGGTTTGGGCATTCCATTGGCTGTATTTATCAAGGTGGGTTATGCACACTGTACTACTGCAATAGCATATCTTCCAGTATGGCCTTTTTAGTAGAAGTGTAGCTGTGGACACGGCAGCACCCCGTAACTTTTGGATGACTGTCTGTATCATGCGTCTTCCAGCATTTGTTCTTATTAGCTTGTGTATTGGCCACTGAACTGGCCAAGTTCAATCAGCAACCATTTGCGGTTCACTGGTTGATTCACCAGGGTAACCTATGCACAAAATGTATGCTGGGTACCAGGTAGAATCGATTAGTGGTTGACCAACTGTCACTGGTTAAACTTTGGCACAGCTGCAGGTTTGAGAGATAACACCAACATAGCCTGATTCAAACACTCGGGATCAGAAGCCATTGGTGCAGTGGTGATACACTCATAAGCAGTTTGTACATGTATGCACCTGTTAACCAGTAAGTGCCTCAGAGAGAGGCATGATCTGACACGTATGAGCTTGTAAAACACTGCATTCTCTCAAAAGTTAAATTAGACACAAACAGTACAGGGGCCAGTCACATTAGCAGCATTTCCCCCATGGTTATAAATTTCTACAAGTGTATGAAACCCTCCCCCCCAAAAAAAAATCCTTTCTATTCGTAAATAGGTATACAGGATGTAGTTTGATTGAAACAGTAGAAGACTGTTCTTACAAAGTTGTCATTCCCTTTGGCAGTCAAAAATGGGTGGCTCAAAATGTACCTGTCAGTTTTGATATTGAAGTGGACATTGACTGGCATTCCAAACCAGAGATCAATCTCTGGTCCCAATGCAGTTGCAGCCTCCTCGCTGATACATAACAGGTTGTGGCATGCTCAAGGCATGTAAACCCATCAGGGAAACAATGCAAATGTAATGTAACTTGATAGCTCTTTTGCTCAGGTTTAAGCCATTGCCAAAACAAAAAGTGAGTGTGATGTCACTAGTGAAATGGAATTTTCTCGTGTGGTGTGCATAGAGGCATCTATTTTACAACTGAAACTGAAAGAACTCATTTTCATCGTCAAGGAGTTACGAGCATAAACCATTTCAAAAATAGATCAAGACCAATCAATATAATTGGGTTTAAAATAGTTTTTTCATTATTTACACATTTTCGTACGCAAAATGCAGTTTGAGTTTTGCAGTGTTATCGGTCAGAATTTTTTGTGGTAACTATTATTTTATTTGAAAAATAATTTCTTGTTTTATTTGCTAAAAATGTTATCCAAAGACTGAAATATTTTGCCAACTGCAATAGAATCTGGGAAAATACCCAATGAAAAGGCTAATAATGCTGCCAAATTTGTCACCAAATTTCAGTCTATTTGAGACAGCAGCTGCATTGCTGGCGTCTAACCATAAACTCCCCAAAACAGTAAACTTTTACAAACTATGACTTCAAGCTTTGTTTTCCCAACATCGAAGATGTTCTTGCAGTAGTTATGTTGAGTCACTCGGAGTACGCAAGACGCCAGAGCTGGAGTGTCCTTCCAAGTTGGGAATGCTTCAAAGATGGTTTGAGTACTAAACACCCCAAAACCATACAGATGTTCGCAACGAAGTTGAAGTGGATCATGTGGGAATGGGGAATTTTACTTAAACCAAAACAGAAATATCGTTCATTTATTTTGCCTGTGTTTTGCAAAGAGCTACAAATAATTGCATCCATAGGGTACTAAAAGTCATTTAGAACTTTAAGAATTCCAGACTGTTAAGTTACATGTGAGGTGACTTGCGCAAATAATTTATTTGCAATTTAAATTTTAATACATGTACAAAAATTTATAACAACTTTTTGACATTTATGAATTTGTGAATAAAATTTGGAAGCAAACTAATCCTTGCAGTCTCATAGCTTTGACTTCTCCACCTCCTCCTTCGCTCGGTTTCTGTCTTCGATATCACTTTTCCAGTCATAGGCTTTGAATCCATTATGATCTACGGAGGAACAAACACAATGCCAACACCATACACTGCATAAAAATCCACAATGACTAGAAGGGGGATTTACTGTAACATACATGTAATTTTGTAACTGATTACAAGCTTATGAAAAAAACCCAAATGTTCTGTTATTTTCACGTTTATCGCTGCTGTAAAGACACGACAACACTCCTAAGGGGCCTGTCCAAGCTGAAATTTAAATCTTGAGACAGTAGCAAAACAGCAGAGAGGAGGGGCATTCCCTCTATCTTACACCTGTTTGAGCCTATACAAAAAGAGTAATAAGTTGCCCAACGCACTTTCAGGTTGCAGACCTTGAAGGAATCTTACAGTGGAAGTCAAGCAGAACTGTAGACACGTTCACCCACACTATGTCCATTTTCATGAGGATGTCCAACAGCAAGTGCTTGGCTAGCTGTTTTAGACGGCAAGTTCCTACTTGGAGCAAAAGCCATGGCAGACACGATTTTCGGACCAGATTAGTATTGACTTTTTCTAACAGAGTGAGTCGCGTATTTCAGATGTCCTTTTAATACCTGGCACGGTCCAGCCGGATAATCCATGAAGGCTAGAACCCCCGTCCACTTTCAGAGTTTCTCCCGTTACGTAGGCTGCAGCGGGAGACAGCAGGAAACAGACAGCAGCCGCTACCTGGCAATCAGGATTGGACACAACAAACAGCAAGATGTTCAGACAAAGAGTTTGGACGAATGCATCTGAACATTTTGGAGTAGTCATCACCATTTTCGAAAAACCTCCCAGCTCAAAACTAAATTTGGTGAGAAAATGTTGCTTTTCTTTGCAGCAACAGCACGAGAGAGAGAAGCTGTCTGCACAGAGGCAGTTATAGTATACTCTACATATTTTTGTAACCTCGTTCACATTTTTGGATTCCCTGACTTCGGGTTTAGGAATAATTCCAAATGTTTAAGAATGTGCTTCAATCAGAGTGACCTGAATTTAAGCCTGTTACCAGTCACACCAGAGGTCACTTGCAAGTCAGATCAGAGATCAATCACCAGACAATCACGGATCAAGTTTTACGAATCAGGGGATAAATAAAGACAAGGAAACTTAATTGGAGAGGCTTTTGACTATAAAGCGTGAGATGAAGACAGGTTGAGTTGCCATCGGTTAGTGATTGACTGGATCGCAACTCTGTTTTCAACCCCCAACCTCTGAAAAAGACGACAGGAGCAGACAGTCAGGAGCACACCAGCATGCAGAGAAACTCAATACAGACTTGCTTTCCAGCTACCCACCTCCTCAACTTTGCCGAGTCTCTTAGCTGGAATGGATGGGATTGCATTGGTGAAAATTGCTGGGTCTCCATAGTTGGCCGCCGCTGTGTCTGAGTAGATTGTACCCTGAGAATGAAAACAAGGCAAATGCGGATTCTAATCTTGCCACAAAGTCATGCAAACAGAAGACTGGGGAAGAGGTACATGTATACCAGTGTAAGTATGTAGACATGATTCAAGTTGGCATTTCAAGATCTGTAGTCATGAGCAGTATGTGAATTTCAGCCAAAGGCGTTCAGAAAACATTGGAAGCCACTCCTGATCCCAAACTCTCATCTGTTTGTTTTCCAAGCCACTTGCTGCAATTTTGATTCACGATAGCATGATGTGATTTGTAACTGTCATATTTGAAGTGATTTTGGAGGTCACCTTTTCAAATTGACATTCTCCATGTACAAATGGCCCTATCCATGTAGAATGTAGCCAAGATAAATCAGCCAATATGTTTTTTTTTAAATCAAAGCCAAACCCTGTCTCGTTAGACTAACTATGCAATATTTTCACAAGAATTTGCACCGCATCTCAGTCTTTTGCAATATGTAAACGGGGTCCACCAATTTGCCACGACTGGCCATGTACAGCCAGGAAAACCGTACACAGTCCACGGACTTGCTAGCCATTGTGCATGCAAACAAACCAACTGGAACCATCGAAGCACAAGACGCACTCAAGTCAGCTGCCAGAGACTTTGGGTACTTAAGCTTTGTGGTTTAACCCATTATTACGTTGTGATTGCACAAGGCCTGAATGTGTTTAGAGATCCTCTGCCCAATAAACTTGTTTAAGTCGACATTTTGAAATTCCTTTCTGCATACTCACTGGTGCTACACTGTTGATTCGGATGCCACTAGCAGCCCACTCTAGGGAGGCTGTCTTGGTCAGATTCTCCACGGCTGCTCTGGCTGCTGCAGTGTGTCTGTGTCAGATCGGGATAAAAGGCAGTGAAAGAGTATTATTTGTATCGCCTCCAATGTCAAAGTAAAAAACTGTTTTGTGAATTGGCAAGAGAAGCTATTTTGGCATGGCAGAGAGCAGCTTTGATACTTTTTTGCAGAGGGTAAGTAACAGTTTGATTCCCTGTAAAATCTAATGTCTGACCAGTTAACGGCTGAGTGAGTGCACCAAGTCGATGGGGGTCAGTGGATTGTGAGGACGAGTGCGCACATCACGTGTTACTACCTGCATAAAATGCTGAGGTGCGGGTACATGTCCTCCGTTAAACTGTCATAGAAGTTCATTGTGGGTTTGCATGTTCTCTGGTCGGAACCTGTTAAGTGAAAACTCACCCCATAGCTGGAAATCCTTTCCACATGTCCACAATGATGTTAACTATGGCTCCCCCGTGTTCAGCCATCCACTTCTTGTAGACTAGAGAAAATACAAAATAAATCAATCAAATATATAAAAGCAGCTTGAAAATTTGTCTGTAAAGTGTACTCTGAGAATGAGTTTTCTTTTCGTTTTTTCCCTTACTTGAAACAAACTTAAGAAAAAAGACATAAAAGGGAATATCAGCAAGAAAGTTTCAATGCTTTTTATTTTACATTTCAGGTGGTGAGCAGGATGATGTCATCAGAGACACAGTCATTTTGAATCATAAAGAAGACAGTTTATGATGAGACTGATTTTAAAGTAACATATTGCTTTCTTATCTATAGTCATGGGTTTCTGATGTAAGCATTGCCACTACACCCAATTTGTATTTTAGCATTTGCTTTTTTTTTGGGGGGGGGGAGGAGATACCACTGCACTTGTTAGGTTCAGGAGGTGTTTTGATCAAATGACTCCTTCCCTTTTTGTGCAACGGTGCCTACACAGAGCAAAAGAGGCAAATGCATCAACAGCCGTCACCTTCTCGGCAGCAAAGAAATGTCCCCGTCAAGTTTGTTTCAATGACGGCATTCCAGCCCTTCAGCCTGACGTCCGCCAGCAGGCTCAGAAACTGACCCCCGCCGTTGTTCACCAGATAGTCTATCTTTCCATAGTGCTGCAGCGTAGAGTCCATCAGCGATTTGACCTGAAACTCCCAAGGAACCAAGTGCAAAGGTTGACAGCAAATGGAGAAAAATAATTGTTTCTTAGCTCTGACTGCTCTGTGGGGATACTCCACTGAGCCTCGACATTTGAGGCATTTACCGGAAGTAGGCGAACCAAGGAACATGCACGAATTTCAAAGCATGTGACAGTTAACAAAATGCAGACTGTAATAAACTTTTTAAAAAAGAGCTCCAGAAGTTCAAAGCCTTTCTTTTTCGTTTTCTGACAAATTAGTAATTTTAAATAATTGTGGATTACCGATGTTACCAGTTCCAGATATGAACAGTCTGGTATTCATGTACCCAGATCCCATGGACATCCTTTCCCTGAACCCTCCAACATCAACACCCATGCAGTATTTAAACCTCATGATGTTTCCAGGCCTCACTTGAAATTGCCTAGCTTCTGTACGTCTTCTTGAATTCACACAAAACCTCCCAAGCCTTCAGTTGGATTTTGATTTTTTGAGGGATCTGGGAAGGCCCAGGGTTCAACTACCTTGAACTTCTGGAATCCTTTCTTACATCAAAGGCTGACTGACTGTCACAGCCTCCAAAACACTTGGGCAATTAGTGCATGCGAGTCGATGTCAGAGCACGAGGGCTGTGCGCAATCTCACTGATGAATCTGTGACATTACCTCATCTTCTTTTCGAATGTTACACTTGACTTCTCTGATATCAGCTGTGGACTTCTGGGGTATCTGTTCTTTCATCTCCTGGACAGCCTTTTGAAGTCTTTCCAGATTCCGAGATGCAATTATAACTTTACATCCTGTTTTGTGATGACAGGAAAGGCATTGGCCATTATAATCTCATTATTTATTTCAACTGGGTCCAGAGCTAGGCATGCCAGATCATGTGAAGATGGAGACATTTTTTTGGTGGTGTTGATTCAGAGTTCAGTCCCATGACTGTGGCCTGGATACTTGCCTTGCTGTATCCTTGGCCACATTCGTGGGGCTAATTCAGAGTGTAGCCCCACGAGTGTGGCCTGGATTCTCAACTGGATTCGCAGAGTCTCCTTTTTTTTTGGATTGACCTTTGTGGGGCCAAAGAAAGATACGGAGGGAGTCCTGTAAACTGGCCCCCAGTCCGGGGCTAGGCCGGCCTAGGCCACACAAACTGACAAATATCAGTCTCCTAAACGTGCCTGACAATGACATTTACTTTAGCATGTTTAGTGATAATCATGACAATGACAATTGTATGCTATGTCATGTACGTTTCAAATCAATTATGTAAATCATGATTCATGTCAATACTTTCAAACAGTTGACATGCACCCGTTTCAATATGTTCAAAGCACATGAGTGATATATCTTCCTTACCTAGATAAAGCAGCTCTTGACTTATTGCTCTTCCAATACCAGTAGCGCCTCCAGTCACAATAGCAACTTTATTACTGAAAAGACCTGAACGAAAGACACTTGAAACCACCGCCATGTTGATTGACCCGTGCAGTGTGAGTTCCCACGACCTCTGATGTTGGCACCAGACTAAGGTTGCGTCCGGAAGTTATGGCTGCGACTACAAATACAATGTGTGCTTATGAATTACTGCAGCCACTTCACATAGACGTAGAGATCGCCTTGTTGCGGCAGGTTCTTTGGCTCAGGTGTGTGCTGCAAAAATTAATGGCTGTGGGGGTGTGGGTCAGGGTTGCTTGGTGCAGATTTTGTTGAGCTGTTGGAAAATTTGTCTTCACGCGCGCCTCCATGTTTAAAAACAGTGAAATGTGCCACCGACTACGTTACATTGTGTTGAAGCTGAGTCAAATGACATTCAAATTTAATTTCAAGTTCAAATTTACTGTGTCCACATAATACAAGAAATTGTGTTCCATCCACCAATTCACTCACTAAAATCTTACATTAAAGCCAAGAACAAAAACCCTAAGAAATTTATATAACAAAGTACAGGTAACATTAATTAATTGCAAGAGATAATTCTCTTAATTTACAAATTAAAACGAAATGTGTATGTCTAATATGTTAACCATGCACGTGGTTGAGTTCGGACTTTACAGTTCAAACACAGGGGTCATCCCTCCCGGAGCATTAATACATGTATATAGCAGAGCAAGGCAATTTAGAGTTATTTATTTGTCTTTCTTCAAAAAGCGTGTTACAACTTACAAGCCCCAGAATGAAGCGCCCCCCCCCAAAAAAAAGGGTTCTGGCATCTGCTCATGCCGGACATTATTTGTTTATGATTCGCCAGGACCGTGAAATAGAGTCAAGTGTTTTCAACCCCATCAGGATAGCTGCACAGGGTCTCTGTTTTCTGAGTTGTTGTACCGTAGTATGCATGTCATGCATGACGGAAGGACACAAACCAGGCCTGAGCCGGCCCTATGATCGTGCTGGGCCGTGGTGATAAGCATGACATTAATGTGTGCGGCTAGCAACTCAAATTGAAAGACAGAACACTTCCACAGTCTCAGAGAAAAGAATTCAGTTTCCCTAAAAGGACTTTTTCAGTGTTCCTACTGACACACTTTTGGATCCAACCCAACCTGAAAACGGGTTGTCGAGGAAATATGAGGCCGGGCTATGTCTTAGTTCATGTCCAGAAAAAGGGCTTCCAAAGGTATGGTTACGCCTATTGTCAGCTGGACACCCCCCCCCCGTGGCGACACACCTGAACCCGACTCTCGACAGCTGATGCAGCCATAGCTGCCAGGATCCTCATTATACCCAAGCAGTGGCGTGACAGCAGGGGCCCCTGGTCAGGGCCCGGCCGGTGGAGGTCGGCATGCTTAGTCCCGGTTCCCCAACCCCTCGCCCATTTGAAATTTTGAAATGAGTACACAAAATACAGAAGCCACAATTTATCGCCGTAGCCCTCCATACACAAGGTGTACACTTCTCTGCCCCACCCCCTGCAATTCACCCTAATTGCGTACCAGCCGCTGTCACCCTACACTTTAAATCAGAATGGTGCTGGAAAAAAATATAATGGTATTGCCTCAAGACGAGATGTTTGTTTTGCAAGCCTAGGACTGGCCATCAACACAATCGTGCCAAGAATTCTTTTCAAGACAGACAGACAGCTTGCTTCAGGAATCACACCCGTCTGTCCTTGAGATCGTAATTGAGTACTTGCAATCCAAGTCTTCCCCTTGCTCTTTCCGATCAGAAAAGTCGGTCATGCTTGATGTAACTCCATTTGCCACCATTATTGTTATCACGTACGTTGTATCGTTGGTCCTATAAGATGGCCAGGCAGTGCAGACAGTCTTTTCGGATTCACCTGGTTGAGCTGTCTTTGGTGGTATGTTTAACTTGGCTCGTGTTTATTTACTACCGACCGTGTCCAACGACGGTGGAGCCCCCAAAGAAAAGTCCCGTGCGCATTGGGCCGGCTGGGGTGGTTCACGGCGGTCTCAGCACCGCGCCGCACGGCGAGAACATTCTGTGCATTTTCTCCGGCCGCTGGTCATTCCTGCGTGTGAGTTTCCCATACCTGTATCGCGATCTGAGGAGACACGGCGGTGTATTGGACAAAGTGTACTACATTATGATGCAGTACGATGACCAGACGAATGACAATCTACATGACTTGGTCCGTGCGGCCAATGCCTTGTTGAAAGAGGAAGTGTTTCAGTTTCGCTACCTCAACAGTCTCGAGGACAAACGAAACCGCCACCCCGGAGCGTTTGCAGAGTTTTACTACATCATTTTTGACGAGCTCGCCCGGCATCCTCTCAACAAATACTTCAAGATGGATGATGACATCGTGTACATCCACCCAGGAACCTTCCGGAGCATGATTGAGCAACAAGATCCCGATCGATGCTTTATTCACTTCGGCAACATTGTCTCCAACTGGCGCTGTAATTTCATCCACCAAGAGCTTGGAATCTTCGACCGGGAGGTCAACCCAAAGAACCTCCGCTTTGGGTTTTCCCCGCATGCAGAGTGCGGCTGGAAGTCACCCGAATGCGCCTCGCTCGCTCTCAGAGCTTTTTTACACAATTACCGCCGAGGCTCGCTGGACAGGTACCTCTTCCCTGGGTTAAAGCTCACGCCGGACCGATCTCGGTTCAGTATCAACTTCATGCTGATGGACATATCCTTGATCGACTTGAAGCGTCTGCTAGAGCTGGGACCAATCGGTGACGATGAAAAGTGGTGGACCCAGCTGTACTCTGCTAACGTCCCGAACCCAAACTGCATAGTTGGATCGGCATTTGTGGTGCACTTCTCCTACTACACAACTTTTGTCGATATGATGAAACTGGATCTCTTGGCCGAGTTTGAGGCCATTGTGCGCAACGAATTTAACGATGTACTTCCCGAACGGCTAAATGCCGTTCTGAAGTTCAGTTGACGTAACTTTGCTTTCAAAGAAGCGGCGTTGCCCGGTGATGCGATCACGGGGAATGGAAAAATCACGGTGGGGAGAAAACATGCCCACGCCTTTTCTTATCGTTATTTCTATCTTACTATCAAATTCTTTCAACAGAGTTGATGGGGGATTTTTAGGGGGGGTGGGGGGCGTAGTGCGTGCCCCACGGGCTCCCGGCTATGACATTGGTTCTAAGCTAAGGCTATTGCGGTCTGTATTGTCAACTTACATGTATTTCCATTTCATTTACATCTGATTTCGATCATAGTTAAACTGATATAGTAGAGTGTAACTGCCCAATCTTTGAGTGTCAGCTGAAACCTGAAGGGTTTAGTGTTGTGTTTTCAAGGAGGTACGCAGGTATCTCAATGTTTCTTCAGAGTTTATAGTAACAAACTTTGCTGCTTTCCTGATGAAATTTATCCTTTAAGTATAATGGCTTAAAAACGGTCTGTTGCAGGGATTTGCCTGATGTGTCGATTGTGAGGAAGCTGGAACTTGGCTAAATGACTGTTATTGTTTGTATGTAGAACTTTCAGTGTTGAAATGGAAAGCATAACTCGATGAGGATAGGATTTACCCCTGTTGTAGGGTTAGGTTTAGAAACACGAACAAATGAAGTGAATGATGATACATAAGCTCATATGATTCAACATTTTTGTGTTGAATGTCCGATAAAAAAATCTTTGTAGAATTAAATTAAGAAAAAGAAATTGCGAAAGGTGTTTGCAATTCCCACGTCCCGGTAACTTAAAAGGTACTGTCCATCATATGTCATTTATGCATGAGACCTACGTTCCTTTGATGCAACAAAATTACTCAAAATCTTAAAAGAAGACTGTCGACGGATGAAGTTTCCGTTCTATGAATACTGTACATTCCGGGAAAATTGAATATTCTAGTATTTGGATTTCAGAAGTTCCAAAGTCATGTTTTGAAATGCACCTGAATGAGAAACGTTTTCAAGTTCATGTCGAACACAGCTACGCGATGAACTTATGAATTTAAAGTGCCTTTCCATTATGTACGTTTTTGGCTGCGCTGCGTATGTGATGCGTTCGGGCGTTTCACCGTTCCATGGGCACAAATTGCGTTCGGTCGTCAAAATCGCCCCTGGCCGGGAGCGATTCAAATGGACACGCAACGTTTGGCGCAGGTGTTGACGTGCATATGGAAAGTGGCCTTAAAAGGCTAAGGCCTTTGTCTAAAATGTCAGATGGTTTTCTTATATTCAACGAGAGTATAAATGTGTACCTAAAAATTTCTCGCACGGACCTTTGAAACCCCAACACCTCCATGACAAATTCCTAATAAGGCCACTGCTTGCGGTAATTACCTTTATTTCACACAAGAGACTGTAAGTGAATCCACTTGCAGAGTGACAGAACGTTAGAAGAAAGTTGCTAACACTGCATTGTGGGACGCATAAACAAAAGTGTAGGCTTAAATATACCTTTTGTAAAGTTCTGTTGTCTGAAAAGTGAGCAATTAACCTCCAAGTTGCGGTGTTTTTTATCGTTGCATTGAGCCTAGGTTTATAATTAGTTGTAGGTTAGAACTGTCACCGTCACGTGTAGATAATAAAGAGACTGGGATACAATTTTCACTTTTTACACGAAGCAAACAAATTGTAAGAGTATTTAAGTGGCTACATTGTATTCAAATAAAAAGAAGTTAAAGCATCATTATATCGTGTATCGTATCACTTCAACAACTATTTTTTCTTCACTGAAGACTATATAATAGCAGTAAATTGAGTTTACAGTTAAGTTTATACGTGAGGCAGAAAGCCCACGACATAGTTATGGATACATGGCATTTTGTCTGAAATTCTACAGTGGTCACGCTACATGTAACCATAGCCATTTAACTGAAATAACCAAGGTCAACAGCTCAAGGTACTTGTTTAGCCGCTGTTATCACGACAGATCGCCCCTGCATCTTGCTTGTGGATACAAGTGGGTCTCTCCCAGCAACGCGACAGGCATTCAGGCAGATGATTCTCGGTGCCTTTACACGCCAAGCCGGTCATGTGGACTGGACCTTCCCCCTCACCAAAGTAGGCGCCCAGCTTGGCCTCCTTGGCCCCAGTGAACCCCAGCTGCCGACAGACGACCTGGACGTCATCCATGTCCCAGTCACGGTCACAGATTGTTCCCCAGGTGTCGTCAAGGTAGATCTCTACGCGTCCACTCCAGGGATTGGTACCACCGACCAATCGAACGTTGCCTATGTGAGAAATTTAGAAGGTATTTCAGAAGAGCAACAGCCTTTCTTTTTAGGGAGATTTTTTTCAAACATTTTGAATAGTTGCTTTTGATGTTGTTGTTGTTGTTTCAATCTGGTTGTTGTCAGAAGAAATCAATCTACTAAAGACTGAATCCGCGCCATATTTCCCGTGTCTAACGACCGTTTGCGGATACACAACGTGGTGTACAAGGAACATGAGGAAAAAGGGCCACTATAAAATTGCCAGGAGTTAAGACTGTCTTCTAATGGATTGAATCTATTTGAAAAGCACTTTCCAAGTATAGTACCACAGTAATAAAGGCTTTATCTCTGAACTGAAGAAAAGCCAAATGTTAATGTAGGGAAGCGTGTTTTAGGGGACACCATGGTTTATTTGGCACGTCACCAAGCCCGTTAAAAATTCCCGCGAAGGAAGTGCGGTGGGCGTGCGAGTAATAACTGTAATCCTTTCCAGTGTGGGCACCACAGAGTGAGTATCTTGGGATTAATCTATTAATATGAAAACTAGCTTCTTGCATTGTAATAGCTGATTTGCTGTCTCTTCACCCTCGCAATCTATGATTCCATAGTGTGCGACCCGACTTGATGATTATTGGGGTCTTAGCAGAATGCGGAATGAGTGATTTTGGAGTGAAAATTCACCGTCTTGAATGTAAAAGTTTCACGTGAAGCGTATATGTGATATTGTCGTGTTCGCTCTACATTGTACTTCAGCTGTTTGTTTGTGTGGCAACTTGTATGATTTATACTATAGGGTTTCGATCTTTACTCCACACACTGTTCATTATTAGGTGCTGTCTGGAAGGCCAAGTCCACGGTTGTACACCGGCCTGGCATTCGGGGAATTTGAGGAAATTGGGAAATTGAGAATTTGAGTGATCGGAATTTGAAGAATCCGTGGAATATGGAATTTTCATGTAAATATAATAAAGAATAAAAGATTTAAATCGTAATTAACTGTGATCAAATCTAGATATTTCAACCCTCAAAAGTTGACATGTAAATAAAATTCTGTATATTTTGAGACAGTTACATTTGGACTCTTTCTGCCCATTTTCCTTTGCCTTGGCGTCCTTAAACTAATAATTTAAGCGGCACTCCTTAATAGATGGCCTGTCATTACATTAACTTTGGTTCGTTCACTGGCCTTTTATAAATAACGAAGATGGAGTGACAGAGCACTGGTCGAAAATTTGTAAAGACCGAATAAACTAACCTCTGAAGTCCTCCAAGGGAGTGCATCCAACCAGCACGTCTTCAGAGAGTCTCGCCTCAAGGAGAAACTGGAGGTACTTGTTAAGTTCCGGGTTTTTGCCCTTACTAAATTTGGCACAGAGATACCGCGCCTTGCCGCTGATCAGATCCTTCATGTCAACTTGGTACCTGATGTTCGCAATGACGAAGTTTGTCGAGGTATGTCCTCGCATCATCAGGCTCTGAGACTGCTGGTCTTCCGTCAGGACGTTGTCCACCAGGGTGCCTAGCAGCTTAACGGACCCGTCCTCGTGACTACTCAACCACATTGCTGTCTGCCAAAGGCCACGCCCAACGATGCTTGTGGTCTCGTTGGTGTTTGCGTAGGTTACTTTCAGGTTGACGGTGAGAAAGTTTTCTTCTCTGCCTGCCTGAGAGGATAGATCCCCAGAAAGCATTGGTGTCACACTGGTCACGGTTATATCTAGTGTACAAAAGGAGATTCACGATAAGTTCATTGTATAAAATTAATCATCATCTACGTCGAGGCGGACAAAGTAGGGCACGCTCCCCACCAAAAAGAGCATTTTTTTTTAATAATGAGATATTACTTTTTTTACTTCATTTCTTATTCTACAAAAGCCCCAATATACACAACCGGATATACCTCATGGAAGCATTGGCGTAACATTTTCTCCGGGCACTATCTACAGAGTAGAGGGGAACGCATGTATTAATTAGTTCCTGATTAATCAATACTATGCACGTCAGGACGAACGGCATTACTGAACAACGATAAAAATTGACAATTTATTGGTCTGGTTTGATTGCTGCGCGGTGAGTCTCCAGACAGCATTGGTGTCACACCGTTAACTGTAACATCTAAAGTGCCACAGGATTTAATAATTAACCAATCTCGCATAATCGCTACAAGGGCGGATCGGGGGGAGGCTATGCCCCCTTCCAAAAAGAGCTTTTTTAATATGGTTTTCGAATCATTCGCCCCCCCTCAAAAAAGCAAGTTTTGCTTCTAAAAATTTGGTTCTGGATTGGTACTCTCAAATTCACACAAGCGGGGAAATTGAACGGTTGAATTTCGTCATCATACGATTTCGATTGTTTTCCAATCGAATTCATAATCGATTGAACAAAGATTTTAATCCTTGCATGACATACAAGATCATCAGGCCAGACAATTCCCGTCGAACTAACGAAATCAATTGGACGAATGCCGGAAAAGATCATTGATCATTTAGAACGACAATGACTACATTCGTCGTAGAATTTGTGTGTTCTAGTCTTCTTGGGATGAATTTGAATTCAACCGAATATGAAGTTGACCAAAACAACCTGAAAATGTGCTTTTTGCAGGGAGATATGGTTTAAGGAAAGTGTTAAACAAAGTAAAACTAGTGCAAATTGTCCAACTTACTTGCAACGTTTAACTTACTTTAAATGAGCTTTTACAAACGCAATTGGTCAGAGCATGTGATTCGCATCCGATCCGACTACCTACTGCTATTAACAAACAAGGCCTTAACAAAGAAATGCCCATGTTCGGAACGTAGACAAAACATATTATGGTATGACCTGACCGACAACGTGTTGAAATGAACTTTTGTCCTTAAACAACAGAAACGTCAAGGATAAAAGTTTGGATAGTAATAAACCTTTCAAAACTGATCTGTGCCAAGGAAAGAATCTTAACGAAAAGAAAAAAAATACCCTCTTGAGATTCGAACCAAGACATCCACAATACTTAATTCTTTTCCTTACTCACTACACTACGCAAGCCCAGCTCAACCACACTCTGTCATCCACAAAACGACGTTTAATCTTCTACGTTTTTATAATACCATAATCTATAATACCATATAATACCATAATCTACTTCGGTTCTGTACCGAAAAGGGTATTGTTGTATAAAAGCGTCGTTTGTTAGCAGCGAATATAGTCAGACCAGGTATAAAGTAATTGTGGCCAAACAGACAAATCACACATTAAGAAAATGGCTCTTCTTTGGCGACAAAGAATTATTGGCTACATTGCCTTCAACGCCTTGAACAATTTGATGGTAAAAGTGATACACTGAGGTCTAAAAGTGGCAGGATAAGTGGTAGAACTTACCATATTGGCATACTCTGCAGCACTTGCCAGGAAGAGAAATTGGATTGCTGCATGTCAGTGGTAGACACGAGTAAAAGGAGCAGCGCAAAACAGAGTTGTCGCACGTGCAAGACGAACAAACGGTGTGCGAGAAGGTTTCCCCGTGAAGATGCCACTGGCCGGTATTGTCTCTACAAGGCAACTTCGTGGGCGGGGCTACTGTGAGGAAAGAAATTGGAAATTTAACTGTCAATATTAATATGCCCAGTGTATTAATATTAAGCAACTCGAGTTCGGACCTCTAATAACTTGTAGGAAATGTCATTTTTTTCCTATGCTGCTGAGAGCCGGTTCGTACTCGGCGCAAAAGTGAACACAAACGCAAACTTGTGACGTCAGATCAAATTTTCCCGTTTCGAATTCGTAAAAGTTGAACACATTTGACCTTAGTGAAAGGTTGCTGCAGAGTTTTTATGAAGTCAAATTGCTTGGCTTTCGCGTTCATCTAAAGTGTGAACCGGCCTTTAATTCGGAGTATGAAGATGGATGGTTCGCATTATCAGAAACACAAGTTATCTCTAATATCAACCTGATTTATCAAACCCAATGTTTTAACGATTCATTGTAGCCCGTTAACAATTACACCCAATCAAAGATGACTCGTAATAGCTCACACTTCTTCAAAAGTCTTTATTTCGAAACAATTTGTCGACGCCGAGGGAGCATTATGCATGGGATATGGAGACGTCAAGCCGAATATTGAACCTTGCGCAAATTTAGTGTGCTCCCTTCTGAGTTGATTACCCCCTGAAGGATGTTATTCAAAGGCAAATAAACTCAGGATGTGGAACAATCAATTTGCGCAAGGTTCAAGATTGCGCTCAAAAGGGAGTTGGGTAAGATGAGGTTTATGCATTGTACCTGGATTCAAGGCCAAAGCATTGTTGAAATTTGAAATTTGGAAGAGATCGAAAACGCCAACCTCTGCAACCCTCCAGGGGAGTGCATCCAATCAACACATTTTCCGTGGGTCGACCCCTCGCCGCAAAGTGAAACCTCCGGAACGACCTCTGTAGTTCCGGCTTATCCCTCTTGTTGAACTTCACACAGACGTATTGCGCCTCGTCACATGTGAGATCCGACATGTCCACGTAGTACCTGATGTCGCTAAAGAAGAAACTGGTCGATACCGCATCTCGTTCCAGCAGGTCCTGAGACTGATGGTCTTCCGTCAGGACGTTGTCAGCCAGAGTGCCCGGCAGTTCAACGGACCCATCCTCTTGACTGCTCAGCCACATTGCTGTCTGCCAAAGGCCTTGCCTCACTATGCTTGTGGTCTCGTCGGTATTCTCGTACGTCACTTTCAGGTTGACGGTGAGAAAGTTTTCTTCTCTGCCTTCCTGGATGGATCCATCTCCGGACAGCATTGGTGTCACACTGTTCACACTCACATCTATAGGGTGCAAAAGGAAATTCACGATTAGCTAAATACTGATCAACACAATGAGATCGCTCCAACCAAGTCGGACATCTGTTATTGGAGTTTGTGGCCCAGTTCAGATTGTGTAGGTCAGAATGGTCCGTCTACTATACTGCAAACACTGTGGTGTTACATTGACACCCTTGGTATCCAAAGTTAGAAACGCTGGCCTGTTTTGCCTATACGGTCCAGATACTTATGTGGCACAGACTTGTGGTGCAAACGTTTTGGCATAACAGTTGACTTGTTTGTGCCAGAGTCATCGGCAGGTTCAAAGTAACTTTAGGTAACATGGAGTATTTATTGAACAAAGCATTGCTGAAATTCGTGAAGCAATTTGTAAAGAACAAAAACACTAACCTCTACGGTTCTCCAGGAGAGTGCATCCAATCAGCACGTCTTCGGTGGGTCTCGCCTCAAAGTGAAACTCGAGGTATGACTTCTCAAGTTCCGGGTTTTCGCCCTTGCTGAATTTGGCGCAGAGATACTGCGCCTTGCCGCTGGTCAGATCAGTCATGTCTACTGGGTACCTGATGTTCTCGATGAGGAAGTTTGTCGAGGTACGTCCTCGTTTCAGCAGGCTCTGGGACTGCTGGCCTTCCATCAGGACGTTGTCCACCTGGGTGCCTGGCAGCTTGACGGACCCGTCCTCTTGACTACTTAGCCACATTGCTGTCTGCCAAAGGCCTTGTCCCACTATGTTCGTGGTCTCGTTGGTGTTTGCGTAGGTTACTTTCAGGTTGACGGTGAGAAAGTTTTCTTCTCTGCCTGCCTGAGCGGATAGATCCCCAGAAAGCATTGGTGTCACACTGGTCACGGTTATATCTAGTGTACAAAAGGAGATTCACGATAAGTTCATTGTATAGGCGGACCAAGTAGGGCACCCTCCCCACCAAAAAAGAGCATTTTTTAATGAGATATTACTTGTTTTATTTCATTTCTTATTCTGCAAAAGCCCCAATATACACAACCGGATATACCTCATGGAAGCATTGGCGTAACATTACTTCCAGGCACTATCTACAGAGTAGAGGAGAACGCATGTATTAATTAGTTCCTGATTAATCAATACTATACACGTCAGGACGAACGGCATTACTGAACAGCGATAAAAATTGACAATTTATTGGTCTGGTTTGATTGCTGCGCGGTGAGTCTTGGAATCTGAACTCGCGTTTGACGCCAACAGATTCTCATTTTCAAAAGTGGTTACTTTTCCAAAGAGAAAAAAAGTTGAGAGTGATCCAGAGAGAGTTCCACTTAAAAAAACTCTTGAAGAGATTGGCCTGGGTTACAAGGCTCCCAGACACAGCATTTCCCCTGCTTATTGATTCCAGAGAAACTTGAGAGACAGTTATCTCGCCTGGAATGCACCACTTCCGAGAGGAAAGTTAGTATAAGGGGTTTGACAATGGGTTCGAACAACACACTCACCACCACAACCGCCACGCTTCGCAAAAGTTGACTTTCCCCTGAAATTTGTTCATTCGATCCGATTACCCTACACCATAAAAACCAGGGTAAGGAAGAGTATTAAGGACATGACTGAAAAAAATCGGCCCATCATTTTGTCAGGGGGATCACTTTTCGCCTGGGTGGATTATACTTACTTTTTCGTAATTTCGTCAATAATCCGCTTCGGCGAAAAATAATCTGCCCGGGCGAAATACTAATTCGCCCGGCCGGGCGAAGTGAGCGACAGAGTCACGTCCTCAATACGCTTCTGTTCTGCTGACACTTATGAGTAAAAGTGACAACTTACTGAATGGGCATTCTTGGCAGCACCGATCAGGAAGATGAACTGGTTTGCTGCATGTTGGTGGGTGACAGGATTCTATGAAGCAAAGCAAAGTAGAATTCTGGCACGTGCAAGACGAACAAGGGGAAGGCGAGTAGGTTTCACCGTGATAAGAAATTCTGCGGTTGTTGTCTATGCACGGTAGTCTTTTCAGCCAGCCCTCTGTCAAAAGAAAGCAAAGTGAAAAAAAAGATGTTTGATTACTTTCCTTGTGCTCATTTGGATAAGTCAGACTGCATTTGATTTGACACTCACGTGACTCTCAACGTTTTCTCGGGCCCAGCCTAACCGACCCGTTGAGCCAGTTGCTTGAGCAGTAGGCCTATCCTACAACGCGACACGAAAACATGGCGGCTTAGACGGATAATGTTGACGACAAATCAGAAAAATCGTTTCATGTTGGGGCACAGTTGGTTCCAGTCAAGTGAATTATGTAAAATAAATACCAGACATGTGTAAGTAGGTGTCGTTTGCTTTTGACAATCAAATTATTACTTCATATTACGCATGCTCGCCTAAACCTATGACGACATTATGCAGGTAAGCGCAAGTGAAAAAAAAATGAACGCACTCGTCGTACAAAGTAAAACGCTAGGCATATTCTCAACGTGTTACCCAACCATGTTGTTCTCCTGATATGAAGGTAAAATTGCCTAATTTTATACAACAGTAATAGAAAATGTTATTTTTACCCATACTTTTTATGGAGGCTAGACCCTTCGGACGTGACGTCACCTTTTAACTTTCGCTAGAGCTTTTTCCTTTTTTGCATTTTTTCGGGGGGTGAAGCTAAACATTTCTAGGGGGGCCTAAATCCCCCTAGCGCCCCCCCTCCATGCCTTTCCCAGTGTAATATCTTTTTGCCTCACATGCGATTCACACGGGACCCAGAGTTGGGCAAAAGCAATTTTACAGTGTACAGCACTTTGAAACTAAACACCATTTACTTCAGATTAAAGAGAAATTTTGCGGTGGTACTATGTATGGTGTACTCTTTACGACAAACGACAAACTCTAGCCTCCATCCAGAACACGCAAATACACGACACGAAGGTTCCCTTGCGCCCCGCCATCGAGTCGCACCGTCGCCTTCTTGCCATTACGTGTGTACACTCGCGTCGCGTCGTGTAGTTACTTCGCCTGGAGGGAGGCTGAAGAGAGAGAAAAATGTTTGCCGAAAATAGTACACCATAACTTTGTGAGAATTCCCTCAGGTGAGTTGCATAGATTCTGAAATTAAGAGCCGTGGGGGTATACATCGTTTGGGACAGTGCGCTCTGTCCTTTCCTTCCTTTCCTTATCGAATGCTGCAAACTTATTGGGTTGTCAGAGGCGTTGCGACCAGGGGTGTGAAGCTGCGGCACCCCCAAATAATTCAATCCAGTCGGCAAACAGAGTTTTCAGTCGGCAAATGAATCCAAGATTGGTACATAGGTCTAAACTGTAAGAAGTTGGCCGTCGGCATTTCTCGTGAAGCAAGAAATGTATAGCGCATCACGGATTTCCATTTTCCAAACTTTCTGAACTCTACACGTCATGAGGTTGGTGAACAAGTAACAAGTGGGCAAATTGACTTTGCTGGTTGTGCAAGTCATTCTTGTATTGAAATGTTATGTCAATGAAAGTATTTTTAAGATTTGAAAAACTACCGTACCACTTCTTCTCCAACTTCCAGTGAAATCTTGTTTGCGCTGTTGCAACCATGTGGCGTAACTACAAGGGTTACGTGCCCTCCAGTCGATGCACGTTAACCCCCCCCCGACGGCCCCTCCCCCATTTGAAATTTGTGAATAAACTCCGTTGAGTTTATATATAGCTATGCAGCTACACCTTGTTTTCTTCGAGGTGCCCCCTTGAAAAATAAGTGAACCCAAGGTGTCCCCCGAACATTTAGCCCTATACGCCACCGGTTGTAACACGTGGGAATATTCTGCATGAAAACACGTCCAGTTGAATATTCAAGAATACTCGATGGCATAACAAAAATCACAACATATAACTAAGAATAGCTCTTCGGTTTGTTTCTTGAACATTCGGGATATGCTCTTCCTACCTCACGTCGGACTTTTGCCTATACCAGTGGCTACAAATACTATATATACAGCTGTCAATCAGTTCAACACAAAAGAATTTTTCGTGATTGTTCAACAAGCAATTTAATATGAAATACTAAATAAAATCGACCTGTTAAACGTAATGGCTCAGATATGAGTGAAAATTTGATGCCAACCAAAAGCTGATAATTCCTGCAAACTTTTTACCGCCCACATGCAGGCAATTAGGATAGCGGTCACGAGGCAGCCATTGTCCGCCTTCCGCCTCGGGAACTCAGACCATCTCGTCACTCACAGTCCCTCATCGATGCATCCGGCGGGGCAGATGTTCACTGTGTCCTCATTGCCAGTCCTTATATGCACAAACGACATGTTGCCCGAGCTATTACAGACTACTACAGACCCAGAAGAAAGTGGATGGCTGACCTTAAATTTTTATTGTAATGCCGCATCGTATCTGAACCACATATGAATCTGAATCTGTGTTCCTCAACAAACTTCACTGAAAAAGAGAAGGTTTATTATAATGTTGTGGTGCCAAAATCTTGACTAGTTTTCATTCAACCAATTAACGAATGCTGCTCACTTTGTACATCCAGGCAGTGTAAGCTATGACATCAAACTAATACTAGAAGGGGCACTTTGATTGAACGTTCCTGAGCCTGAACTTGTCACGTCAAGGATGAACTTTTTACTTTAACATTTTCATGGTGATGGTAAATACTGAGTGAATCCATTCTTTGCGCTGGAAGCACATCACATAAAGGCCAACTGAAATGCATAAATTTAAATACAATTGAAATTTGACGTATAAGAATAGAAGGAAATTGGTTATGTCATTATCCATCTGCACATAAAAGCTAGAATTGGAAAGTGAGGTGACCTTTAACGCCGAGACACAGTCCCTGGGGCTAATTAACAGGCAATGAAGAAAATTTTTCTCGGACCTCGGATCGACCGGGCCAGCCGGTAGTCGAGTAGTTATGACGTCTGCACGAGTGAGCAGGAGGTTGTGGGTTCGAGTCCAAACTGAGTAAGCTTGTGAATTTTTTTACACAAGCTCTCGGACAAGCACTGAGTATGCAATGTTTATAGATATAACCGTCGAGTAAGGGCAAAACCTGTGTTATAATTAAAAAGGAAGAAAATAGTGACTTTCCAATTCATTTGACCGCGAGTCATTCCTGTTTGACTCTAGGCTGTAGCAAGTGATCTTAAGGGAGCTATTTTAAACTAAAATTGCATGAATTTGAAAAGGTCCATCAAGGCTATTTCGCAAAAATAGAATAACAACGAAGGTAAGAGACAACGACCGAAGTTCCTGTGGTCACAATGTTCACACCGAGAACCGTCACGGTGTTTGGATTATGTCTTTTATGCTGAAAACAAACTGACTGGTTGTGAACAAGATGTCGAATAGCTCTGTGGATATCATTATTCTATATACTATGAAGTATCAATCATGACTTACCGTATAGACTGGAACTTGAAATTGAACTTGAATAACTTGACTCGAAGTCTTCATCACCAGACTGGCTCATAGCACTCAGAGAGCATAAAACAACCACAAACACCACCAACCGAACTACGCGGTCCCCAAGGCGCTGCATACTCGGCTATGGAATTCGTCTGAAAATCTGCAAGGAGACTCCAAGTCTTGCTGTTGAAAAATCATGCAAGCTTCCAAAACTTTGAAAGTGCGAGTGTGAGGGGTGTTGTGAGAGTACCTTCGTTCCCTTGGTCTTTAAATAGCCCGGCGCGGTTAACAGCCCGATCATGATTATGAGTCAAGTTGGGTTGACCCAAGAGCTCCCTTGGGTGTCGCAAGGGCCCACGTTCATACGTCGAATGTAATCACGTGACCCCAAAACTCATGACATCAGTAATGCTTATGATATCCCAGGGATTTACCCCACTGTTCGTGGAATCAGAACAATGAAATTGCCATGAAAATAAGCATTCAGAATAGGACTAAGGCAAGATTTGCTTCTTATTGTCAATAGTGACTTTTCTTTGACACTAATGAGTTCCGGGAAACATTAAATATTTGGGCCATACTAGTGATTTCGCGTTCCGTTTTTTGAGGGAAAAAAAGGAAAATACAATTCGCTCGCGAATCAAGACATCTATGTTTCCATGTTTCATAGTGAGTTTTAGTTTTAGTTAATTTTCCCAGACATACAGTGGCGTAACTGTGACTAGGGCTATTATGTCCAGGGGGCACCCGGGGAGGCACACAATTTTTTTCAAGGGGCACCAAAAGACAATGAGGTTGTTCAGGGATTTCAAATGGGGGAAACCTGGGGGCACGGGCATTCGTAGTTACGCCACTGCATTTTAGCAAATCTCGCCAACTGTTTAATTACATCAACACGTGTTCGATTTCATGTACATTAAATATTTACGGTCTGGTTAACAGTGGGGTAGTCTGGCTCCACTCGACGTTTATAAATCGTAGGTCCGGTAGACAGCATGTCCGAAGACGCAATGCAGGATGTATGTGACGTTATGTCTATGTAGGAAGCAGAGCACACTTACCCGCTTGTTTGAAAAGTAACCGTCAAAAGTTATGCTATTAGGTGGCAAGAAATATTTTTTAAAAAGATGTCAAGAAAAATCACGGAAAGGTGTCAGAATCGTGGAAAATCAGAGAACTTGAGAAAAAGATTTATATATCAAAGACGTATCTGAACATTAACAACAGTTTCCTAAAATTCACAAAAAAGGGTTATTTTTAGTTTTCGTTTATAGTAAATTTTTTTTCAAAATTTTAATGTTTTATGGCGATGTGATATGACTTATCACATTTATTGTTTATTATGTCACAGTTTATTGTTCGTTTACCATAAATGTTCCCTATGAACAGAAGTGTTTCCGACAATAAATGTCTTCACTTGAATAATCACACACGTTATTGTCACAATGTTGCTTGTGCTAGTCTGTTTCACTTTTAATATAAACATGACATCAATGGCTATACAAACAATGGCTACATGCGTTGTTTGTCACGCACAAGGGTTTACCCACTGCTAGCAGAGGGAAAGGTTTTCTCTGTTTTCTCCGAATGACGCCATCTACATTCAGAATTCGCATCTTGGCGTCACGGTGAACACAGAGAGAAAAAAAAGCCCTTTTAAGGTTGTTATAATTTAGCTCTGAAGACAAATGACACTATTCGTTCGATTTGGACGCGTCCCTATTTATTTGAACAGATAAAATCAGAGAAAACATGTTTTCCTTACAGGTGCTCTTTAATCATTCAATTAATTAATTAATGTTCTCCCAGATTTCGGCATATGAAATGCACACGTACAAACCGAGTGGAAGGTGGAACGTATGCGTATGCTACGTTCAGGTACGACCAGATGCGATAAAACGTATAAGATCCAGAAAAAGTCGGCGGGTTTCCAACTTGGAATATAGCCAAGTTTCAGTGAATATTAAGTTTCAATAACTTCATTTCGACGAGCTTCATTTCGAAGAAACCTCAGTGACGTTTGACCCTTCGTTGGCGAAGCCAGGCTCCGAGTGGTACAGACAAATAAGACAGCTGTGATAAATATCCCCACTTCAAAAAATCAGGAAAATAACAAGTTTCACGGGTGTCCAAGACACACAGATATCAAAATCAATTTTCAGTGGCTTAAACGATGACGAAGATATTTCTTTCCATGAAAAATCACCCCTCAAAACAGGCTCATCGCAATTTTAAAAAAGGATGCCCACTCCAGCCTCGTATTAATTCATGTTGATGTTATGGGCCATTCCTTTTCATTTCATCATTTTCTCGAGCATGAGCATGCAAAGCTCTATGTTTTTGTGGCCCCCCTCTCCAGCTGTGAAATGCTCACTGGAAAAAGAAAAACGAAGCTGATATGCGAAGATGGTATTTCTGCATCTGGATATCATCATTCTTTTAATTTTTGTACACCCTGACGGCTGCTATCACTACTCAGACGTGTTGCTTACTGGCAATTAACACTTTTGTGAGTGATTCTAGTTCAAAGATAAAAGTAGTAAATATCTAAGACACACTATTGGGGCTATACGGCAGGTGAACGATTCAGCTACTCGATAGAAAGTGCATAATCAAACTTGCCACAAGGAATAACTCAGGACTTGTTTTCGTACGGCTGATAATTACCGAGTGCACTCCTTCCTTGGAACAGTTATTAACGTACCCGGGAATATGTACCCTGCCTCACAGGAGATCAGCTACATCATTAATACGAATGCATATAAAAGCTAGAATTAGAAAAGTGAAATAAGCTATGCTGAGGCACTGTCCCCTTCATTTCGTTTCATATTGGTATCATACAGTGCAGGGGGCCAGTAGGGGCCTTATTCCCTCAGGTACGGGTGCTAGTCAGTCGATCGGATGTGATCGCGTGACTCCAAAACTTATGACTTCATTCATTCTATAATGATGTATCATCGAGGGGCCTTATAACCGACTGTTCGTGGAATTAGAACAATGGAACTGCTCTGATTCCATTCAAAAAAAGAATCATAACGTCAGACCTGCTCCTGATTGTCCGTCGTTTCATGACTTGTCACGAACGGGTGATGTGATAACTTTTTTATTTTGTAAGGCCACAATTTTCGGACTTCCTTTTAAAAACAATCCTTAGTAGTCACAGTTTTAGCATTTAGGCCTATTCAAGTCGAGTTTCTCCAGCGTGTTCTGCAAAACAAAAACAAAACCGAATTCGCGTCCGGTAAACCAGCATGACCCCAGTGACACAAAGCAGGATGCATGGAAATGACGTCACGTCCAGGGAGCCGGGCGCACATGACCATTAGTTTTACAAGTCACCGTGATCAAAAGTCATGCTAAAGTGACACGAACTATTTTTAAAACACATCAAGAGAAATCAAGGAGAGGTGTCAGAATCATTTGGCATGCAGAGAAGACTGATTAATTCCAAAAGGAAAACTTTGCTTTATTGTCTTTTTAAAAATTTTAAGTGCTTAGATGCGACATGTGGCTTATATGAGAACGCATAACATTAATTGACCAATTAGCGATTGCGCCCGCTAAAGTACGTGACATCTTGTCGTGTACAATGTTCCAATGTTGAAAAAATTTGGATTTGTAGAAAGTTACGTTCTTCGAAAATTCCTGGGAATCTAGAAAATACGCTGCGTCAATGAAAATTCATCCACTCTTTAAAACTTCATTCGAATCTAAAAAAAAGTATTAGATCCTTAAAATTTCGTTCTGCTTTTGAAAATCTATTCCAAATTTCTAAAATACGAATGTTTTAAAAATGGCATTCCCTTTAAAACACGTTCAATTAAAGAAAATGCTTTCCATTTATCAAAATATGTTCCAATCTTTTCAACCCTAGTTCTGTTTGGTAATTGGGGAGTACTCCGACCGATATAACTCGGACAGTTCACAAAATTCTTGGTACAGACGCGGCCGGAAATGCCCAAACAAAATACTCCCGAATGGTCTTTTTCTTCTCCCTTTACCACGTTTACTAATTTTATTCACTTTGATCTTTGCAACATTTTTTTTTTATTTTGAGGAATATTAAAGAAAGCATGGTGATGCTAAACTAAATTCCGCCGGCGCGGAACAGGCCCGCCTCTTACTCCCGCCTTTGATCCGTGTGGATCTCGAGGGGTGTCCCGAAGCGCATGATCACCTGCTCCACGAGGGTCTTGGCCACAGTCTCGGCCGTCTGATCCGGAGGGGGAAAGGCCTCCACCCACTTCGTAACATAGTCCACCACTACCATTATGCTGGTGTTTCCGGCCTTGGTTGGGGGCAGGCGTCCGGTAAGGTCAACGGCAATCCGCAGAGATGGCACTTCTGGCACCACTCCTCAGCCTGCCGTCTCATCTCCCTCCAATGCACAGGAGCCTGCCTGAGTCGGGCCACGGTCCGAGCGACTCCGAGGTGTCCAGCAGTTCGGTGGTTGTGGGAAAGAAGTAGAACCTCTGGCACCCTGGCCTGCGGGACGGCGATCTTCCAGGTGGGGGGCCCCGTCGGCCCTTGCCCACTTCACTTGCAAGACCCCTCGGAATAGGCGCAGTGTGTCTCATCTGGACCACCAGCTTTTGACCCCGGCGCCAAGGTCGGAGATGTCCTCCCATTAAGGCCGGTCGCTCCCCGCCACCAGCCACCCCAGCTCTGGGTCGTCCTGCTGCTCCTGAGCTAGCTTTCGCAGGTCCCAGACCTCGGGAAACCCGTCCAAAATCGAGTCATCCTCCTCTCCGTCCATGTCGGCTGTCGCAACCAGGGACTCGTCCTCCGCCTCCGGCGGCCGGCTCCGAGGGGGGTCCAAATCCGCCGGAGAGGCCCGCCCCGTGTAACATTCTTGGTCAACCTCTTGGGAACGCCCGCACTGGCCGCAGGGTATCCGAGAGATGGCGTCGGCGTTGATGTGTTTCCGCCCCGCTCGGTGTTCTATGTCGAACTCGTAGCACCCCCAGCCTCTGCAGCCATCTAGCTATCTGCCCCTCTGGCTCTTTGAAATTAAAGCGCTGCGCTGGCTCTTTAATCTTTGAAATTAAAGAGCCAGCGCAGCGAGCCGTGGTCTGTCCTTAACAAGAAGCGTTTCCCCAACAGGTAGTACTTAAAATAGTGCACGAAGTGCACGACCGCCAGGAGCTCCTTCCGGGTCGTGCAATAGTTCCTCTCCACCTTGGTTAGGACCCGACTCCCATAAGCCACTACCCGCTCTCCATGCTCCCCCTCCTGGGAGAGAACGGCCCCGATCGTGCAGTTGTTGGCATCGGTATCCAAGATGTAGCGCCCCCCTGGGTCCGGATATCGCAACACTGGCGCCGTAGCTAGAGCATCCTGCAGGTGTTCAAGCGCCGTCTGGCAGGCATCGGTCCACACAAACTCCTTCTGGCTCTTGTTGGTCAAAGCATGGAGGGGCCGGGCGATCTCGGCGAAGCGGGCAATAAAACGCCGATAATATGACGCCAGGCCCAGAACACTCCGGACCTGCGTCACGTTTGTCGGCCTTGGCCAACCACGGATCACTGCGACCTTAGCGGGGTCCGTACGCACCCCCTCCGCCTACACCAAGTGGCCCAGGAAGGACACCTCCGTCTTGAAAAAGTCACATCTCTTGGGCGGTCCGGAACCGCCCCAGTACCGTGGCCAGCCTCTGGTAGTGCTCCTTGAAGGTCCGCCCCCAAACTATCACGTCATCCAGGTAGACGACGGCCACTTGCCACTGGAGACCCAGCAGGACGCGCTCCATCAGACACTCGAAGGTGGCCGGAGCGTTACAGAGCCCGAGGGGCATCACGGTAAACTGGTAGAGGCCGCCCTGTGTCCCGAAAGCCGTCTTCTCCTTGTCATCCTCCGCCAGGCGAACCTGCCAGTACCCGCTCACCAAGTCCAGGGAGCTGAACCACCTGGCTCCCTCGAGTGCGTCTAAGTTATCCTCTATCTGAGGGATGGGGTAGGCATCCTTCAGGGTGGCTGCATTGACCCGCCGGTAGTCACGCAGAAGCGGACAGACCCGTCCTTCTTCCGCACCAGGACCACCGGCGACGACCACAGGCTGTGCGACGGTTCGATTACCCCATCCGCCAGCATCTGGTCCACCTGACTCTGGGCCTCCAACCGCTTGTGGATCGGAAGCCGCCGGGGAGGTTGCCGGATGGGTGGCGTCGTCCCTGTGTTGATTGGGTGGTGAACCCAGTCGGTTTGGCCGAGCCTGCCGTCCGGCCCGGTGAAGGCACCCTGGAACTCTACCAGCAGGCTCGCCAGCCGTTCACGTTCCTCGCCGTCCAGATGGGCCACTCCCCGGTCCAGGAGGTCATGCAGGTGGGCGGGCACACTATCGCCCGAGCTCCGAGAACAGCCTCCCTGGCATTCGTGGCCCGCTGGGCCGCCCTCGGGGCTCCGAACGGAACTTTCCGTAGGGCAGGGCTCTGAAACCACCTGTTGAGAACTCTCCTCGGGGTCGATCACCGCGCCTTCTTCCACGGGGGCGAACATGGCCAGACGACTCCCCTTATAGACTGTAACCGGATCTCCCGTCGGGTTGAATACTCGCACCGGCACGGCCCCCTGACTGATATCCACGAGGCCCGTCGCGACAGCCACCTGGCAATGGTCTGTGGCTGCCAGGCTGGGGTACACCAACCCCACTCAACGGGCACGATCTCCGCAGACTTTCCCAGTCACGATCGCCTCGTGCCCGGTGGGAATTACCACGCTCTCGGCCACTTGGCCACCACCAGCTTGCAGCTCGGCCCCTCCAGGGGAACCAGCTTGCCATCAACAGCAAGTGAGTTGTTGCTCCACCTTCACTCGCAGCGTTGTTTAGCCAGGAAGTCTATTCCCACAATGACGTCGGGTTCGATGTCCGCCACTGTGTACGTGTGTAGGGTGCACAAGTCCCCCTGCTGGAGTTTGAAGTCGGCGACTCTGTGCGCTCGCATCGGGCTACCATCAGCCATCCGCAGAGTCGGTCCAGCTGGCTGCAATCTGGGTTTGTCAGCGCCTGTAAGTGCGTAGTAGACCCTGGCCCACACGAGATACGGCCGCCCCCGTGTCGAGTAGCACCCGCACTGTCTTGCCGGCCAGCTTGCCGGCGCTACAATATCATGGAACATTGTGTTGGTGGTTGAGCCCAGGTCGGTCAGGCTAAAGCTGCGTTATTCCAGTAGGGAAGCGCCGGAACCAAATGGCTATTCATTACGTGTGCAGTACAGCATACAGATTATGTATGCTTACTGTCCATCATTTTAGTTGCAAAAAAGACCGATTGCGCCCGAAAGTCACTTGACCTATAGTAGGGACTGAAGTTCAACAAACACGGCGTCCACCAAAGCAAAGTGTTTCATAAGTACCATCTACCAAAAATGAAGCCGAAGGTAGGTACCGTGCGCGTACTCAGACTACTGATGAGCTGGGTACTTCACCATAAATTGGCGTTATTGTTTGTAAACAATATTCAAAATAAACTTTGCTCTATGAGAGATACCCACTAAAGGTTACGTGATGTCGCTGGCGCAATCGGTCATCTCTCTGTGATATTAACAGCTCTGGGTTTGGAATGAATCGCTACGGCAAACGTCACTTGGCAGGACCACTTTTTCAGACTTGTGGAACTGAAATTGACTTCAGTCGCAGTTTATTTGACTGTGTACTAGATTTGTAAACAAAATGGCTCGCAACTTGGCTTGGAGGACGTGATTTGTACAAAATGCGACTTGTCGGCATTGCCAACTTGAACTTTTGTTGAAATAAATACATATGTATAAGAAAAATGTATACGAGCCTTTCGATGTGTAAAAGCAGATTTCTCTGTTTTCACAGGATATACTTGGTCTTATAATTACAGACATCATCATATAACAGTGTATAGCGGGAAGAATAACTTATAGAGGGATTTCACAATAGCGCCGTCTGCGCATACCTGCATCGAAACTTTGGCTCTCTGTGTTGAACCTAATTGCGCCCGCCCGCGGAGTCCACACAGTACATGGAGTATCCGGTTCGTAAGTGTTACGCCACTCCAGGTTAAACCACGCCCACTGCACAAGATACACGACTATCGCAGATACGTTAGTTCGTGGTCAACTGTCGTTACTTTTTCTTTTGATTTTACGTGTCGAATCATCCTGAAAGACTCTTCCACAAAAATTTTCAGCCTGAAAAGTCTGAATTTAACATACCTTTATGTATTTTGTGTCTTAACTCCTTACTTTCAATCGTCTGATCGTATCAAGAATTGAAGCTGACACATACAGCCTCGTTTTCAAACGCGGAAGTGCGCAGATCGACGCCAAAAGCGTCGTATTGGGATCCCTCTATTATATATCAAAATCTACGAGTACCCTGTCAATAATGACGTGAGATATGCTGGAAAAATGACTTGACTTGGGAAAACAGACTTGACACTGCAAGCGGCGGTGGAACGATTTTTCAAAGTGGAGGGGACCATCAAGCATCAGCATGCATTAATAGGTCGATCCATTAAGCCCAACCCCATTACAGGCCCTGCAGGAAGTAGGGGGAGGGCCCCCGGTCGAAATAGTGAGGAAGCTTAGGGCAATCCCCTTGCCTCCCCCTTTCCCCCGGCTGCCAGTGGAAAATAACTCGGTTAAATTCCTTGACTTATAACTCCTTCTCAATTGAACAGAAGAAAAAAACGAGAAACTCTCCCCAACAAAAGGAAAAGGCGGAAATCGTCAAGAAAAGAATGATCTCCAGATTTTACTCCCCCACAAGACCGCGTCTGAATGGGATGTTTTCCACCCTTAATGGACGCCGAAGTCCCTGTGGCCTAATGGAGAAGGCGTCGGTCTCCTAAACCGAAGACTGCGGGTTCGAGTCCCGCCAGGGATATAGTCGTATAGCTTTTTCTAACCGGATATTAAAAAAGAGTAAAGCTTGGGACTTTTAAACTTTTAACTTTTAAATGTTGCCCTCCCACCAAGAAAAACATAGGAAAAAATAATTTGTAGTTCACAATACAGAGAAGTCCAACGAAATTTCACTCGATATACCTACTGGCTGCATCCAACGGGGTAAAGCCCTGTGTTGGGTTTTCATATTAATTGAATGACGACATAAACTGTATCTCTCTCAATAGTGGCGCTACGTGATGTCATGTGCATGCAACACCCACTGAAAAGCCGTTTGCACCCCCATTTGCTCCCACAAAACGTGACTTTGTCACATTATATAAAATTGTACGTTCGTACCAAATACGCGGTTCTTCCTTGTACCCCACAGCCACCCAGGTCTTGCGCGGGCTATGTTTCTCCCAATTAGCGAGCTTCCTACTATGCATGTGAATCTGGGTTTCAGACTCAAAATTCAAGGCTTTCCTCATTTCGGGGGACAAAAAGTATTTGAGCGAATAAGTCTACACATGGGGACGGACGTGGGGAAAAATTTCTGTCAAGGGCAATATTGGGGGGGGGAAATCTCCGTTCGCACTCAACTCTCAACGCAACTCTTCCCCAATAGCTCATGACAACCGCGCCAAAACGACTTATGAAACGATCCTTGGAGGCTCAGAACGATGAGCCAATTATTGGTGCCAATTATCTACACGTGCCTTTCCTGTCGACTTTTGAGGGAGGGGTATAAACTCCTGTACAGCGTTTACATTTCTGATGCCCTCTTGATAACAGAAAGTGTACTACAGTTATGCACTTGCAGCGACTGTCACAAAACAGTAGCTTCAGACTGTAGCCAACGAGTTTTACATTTCTTATTGCCAACGGTGGGGGCTACAGTAAATGATCACGTAAGGCGTGGTCACTGGCTGCAAACGAGGTAAGCCACTACTCATGAGCTTATGTGAGGTACAGAGATCGCAGTTGAAGGGCGCTGGTTGGTTTGTGTAGAATTTCTTATGTTTTATTTCAGATTAACCCACTTCAAATAGCGTCTTCCCATTGTATCGATCATGTTTCAAAAAGACTAACGGGACACAAGGTGGCTTAAAAGTACACGGAGTGCTTTACTTTTTATGAACTCAAGTGGAATACAGAAACTACTTTTAGGTGTTATACGTCCACTTATATTGCAATTTATTGGTGGGAAAGCTTGCTGCTCCAGACACGACAAGCGTTCCAAGAACGACTCTGTTTTCCAGAATCAAAGTTTTGAGTTTAAAAATTCTATATAGCCGCTGCACAAAACCGACCACTAAAAATTTGAATTTTTACTTTTTTTCGACGACGATCGAGGGCCTTCCCATGCAGTTTACTGGATCTGATGTTACATAGAGTTCTGATGCATCCGTGTCTTTAAGGCAACCCACTAGAGCCTCGCTCTCAGAGGTACTACGGCCAACCTTCTCCCCGCCTAACTTTTAGTTTTTTGTGCGGCTTAAAACGTTTAAACATAACTAATTACAAATTTAAAATCATTTATCAAAATATTAAAACTGGCATTGCTTTGTAACTAACTTTCAGTTCATACATTTATATTTATTCCCAGCTTCCCCAAATGAAAAACCGATTCCGTTTTAGACGACTCGTGAATAAAGGTTACTCTTTTTTACAGAGCAAAAACAAACTAAAACCTAAAACTCTCCACCCTTACGGACGCCACACTCCAGGTTGTCCGGACAACAATTATGCCCGTTGACGTTTCGCCCAGGAGTATCCTGACTGTGCAGGAATATCGCCGGGCACAACAAACTTCTTGGACTGGCCTGTTTGACGGTAATCAGCGCAGCACGACGGAACTTGCAGTTTGCTTCATGGGACATCGTACCGATGCGTCAATGCAGCAACAAACATACCGCTGGTTTGGTTTTGCACGTGGGAAGTCGATAGTAGTAGGTAACCAACAAAACACACGATTTTATAAACTTTTGAAACAAGATCTATACCATTAGAGCATTTAAGAAAAGCGCAGCGCTCGTTCTCCACTGTACCTGACACATTCTTTAACGATTACCGAAAACGGCGTGCACAGGCCTCGATTTCAGTTGAAAACCTTTTTGCTCTTTCACTTTCAAATTGAAAACAGAATCTCTACCCAAACTAGCTACTCGTGCAGTATTACCGTGATACAGTTTTACTGCCCCGACTGCATACGAATCAGGAGTTTCTGTATACAGTACGGGCGATTCACAATAGTGCGTCACCAAGAGTTTGCAATGCGTTGGCCAATCATAACGCGCTCAATTTGTCGACCCTTTCCAAACGCGCACTGCGTCGACAAATTTCGCGCATTGTGATTGGCCAACGCGTTGCAAACTCTTGGTGGCGCACTATTGTGAAATGGCGGTATTGTTATTGTCACACACATTTACATCACACACTTTCAGTGAAAAAATATACCTAGCGACGTACAACGTAGAAAATGTGCGGAAGTTCACGGGCTAAAAATATGTTACTCTGTATAAGTGAGACTCTGTATAAGTGAGGCTAAACAAAAGTGCATTTTGGCAGTCATGACATTCTACTGTCGGTGGGTTTCTGGGGATAATTCGGCAAAATGATGCCCCAAAACAACCCATGAACAACTGCTGAACAACCCTTCCTTATGACTGCCAAACCTGCACGAACGACTCCAAACACACAGCTGCAAAAATAGGACACCAGACTATTTATACATATAATAAAATACGTTCTCCTGCATACCGTGACTGACCGAAGTCACACACTTTGTGCTATTCGGAAACAAGTGAAAACAAAACAGATCTCACAATAAAAATGTCATTCTCTATACCGCATTATCTATTGAGTAATATATTTCAGGCTTATTTAAAATTTGGACGAATGATAACTGTTTGGAAAAATATTCACAGGCCTTTGCCTGTTCTGTACAAAATCCCACACTTCAAGACCACCTCATAGTGATACCTACGCTCCCAAATAGTTCTGCTTCCCATTGCACGACATCTGAAAATATGGTGCACTGAAGATAGGACAGAAATGTTTTTTTGGTCACTTTATTGCAAGAGAGGTCGGGTACTATTTGTCTATAAAAATGAAATGAACAATGTTGGGATACAAGTTGTGTGCATAAATGAGTCCGTTAGACCTTTATGTGCACATACCACATTCAACCTGAAGTATTTCTTTCCTATCTTTATTCCCAACTTGAAGATGTTCTAAAACTTTCCCCTGGGAACAACTGTCGGGTTGTGATGTCAAAACAGAGTAGGCAGAAAAACAGGAAGCATGAGTACATGTATCTTTTTAAATTTTTGACACTTCTACAACTTTTCGATTCAAACCAACCATTCTCATCATTTCAACAATGACAGAAACTTGTCTGAGCGAAGGGGCTGGGGAAGCCAGTTTCCTCCAGACATTCTTCGAACCTGCACACTGCTATGAAGAAACAAAAGGTATGGTACCTGTCACAATCACTTGGAAGGAGATGGCAACAGGAAACGGCAGACGGGGCAAGTGCCAGACTGCATGAGGAAAAAATGGCAAAATGAAAAATAGGTGAAAAACCACACACATTTTTTTTCTAAGTAGGGTTTTGTTTTAATAGTGAGACAGGCGTTTTCATGAATAAGGAACCGTATGCGCTGCAAAGCCTTTCCTAGCCTTATAGCAAAATCAGAAAATGCTTATCAGTGGATCTTGGGGAGACCGAAGATGTTACTCCCTTCAAATACAAACTCAAACACCATCTGAAGCTGATATTTTCCCAACAAGGCTTCCCCCTTTTAAACTATATGCAATGACTGGGCTGTCTCCAAATCAACAGGCTGTTGCCAGGAGAAACGCACACTTCTATGGGAAGTTGCTCTAGCCACAAGCCAGTGGCTTTCCATGGCCTCAAGTTATATCCAGCCGCAGCCGCAACTTTTGGACATGACATCAGTTAGGCACGATGGGTAGAATGACACATACCTTTTTGAGCCAGACAGCCACACAGGTAGGATGGAAGAAATGTTCACAGGGCAACTCGGCGAGAGTCTCGTACAGCTCGTATTCACTGTGACATATGGCACATTTCATCTCCTTCTCTGTTGAAAAGACGTGATTATAAATACATTGTTCAACCTTCGTGAGTATCATTGGTAATAAAACCTGTACCTCTTGAGATGTACACTGCACTGTAGCTCACAAACTGGAAGACCTCATTGGACAGAAGAAAACCAAAATAAATCTATCTTGGGAAAAGCCCTTGATAGATGGGTTTATGGAATTTAGACACTGCAGGTACTTCAGAGTTGATTTCTATTGGAAATTGTTGGTGTATGAAATCCACACAGGTACGGCAGACACTGCCTTGTTTAACATGGACTCAAGCAAACCTGTGTGTTTTTAGAGGTATGGTGTCTGTGTTTTCAAAAATGTGGTGTCTTGCTTAGAGCAGAGCCCAAATTATTTAATTTTCATCTAATGCAAAAACTTGCAGACAAAGAGTGAGTATGATTGAATCACAACTTTGCAGAAAGGAAGAGCAAGAAGGATTTAATTTTCATCTCATACACAAACTTTCATACAAGACAGGGCAAGTATTAATGACTTCCCATATTAGCACAAACCGTTAGTTTGTTTTACCAGATCTGTCTCATAGGTGCTGGACAACAATGTATACAATGGTTCCTTTCTCATAAAATACAGACCGAGTATAGATTAGATTGAGTATACATGTACTTGTATAAAAACTTATTCACAGACCTATGTGGGATTCTAGAGCAGGAATCTCTTTTAGGTTGTCGATGACCTCCTGAGTCGCCGGAGGTGGGGCCCCATTGATACCATCCTCATTTCCTCCTCTCTCATTCTCAAACAGGTGGTGTGCCAAGACATTCAGCATCATGTTCTGAGAGGAAAATGGACCAATGTGACAAAAAGGGTGAGCATATACACAAAATATCACAACTTCAGTGCAAGTTTGAGGAATGGATTGCTTAAGACTTGGTGATTTTATGTCCTCAGGGTTTCTTTGAAGAAGAAATAATCTTTGGAAATATTTGAAACTTCACCTGAACAATGTCAGAAAAGGATAATATCAGCATTAACCACTTGTTGCTGGGTGAAATTTGAAGTTGCATGACGTAACACGGGAGATTTTCAAGATTTTCCATTTTCAAAATTCTTCAAAAAATCATAACTAAATTTACTTGACGTTTACACCCACACAAATGAGAACCCTGCTGAATGCAACAGTTCAAATGAGAACCCTGCTGAATGCAACAGTTCAAATGAGAACCCTGTTGAATGCAATAGAATGCAACAGTTCAAATGAGAACCCTGTTGAATGCAATAGAATGCAACAGTTCAAATGAGAATCCAGCTGAATGCAATAGAATGCAATAGTTCAAATGAGAACCCCGCTGAATGCAACAGTTCAAATGAGTACCCTGCTGAATGCAACAGAATGCTACAGTTCAAATGAGAACCCCGCTAAATGCAACAGAATGCAACAGTTCAAATGAGAACCATGCTGAATGCAAAAGAATGCAACAGTTCAAATGAGAACCCTGTTGAATGCAACAGAATGCAACAGTTCAAATGAAAACCCTGTTGAATGCAATAGAATGCAACAGTTCAAATGAGAACCCTGTTGAATGCAATAGAATGCAACAGTTCAAATGAGAATCCAGCTGAATGCAATAGAATGCAATAGTTCAAATGAGAACCCCGCTGAATGCAACAGTTCAAATGAGTACCCTGCTGAATGCAACAGAATGCTACAGTTCAAATGAGAACCCCGCTAAATGCAACAGAATGCAACAGTTCAAATGAGAACCATGCTGAATGCAAAAGAATGCAACAGTTCAAATGAGAACCCTGTTGAATGCAACAGAATGCAACAGTTCAAATGAGAACCCTGTTGAATGCAATAGAATGCAACAGTTCAAATGAGAACCCTGTTGAATGCAATAGAATGCAACAGTTCAAATGAGAATCCAGCTGAATGCAATAGAATGCAATAGTTCAAATGAGAACCCCGCTGAATGCAACAGTTCAAATGAGTACCCTGCTGAATGAAACAGAATGCTACAGTTCAAATGAGAACCCCGCTAAATGCAACAGAATGCAACAGTTCAAATGAGAACCATGCTGAATGCAACAGAATGCAATAGTTCAAATGAGAACCCTGCTGAATGCAACAGTTCAAATGAGAACCCTGCTGAATGCAACAGAATGCAATAGTTCAAATGAGAACCCTGCCGAATGCAACAGTTCATATGAGAACCCTGCTGAATGCAACAGAATTTAACATACATGTACATTGTAGCTAAAATGAGAACCTGCTGAAAACAGAATGCAACACAGCTGAAATGAAAACCTTGCTGAAAACAGAATGCAACACAGTTGAAGTGAAAACCCTATTGAATACAAAAGAATGCAACATAATTAAAATGAAAACCTTGCTGAAAGTAAAAGATTGCAACGCAGCTCCAGTAAGGTGCAACAGTAGGTTTTAACACAGCTGAAATGAGAACCCTGCTGAATGCAATGAGATGCATCAAAATATCTCAGTAGATTTTATGGAACTGAGTGGTCAACTCGAAGAACATCAGCATGGGCCTTATCACCAGTAAATGTACAAACTGTAGGCCTCCCACAACTTGCTACCATTAGTGGGACTATGAACTTGAAAACAAGACTAGTTCCTTGATGATGTCTCCCAGTTTGACTTCGTGCAGAAATCAGGATGATACAATGTGGTATCTCAACTATTAGAAAATCCTTCTCTCACCTCGAGGAGTAGTTCCATGAACTCTTGCCCGAACTCCCGCCGTGTCCTGATGAGGAGACTGAGGAGCATTCCAGGAGCAATGCCCAAGGGTGAGAATAGAGGTGAGCTGAGCAGGGGGATCTGGAGCTCCAAGGTGGGATCTCTCAAGGGGGAATCGTCACTGCTGTTGGAAAGGAAGTAGGAAGATTTCATGGCAACTGTTTTCTTACAGCAAGCTACAACTATTATGGTTAGAAGCAAAACGCAACTTATTGAAGGAATTTAAAAAGTATACCATGTGTATAATTGTTTGACACTTGCACTAATGGGTATAAAAATTAATATGCAGGCTGATTTTGTCCAAAGAAAAATGTTACATGTTCATTAGACACCAACTCATTTGAAAGATATGTAAAAGCATTTTGACCAAGCCTTATTTGTGCTCAGTCTTCCAACAGGACATGAATTGGTTTATTTCACTCTAAAATCATCTATCAGGAATGCTTCTACAGCGGTACAAAACTCCTTACCTCGGGGGGTTGCGATCCTGTGATGACCCAAACACATCCTCCATGACCTCTGCTCCTCTTGATAGCTCTCTGCTAGGTTGGTGGCTCCTCTGCGGGAGCAAGCGTGGGATTGCATCACTGCGATCATTTTGATACCTTCTCCTGGCGTCACGGCTAAGACGTCCCTCCTCCACCGAAAATGTGAAGTTGTCTTGACCAAAGTCCGAAGACAGGTCAACTCCTGCACCACCATTTTGAGTCTCTGGAGAAGAGGTTGCACGTAGTTGCCTAGGCGAGGTGATTTCACTTGAGCTTAACCTTCCATGAGCTGTCACGCCAGATGTAGTTGCTGTTTCACGCATCCTCCATCTCTGGTGGGGCATTGAACTGTCAAGGACAGGCCCAGATTGGAGGATGGGTGAGAAAGCTACCGTGCTGCCTGATGCAGTACGGAATGAATCTTCTTGCAAAGCAAGGTCGCCACTGCCGACAGAAGAGCTGAAACTACTGTGGATGCCTATTGATGCTCCAAGCTCTTCAGAAGTCTGACGTGAGGTGGACGTGTCAGGGCCAAAGTGGGCTCGATGGTGCCTCCTGAGGAGAGGTGGTGAAGGAGGGCCATACAGGAGGTCTCGATTTGGAGTAAGTGTGGACGCTTGGACTTCGTGATTTGTCTGTGACCTACCCCTGGAGAGAGAGAAGAATCGGTACCTCTGACGATTTGTTCCTTCAAATGGTTCTTCTACGGCAGGTGTAGGACTGCCACTTGCGTCGTGTGTTGGGTGAGTGCTTTCTCCTGCTGCATCCAAGTCTGAGGATGGCATTCTTATCCTCCGGCCGAAGCGACTGTGTCTAGCTTGCTGTGAGGTGCTACTGGGATTGACTGCTGATGTTGAGTTCATGTTGCTACTTGACAGAGGCTGTGCAGCATGAACTAAATGAGGGCTGACTCTTGGAGAAGGCAGCTGTTGGCTGGCTGATGAGCCCCTCTCATTTGGCAGTTCAGGACCTTCTGGGGTGCTGCTCCCTGCAGTTGTCAGATGACCAGAAGAAGTCTGATCACTGTGAGAAGAAATTTCGTCTCTCCTTCGACTTGGTCTATAATTTGATGCAAATGAGGGTGTTGAAACTTGACTGGGTTGAATTTGACTAGTATCCGCTGTTCCGTCCAAGTTCATTCTTCGACGGATGACACTATTTGGCTGCTGACTGCTGAGGAGTGGCTCACCACCACTGACATCTGATTCATTGTTACTGGGAGCCTGTAAATTTGCCTCAGATTCACTCTGGAGAGCACTGCGATTATTAGTGTTTGCAATTGTTGAAGAGATGCTGGAAGTGACAGATGACTGCTCATTACCTGCTGAGCTCTCTGGTTGAGCTGCAGCTTTAAATTCTGCAGATGGTGAAATGGCACGGGCACTATGACTGGATGCCAAGTCACACCCATCAAAGACATTATGGATAGGAGGTTCCCTAAATGAATTCTGGCTGGAGGATGCTGACTGAGAACTGGGCCCATTCCCTGTTTGTTGCAAATCCGGCCTTGCATTAGCTTCCAGAGTATTTTCCGCAATATTACTAGATATCGCTGAACTGCTTCCAAATCCAGAGACTGACATGCCATTGGAAATATGTTGTGCAGTTTCTTCACTCTCATTATCACTTGTTGACTGCTCTTTCTTACTCAATGATGGCACACCATGGCTTGTAATGTCACTTTGGGTATGTCTTCTGTGTTTATTTTCTGACTGAGCTTTTCTCACTCCATTACCAACTCCTTGAGTGCTTAGCTGCCTGGGAGCTCTCATTCCATCTTTTCGGCTGTCACTGCTTTTCTTTAACACTTTTGCTTTGCTACTGTGCTTGGTTTCATCTAGAGACAGGCTCTGACTTCTCTCAGCATTCTCAGCTACTGAGCTGCTGCTTAGCTCATCAACACTCTCAGGACTCTCTTGTAAACGAGCTGCCCGTCTGTGCTCGCTTTCTGTCGAGGAAAAGAGACTATTTTGTCTTGCTGGGTTTTGTAGTGTAGCTTTCTTACCCACTGGAAGCCGCGACTCGTAGCTGCCATCTCTGGGAGCTCGCTGAAAAGGTATCAGCTCTCCTGATGAGTTGATTGATGACCGATGCAACAGCCTCTTGGAATTGGTCCTCTCGCTGAGCACCCTCTCCCTCTTGGGTCTCCCTCCCTCGGAATTCCAGTTTCTCAACCGATCTGCATTTTCAGTACCTGTGGCCAAGCTGCGACTAGGCCTGTTGTGGACGGACAGATGATGCCTACCGTTTTCGCCTCGGGAAACTTGCTGAGATGGTAGCCTGGGTCTAAGATCCCTTTTGGCCTTAGGGGTTGACTGAAAAGAAGTGGAGGTCCCCTGAGGGGTGTAACCTACCCCAGGTAAATCTCTGGATGGCCTCTCTCTGGTCTTATCACTGGCAGCTCTAGTGCAGTGAGAAGAATCAATTGAAGGCAAACCAGGTCCACTACTTGATGATGACATGGTAGAGTGACTTACACGTACGCAACAAGTTCAGCCCATTTTTGCAGCCCAGGTAAACAGTTTTCCATGAAAACTGCTCAGTCAGCCATGCGACAACCAAATTTAAGAAAGACTGTTTCACTGGGAAACATGCGTCTAAGAGGACATCTTTAGGCACACCACTTTAGATGTGAAGACATTCTCCTCAGATGGGCAGAAAAGGCTTGCCTCATTGCAAGAAAGTACACAGTCAAGCCTTAAGACAATCAGGGTGTATCTGCTGCCTGCACACTAGGCTCATGTCAGGACTGAATGACCAGGTATGCAGTGCAAAGCTAGTGGCTGGATTGGAAGTCTTACAGCTTGAAGTCTGTCTCACTGTAAATAAAAGAAGGAAATAAAATGTCAAGGTAAATACATGTATGAGATAGTTATAGACAATTAAAGAGACAAAGCAGCATTGTATGGATATCAACTTTGACTTTCAAATGTACTATCAGTTCATAGTTCAAAGGTCATTACAGAGGTGATATTATTTCGGGGATTGTGTAGTTGGGGATACTGTTCCGATAACAGAACCGAGAATTACATTTTAATTTTCAGACCCACCTAGGCAGATCACAGTGACCTCATGTTGAATAGAGCTCTGCAGGGATTAATTTTATGACAAGAGGTCTAGGTTTAGAAAGTTTAGAGTTTCTGGGGGAAATTATCGGGTAAAAAGTGTCAGTGTTAATATACATGACACATGGCAGAATAAATTTCACGTTGGTTATCTGTTAAAAAGTCAGATTTTCTCATTACCAGCAATTCGGAAACGGGAAAATGAATTTTAATGAAAATGTTTTTTTTTTACCTTCTCAAGCACAAAGTTCCCTTGGTCTTTCAATATTTAACATTCTAGCATAATAAATTACAAGTAAAGTCCCTCAATGGGTTTACTGATTGTCTTCACTACATGTAGCCCCACACTAAAAAAGGCACATCAATCCTCCAGTGGTCTTTGTCTTCTCTTCTTTACACCACCATGACTCCATATTAACCATCCACATCCATGTCTCTACATTCCCCTCCAAAAATAAATCCATAACTGGACACTTTGTAATTTGGTGGAAAAAATATCCAGTTTGGTCCAATCACAAGGTTCCACCAGTACCTGAATGAGCGTGTAATCGGTAGGGCTACTTAACCCCCTGCCCCAGCTCGTGTCTTCAGGAGCGAAGACCCAGGTGCAAGGACATGTACCATCCTAAAGTGCCCCTTGCACTTTTTGTAAATGAGTTAGGAATGAGAGGCAACTCCTTAAATTGGCTTTCTGTCGCGTTCCTAACTTCTCGCACCATCTTGCCACGTGCTTTGTCGATACAGAGTACGATTCCCCAGGTCACGCTTTGGGGAGCCCGGTTTGCCTTTCCACCCGGCCCACTTCTCAACGCCCCTTATTCTCTGTTGAAGCACCACCTCCCTAGACTCGCCAAGACATAGCCACCGACACTGCCTGGATCTCATCTGAGTAGGTCATTGGCTACACAAGACCAAGTTCTGAAGAGTACCAACTAAGGCCTTTCCCCTTTTTGACACTGTATTAGAGCTCATTGACTTCAGTACTTTGCATCCATTGACACTTATTCTATGTGGATATTTCAGTAGTTTGCGCATTATACATACAGTACATACATGTGCTTCACCCAAATACTCTAGACATTTCTAAATTGCTACCATTCGTTGATAATTATCCTTTTTTTCCTCAATTTGAGAGCTGCTTTTCCCTCTTCCTGTTTTGTTGATGTCGTGCGTGTTGCTTTCAGTTCATCTGCTTTTTTCCACCACTGAAATGCTACAAGCTGAATATTGGTATTGATATTGATTTCTGTATTTTGTTATTCTTTTCTTGACCACTGTGTTTATGATTTATACGACATACTTGGCTGACTAATAACAATACTTGTGTCCCAGGAGAAAGGAGAACCAACTTAACTAAGTTTGCTATCTGTTTGATTTCTTTCCTGAGCAAAATCCTGACCTTTATAAAAACAAACTGGTACAGGCCCTCAGACCATGCTGTCAACTGTGACAAAAACAAGGAACAAATATTTTTTAAGAGAAGACAAATAGTCTGAAAGTCCTTCAGAAACACCTTCCTGGGGATGGAAGACCAACAGGGGTCATTCTAGCATTTACTGCCATGTTCCTTGTTATTTGCAACCCCTGCAACCACCCTCATTGTAAAAAAACCCATCCCCATTCACACCCCCACCCTTTCTGAAGCGATCATGCTGACGTATATTCATCCTGACATTACCTTTATTCATGAACATGAACATGTGAAATTATTTGAGGAAAATTACATGTAAAGGTCAGTTTGTATATACTTGCTGCTTCATCGAAACTCTTTCAGTCATTTGAAATAATATACATCTATCCCACGCCCCGGTTCTAAACTTAAAAACTAAAAGTGCACACTTTAGCGACCCTGTTGCCTCCATTTCAACCAAGGCAAAGGCAGTTTTCCACGGTCAAAATGGCTTTGACAAAAGTCTTGTGGGTGGAGTTCTTCACCAGCAAACCAGAGTGGGAAAGTGAATGAATCACACCATACATGTACTTTTCTCAAATTGAAATAAAATACCCAAACCCCATGCTCCGCCTGGAGATTGCATTGAATCTGATGTCACTGTTCTCCTCAATCTGCGGAATCAAGTCAACTCGCCTCCTGGCTAACTCGCCCCTTACCAACTCGCTGCTTACAGACTTGCCCCTTGCCAATTCACCCCCTGACTGATTTGCCCCTCATCATCTCGCCCAATTGCAAATTCATTCATTACGATAAAGCATGCTTACTTTATTCTTTGCACTTGCCATCAGAGTTTCTGGCACACAGCTACATGCGCACTCAGGTGCTGTTCTTTTTCTAGGGGGGGGCAGGGGATTAAGCCCCCTCCTCAAAATGCAAGAAAAAGACCATAAAATATTGGAATTGGAATAATTTTTAGAGCCATGACATAAGCACAGAAAATTCTCAACTCAAAATAATGATGGTGGTAATGGTAATACTAGTTGTGATAATAAACAGGAGACGAACACAGCTTGAAGTTGTGAGTCAAGAACATTTCATTTCCTTTTAATCACAATTTGTGTGTGTTTAGAGTGAGATTCACACAAAATCAGTTGCATTTATATCAGCTTCGCGGAACCATTCAAATACCCTATGCATCCAGCCAACTCGTCTTGAATTTCTCACAACATATACATGTAGGCCCATCCGTTCCAAAAAAAAAGCTATGATTGTTTTTTCCTGGACCATTGCCCATCACGCACAGCTCGGGATGGCTTGCTGTAGGTACATGTATGCGTGCTAGACAATGAACTTTGATGGCAACCACAAAATATAAACTACGTGTAAGTGCGCTTTACAATCAAATGAATGCAAGTTCATTGAATAGTTCTCAGTATGCCTCTTTCATGTCTTTGGGTGAAAATGACAAATTTCGCGAATGGTCCAAAGTTGAGGACTCCCTTCTGAGGGGGCAACTTGGTCAGGAGACAAATTTACAAAGGGGGTAAGTCGACAAAAAGGCGAGAAGTTACAGAAAAGCGAATTTACGAACCTCTTCTCCTTCGATCAACCGATCAAGGCGTGACTGTTGTGAAGGAAACTAATTCCGCTAAAGCGCCCTCTTGCGAGGAACGAGAAAAAGGACACTAGACTGGCTCACCGTCTCTAGTAATAGTGGGGAAATCAATCGAAATACATGTAGGCCTATAGGCTATAGTTGATAATAGTCGATATATATACGAGACCATTCGAAAGGTCCATGCAACCAAATTTTAAAGTCAAACTACCAGTAAGTCGTGTTCTCTCAAAATTCACGCTGCCGCAATGCAAAGGCGGGGGCATTTCAAGAACTTTTCTTCTGAATTACAATCACTTCAACTCCCGTGGCCAGTATAATGGATTCAAGTTGTTGGATTCGCCACTTTCGGTACTGAGCCTTTATTTTATCGGCAGAATGGCCAAATGTGCATAATGTCCATGCACTTTGATGTTACATTTTAAGTTTGCGCCATGGGATGTTAATTAAGCTTATCGCGGACCCTTAGCTCCTCCTCCATAAGGGACGCTTGCGACTTGCTCATGGTTCTTAATAGTCGATACTCGATCTGTACTTCTGTCGATAATGAACTTAGGACACGAACGAACGGTTGAAAACCAGCTACTTGAAAGACGCTCTTGCCCAAAAGTGGGCGGGTATACAGGGGCATAAATTCCGTGGGGAATTTGGTGTACATCTCCTACTTTTTGACCAAAGGGGAAGGGCTATTAAATCAACCACCCCCTCTTCCGAGGGAATTTTTTTTTAATTTAGCCAACAAAAAACCTATTACGTCTTGACAGCTCTGAAAGACTGAAAAAAATTACAACTTTAAACAGGCGCCGCTTTTATGCAAGGTACAAGTATACATAAGACTTGGATCTGAATCATGAACAGCGCCCCTTGGCGTCATGTAGGGTCCATGTCTGGTTTTGATTTGTAATCCGCCAGCTCCAGTCCTGATGCAAAGATATACGCCGTTGATAAAAATATCTACCGAGTTCACACGCAAGTTTGATTGCTCGACGTAAAGTATTAATATTTTCCACAAAGTTTGAGTTTAGATGAAGCAAAAAATTCCTGGATTAATTTAACTTTCTGTGTTTTCAACGTAGCAACCAAGTGACGTGTTTTAGGCTATACACGGCTCTCAGCGCTGAACGAAAGGCCTCGTTTTGTTCACAAGTACGTGTGACGTCATATATAGTCTAGAAACGGATTCTTGCAATTCTACACATTTTCTTTCACAACATGCAATGCACTGTGCCTCAAGTTCTAACCAAAATCGGTAGAGATAAATGTAAAGATAAAATGAGCTTTCTCCACGCGATACAAGATTGTTCCTAGCCTCGACTCAATCCTTGCATTGCTCTGCTTGTCATCAGCCTTGCCACACCCGCTGTGGCTGGAAGACTCGCGACAGTGGTCGCTGTTTCATTATTGTCAGAATATCCCAGTTTTTGAAGTTAATTTTTTTTGACCGAAACTTATACAGACTAGCACAGCCATCCACATTTCAACCTTCACACAGATCGTTGCTTTTTCTCGCCAAGAGAGCACTGTCTTTGTTATAACCACTGCATAAACCATTTTGCATGGACATCGGTTTGATGTTTGTAATTTGATTTTCAATCTGAACCCCACTTTAAATTCTTGCTTCATCCTGAATGTTTTCACTTTTGAGGAATGCAAAAAAGGAAAAGTTTGGAACTTGAATTAAGAGATGAGCTCCAAAGCTGCATTATAATGCTCCTATTATGCACACAATTTATTGCTCGGTGGACATTGAGGTAACCTGGCCTTTTCGACCAGCAATTTTCCTTAGCGTTTCTTTCACATGCAGAAACTTCCAACTGGATAAGAATGCTGTCTAACTTTTAAGTGGTTTGTAAATATTACTTCTCACAAAAGGCTTATTAACTCTAAATTCAAAAAGCGATAATCTATAATCTATTCGTAATTTAATATGAGAGTTTAATCCTCTTTACTGTTCACGCTGAAGCCTGGGTCTAGACCTTATCTGAGTCGTTGCCCGTCTGCGACGGGCTATTAAGTGTCTGTAGTGATCTAGATCATGTCCCGACTGCATTGATGGTTTCTTTTGGTAGTAAAACATACAGGCGACAGCAAAGAGACTAACGGCCGCTGTGGATGCCGACACGCCCACGATAAGGTAAAAAGCGGTGGGAGGGACGAAAAGTGCGTTGATCAAGGGCCTGACTTAATTCGTTTCTTCTCTCTTCTTCCACCTTATCGTTGCTGTCCTTCACATCCTCCGACTTGTTTGTCTCATCTCCGGTCGTCGATTCGCCTTGGGCGTTACCTTCTTCGCCGTCTCTGTCATCGTCGCTCGGTTGTGAGTTGTTCCCAGTCGGCTCGTTCTGGGACGCCCCGTTGTGAATCGCAACTCCGCCATTATTGCCTGGGTAGATTATCTGACTGTGCTGATGATCCGCTTGTCCCTGCTGGCTGGATTCAGTGGGTTGGTGCGTCTGACTAGGCTTGCTTGGTTCACTCGCCTCACTGGGTGGACGAGTTGGAGTTGGCTCGCTGGGCTGGTGCGCCTCCTGGCTAGGTAGATTAGATTCCTGACCAGGCTCCTGGCTGGGTTGTTCGAGCCCCTGATCTTTGTTGGGCTTCTTGTTTGGTGTTTGCTGGGAGCTTTGGACAGCTTGCTCGTTCCCGGAAAGCACCGCTGCCGCTTGTTCAATGACCGTCTCGGCCTCCTGTAGCAACGCTATGGCGTCCCCCACGGTGTCTCCACCTTCAAACAACCGTTGAAATCGAAAATAATTTGTTGGCAAGTAAAAACCACATCTGCTTTCTCCTAAATCCCTCGCGGTAGATCATGGACGACATGACTATGATAGAGAAATAAGTCACTCTTTGCATTGCAGATGAATTTGTGGTTAACTGTGAACTGCACAATAGCAATCAATGGGAAATTAAAAGCAGCTGCAGATTATGGACGAATACCTTACCTTGGGCAGTCGCACCGGCGTTCCCCACGGCATGCTTGCTTCCTTCCTCTCCGTTCTGAGCATTGCCCATGCTTGGGGTCGTCACAGCCATCGCTGCATTCTCCACACCTGTGAATAAATCCAGCACGAAACAATTTGTCTAACGTTTACAGGACAGAGTAATGCGTTCGTTGGTTCCCATGGGTATACATGTATAGAAGTGGCACATGAAAAGTAAAAATGAGCGCATTGTTTGCTGGTGAGAATCGTCTAATGGCCATGTGATGCTTAATGGTAATTTGCATGACAACTCTGGTATTCGAATAACGATAGAAAGGTACGGTAATCAAGTGTGAGCAGAAGAGCTGCCGGGAAATGTTTGAACAGATATAAAAATGTTGAGGATCCTGCAACCCTAAACTCCATCCTCGCAATTAAAAACGCATTTTGATCAGACTTATCATCAAGTTCGGGATAGAAACTTTAAAGACATGGGTCCTGACCATTATTCCCCTGGACGTCGTTGTTCTGTTCCTTCGTATCCCCGTTCATGATTTTGTGGTGCACATTACTCATTTCTAGCGTTTCTTCGATAACTGCAACGCGGTCAGCAAGTCTCGTCCCTGCGAAATTTAAAAGGAAATGATGACAGCTGATATATGTGGCATGACTGACATGACACAGGGCGATGAACCCACGAATAAACGTGTCCATAATTGCTAAGGGTTCCAACATGACCAAAATAATGTAGATAAGAACCGTTTGGCCTTTCATATTTTCAAAAGGAACAAAAAAATTCGAGGTGCCTATTTTATCAGAAGCCAGCTTTTACCTGCTCCCTTTCAAGCCGTTGAAGCTTAAGATGCCTTTAGAGTTGTCCTACGCAAAGGATATATATGTAATGATCATTTTCACCATTGTATTCAACCCACCGTTGGTTTCCAGTCGAAGGATGCGCTCTTGAAGGCTCGCAAGTGTGTTCTGAATTGACTGTACCACATCGGAAATATCTGCAAAGGGATTGTTTTCCGAATAGAAATGAAAAAGGCGTAGTTGGAAAACAATGGTGAACCCCTCCCATCTAGTCTTACTTCTGCACTGAAATGTAGTTAATTTTAAAACGTAGTTAACTCTACTTGTGCTCAAAATCTGTAGAAGCTCGGTTCAAATACGAATTCTGAAATCACATGCAAAATTATGAAATGAACGGAATGCTATTGTACTAGGGCTAGTGTTTTTTGTAATTATACTTCAATTTAACTGCATTTTCAGGGGTTATCTAGTTTTCGGGGTTTTGGCACAAAACAAGTTTTCCAGTAACGACTACATGTATATTGACCAAAAGACGGCCTATGAAACTTCACACTAGTTACTGCATTCTGCTCTTAACTTGAGTTTCCGTACACGGAAAGCATTCAAATCTTCACACCGTATACCGTGGGCTTGTGGCATACAATGTAAATTGCTTTCTGTACAATTGTACCTTTTTGAGTCTTAAGGTAAAGTTCCCCACAAGAGTACCCGGGGAATCCAGGGCTAGTGCGGAATTGATAAAGGTTTCCAAACTTACCGTATTCTTCTTTCTGGGTAGAGTCCCCCTCCTAGAAAATCGAGGGGAATTTGGAGGTAACAAAATTGGTTAAAACAGTTGTTATATAGTTTCGTCTCAGATAAATTTCATGAAAAATAAATCTACTAAAAATCAATCGTTACTCCCTTTTTATGTAAAATGTCTACGACTTTATTCTTATTCCACATGCAGTTTTACACAGGTAGTGAAGCTTGACATATAAGTCACAGGTGAGTGAAACACAGACTACTGTCACAGATGGGCAGTCAGAATTCGGCGTCAAACAAACCGCCATTTTTGCCCACTGGCCATTCAGGGCGAAGCATAGGTCGTAAAAGCATCTGCATAAATTCCTTGCATGAATGGCATTCCAAAGGACCTTGCAAATAAAAAACCTGGAATTTGGCAAGAGTTAAGAATGCCGTTACAAGATGTTATCTTGATGCATTCCAAAAATGAGGATTTACAGTCAAAACACAACATCTGAGTAATTTCAAAACGAAATTGCAGTACTTAGTAGTGTTCGTCAGTAGATACCGATTATTTTATATATTAAGGTCGCTTGTTTGCGATTATGTTATTGCCAGACAAGAACTCAGGGCTCCAAAAAACCGTTCAAAATGGACCCTACCTGTTGCATACCAAGAAGTTGCACTCGCTTGGTGACTTTCTGAGGCATGGACTGGACCTGAAAAAATAAAGCCAGTGCCACACCCATCAGAATCACAATATCCACGCGAGCCATGGCGGGGAAAACAGACGTGTTATCACGAAGGACTTCCTTGAGGAAACTGAATTTGTCACCGCAGCGTACACAGCCGCCCCTAACCCAGCTCTCAGACTGTAGACAGGTTGCACTCCCGAACAAGTACTCGCCCGCATGCGCACAGGTGTAGGTTATGACGTCGCAGTGGTGCTGGCTCCCTGAATGGTTCATTTATTGCGTGCTAACTATGCCCTGACCATTCAGAGCAGCTCGAAATGCATTCAAATGCCACACGGCGCTCATTTCGATCAATTAATTATTTTGGAAAGTTCGATTTTGGATCCGGGGGTTTTGATAGAGCTTTGATAAATCATATCATTACCACAAAAGCACGACGCTGTATTTAATTTCATAAAAAAAGCAGTAACAGAGCAGAAAGCAACTGCGCAACATTACTGCAAGGTATTTAGTAGGATCTTGGCAGTGATATAACAACTAAGATGGTATAACTTAGATTTTTCATTCCCATCAGCTGTCTTGAAATGTCTTCTCGGCACGCCTTTCATTGAAGCCTGACATGTACGGCGTTGTTACGTAATACCACATTCCAAAAATTGTACCCTTCATATCTGCTCGAGTCCACCCACTCTCAGTGTCTTTCTTACTTTTCACGCCCTTTCTTTCTACAGTTCGATGCTTTCTACAAATCACCAAAGAGAATGGGTCCATACTCGATGCTCATGATCTTCATATTCATGGTAACATCCAGTCAAAATCATGGCACAGTTTACGTCGATGGGGCAAGAGATCCAGGGCTGTCCGTAAGCGTTCAGGTAACAATCGCCTATTATTCAATGCATTACTGTTTGGTTTAGTTTTCGTACCAAGCAGAATGCCCAATGATGTAGCCAAAACAGGGGGTTGCAAGGGAGGGGAGCGGGCTTGCCTTCCCTTCCGAAGCTTGGAGAGGAGAGGTGTGAAGCCAAAGGGGAAATACAACTGTTGGGGTGTACTCCAGAACTGCTCCGTTTCCTTTTGGGGGCCTACATAGGGAGGTTCTGGAGATGAATTGTAAGGCAGTTGTACGTGTACGCCGGCGTAATATGACTGAATTTCAACGCAAAGAAAGTAATTTCAGCCATCATGATGTCTTCACCATAAATTTATTAGGGCTGAGTCAATTCGAATAGTTCACTATTCGAATATTCGACCTTCAATTATATCAAATATCCGAATATTAGGTCGTAATGACCAGCAGATTGTTGATGAACAAACCATATATAAAATCAGTTGCATTAACACACGCAATTGTACATAATGATCATTATAATAGCTTCTCAAATCTAGGAGTATCTCCAGCCACTATTTAGCACAATTTAAGAGATAAACAAGACTCCTGCTGAAAATGTCTTTTCCTTTTAAATTATGACGTTTTAAATAGTAATAATTCTGACGATTTCTGACGCTTTTCATTTGAATCTGCTTGAAACAAGCCTCCATAGTGCAATTATTTTTCTCATTTAAAACAGAGGAAAATTTTTCCTTCGTTTTCATGACTTTTGCTTTCGAATATTCAAATTCGAAAAATAGTAGTTGAATTATCGAGAATCGATCGAACATTCGGTTATTCGGCACAGCCCTATAAAAATTCTTTTGGAGAGATTATATGCACAAGTTTCTCTGTTATAAGTTTTGGTTTTCCAACTGATTTCTTGCCCATTTCCTATAGAAACTGTCCTGAACGAGGGAGTAAAGTGGGTTGATTATGTTTTCCAAGTGTTGCTGTGTTTAAAGTTTTCAGGAAGATTTATCACTTTTGTTATGTTTTGTTTATGTAGAGAAAACAGCATGAGATGAGCCATCTGTCCATTGATAAGCATTTTGGTAAGTTAGAACATTACCCACACAAAGCATTGTGTAATTCCTGTCATGAACAATCTCATTATAGAAAACGGAATTGTTGCAGGGCATTTTTCATTTTTCTCACACTGAATTGCCATTCCATTCTTTAATTTTACTTTTTATTACACCGCTGCGTTGCTGTAATCAATCACAGTTCAATTATTTCAGGTTCCAGTAGCGACATCGGCAAAATATTGAAGCTCCTGATGGCATTAGAGGTTGCAACGACAAGACTTGAGCAAATTCGTGAGTAATTTAGAAGTATTGATGTGGGTATTAAAATACTCGTTAATGGTTACTGATTACTTCTTGTTTTAGTAAAGTACCCCCAAATGAATTACATCTCCATTAAAGGTATTGCTAAAAGTTGGTTTAAATGGAAATTTCTTCAAGCGCAGATATGAAATTTATGACAAAAATAGTACTTTGGACTCTGTTTTATATTTCTGATTAAGAATGAAGATAATTTCATTTTCAGACAGTTACAAGTATGCAATTTATCTGGAAGTTCCCAGTTACGGAAATTTATCCATCTTCCTCAACACAAAATATCTTAAGAATAATTCCTACCAGCACAGCTTGTGTCTCACTTGTAATTTCAGTATTAACAGAAAATTATTCTTGTATCCTTCTTTGCGATGTCCTTGTATTTTTCTCGTCGCAACGCAAAAAGTGTGAATGGTTCTTTTGACATTAACTGTCACAGTTCTTGGCTGTTCCCGGGAAATTTTCATGTAAGGAATAAACTTGATGCAGGTTCTATTTAGCTATGAACTTTTGTTGGGGCACTGCACAGAAGCGGAACTTGATGAGAAGATTACCGGCATAGAGCAGAAGCTGCTTGTGCTAGAATCTCCGCCCGGCCGGCTGCCTTCCAACGAGATGCTCGGCGAAGTTGTTGTGAGTACGGACCTCATGCAGGTGTCAGATGCCATGGGACACATAGCCGCGCCTTCCGTACCAGACCGTGGTGGCGGTGCAGGACTAAGCACGCAAACGGTACCGATAGATTTGGTACACCAGAATCCTGGATTTTATACCGAGCAGCAACAACAAAAACCAACACAACCACCTCAGACGCAACAAGATATCCGAACACAACCATTGCAAACGCAACAAGATCTTGAGGATCCACAGTCACAACCATCACTGCCACGGTCACAGCCGTCGCACCAAGACCAGGAACTAGAAAAGGAATCCCCTCTGCAACAACCGTCGTCATCACAACAGCAACGGCAGGGAACTGCTGGAAATAAGCTGGATGAAATCGACCAGATAATCGAACTGGCTAGTGGACTCAAACGCCGCCATGATGAGGCTCCACCGTCTAACCAAATGAGATCGTCAGGGTGGAGTCCACCCGTATGGAAGGACGACCGGAGAGCAAGAATTCCCCCAATTGTGGAGGCCTTGGCCCGCCAGGGAAAAATGGTGGAGAGGGAGGGGTTACCTTGGTTATCTCTCAAGTAGGGCTATTTACAGGTGTTTTTGTGGTACTGCAGATGCTTGATCATCTATCAACACTTTTACATGTCCTCCTGTGGCACCCATTCATTTGTATCAAGGGGGCCAAGGGAGTGCCATTACACTATAATTTAGGGCCTGGGGACAAATTGGTGGGGAACAGTTAATTACAACTGGGAAAATCACTTCAAAAAGTATCAGAAACTAAAGTCCTAAGTTGCACCACTGGGTGAGAATGCTCTTGTCTAAATGTAATTTACTACACTATGTCAGCAAGTAGGGCTACGATAGTTCACGCTTCTAAATCCTCACAAAAACTTAAGCACAACAACTTTTTAAGATAGGCTGATAAGGAAACAACAGACGGAGAAAGGAAACGTGGAAAGGTGCAAATCCCTCCATCGAACGTAGCACAGTCACATGGACCACAAATTTATTCTTATCCTCTCGACATCGTTTTGGGGGTTTTAATAGTTACAAATAATATTATTGTTTAAGTACAACTTCGAATCCAAGTAGTTGGAAATAACAAAAAAAGTATCAAAACGGACGTAACACACAAAACAGTTGCACAACTGAATTGTGATGGAGACAATGGCAATAAACATAGGCATTGATATTTCGAGAATTTGCTGTGACAGTAATGGTGTGTAGATTGTCATGGCGGTTTTGATTTGTATCGGTATAACATTGCTCGATGTGTTGATTCGGGCGAAGTTGCACTGCAATTTTAAAAGAAAACCTTTGCTTTCTCCTCCAGCGCACGAGGTCGAAAGAAAAAGGCAGGTCACCCTTCTGACCCTGTCTAATTAAACAGTTTTGTATTCCAAAGTATGCACCACTTAAAACTTTAAAAACGTACCGTGAATTGGACTTGAACAGTCTCAAAAAGGGAAGTTATTGAAAATAGCAGTCACTTCACACAGAAACTCCCTTGATGGCATTCGTCAAAGGAACCATTATTATAAATGTTTCACCACTTACGTCGTCGACCGGGAATGGTGGATGGTACCCTAACGTATCGTTCAATGTGATTTACAGCTCTAACAGGATGGATCCCTACTGATTTCTTTCTACCTCGTGCGCTGCGAACTAACGAAATTTTGAAGTTTTTATTTTGTTCTTCAAAATTCCCTTTCGTACCAGAATGATTTTGAAGATTCTGAAGACAAAAGTGAAAAAGGTGCAGGAGTTGAGAGAAAATGACGTTGAAAGTTGAGTCCCTGTACATGTTTCACATGCCCTCCAGCTTCTTGCCTCACTTGCCATTTATGCGCATGCTCACATTAATCAGAATTTATTAGCGAACTGGGATGCGTCCACGCGCCACACTCCATTTTGCGCCACGCTCCATTCCCCACAATAATACAAATTTGCCATTCCAACACGGTGTCCGTTATACACTGGGACATCAGTGTTTTCCCAAGTACCAGGTCAAAGAGCCTTTTACAGGCATAGCATCCCATAAAGGTCAGCCACTTGCTTCGTATTTTGTGAATAAAGCAATTTTAGAAATTTCTTCTCATTTGTAAACTGAAATAAGAGTCCAGTCACAACCTTCATAATGTTCAACCTTTTTAATAGAACATTCCCTGTTCAGTCTCTTACCAACTCGTTTCAGTTCTTGTTCGAGTGAAGCCTGGTTTGAATGCTTGTGCTGAGGCAAAAATTACTTGGGATCACTGAACTGAACACACTGGAAATGTCATGCAACATTCACTGCAACCGTTCCTACACACTACTTTAAACTTTGCATTGCTTGTGACTGTCCACTTGCATTTACTGATGATTCGATAGAAACAAAACGTCAGTTTAAAATCTAGTAAAACTCCAATCTAAACAGATCAGTATCCCCATCACATATATATAGGCTTACAAACTGAATTTAAAAATTTAATGAATGATGGAGAATTGGAACGACTCGGGCGATTAATTTTCTGTGAATTTTGAAGGTCAACAATCCACCGATTCCCCAACGCCTGTTTAGACAGCTTAACCCGACTGCGTAGATCACTTTGAGGGGGGCATATTGGGTTCCAACCCTTCAAACAATGAAGACTCCATTCCAATCAGTTTCAGTACCCTTTGCATTGGAGGGTTAAACTGTACACGAGATTTGTATGTCGATTTTTATACACCGTTACAATATTTTATCTTTAATTCGGTTTGACTATTTCAAGACTTTAAATTACTAATATTTTGAGTACCGATACACTGAAATTGCTATTTACATGAACACGGTTCCAACTCCTGGTGGTAACTGAGATTTCGAATTTTTTTCCTTTTCCAACATGAACTCTGAACGCACATGCGATAGTGATGCCTGTTCCAAAGCAGAGAACTTCTCAAAACCTGGGTTGATTATTTTCTTCAACTATTGACAAGCAAGTATGCATTATATCGTTAAGATATTTCATAGCTGATGTCGGAACTAACCCGGTGATTGCTAAGTATGCGTCTCTTGAATCTGCAACCAAGCAGCTTTTGCATACCTAAAAACAGCTCATTTCGAAGTTCTTGACATGATATACAGCAGACGGTTTTTGTTTCAGTATATACCACAGAATTAAAATTATAAGCAAGAAATAAACTATGTCTACAACTTTCAATATTTACAATCACTCATTGGGTTTCCTGAAATGTCTTCTGCGAGTTTCACTTGCATTTTTATCGTCAGTGACTTTTTGTTCGGCTCTATACAAATACATAGACTTTAGGCAAAAACGGGATTTAAAGGGTCTGCATCTCCTGTACTACGATCCATGAAAATACATTTTTTGAGTTTCGATTAACCAGATATCATTGTTTCAATCCCGTTTTTCTTTTCAAGAAAATTTCTGCATACTCATGAGCAAATTGTGATGCCTTTCCAGAGAGAAACCTCGATGTTGTACAGATTCGTGCACACAGAAACTGCTAAAATGTTCACAATTCGCTGTTCGAAATGTAGGTTTCGTGGGCGATTCATTGTTGATTAATTATATGGCATCACTGCAAAGTGCCCTCTGTTGTCCACTGAAGCATATAAATCTATAAAATGCACTTTGCCATCACGAATTATCTCAAAGGATGTCAAAATCATTTTCACATAATGCAAAAGTGGTGTAAAATAGCACAAAACGTATTGGCCTTCCTGATAAAACTTCATGATGTCCGACTAATATCTAAAATGACAATGGCTCACGTGGGTATATGGATAATCTTTCAGTCTGTTATATATCGAGGTAGGTGTATTGCTTTGGGTTTTTTGTGATGATACTTTGACAAGTTTGTCTTAATTTTTTTACCATACTGGATTCCTCGAACACGTAACACACACACACACAAAACTATAGTGTCTAGCTTGGAATACACACGAATGCGCAATTGCTAAGTACTACAAAATATCTACCAATCACACATCAAGTCATCATTTGAAATTAGACATTAACATATAGAACGGCATGGACGTAGCTTAAATCTGCCATGATGTTGGCCTCACACCTTTCTGTGTTTTTTTAAAACAAACAAGAATACCGCATTAATGACTGAACAAATGCAAGGACAATTTCATAGCTAACTCTATCATCATGAAAAAAACTGCTGGGACTTTTTGCTTCATTTTATCAAATTGTCAGTTTCGTCAATAATTCAATATCAATTGAGAACATGGCAATCCAAGCACCCCTTTCTCTTTATGTTTTTACAAGCAAATTTGGTGTCTCAGATTGGTCAGACAAATCACTAACAAAGCATTGTCTTCCCTGATTGACGTCGCTGCAAAGTGCCCTCTCTTGTCCACAAAAGTATAAACAACTTCAAATGTTCAAAAAGTGCACTTTCCCAAAGCTTCAAAAGATGTAAAATCATTTTTATATATTGAAAAACGTATCAAGTAAGACAAAAAAGTATGTCTGAGAATTCTTCATTAATTGCTTGACCCATTAATCAATATCTAATATCTGAAATTACAATGGTTATTTCGGGTGTATGATATTCTTGTAGATTGTTATCAAAATAGGTACTTTATTTATCACAGGTCTCTGTGATTGTCTGACCGCTTTATTTTAATTTCGGCACCCTACTACAATTTCCCAAGACGTTACACAAAAACTAGTGGCCAGCTTTGAATAGATGCTCATTTATAATAGTAAAATATTGCAAAATGTGGACCAAACACACACTTCAACATAAAAAATATAATTTGAAATATAAATTTGAAATTATACATCAAGATAATGCAAATGGAATTGACATTGGCTGGTATCTTTAATGATGTTCGGCTCACATCTTTCAGGTGTTTTAAATTAGAGTATACAAGCAAGGAGTACCATTTTAAAATTGACTTATGCATGAATTAATCAAAAACCAACTTGCTCCATCCTCATAATCAGACACAATTAATATTAAACCCTTTCAAATTGCACAACCGTTGATAAGTCTGTGCGGGCTCACATCAGAGTCAATAGTGCGAAAATATTTCAAATAAATTTTGTACAGAGCCATTATATAGTTATAGAATTATATACCTTGCGGAAGTGGTTTCAAGGGACGTGTTTGTAATTTTTGATAAGATAAACGTGAATGATTCATCGCGTTCCATCCCTTTAGAGTGATGGGTGAATTCCACGTGGCTTTTACCAGAGGAAAACATAGGCGCAGGGAAATGTGGCTAGGATTGCTCTCTCTCTTGTAGGGCCATTTCCTCTTGTGAGGTGCCTACCTTGGCCCTCCCTTTGTACTTGCAGATCACGATTATGATGACAATGATGATGACCACAAGTACAACAGCCCCCACGACGATACCAATGATTTCACCGGTGCTCAAGCCGCCATCACCAGGGGATGTAGTTGTAGTAGTTGTCGCTGTAGTTGTAGTAGGTCCGCTGGTGGTCACAGCTACAATTAACATCCGAAAAAATAGAGGACGGTCGTGCAGCCAGAGGTAAATATATTTGCATGTAAAACGCGGAGGCATATAATTCGAAATGAAATATTGCTATATAATTGTTGTTGTTCAAATAGACGCATCAAGGTCTTGCGTAATTGATAGTTTCAGGTCATTATGATTTTACATAAGCTATTTTATTTAGTATCAAAGAGTATCCAAATAAAGACAGTGAATCCCAACCACAGATATCTTAACCACAGCAGAATAGAATCTAAAAGTAAAAGGTCACGCGGAGAGCCTCTGGGTACCCTCGCGTTGTCCGAGTGGAGTTTTTCAATTGGGCAGCCCTATTACGTTTTAAAAATGATTAGTAGAATGATGTCGGACTAAAACAACCCGCAAGCAACATTCATGTCGGAATCTCATACTTAAGTCCAATATTGTTAGAAACTCAAAAATGTAAATTAGTAAATTATCATTCCGTTGATTTTTTCATGTTATTTTTCCCATTCAAGAGGCCCGGAAGCACGCCATCAGGGTCAACTTTCAGGCTCTGTTACTTAGCTGCGGCTTGAAATTACACACGACTCAATGGTCAGCGGATGCAGACAACATCCAATAATTTTGTCACATCAGACGCAACACGTCTACGCGCGTGCTCAACGCGGCTGACGTCAAATGCGCAAACAGCACACGCAATGTTATTCCAGCTCGGAGCGATTCGAAGTGTTGACAACTTATCACGGATGAATGAAAAGAGATACGTACCTATGAAAACAATGCTACTTGGATCCACTTTCACATCAGTCGATGCGTTGGATGCAGCAATGATGTCATTCTTTATTTCATCTGCGGTCTTCGACTCACTTTCAAGGAAATACAACGCGAAGTTTACGACGATACTTCCACTGGAAAAGCTGTTTATCTCACAAATGGTGGCGTTGGTCGCATCCTCGAGGAACTAGGGAAAGTGTACATCAACAGAAAAGCCTGAATAAAATTGAATTAGCTGTAAAGCCAGAGTGGCATTGCTCATGCGCACATACACAATGTTCACATGTGGTATCTTCATGGACGGTATATAACTTGGTATGCAAATAAGTGGCCAAAAGCAGATAAGTCCGTATCATTTCTCAGGGTTGCAGAGCTCTGATTCCCTCCTAAAGGGATGTAAATGCTTCAGTGATTGTCCTCTAGTCTCTACAGCTCTTAAAAACCAAAAGTACATCACAGTACCGTGGGGGCCCTTTTCCCATGCTATCCCGATTTGGGGGGGGGGAGGCTCACCACGCGCCAGCCAAGCCACACCACCACCACAACACCCCCAACCAAAATAACACTTCAGAGACAGCCGAAAGAGGCCTCTGACAAGTTCAAGACAACTGTCACTGATAAGAAACATTACACTGCCTGGCCCAGGCACTGTTTTGTAAATAATCTATTAGGTTGTACACAAGGGGCCACTTAGCACACAGTCTTACGGGAGTTGGCTGGAGGCTGGCTGGATTTTTAATTTTTTTTCTGGCTAGGGGAGGCCCTGGCTTTAAAGTGACTAAACCAGGTTTTCCAGCATGAACAGGGGTAGGATAAGATGATAAGATAAATAGTTGTTGCATTCGGACGAAACAAATTTTTACACCTTAATTAGCTCCAGTGGCCTCTCCAAAAGAGGCCACTCCCTCCACGCAGTTTAAGACTACAACCAAAGTCGGCTCACTTTGCAAACTTGTTCGGCGGTGTCCATAAACAAAGTTGAAGAATTGTCGGCTAGATCGCTGTTGTACACTGCAGCAGTTCCATTGATTTTCGTTAATGTAAGCCTTCCTTCAAACTGGGAAAGTGGTGTTTCTAAGAAGAAAAAAATATTTGAAAATAACATCGTTTGGCAAACATAACTACAGGGCAAAACGCATGAATGTTTTTAAATCTATATAAAAAAAGAGGATGGCTTGCCCTTCACCGGACCTGGTTTATAATGAACATTGTGTACGCAGTGTAATCTGCAAAATGGTTTAGAAAAATTGAAAAGTGTTGAGGTTAGACATGAAGTAAGCCCACACCATTTCCACCTGTTTCCTGAATGAAATCTTATAGGCATACAATTCTAGTGACAGAGGAGGTGGACGAAATGCAATGCCGTCGAGATTGCTTATTATCTCTTTCACGATTAAACATTGTGTCTGTGTGCAGTTCAAGATTCGAGATGGCTACGCTGACACAAAACAATTTAGGGCGCCGATAGAGCAGACTTTGAGTAGAATATGCTACAATCCACAGCCCCGAACCCGCGTCGCGTCACGCCACCCGGGTCGTTACTTCGACCCGTCGCGTCGTGATTGTTAACCGTCACATCGTGCTCTCACCGTCGCCTCACCGTCGCATCTCTCTAAGGGGGTGCCCTTAGAGAGATGCAGTTCAGTTCAAATGATCCTATCTTTCTGGAGTAGTCATCCACGTCGATACACGGATCACTAATAGGACGGTGATCTGAATTTAAACAGTAGTTTTTATTCAGATCATCAAGGAAAGCAATGGACTGCATTCACGTGTCGGCCATCTTCAACTGAAAGTAAGGTAAAACTTTTCATTTTCGGAACATGAGAGTTAAAATTAACAGTGACGAAATAAAAGTCATATATAGTGATATACATCGAAGTGTTTCAAGCCACATTAAAAATAATGAAGGTGAGGTTTGGTACCAAAATTGTCTGACACCACCAATTTTTCAAATTCTATGGAATATGATAGATTTAAGGAACAAATATGCCTTCCGTATCAATGGTCTATAGTTTAAAGCCTTTGTAAAAGTTACCGACAGTAACATCGCACTATCCCAGACTTATTTTTCCAGACTCATTCCGTCGATGAGTAGTTGTATTGTCACCTTTGAATTACCGATCAACGACTCATCATCCGCGAACATATAGGCCCAGGTTTGTTTTCTGAAGATAATCTAAGCATGTGTGCTATAAAGATTTGTTTACGGTTTTACGAGAGTTCTTAAAAAAAAACTATATTTTGTGTGACCTGGGTGGATTTTGTCGGAACAAGATAGTTGAGTTTGTTCCACTCATCCACACACACACTACGTCAAAGTAGGTTTGAAGAACAAAGAGAACAATAATTGGTTCGCAGAAGGCAACCATTTTTTCATACATTTGTTTCAACACTGGTCTCCTCATAGTTACTTTGTGGTGGCGCAGTGAAGATTATTTGCATATAATTATCACAGACTTACCTTCACTACAATTACTTCCTGTGTAGACTACTGGGCATCTGAAATGATCGAAATGATTGATCAACGAATTAGATTCAGTCAACAACCACAAGCCTAAAACCGGAATAACCTAGCTGATGTTTATTATTGTTTGTTATTATCATGTTTATTATTCACGATTAAAGGTATACACCATTTGGAATATCACAAAAAAGGCACCGCCGAATAATCCTTGAATGTCTTGCACGAAAGGAAGTAAATAACAACCTCGGTAACTCTGTAAAACTATTTCTGCCCAGGATTATGCTTGTTTTTACCTTTTATTACGATGGTCCGCCAGCCATTCTTTAAAAGATCGATTTAGATACCATAATTTATTTGTCAACGTGCGAAAAAGGAGTCCGAATAAAGGGTAATACTAAAAGCATCTAAAAACAAACCAGTAGAAATTCACTAAACGCATTGAAAACTGAATGAAGACAACAAAAACAAGAAATTTTCCTCGTTTTCCTCCCTTCTGTTCTTTTGATGTTAACAGCTTTACTGCTTCAACTGGACAAAATAAGCGAAATTGAACTTACTTGCAAGTGATTTCGTCGTTGACGATTGAACATGTTCCTCCGTTGGCACAAGATGAAAATTCACAGAAAGGAGTTGCAATAGCTGTGAAGAATTACGAAGAGAAATGTTTGTTTGGAATACGTCATCTTACAGGCCACAGCTCCAAAGCTGCTTCAGCAGAAAATTTGCTTTATGCGGGAAAAACTTTTGCTTAATAAACAAAGGTTACCAGCTCAAACTCTATCTGATTGTCATGCTAACCAGAAGGAAAAGAAAGAAAAAATAGCTAAATACAATCCCAAAACAAAACACATCACATAGAGTTTTGCCTGGTTACCTGATTTAGCAAGTATCGGTCAGGCTTTTTGCTTAAGCAAATTTTGTGCTACGACAGCTCTATGAACTTGGCCACAGCAGAGAACCGAAATGTGCATCACCTTTTTGCATAAGCTACTTTTTTAGTATCAACGAGTTTCAAAACAGCAAAAACAGTGAATCCAAACCTCAGATATCTTAACCATAGCAAAAGAGAGCCTGAAAGTATAAGGTCACGCTTGGTACCCTAGCGGGGCCTGTCTATGGAGTTTTTAAATGGGTAGCACTATCACGTTTTAAAAAGAAATGGCAGGATAATGCTAAAACAGCCCGCAAGAAACATTCATGACGGGATCTCATGCTTATGTCCGAAACTGTTATAAACTCAGCTGGAGGATTAAAAAAAAGAATTGAATTTCACTGATGACCGTTCACTTCTGATAAAATTATTGTTCCCAGGTTTCCTTGCACGTTTATATTCGCGTAATGAACTTACATGAGAACGGGAACATAGAAAGTTGGTCAGATTCGGGCAATGTTGCAGTTTCTATGAATGGATTGGTACGGCAGTAAATTCGTCTTTTCGGGGAAAGATTAATGAACGAAAAATAATTGTCCTTCCCATGATTCCCGCATATTATCTTTCCTATTCAAGGGGCCTGGAAGTACACCATCAGGGGTCAATTTTCGGGCTCTGTAACTTGGCTGCGGCTTGAAATTAGATATGACTCAATGGTCATACGCAGACGCAGCCATCGTCCAATACTCTTATCATACCAAACACAACATGTCTACACGCACGCATGCTCAACGCGATTGGCGGCATCAAACGCGCACATAGCACATGAACAGCACACATATATTTTGTTAAATATGAAAGGGCTGCGTAGCACCATGATCAGAATATTGGCAAAAATACATAGAGTAAGTGTTCATAATTTATCTTATTGCCGAGCTTTCGGTAACTGGGTACCTTCGTCAGGACAAGCAAGATATATTGTTCCCGGTCAGAGCGGTAGATCATTTACAGTGCATTTTGTTCCCCGTCAGAGTAGTAGATCATTTACAGTGCATTTTGTTCCCAGTCAGAGCGGTAGATCATTTCAGTGCTGTCAACTTGCTATGGATGGATAAAGAATGATACGTACCTATGACAGTAATTGTATCTGGCACCAAAGTCACAGTAGTGGATGAGTTGTCTGCAGCGATGATGTCGGTGGAGATATCCTCTGCGGTTTTCGATATACTCTCCAGGAAATGCAACGTGAAGTTTACGACGATGCTCCCATTGGAAAAGTTATTTACCTCACAATCGGTGGCATTGGTCGCATCCATGAGGAGCTTGGGTAAAGTGTACATCAACATGCTGAATAAAGTTGGACTGGTAATAACGCCAGCGTGGCATTGATTAAAACTGCTCGTGCGCACGCACACAACGGTCATGTTGGTAGTATTATGGAAGGAATAACTTCATATGCAAATAAGAGGAAAAAGTAGATCATGTAGAGATACAAACTCAGAGACTTCAATAGAACTTCAAACTTCTTTTGAAATAAGACCAACTATTAGCTGGAGGAAATATTGAATAATTGAGACCTGAAGTAAGACAGTTATTATAATGGCATGATAAGAAGATTTTTCTTCAAACGATATGTGTGAGATTCCCAATGCAGCGCGCCACCAAGAGTATGCCGCAGACAGGCCACTTATCAAGTTAACGGTCGACGCCCTACCGCGATTAAACGCACTTAGTACGCAAATGTGGGGATATTCTTGCATTTGGTGTTCCCTGCTCCACACAGAACTATCACTTTGACCACCTAACATGTATCTGCAATAAGCAATTTCGAAGTTTTTTACAAATTTAAACAAATATTCAGAAATAATCAAGCTTTCCGAAAACAGCACGATTTAGCGAATGAGACTTTTCCAAGGATGGAGACTTTGGGACTTTGTCGACTATTTATCTCATAATGCACTGCAAACAGGTCTCTCCATGACAATCTCTTGGTGGCGCACTGCATTGTGAATCGTCCGTATTGAACGGAAATACCAAATGAATATACAATACCTAACTAAACGCAGTCTTCACTTAAAACAAATTACTGGGGGAGAACGTTCCATTAACCATTACCATGTATTTATCCTTCAATCATTAAGGTTGTAAGACAACGACCGAAAATCGGCTCACCTGACAAAATCGTAACTCGAGCTGTTTAAACACAGTTGAAGACTTATTTACGAGATCACTGTTGAACTCTGTGATTCCGTCGATTTCCTGTATAGATACCGCTCCATCAAACTGGGACAGCTCTGTTTGTGAAAAGCCAAAAGAGGATTATTGAAAATAAGATCGTTCCGGACGCATAACTATAGGGCAAAGCGCCGTTATTCTCTGTTATAAAAATAATAAGAGAATGGGTGTAAGATATCCAAACACCGATTTTCTATTTTAGGTGGAACGATCGGGGGGAAAATGTGATGCTCTGTATTTGCCAAGCACTTCACTGATGTTTTACAATTGATGTTTTACAATGAACACTGTGTACGCAGTGGTGTCTGCAAGTTGGTTAGAAAAATCAACAGATGATAAAGTTAAACCCATACCCAACTCTTTCCTGAATCAAATCCAAAGCATGTAGCCTAACGTTAATGACAGAGGCGGTAGATGGAATGCAATGCAGTCTAGACTGCTTTGAATTCTTTCTTTTCCTCTTTTCTTGCGGTGAAATCGTATAAACCTCGATGACTGTATTTATTCAGAAGAAAGATATCTGTTATGGAGTATCATAAACAATGATGGGCTTACTACGGCAACGGCCTTCGACGAGGGTCCATCCACCCAGGCAGTTTTCACAGTGGGACTGCCCCGGACCGTCGTGCACGCAGTCAACAAAGTCCTTATCCTCGCAAGCTTGCTTGACGGTGCTGTTCGCACACGGGAAGATTTCTGGAAAGAGAAAAATGACTTTGAAATCGGGCCTTTAAGCACGCATCGCTTAACAAATAGTCTCACTCCAATGCAAAGGTGGTGTGGACTTGCATCGGAATTTGAATTTTACAATGGTTTTTAAACACGCTGTAAAATACAGCCTAACAATAAAACTGACTGCAATTCAAGGCTGGCTTTCTTTCTTTTCCGGATGACAAAAAAGGCAAGAGCAGAAATAACACGACCAGAAACTGTTAATTCTTACCAGTGCAGGCTCCCCCATCAACAGCAGGTGCAGCATAACCCGTTCTGCAAGTCCTGCAGGTGAACATGTCGGATGTGCCTCCGAAGATGCACTCGTCGTAGTTTAAAGCGTAGCAGTTGTCAGTACTTTCCTCGCATGGGTTTATTTCTGCATACAATATGTTATTACCAGTGTATGAAACTCTACGTTAAGCGGAGCGTCTGTGGAGTTTTTTTCCATCTTACTGAGTGAAACACAATGAGCCAGATCGGTGTTTCATATATTTAGCCTTGGTCATTTAAGATTCATGATAGCTGCGCTGACAGAAGAATAATCTATGGTACTGATAAAGCAGACGTTGGTCGAGTTCGGGCGGCCTGTTCTTGACACGGGTTTCTTGTTCTCTCGCTCGAACGGCGGGAACATGACTCAAGAACACTGTTCTCGGAACAGGATCACACACCACCTCCTCGTCAGGGTTTTACAGGAACACACGAAAAAACTCGTGAGATTCTGATTTTTGAACAGCTGCAAAAGTAGAGAGATGGCTTCCAAAGCCATAGACAATGGGAAGTTTTGCAAAATTAACATTAATTACTTTCCCTCACACAGAAATGAATGTTCCTGTTTATATAGAAAAAAATTCAGCCCATCCAAACATTAACTCTCGAATAAGGTAGCCTACATGGACGCCGCCACGTTGAATGTTGCTTGTCACTAACTACCAGCGATAACCAGCTGTTTGTTCCCGGCGTTCGAGCGGCCGACCCGCGAACAACAAATCGAACTGTTCGTGAACATACGGGAACAAGCCGCCCGAACTCGGCCTTTGTGTGCAGATGGTGCTGTTCCTGAATGACCTGAGACGCACGTCAGGTTTGAGCATGCACTGCTCGAATACCTATACCGGCTTGTTCATTGCCTTAGTAAAAAATCAGTCCAGAGTATTACCGCAGTTAGATGGCCTATTACGTTCTGACGTAATCTGACCAATCACAAGGCTTGTTCCAGCAGCCTGCAATGGATTATATGGGTGTTTCCATGTTATGAGGTGCTTTTCTTAAACGCTGCAGCACATGGAACAAAAACACTAACGAAAAATTTCATTTGCAAAAAGTTGATTGGCCGTGCTGAGAACCTGACGACAGACATAAACTAGAAGTTGTAGACCATGTTTGTATCGATGGGATTTAAAATTTGTCGTTACCAACTTGAGATATTTCAAGTTGAATTTGGACAAAAGTTGTATCAGCGAGGTTACTTTGCCCATTTTGTGGTAATACTCTGGACTGAAAATGAACTGTTCAAATTGCGTCGCCATAAAAATGATAGTCAGAAAGCAGATGCTCTTATTGAAATATTGGGTTATTCTGACCTGGTTCCACTACCGTCGGAGTTGAGCCGGTTTTGATCATGCTGTCCGGTTCGACAGTGTCATTCTGGGAACCGGTCAACCCTTCTATGAATGCTTGAGAGAGTTGTTCCTGGGTAAGGGTTGTCTGTGAGTCCAAATCGACCAGGAAGGTTACGGAGGTTCCGCCTGTGTCGTTAGACATGGACGTGACGGCCACGCCCTTCAAATCGGGCTCGATGAACGACGAAGCATTCAACAGTGCGAACACCTGCAGCAAAGATTATTGCAAAGTGGATTAGTTATTAAATTAAATGAATAGTATCAAACGTGTAATTCCTTCAGCCTTCGAGGCATCCCGTTATTGCGTTCGATGGGGCGAACCACGAACTTAAGTAAAACTGAAAACTATCGATTCTTGGAGAATTATGGAAACATTCAACACCGGCGGCATAGAACTATCAGACTTTTTTCTAAGTCGGCGGTATGTTGGTGCCGAACCAACCTTTTACTCGAGAGCTTTATTAGAAGGATTGCCCCCTGCCGGTTTATCATAATACAGTTCTGGAGACACAACTTAGTTGGCTGTGGTGCACCCAGCCATCTTTTATGAAAAAATACCATTCTCAAACCCAAACCTGAATACGACACTATTTGCTCGGTAAAAACACCAAAGGTTGGTTGCAATCACTTACGTCAGCAGCAAGATCGACGCGGTTTGTTTGGGTGTCAACTTGTGTCAGGGCATTGATGGCTGATATGCCCTTGATCTGGACAAAAACAACCACCAGATTTCGAGACAAAGTCGCTGAGAATAGGAACAAAATAAACAGTAAGAAAAAGGTGACATTAATGATCACAGCCTAAAGTTTCTTAAGACTCAGATAAAGACATAATTCTCAATTCTTCGTTTTCAAAGAAATATAGAGTCTATTTGCATAAAGCAATGCTTGATAATAAAATTCAAAGGAAAATCGATTCAATCGATGCAATGCGAAAATTTGGGGAGGGGAAGAAAATTGGTCCTTCTACGCATGGTGGCGTTTAAAGTGTACGGAAGTACGATACATATTTCTGTACATACCGACGCAATCTCCATTGACACGGAGGTAGTTTGTCTGACAGCCACACATAAATCCACCCACAGTGTTGATGCATTTCTCGCGATTGGAGACGGAACAGTTATCCGTATTGGTGAAACACTCGTCAATATCTGTGGAATAAGGGATACAGTTTACCAGGGACCTGCAAGGCTTCACAATTTCATGATTTTTCAGCTTAAAAGTCAAGTCGCAATCTCGGGAAATTGTGACCGAGTGTTTCCTTGGGTCGCTGTTATCGAGGGCCTGTTTGTTTCACATGGATCTGGATCAGTGATCATAAAGTTGGCTCACTCCATCCATTAGATTACTTCTGGTGTCATCGAACCAACATTGAACCACTGATCGAGATTGGATAAAAGGCACTATCCTTGTTGATACCGAGAATCATTTGAAATGGTGCACTATCCAGATAAGACAATCATACCTTCACATGTCCTCCCATCTCCCATGTATCCACTGTTGCAGGTGCACGTGTACGAACCGTCTGTATCCATGCAGGCAGCACTGGTGTGACACGTGTGGCTGCCATCAGTGCATTCATCGTTATCTGAGGGAGAAATACGTTGATATTAGCTACATTAAAAACCTGTTGGCGAAAAAACTTATCGACGAAAAACACAGAACAAGATTAGCGCGATATCAAAATTGATTTAATCGTATGATTTCATCCTTAATCAAAGTTACTGCCTGAATGAAATAATTGTTCAAACTGAAAGTGCAAGAACGGTAACTGTGAGCGATCGCCTTAGCATTGGGTACAATTGTGGCTTTCTGCTGCTTTTTATTTGTGTGAGAAAAATGACAGGACAGCGGGAAACTACAGTTGGGGTCCTGTGCTTTCCATCATATAAAAGGCTGCATACAGAGAAACATTGCACTCCGAAGACGATTAACAGTGTGACGTGGCACTGTCCAAAAAGAAGTCAAGGTAGAATTTGTCTGTCAGACATTCAAACCCATTTCAATATTAAAGACGTTTGTGTAAATCAGGTCACAGTAGTCACACTCTGCTCTTTTTACGTCACAGTTGTGTTTTTTCTACAAGTGGCTGCTAAAACTATGGCTGGCCGTCAGTACAAAAGTAAAAGAGTAATTCACAGAATGTTGAAAATCCCACGCAGCTATCAGAACGCCAGATCATAATACGCACACCTCTAAGTTACAAACGAATGGAACGACTGTACATTTAGAATAAATTGGGGGTAAAATCGACAACCAACCAAAGGCTGATTTTTTCTACAAACTTTGGCCGGCCTCACAAAGTTGTGGGCAAAAAGTTATCGAGAGTGGTCTGTAATTAACATAGACAAGAATTTGCTGATAATGCAATACTTACCGGAGCATTTTTGTCCATTGCCCGAGTAGCCAGCGTTGCAGTCACATCTAAAATCACCAGCCGTGTTGGAACACATGGCGTTGGCATCGCAATTGTGAGCGTACATGAACATTGTGTCTAGTGTTGTGCATTCATCGATATCTACAGTAGAGAAGCGAAACTGAAGTTTCAAATTTTCTGCTTTGACTCCGAACTTGACACGACGTTTCTCACACAGAGCGTTAAGCTTATGATGGTATTACGCGCCATAAGGTACAAGCTTATCAAATCTGCCAATACAGCCCAAGAACAACGTTTAGAGTTTAAACACTTTTTTGTACCCACTATTTTCCACACTTTCAACCCATGACGTGTTTATTAAAATGTGTTTACTCGTCAAAAGCAACTCTAATTTTTGCAGTGTAGTACCCACTCAATGGACTTATTATGCAGTGTTTTTACGAAATTGTTAGTGCAAATAATAAATCAAGTTTCTGAATTGTATTTTGCTGCCAGTTGTTGATCCTTTGCGTGTAAAAAATTGTAGAGGACCTACTGATTCTTATTCACAGTGAATTTATCCCACGTTCCAAAAATGATGACATGTTTTCAATTTTAGCTCTGTATTTATTTTTATACTGGGAAAGGCCAAGAAATGCTCTTGAGAATTTTCCTGAAAGGACGAACCTCACAAACAATATGTCCCCAATTGTTTGCAAGACAAGAACCGCAACGGATTGCTCCTGAATTTCCCCGGTAAGACGTACACCTGGGAGAATGTGCCCTGTATTATTATTTTAATGAAGGTGGGACTTACCTGTGCAACTTATACCGTTGCCGACATATCCGGCCCGGCAAGTACACGCGAAGCTGCCGTCTCTGTTAGTGCAGTCGGCGTTTGTGTCGCAGTTGTGCGTACCTTCGGTGCATTCGTTGATGTCTGCACATTCGACCCTGGCATTTCCGCGAAAGCCAGCAGCACATTCGCAGTAGAAGGACCCCATGGTATTGGTGCAGTCGCTGTTGCTGGCGCAGCTCGAATTATTGGAGCACTCATCTTCGTCTGCCCATGAAAAATGATTAAAAGCCGTATGTTTCAGGTGCAAGAGCAGGTGCATGGTTAAAATAGGAGAATGTACGGCTGGAGTTTATGGTGGACAAATTTTCTCGGTACATCCAATACAAGTAACTTATTGTCTAATTACAGTTAGGAACCAGACGAGAGTTAAAAACTCGTATTGAACGATAGAAGTAAATCCAGCGATGCGTATCACAATGTTTAATATGTTTAAGTGGTAATTTGGGGAGGTCTGCTGAAATTGGATATTTTAAGTTTTCTGTTGAAAATGAAATATTTTAGTGGAAGTAACAATGCTTTCAATTTAATACAATTACAAAAAGAGCTCTGAAGTACACACAAATACCCAAAGCGTAGAACGTGAGACATATCTATTTGTGTAGCGCCTACCTGTGCACGTTTGTCCATCGCCGGAGTACCCAATGTTGCACGAGCACGTGTACGATCCTTCTGTATTCATGCACACTGCACTATCATTGCAAATGTCTGACATGCTGCACTCATTTATGTCTGAACAGCAAGAGATAAATAAAAAATAATGATGACTTCAGCCGTTTTCCTTAGTTAGACGGCTATCTTTCTCTGTTTCTTTTGGGGGGGGTGTTGCTACCTACTGATGCAGCAAACGGAATCGGTAGAAAATACAACTGACTTGTTTTTCTTCTCTGAAGTGTTTTTTTCTGTTCTCTAAAGTGCACTGGAAGCATCCTTCATTAGAAAAAACAAACGCTCAAACAGAAAACGATTCGACTGATCGAAATTTTGAAGGCACTGAGTTCTGTGGTGTCTTGAAAATGCTTTTCTTGTCAAGAAATGAAATTTTGGAGAGATTCTCCCATAGGACGTGACATGTAATGAGATTGGGAATGTGTGAGTTTCTTGGTTCTTGTTGCTATTGCGTGCCAAGCATTGCCCCAAGAGTATAAAGGGAGGGAGGGAACCAAACCAAACCAATCCCAACAGAACTGTCTATCGTAAGACCATCAGTACCAATGTTGTGGTATATTAACTTACCAAAGCAGGAAACCCCATCCCCGACGAATCCGGTATTACACGCACAGCTATATGACCCCTCGTTATCCGCACAAGTGGAGTTAGCGTGGCAGGGCTGATTTGTTACACACTCATTGATATCTGAGACAAATTCAGACCAAAAAAAATTCTTGGGAGGGTGTTTCGAGATATCACTTAAACACCCTATGAAAGACAAATCAACAAGTTCTCCAGGGAACTCTACCTCCTTCTTAGAACTTTTATAGCATTTCTGCGGTCGCCTTTGATATCTTTATCGTATACTAAAGCTTCAAGAACCATTATCGAACAATTGTTACAAATAGTCTTTGAATTTAATTCAAATTTGTCTGCCTTACTCGCGCAGGTTGTTCCATTTCCTTCGTAGCCTCCGTTACAGGTGCAATTGAAGCCACCGTTGGTGTTGGTACACGTCGCATTGCCGTCACAATTGTTCGTGTTTCCTGAGCATTCATCAGTATCTGAGATAATGTTGCGTCAAAGCACAAATGTTAAAAAACAAATGTTTTCTTTATTTGTTTTCTGTATTTGACATTAATCAACCAGAATCAATTTGCTTATTTAAAACAGTTGAATTCTACCTATGCATGCACTATTTGTTTTATTTAATCACGTTTCCCCTATCGTGCATTTTAGGCAATAAAGAATCTGAACTGAACTGAATGAAGTAATGTTGTCTTGAACTGAAATTACTTAAATACGGGCGTTTCACAATAGTTCGCCTCCAGAGTTTGCATGGCGTTGGCCAATCACAATGCGCGAACTCTGTCGACCCAATGCGCTTTCTGGCAATGGTCGACGGATTTCGCACATTGTGATTGGCTTATGTGTTGCAAACTCTTGGAGGCGCACTATTGTGAATCGCCTGTATTACAGTATTAATGGCGCAAATCGTCCTTTCGAATTTCCTGCTAGTAGCTGGAACAACAAGGGAAGTACTTATTAATCTATGATGCTCATTATACAATTGGATCATACATTGTCTTATCCGTTAGCATTTCATTTGAGTGATATCCACTGGTGCACGTTTAGCGTTTGCTGCACTTCTGAGCATGGCTTCAAACTAAAAGGCAAGTATAGGACAAGAAACGTTACCGAAACAGTTCCTCATATCGCTGGCCAGTTCGTAGCCAGATGCACAAGAGCAGGTGTAACCACCGGGAATATCGGTGCAAGTACCCTGGTCAGCATCGCAGTTATCAGTCATCGTGGCGCATTCATCGAAATCTAGAAGCGAAAATTAGGCCAGCATTGTGAGATACAACATCATCATACGGATCGGAATTTTGCGCATTACTGAAAAAAAATAAGAATCATTTCTGGAAACAGATTTCAAGCATGCATGGTGATGACCTTCTGTAATCGTAAAAACAAAAAAAAAGTTTCAAACTTCAACATCCTGTACAAGAATGAAATCGCAGGTAATTATATGTCGTTGTGATAGTCTTCTTCCCATCTTATCGCATCTAAAATGCCATTTCATGCACATGCGTGCATAATCATGAATTGACTAGTGAAAGGGTCTATTATTCAAACGAAGTTTTTCAATGAACTTCATTGTTCAAATGAACTCTATATAACTTGACAAAAAACGCCATGAATTTGCCCTTTCCAACACCCGCTAAAGGAAGTCAGAACGAGCGAAGTTCTGAATAGCTTGATGGCAGATGCTTTATTTCCAAATTTTGCCTCTCTGAAATACTTAACTTGCTCACTGTTTGGTCTTTATTATTACCAAACCTGGCCATGGTCAAATAGTTATATAGTTATAGGAAAAGGCAAGTCAAAAATCGCATCCTTTCAAATGAGGTCGTCTTGACCCTGTTCTCATTCTTTGGTAAGTTTGGCAAGTAAAGCTTGGAATGGTATTATTGAGTAAAAACCAATGACAATAACACATTCTGAAGTTTTGCCCCATAGTCCATGGGTGGGCATTACCTTCACAGTGTGTGTCGTTGATTTCCTCAAAGCCGTTGTCACACCTACAAGTGTCCATATTGGACGTTGTATTCAAGAAGCAAATAGCATTTTCACTGCAGAAATCGGGGTCGGTGCAGTTGTCAGCAGCTAGGAATGTAGAAACACACAGAGGAGCTTCAATTCAATGTCTAGGTTTAGGGCTCATCTTGTGGAATGTACACATTAGTAGATCACAAGAATGTCCATTTTTTAGGCGGATATTACATAAATCAGGAATGTCTATACAATTTGAAAAAAATAGAACCATCATGGTTTTGCTTAATCTCAAAAACTTAACAAAAAAATCTGTTTATTAACTACAAAACATTGCAAAGTTTCTTTACTGAAAAAAATTAAAGTGAGTTGATCACAAGATACTGTGATCAGAAGAAAACATGCATACATGCATTTCGTTAAAAATACATTCAGAAGGAAAGGGGGAGTTTAACATGCCTTTCCCCAGACCTGGTTACATCTGCATGACATATCATCAGATACATAATGTGTAGATTGACTCTCTTTCGCCTTGAACGATTATTTTAGTGACTAAATGCTGTGAGCTGTATCTGCTCAACACCTACTTATCTCTCTTTTACTCAATCCAAACATTAGCAATGGAACTCCTCCTGTAGCCTAACGGCAGAAAGAAACTTTGGAAACACATCTCCATCTGTTTGAACTGATTAATGCTACTTGGCTAAATTTCCTGCACTACTGCGCCGGTGATATCAGGAACAAGTTTGGACTCCAGTGTACCACCAAAACATTGGAATATTGATCCAGCACTTGTTTATATAGACGAATTGGACATGGTGAACTCTGAATTTAAGCGTGGCTTAGTATATGAGTGCAAACTTGTACGGAATCAACGCGTAAAACTGTCTCTATACTACAAGTTGGATCCCACATTATTGATAGGCGGAGCTCGATTTGGACGAGGGTTTACTTGATGTAAGCATGCTTATTCTCACCTTGGCAGTCCCTTTCGTTATCTGCTAGGTCAAAACCATCTTCACAAGTGCATGTGTATCCACCCATGGTATTCATACAATTTTGGGAACAGTCGTCTGTAGCTAAGTTGCACTCATCGATGTCTACAGGAAGAATGAATTAAACTGATAGTTAATTAAACTATCCCATTTGAGTTTTAGGGTTTAGGACACTGCTATATGCACCCAATGTATTTTTCTGCTTTTTTACTTTGAGAGACAATTATTCCCACAATGATCATGCAAACTTTAGAGGTATGCTTTTTGGCTTTAGTATTTTAAGTCCTCAGATTGCGTTACATTCTATATTTTAGGTGGGGTTATACGTAAATTGACGTTCAATTCAAATTGATTGACCAGTCTCAACGCTTGGTTAAGGCTGTAAGCAGGTGTAGCGAGTTTCGATGATTAACCAAAATGCAAATATGGCAATTGTACGTTGGCAAAGCCATAGAAATATAGAGTCTTTGCCGTCTAGATTTGTCCCTCACATGAATTCCAAATTAAACCATGAACATCAACAAAGTTCAACCGATCACACCCTCTTGCCACAGGAAAGAGGGTGTTGATCATCATCCAATTAAGGCTTTATCCACTGATAAGTCAGGCCGTGCCGGGCCTTAATCTTGACCCTATATCCTAGCTATAGCCGCAGTCCCGGAAGCCCATTCGGAATTTGGTTCACTTACCAGCACATGCGTCACCGTTCTTTGTGAAGCCGTTGTCACAGTTACAGACGAATGACCCAACACTGTTCTCGCACGTAGAATTAGCAGGGCAGCTGGCTGCATCTTCGCATTCGTTCACATCTTCAACAGAAGAACGAGAGTCATAGTGAATTACACGTTTCACCTTTACAGTTAGAACCAATTGCAGATCCTCAGGTTTCTTCCTTTTTATATAACATAAAATCAAAGTCTGCATAACAAGATCTAGGATTAATCTAAAGTTGGAGGCAGCGATGCACTATGGGTGGGACAGGGTAGCAAAATGAAGGTGCTTTAAATATTTACAATGAGCCCTACATAAATTTCCAAGTATTCTCACTTGCACAAATGGCTGGGGACTGAGACTTTAGGAAACTCAAATCCCAGCTTTACGGGGTCATTTGACCCCACCCCTTCTTAAGGGTCATTAACACACCAAATGACCATTTAACGGAGCTGTTACTTCGCACTGTCTGCAAAAGTTACAACCATAAGAGTCAGTAATGTGTTCAGTATGGTTCTCAGTATATGTTTGTGTTTTATATTACAAGAGGTCGATAAAACTGCAACCTTGATCGAAGGGATGTCAGTAACATCAGTGAAGACGAAATTCAACAAAGGCCGAGTTCTTACCCATACACGTGTTAGTGACATTCTTGTACCCTTCATTGCACTCGCATCGATAGCTACCGTCTGTGTTGACGCATTGTGATAATGCTGGGCAGGCGGCTTGCCCGTTGGTACATTCATTCACATCTGCGGAGAACAACAGCTCGTAAAATATTCTCTTCCGAGATAAGAGACAATCATCTTGGAACAAATATGTACCACTGATGTCAGCGAGTAGTCTCTCCTCCACTGTTTTGAGATTTGCACATCATGCAAACGACGGTTTTCCTTTTGTTGCTGGAATGTTACCGAGCACGTTACATATGTCGGTAGGGATTGAAACTGATCACTCTCCTTCAGCCCATGGGGGCAGAGGCCTTGTGTCTTTGAAAAAAAAGTAATCTATCGATACAGTTCATGTCAATGTCCTTTTGGTCCCATTTAAACTGATTGTTAATTTACGGTGAGCCATTCTAAGGGCATTTTAGTGCGTATTTATTTTTATGCTAATTCACATAAAGCGGAGACCTCGATGTTACAAGATTTCCGCATTATAATTTAACAGATTTTGGATTGTTTTGTTGTCTTAGATTTTCTTTTCTATGGCAATTCGTAGTCATTTAAGGACAGTAGAGCAGTAATTAACTGTGTCTTCCGAACATCTTCAAAGAGTAGATTTCGGGTCGATAGTTTGGACGTAATGCCCTCAAAAAAGAGTCCCCTTGCAATGGTACCGCAGACACATGCCCTTTTCAATGAGTAACTAAGGAAGTTTCAGATAGTTTGCTTACATTTAGGAGTGGTAGAAATTTGCTTGAAACACGGTTCCAGGTAAAAATTATGGAGCCTTTTTACATGGCGTTGACATGGATCTCTCCCCAAAGCTGGTGATGTTCTCGAGTCCACCATAAGTTCGTGCACTGAAGCCGCCATTAGATTATTTAGTCGCAAAGGCAAGTCTCAAAATTGTTCAAACTGAAGCGTGACAATAATATTCCCTTGTAGCAATCGCAAATGGATTTATGACCGGATCTATAACAACACCAGGGTAAGCTCAACAGTCCCAACCTAGTTTACATGGCGGGCGAAATGAGTCGCTGTTGGAAAAAGAACAAAACAACCCCCCCCAAAAAAAACCTACCCACACAGCTGACTCCGTTGCCAGTGAATCCTGATATACATGTGCAAGTAAAGCTCCCGGCAGTGTTTGTACACGTCGCATTTGGGTGGCAGTTGTCGCCATTGACTGTGCACTCGTCTACGTCTTCACACGTCGACCCATTCTTGCTGTAGCCCGTGTCGCATAGGCATTCGTACGATCCTAGCGTGTTCACGCACGAACTCTGCGCCGGACAAGTGAACTGGGTCGGGTTGTTACATTCATTCTCATCTGCAATGTGACCATAACCATGCAGTAAGCCAATGGGAAACTAAACCGGAGCACGGGACCACAATTGTAGCAATACAGTTTTTGATTGATTTAGGTAGATAGAAATCGTTACTCCACGAAATATATCAAAAATGCACTCTTGAACAATTCATTTAAATGTTTGCTGTTTGTTTTCAGGGGACACTTTTTCGACAGTATACATCTGTCTGAAAATGCTTTAAAACAAACACTTCTAACTGATTTTATCTAAAAGCAACTAAAAATCCAAAATGTTTTGGCCTCATGAAACATAAATCTAAAGTTCTGTGGATTCATTTTAATTTGAACAGCCACAGGCATGATTCTTTGTCACAAATGCCAACAACGACGACGACAATATCGGGACAACGATGCAAAGTAGTGAAGGAAAACTGCTGAGTATTGGACTTGGAATTACTTCGATAAATAAATGCTTAAATCTGCAGAGGTTGCCAAAGAAGTCTTTACTTTAATCTTAACAATTACCTGCACAATTTGTTCCGTTCCCAAAGAAACCAGTCTTACACACGCACATGTAGGAGCCCTGGGTGTTGGTACAAGTAGCGTTACTGTGACAGGGGTTATCAGCACATTCGTTCGTATCTGTGAGGAGGCAAAAATGGTGCTATTAAGTTGGAGAAATCTTGGTTGAGCTTGGACATAACCTTTGGCGGGTTTGCTTTTCCTCCCTAAAGATCTGACTTCTCCAAATAAAGGATCAAGAGCCACTTCCCGTGGTTAGATATACCTTGAGGAATCTAAACATGCACGTCAAAAAAAATCTGAGCATTTAATACCCCTGAACACGTGATTCAGATAATGAAAAGAAAGCAGGAGTTTCAGGAAATACTACTGTGACGAGTTATTAACACGGGGAAAAAAACGTGAAGATTGCTTCACAAGTCCTTGGGCAATAATGTTAATGAGGAGTAAAGATGAAAAGAGACAGTAATGTTAAACGATTTCCAATCATTTCTCTCTAATGTACCATGCTATTATTCTCATCACAGCCGTCGCTTGTAGTAGTCTTTAGTATAGCTGTTTAGACCATATTGCCTTTACTATTCGAATCGTCAGCAAAATTTGCAAAAATATCACTTTTGGTTGGTGTCAAGTTTTGCCTAAATGTGTTCGGTTTAATATAGGCGTTTTTATGCCGGCATGCGTTTTTTGTAACACTGTTTTGCATAAATCTTTACTACGGTGTTTGCCGATTACTTACACCTTGCAGATTGTGTCTTTTTGCTTTTGTGCTGATGATCAGCCAGTTTTGCACTGATGGCCAACCGCACACGTGGTGGAATTATTTACATTTAGTCACGTGGGTGACGTGAAAAAGGCCTATACCCCCACGTGTGGATAGCCTTGGTCGCGGTGATCGCATATAATCCTATGGTATACCCAGCAAGAAATGAGACCGAGGGGTACCCCCCCAACATGTCCAATCCCTATACACATTCCAGACTATTGTTACTTAACACATTCCCCCAAGATGTCTGAAAGGAATTCCCCAGATTCCTGCGAGACAATGACCAACACAAAGCAGGGGGGGGGGTTCTCTCTGTCTCATACCTTGCTGCATATGTCCTATGGGCAGCTTCAAGTTCAACCACGTGCAAGCACATGTGCGAACGCTCCATGCTTGACTGGTTTATCCTGAATAAGTAGATTACCATCACAACACATCATAGGTCCACAGGAAAAAGGTCTATAGCGTTGATGTAGGGAGCGAGAATCAGACTGGTGCCTCACCTAGGCAGGTAGTCGCATTCGTGTTTTCGTAACCGGTATCGCACATACAGTCGTAGCCGTCCGGGACATCCATGCAGACGCTGTTTGGGCCGCACTGATGGGAACCATCGGCGCATTCATCCACAGGCTCTAACAAAGCCAAAGATTGATTCTTCAAATCATTGACAACGATACATCCGAAGGCTGTTACAAGGCTGTAGAATCTGAGAGAAAAGCTGTTACAATTGCCAGTCTTTCTGAATTAGTAGTCATATGTTTCCTGTTTAGATCACTGTCGAAATCGGTAGAATGTTGAATGTTGAATTGAAAGTGAGGTACAACTTCATTTTAAGGAACATTAGAGTTGATGAAGACGAGATACAATTTCATTCCAATTCGAATCCAGTTTTTCCTGTAGAATAATTTAAAACTAGTGGTAAATTATGTCTAAATGTTTCAAGCCTCGTAAAAATGAAAGTAGGGTTTGATTAAGTTTATTTACGTTTTATCAACAATTAACACCGCTGACGGTTTATTGAGAATCTGTGAACACAAAGACTTTCTTCTGAGGCGCTTTTTGGCAGAGTTAGTCAGTACAAGATAGTTACGTTTTGTGCTCTCTTTCAGGGAGGTTACGGGAGTCAGTTATAGAATGACTTGAAAACCTTGTCCAAATTTGTGATTAATTTATTTTTTGTGCGAATTTTCAAAGCTTGCGGTTTCCCCCAAAGGCACCTGTTTCGAAGCTAATTGTAATTGACAAGGTATGACACGTACGACTGGGAGTAGTTGTCGAAGACGTTGGACCAGCGGTGGGCGAAGAAGTTGGACCAGCGGTGGGCGAAGACGTTGGACTAGCGGTGGGCGAAGAAGTTGGACCAGCGGTGGGCGAAGAAGTTGGACCAGCGGTGGGCGAAGAAGTTGGACCAGCGGTGGGCGAAGACGTTGGACCAGCGGTGGGCGAAGAAGTTGGACCAGCGGTGGGCGAAGAAGTTGGACCAGCGGTGGGCGAAGAAGTTGGACCAGCGGTGGGCGAAGAAGTTGGACCAGCGGTGGGCCAAGACGTTGGACTAACGGTGGGCGAAGAAGTTGGACCAGCGGTGGGCGAAGAAGTTGGACCAGCGGTGGGCGAAGAAGTTGGACCAGCGTCGGGCGAAGAAGTTGGACCAGCGGTGGGCGAAGACGTTGGACCAGCGGTGGGCGAAGACGTTGGACCAGCGGTGGGCGAAGAAGTTGGACCAGCGGTGGGCGAAGAAGTTGGACCAGCGGTGGGCGAAGAAGTTGGACCAGCGGTGGGCGAAGAAGTTGGACCAGCGGTGGGCGAAGAAGTTGGACCAGCGGTGGGCGAAGACGTTGGACTTGAGGTGGGCGAAGAAGTTGGACCAGCGGTGGGCGAAGACGTTGGACTAGAGGTGGGCGAAGAAGTTGGACCAGCGGTGGGCGAAGACGTTGGACTAGAGGTGGGCAAAGACGTTGGACCAGCGGTGGGCGAAGACGTTGGACTAGAGGTGGGCGAAGACGTTGGACTAGAGGTGGGCGAAGAAGTCGGACCAGTGGTGGGCGAAGACGTTGGACTAGAGGTGGGCGAAGAAGTTGGACCAGCGGTGGGCGAAGAAGTTGGACCAGCGGTGGGCGAAGAAGTTGGACCAGCGTCGGGCGAAGAAGTTGGACCAGCGGTGGGCGAAGACGTTGGACCAGCGGTGGGCGAAGACGTTGGACCAGCGGTGGGCGAAGAAGTTGGACCAGCGGTGGGCGAAGAAGTTGGACCAGCGGTGGGCGAAGTATTGTCTGGGTTATTTGGCATTGTCGTGGTACTTTCCATCGAAGAATCTGTTGTAACTATGGATTCTGCCCCATAAGCAAATGAATGCACAACAAAGCAGTCAATTAAAAAATGTTTCCAGGTTTGTAGAAATGATGTCCGAGCTACACGAGATAAATAAACTGGGAATTTCCTTGTCCACGCACATATAGGCTCGTGTTTGTTTTCTGAAGATAATCTAAGCATGTGCCTATAAAGATTTGCTGAAGGTTTTGTGAGAGTTCATAAACAAGAAAAACTATATTTTGTGTCACTCAGGTGGATTTTGTCAGGAGGGGTTAGTTAAGTTTGTTCCACTCCATAAGGGAGGTCATGGGAGTCAAAATGTATAGTTAACTTGTATTTTGTGCGAATGTTCAAGCTTGATGTTTTCCCCTGTAGGTGCCCGTTATGAAGATAATGTACTTGACGAGATTCGACACTTACGAACGGAAGTAGTTAACAAAGAGGTTGAACTACTGCTATATGGGTTACTTTGCGTTGTCGTGCTACCTTCAGTCTCCATTCCAGACGTCATGGTGCTTTCCATCGGATTGCCACTGGCACCATCGTTACTCTGGGTCGAGGAACCAGGGTTCGTGGTAACTGTGGATTTTGTTCCATAAGCACATGAATGTATAATTAAAATGTCAGTATAAAATCTTTCCAGCTTTGCAGAAATGATGTGCGACTAACACGAGATAAATAATTTGGGCATTTCTCTCAATATCGCTGTTGCATGCGCATTTGCTCCATTAGTTGCTCCATGCATGCATCTGAAATGGTCATGGAATCTTGATAAAGGATTTCTAAAGTATAGCTGATTCATCTGAAATAGTCGTGGAAACTTGATCAAGGATAACAATGAAATTGGGAAAAATGAAAGCCAGAACGTCAAGGTGAGAATTCATTCGCTTTATTTGAACAATTATGCATATTTAGTGAAATAAGTTATTCATAGATGTTTATCACGATCACAACTCCAAAAGGAAGAACAAAAATAAGAAATAATTAATACCAATGGCAGGGCGATGAGCCGTCATCAGCGGAGGACAGTTCGTTCCATTTTCATTTTTTTCATAGAATATTTGATTTCCTTTTTCCCTTTTGCTTTATTTTTCCCTTGAAAACATTTCCCCAATTTTCTTGGTGAGAGGAATCTTCCCCTTATACTCTGTTGCACCACCCATACTCCTAACCATTTCGTAGAACGATATTAAAACAATTCCCCGTCAAATAATTTGTATCACAAAGGGGATTAATAAATTCCCAATCTCACCTGATGCCTGTGTCGTATCAGCGGATGTTATATCGGTAGATGTTTCATCTGAAGTGGTCGTTGAATCTTGATCAAGGATACAAAATATTACACAGAATATGTCGAAAATATTCGTTCACACAACGTAGAACCTCACTTCGGGTGTTCTCATTAACACGTACTGCACTAACACTAAGGAACTTAACCCTGATTAGCTTCCCTGAATACACCAGTGTTACACGCAAGGGAAGCCTAAAAATGAGGGTAATCGAACGCTGCAGTGTACTCGCCAAGGCATTCTGGGAAAAAGGTCAAGTCCCCGCCACGTTCCGTCATGTACGTCCATGCACGAACAGTCCATCCGTGACGTCATTACACTTGGGCAGCCTCCAAACACCCGCTCACCAGCCGGGTTAGTAGTGGCTGACACCAGGGTAGGCAAGAGGATCACGTGATGGCTAAACGAACGCTCTCGTGTAAGTTTGACTGGCACGTGTAAACTAATCGAACGCATCCAATGTAATCATTAACACAAAAGTCCGGCGACACAGCTCACCCACTATGTACAGCCCTTTGTTTAGGAATTATCACTCACAACCCGGCGGCACGTACGGTCCTTTTGTTTAGCGATTATCGTTTCCTACTTCCTAATTATTTTTGGACCTCCTGTAGGCCCGTTGGTATTTTTCCATGACGTCACACCTTTGACACCTTAGAAACTTGATCAAGGATAACAATGAAATTGGAAAAATTGGTGAAAAAATGGGGAAGAAATGCCCTTTACGGTTGAATCTACATTAGCAAACGAATAAATAATAGGCAAAGTCACCCATTCGAATTGATTCAAACTGGCTGCAAATTTGCTGCTTAATTTAAAATAGCTACAAGTAATACTTTCTCTGAAAAGTTTGCTGTGACTAACCTTTCATGTTTCGTAAAATGCTAAGTCGAAACAAAACAGCCTTAAAATGAACTTGGCTATGCATTCCTTTCCTTTGTAAGTATGTATGTTCTAAAAGCCTTTCATTTTAACCCATTGACCATTGACATCCATAACGTCACGGTGAAAAATGCCCATCAGTCGCTTTATTTGAACGATTATGCATATTAGTGAAATAAGTTATCCATGCATGTTTATCACGATCAGGGTTAAAAACTAAATACATTTGCCCTTGCAGATAATGGCAGGGCGATGAGCCGTCATCGGCGGAGGATGGTTCATTCCATTTTCATTTATTTCTATTAACATTTGTTTTCCTTCTCCCCTTTGCTTCTTTTTTCCTTTTCAATTTTTTTTTTACCAATATCCTTAGTGAGATAAAGTGTCCCCTTACTCCTAACGCACCTAACCATTTCGTAGAACGATATTAAAACAATTCCCCGTCAAATAATTTGTATCACAAAGGGGATTAATAAACTCCCAATCTCACCTGATGCCTGTGTCGTATCAGCGGATGTTATATCGGTAGATGTTTCATCTGAAGTGGTCGTTGAATCTTGATCAAGGATAGAAATATTACACAGAATATGTCGAAAATATTCAATCGCACAACGTAGAATTTGATGGCGGGTGTTTTCATAATCACGTACTGCACTTACGCTAAGGAACTTAATTATTACAAAAATCACGACGACCACCAATTTTCTGGACATGCCATAGACAGACAAAATGGCAGGAATGGCTTGCCAATTCCTGTCCTATCACTCCAATGACCACGGTGGCGGTTGCAAGACTGCACGGCTCCGAGCAACTCTAAGAAAAACACGGTGATAAACCGTTCAGTGGCATGCAAGTTACGTTGCATTGCTGAAAATATACCCGCTCAGTTTCAGGTTACAAATTCGTGGGTCGTGAAGTCGTATGGGTTTCCAGTCGTACTTGCGAGATTGTACGACCGACATGGCATCTCGTCCTCCAATACATCTCGCATGCATGTACGACTCTGGCACAGTTTTTGTTTGTGGTTTTTTTTAATGCGCTTCATGTAAACGTTCTTTCCGTGTCACTTTTGACAAAATGTTCGGCTGCTCTTTTGCAATTTTAAGAGCATTTTGGAGCTTGTTGATGCAAATTTGCTTGTTTTGAACAGAAATATAATGGCATTCAAAGCGTTATTTCTCAAGAATTTTGGGATAAAGGCCTACTTTGGTGATGGTTCATGACTGTGTGGCCAGCAAGCAACGTTTTCTCATCACTATTTTTAGTGAGAAAATTTCGGGAATAAGATTTTAAAATGTTTTCCAAAGCAAATTTCACTGTTCACTGACAGAAACCAAAAAAGGTGTGGGATAGTTTTCTCACATTTAGGAATAAAGGGTTAAATCGTAGGCCTATTACAAAACACGCTACAAAGAAAAATCACATCAAAGATCCTTTATTTAACGCCACAAAGGAGCCGGAGAGTCCGCCACAAACATTTTCTCTAATATCGCTGCAGCTTTTGAAGGGGCAGAAGCAGTGGTATTTTCACGGATAAACAGTTGCTGTAACGATCGATGATGAAGTGGACCTCACACAACAAGGTGGCAGCCAAGACCTCGCCCTGTCCAACTTCCATCCCGGGTTCCATCTTGGTTAATGCATATTTATAATATCCTATTCATGATACTAATATTGTATTTTCATATCAAGGAGAACCCTTCCAATGTTTGCCATTTTTTCAGGAAAATGTGCCACCTCCTCTTTACACAAAAAGCCACATTTTGCTTCCCTTAACTCAAACCTGGATAAACTACTGCTGTCAACCAGCTCCCGGCGTACACTACATTAATTGTCAGGAATTGAAGTGAAACAAAGGGAGTTAGGAAGACATCTATGTAATCTGGTCATTTAAAATCTACGGTCAAAATGCCTCCAGTCTTTCTGCATCCTTTTGAACAAATTGAGAAACTTTGTGAAAACGAAATACTCAAGATATCTTTTCCACGATGGAATAGAAAGCAAACGCCTGGAAATCAATTATAAAGTGTCACAATGCATAACCAACACTCCACCCCATCTGAAAACGAACTGCTGAAATGAGGCCACATTAAAGTGCAATGCACTGAACCGATATTAACTCTACTGATGCAAGTTTGAAATGCTGGAAAACGGCGATGTTAAAATGATAAAGGATTCCCCGTCAAATTTGTTGGACGCAAGTATCAATTAATTGAGAAAGTCTTTCAAATTTACACGTACCTGTCATAGAGCTGGTTGAAGCCTCGGGGGTCGTGGCTGAAGTGGCATCGTTGTAAAAGATAAAAAACGAATAAGACTAGTATACCCCAAGACTATTCGTTCATTTAGAGCATTTTACTCTTCAGTTTTTCCAGACTCTAAATAATTGTGTGCCTCTAAAGCTTTGATCAAATCGACAATAATAGTGCCCTCTGAGTTCGATAATCTTATTTTATTCATTAATTTTTGTGATAATCTTATTTTATTTATTAATTTTTGTAGGCAAGCAGGGGATAATCTAACTGCAGGAAAATAAAACAAAAAATTATGCGTTTTATTTGATTTCCTATTTTTGCCATTACAAACTGAAAATAGTATTGACAACGTACTCTCATTCTTTCTGACCTCTGTTAAATAAAGTGTATTTGTGACATGATTCCTGCTAGATTTTCTTTCACATTAACGAGTTCCTGGAAGTAACAGGCGAGGTTATGTGTTTAAAGTCAAATGTTAGGAAAGTAGACATAATTACGGTCACCCCAATCTTTATCTTTATCAGTCTTAATCAGTTTCTATCATTTCAACTATGCACTTATAGCTATGCACCTTTGAGCAAATTTAGGGGATTCCGGAAAGGTAAGTGATATCTGGGGTGTGATCTTGTCTCAACGCAGAAGCAACACGTTTGTTTTGTTAAGTTTTATCTGGCACTCTCCGCGGATATCTTACAGAGCTAAAAGAAATCAAGACTGAAAAAATATTGACAAAAAAAGTGAAGCACCCGTTTCATTCACCACTGGAAAATTTCAATGTTACGTCCTTCATTTTGCGTATCAATAAGGCACTGACCACGATTTTTAAGTTGGACAAATGACAAAAATAGTTACATTGTCCAGGTAACAGAGCTCCAGTGAGGACCAGGATCAGAAATCCCGCCTTCATCCTGACGGCAAATATGTCCTAATGAGCAAAGATAGTAACAAAAGGCACAGTTAGAAGTGTAACACAAGTGACGTCTAGTATTTTGTAAAGCAGTCGATTGAGAGTAATGCGATGATTTCAAGCGTTTTACAAATTTTGTAGAAAACAGAAAAATGTTCGCACAACTCGGTCTTAATTTGCCTAATTTAACAATCTGTCGACGCAGCGAGGGCCCTTGCCCCTTTGGAACACGGGTGCCTTGCTGAACACATACCCTTCGTGTTGTAATCACACACATTAGTAAGCCAATGTTGAGCTAGTTTCGTATTCTACAGCCCATGCATCAAACTTGACACTTCTCAACTTTTGGGTAGATCGAAAGAATACTGTTTTGGACACTCAGGCCAAAAGCATGGATGGGATGAAATAAGCTCCGAGGGTTGGCTCTGAATCCGTTCGATGGATCTGTTACGCCAGTTAGGTCACGCGACATGGGTATCAAATGATTATCAACAAACAAGGCGTCCCTCCAAAGCCAAGTGTGCTAAAGTGTTTACCAAAAATGAAGCCGATATTGGGTAAAGACCTCGTACTCAGCACATCAGTAGTCTGAGTACTTTACCGACCGTTTGCTTTATATCTGGTGAATAACAATTCTGACACACTTTAATGTTTTGATACCCGTTGCAGTGTGTATTAGAAAATCTTCTATTACTATACACCTCAGCGCACCTGTTGCAATTCCTTGTGTTCACGTAGCAGATTTTACTCAATGATTACAAACTTTAGATGTGAAAGAGTATACGATCATTAGAACGTGCGCTAGTTAGCTTAAAGTTTATCGGATGTGTTATTTTATCACAGTCGTCCTCTTTTTCAACATGGTATTAAACAGAAAGACGCAAAAGCTTTATTATGATGGGGAAGAATTTGATTATTTTTACTCGGATAGAAGGCCAACCTTGTTGTAGATATCTTCAGAATCGTTCGACAGATTTATAAAAATCCAAAAGCATTTTGAAATAATTCAGATCTAAATCATGCTACAGCTAGGCCACTCGTTCAATTCATCGCACTAAACAAGCAGACTACAATAGGGCCAGCGTGTCGTCTGTAAATAACGTCATGGGTGAGTTGTGAAGAAAAAAAACCGTCTGAAATTTTCCTGACGACGGGCAATTGTTGGCAAACCTGTACCTTTACACTACAATAAAATTAATAGCCCGGGGCAAATCATCCGATTTTTCAACGTACCCTGAACCCCGTATTGTGCGCAAAGAATAGCAAAACTATCCGTATGGGGTACGTCTCCAAGACCACCGAAGAAATGTTGCCAAAACAATTTCAAACAACACCAAAACCCTGGCTGTTGTTATACCAAGCAGCTTTCTATTGCAGCTGCTTTCAATTTTGCACATTGACTTAACACGACTAATTCACAGGCACTGGATTTACCGGAGGGGAGTTCAGAATCTGGAATTTACCGATATCTGGTCGATTTTCTGGTTGTCGTGCAATGTAAATGAAAATGATAGCCCGTTCACCGTGTAATGGCAGTAGTAGTACGTGAGAACGATACGATTTTAGACTACCGTTTGTGTTTTCATCATATAACTTTTAAGCCATGAAATCAAACAGATTTAAGATCACTTTTCGAAAAGAAAATGACAGCAAACTGATAAAAGTCTTAATTTCTCTTAAACAAAGTTAAACTCGAGTCTTGGGTCTTCAAGATACTGTGTCGTACCAGAAATCTACTGATTCTTAAAAAAGTCTGTCTCTTGATTTCAGCTGTCATTCAGAATATACCCTGGGTAAAAGCATGCACCTTGAATGTCATAAATTATTTTGTACTCGCCAGATCTATTAGACTCGATCATTGCGCAAACTTGTAATCTATGACTCCATTTTTGGTATTTTGAGTAAGACAATTTCAGTCTGGGTTTTCTTTTTTCTGTTATGGTCTGGAACGGGAACAAGGGCGAATAATTTAGAAACAGTTTAAAGACTTGTAATTTAAATTTGTTGAAATATGCACTTCAAATGAAAACAATAACGGGGAAGATTTTCCCGGAAGTAAGTTATCTCACGGAAACAAGTAAATTTTCATTGAAATGGACAACCGTCAGTCCCCAATATCTGAGTATTCCGATTTTATGCAACTGCAATTTCCATTGTTTCCTTGTCTTGGGGATATTGTTAAAAACTAATGTCACTTGGGGAAAATCAAAGCAGCTTGAATTAAAATTCGTTTGGAAAACATGGCGTCATTATTTTTCTATATAGATTAAAGCTTATAATATAGCCTTCTCCAACTCCTGGGCAAAAAAAAGCCTTCACGTTTCTGTAATATTCGGAATTACTCGAAATTGTTCGTCTATCTGCATACAGATACCGCATGACTTATTCCACATTAGGGTTATCCCTAGGAGCTACTATCATTTTGAAATTTCTTAATCAAGTTTGTCCCATATACAGAAAATGCACAGCAAATACAAACTGTATAATTGTATAATCCTTATTAAACCCAATTGAACTCTAAATAAGGTAGTAGGCCTACTTACAAAGCTCGCCTTTTTAGTTCACACTCAAGGTATCCACTCGATGAATTAGCACACGATCCTAACAGCGAATTTCCTCAGGTTTTCCCAGGCAGTAAAGCTCGCGCGCAAAAATTTCAATATCCGTTGTGGTGTAGTCAAAATGCGCTATGGTGCTCCGTGCCGCCACCTCGACGATTCCATCACCGTACACCGCCTGGTAGACATGGAAACGGTAAATAAACGAGCACGTGTGCCCGTACCGCGTACAGACAAAAAGCTGAATTCGTATTGCCTGGGCAACTTTCATTTTCAATCGAGTTTCTTTTTCTAAGAGTTGCAATGATCTAGGTTTGCCGTCATTTTGAAAGAGAGGCGCAGGTCTTAGTGATGTGAATGGTCGGGGTCGAGTCATTGTTCGGCATGCAGTCAATCAACCAGCGATGAACAAGGGCCAGTTATTCAACCGAAAAACTTACCAAATTGAGCCAGGAGCTACAGAGAGTTCATGGCCAACTGGCTTCCAAATCCACCACCCCCACGAAGTTAAGATGTCCTTATTTCAAAAAAAAAAAAAAAACAACAACCAGCAGGTGTGGTACATCGACTGCTGTCTAGTAAGGTTACGGGTTTTGTGCTACCTTTTTTCTATACAATTAATTAAAATGCGCAGAATCGCACATTTTAAACAATCTCAGTCAAATATTTTATTTGTAAAACTGTTCAAGCTGATTTGTCGGGGAAGGGGGGAAACGATTAACTTAATTTCTCCCAAACAAACCAAGGTTAAAATGAGCAGAAACCACATTTTATCAGAAAATATACATGGGTTCTTGATGGTTTTAGCTATGAATTTTATAATTATTTCGCTTCACACTTGTGGTATATACTACGCTCATGTCAGCTCTCTGTTACTCTGAGATACGGTATAATCACTCTTTTGCCAAAAGGGGAGAAGCCTCGACAGTATTTGAAAAATTGGCGCCCCATTTCTCTTCTAAACTCTAAACAAACTTGCCTCTGCCTGCATTGCAGAGAGACTTGGGAGATAAATGGCGTTTATTTTGCTTGGAAAGGACATGACAAAGTGGCCACAAACCAAATTATCCAAGATTATGGTCAGGGTGGGTTGCGAATGGTTGACGTTCGGGTATATTTAGAAGCTTTGAAATTTACCTGGTTACGTAGACTTTTAAAAGCTCAGCCTTCAGGTTGGTCTACTTTGTGCAACTGTATTTTTGATATCTCCCGATTGTCCTTATTGGAAGGTGGTTCAAATCAATCGATTGGTGCCTGGAGAGTTTGTAATGCCTTCTGGTTCGATTTGTTTACAGCATGGTCTAATTTTACTCAGGCCCATTTGCCTACAAAGAAAGCGGAGGTATTGAGGAGTTCTCCTTGGTTCAGGGATAAAATTAAGATTAATGGCACATGTATTTTTTTTTATAAACATTGGTTGAGTAAAGGTGATTTAATAAATGGGAATTCCGCTTTTCTTTCTCTAGATGAGTTTAAGAATAGATTTGAACTCATCTTTTTGACGACAGTTTGAGGGTTTTTTCCTTCCACGACATTCCCTGTATGTTCTTTCGTAATTTGTTTAACATAAGAAGATGTAGAGTGAATGAATTAGTAGGAAAGTAAGCACTCCGGATGCTGTAAGTGAAATCATCAGACATCCTGGCCGATATTTATTAAGTTGTTCTAGCAACGCTTTGTTGTGGTTTGATTTTCAATGAAGTGAAGCTGAAAGAGCTGTGAACGCAACTGTTACTTATTCTCTGAAGACAGCTTGCCCACAAAAGGCCTACGAAGGCCTTAGCTGCAGGGGCACGGAAGTGGGCAGGTCAAACGCCTTTTCCAGAAATTGGGAAATCAACTCACTGATCGCACAATTTTAAACTTTAGCACAAAGTTCACGTCTTGCCTTCCACTAGTAAGAAAAAAGGCAAAGATCCAACTGCAGTGTACCCACGTTGTTCCGGCCTTTTATCCATTATCTTTAGTGAACAAAATTCAAATTCTAAACGCAGTTTAGCCGACTGGAATTGTGAGGCGACATCTGGGAGGAGAGCTTTGTCCCTTTCAGGCATCACATTTCATCACATTAAATCCTGTGATATTTTATACAACTAAGAAAATTGGCAGAAAAATGACTCCCTTTGTGGAGTTATAGCTCCCTATTCCACCTCAAGTAGCGGTAAAGACTCACATTCCACTGAGTTAATTGGATTTAACAGAAAGGGAGCAGAGTGCGAAACAGAAAACATTCAGCACAAGCGGATTCAAGTTTAAGAGAGAAACCGACTACCACATTTGAAAGCAGCATTATCCACTGAGGCATTTACCTGCCACCGAATGAAAATTATAGTTTCTAAGGTTGTATTTGAGATAAATTTCCCACCACGTAAAAGGAAAAGGCGTGTTCCGTGACCTGGGGTGCAACAATGCACACAACACGGCCGTCAAAATCGAGCACAGCACCGCCATGGCACAGGTCGCGGTCGATTGCCCTGGACAAGAGATAGATGTGCGCCCTAACGACAGTGTTAAAAAAGCTGCACAGGAAGGAATGACACGGTAGGGAATTTATAAAATTCAATCTCGACACAAGGCTAAGCTTCTTTGTTTCCTCGGAAATATACCTCTTTGCTTTTTTAACTTTAAAGAAATGTGAAGAATCAAAAGGAAGAAAAAATAAACCTTTTCAAAGAAGATGAACATATTTCATATACACGTGACATAAATTTAAGAGAAACAATGTACCTGCAACATGCAAAGACGTGTGTGTGACTTTTAAATAGAAGATTTCACAGAAAGCCCCCTTTTGAGCATTTAAGAGATGATTCATCAATTCCAAATAATATTTAAAATGCCTCATGCACACTTGTTAAATAAAAACGTTTCGAAGATAATACTTAAAACATATGATTATAAAACCATTTGGGTGCTTATCACACGCTAAAATATGGTTGCAGTCCCAAACACTTTTCAAAGATTTCCTTATTTTACACGAGACGCAGTGTTTAATTAACCGTGAGACAGTTTATATATCCGCCCCTCCCCTGGCTGTGAGATGGCCCAAAATAAGCCGGCTCTTAATCTTTTAGGGTTAATACAAACTGCATGAAAGGAATGAAATGAAAAGATAATGCGCAAACCATTATTATTTTTAACACGTACATGTGTAATTGGGCTTAGAAAGATCGTATCTTTTGAAAATTTAATCTAAGCCACAAAAGAAGAGTGGGCAAAATTTGATGATCCTTGTTATGTGTCCAGCCCACTTTCAGCTTAGCATAGGTAGCCAGAGCTACATGTAGACAAGCCTCTCTGCCTTGGTGTTAACCTGGGAAAGATATGAGATGGTTTACTGAAAAACTGTGATCGGTTAACTCGGTGTTAATTGAACACCCTCGGTGTCTTATAACACCCATGCAAGGTATTAAATTAACACTTAATTCTTTTGCAAGCACTCCTGGATCAAATAGACTGTCAAAGTCCGCAGCCCGCCCTTGGATTTTCCCGCTCTGCTGCCCGCCGTTCCTGTAGCTGCGTTTGGTTTTGCGTCGACTCTCCTGCTTGTTCTCGGGTGAGGGACTTCAATATCATTAAGATCATTGCCATGGTTCCGGCGAAGCAGGTGAGTCCGACTCCTAGCACTATACCAATGATGGCCGCCAGGCTCAACTCTCCCGCCTTACTGGAAGGAGTGGTCTGTGGAACTTCGGAGAGGACAGCTACAAAACAATGGAAAGTGTTTCAGTATTACTGCAATGCAAAACAGCAAAACAAAACCGTACCAACAGTAAAGATAAATAAAAAAAAATTGAACAAAACAATTAAAAATGAAACATGGCCTTTATTATATGCATGTAGTACATGTATATCACCCTCTTTAGTGTTTTTTCTTTGTTCACGGTTCTTGAGTGCTTCCACTGCACCACAGCAATTCTATAACAGTTCATTTGGTGGACCCATACTAGTAGACACAATGACCATCTTTTTATGCAGATAAGGCCAAATATAGATGCAGAAAACAATTTTCACAATTGAGAGGATGTTCGGTGTGGGTTTCAGGCGTAGATAGAGTGGCTTTCCCGCAGGTTAACAAAACGTAGGGCACTATTTTATAATCCAAAATTCTAAATGAAACACACATGGAAACACAATGGGAAAAAAAAGAAAATACCTTTTATATACCTGACAATATCTTTGCAAGCACAAAGATTAGAATCTCCAAAATCTTCATTTTGTCTAGCATGTAATCCTATTCGGAAAACAGAAAGTCAACAACTTGTTTATAATGAAAAGAGTGTAATCATGAAACAATGAACCTTCCATGAGAAATAAGTTTGCGGGTACACCATGGAATCAATCTCTGTTTGGGTTTGGTGTGGTTTTTAAAAGAACCGGTGAGCGTTAATTCGACGTTTCGGCCAATGTGCTCTGGCCATCCTCAGAAGAGTGTGCTGGGAGTGCGGGATAGCTGGGTTATACTTGATGTGGTGGAGTTCTTGGCGTAGGTTGGCCCTCCAGATGAACGGCTACCGCAACCAGCGCATCAACCTTTCCAAGCCCTCTCCCAGGACGCTAGGGTCTCCTATACCCGAAACCCCCCTCCCCCACGGGATTAGGGTCACATATACCCAAAGCCCCAAACCCCCACCGCCACGGTATGTCTACTGTATCTGGGCCCCACTTCCTACCAACTCCGCAGCATCCTACAGTCAGCCAACATCAAAGTCTATCATTCAGCTTCCAACAAGCTGCAGGCTGCACTTCACACCCACAAGGACAAGCACCCACCTAGCAGTCGCCCCGATGTACATCGCATTCCATGTGAATGCGGCCAAGTATACATCGGGGAAACTGGCAGGAACCTTCCCAACAGACTCCAAGAACACCGCTCGCACGGCCGACGAGGAGAATATGACAAGTCGGCCATGATCATCAAACATGCACAATCCACGGACCATCGCATCAAACGGAACAAAGCAGAACTCATCGCGCCCATCAAGAACTGGCTCCCAAGAAGAATTCGAGAAGCCATCAAGATTTTCCGGCACAACACTGTACCCCAAGACATCGGTTTCAAGCTCAGTGACATCTGGCGCCCTCTACTAGCACCCAAGCAACCCCCCCCCGGGCAGTAGGGTGCCCTATACCCGAAACCCATGCTATCCATTCCAGGCGTTAAGGTCTTCTCTACCCGAAGCCACTCCCTCCCCCTTGGCATAACCCAGGGTTTCCCACCAATGCCGCAAGCCCGCACAGCCACTGAATCCAACACCTTCATTCAATAGTGCACACACTCAAGTTACACAACCCGCGAATCCAGTTCCACACTCCACCGCTTCCGGATTACTTTAACAATCCAGCTATCCCCTCCAGTCCGGCACAGTCTCCAGAGGACAGCCAGAGCACACTGGCCGAATCGTCGAGCTAACACTTACCGGTTCTTTTAAAGAACCACATCCCGCCCCCAAAAAGAGATTGATTCCAATATGTACCCGAAAACCGATTTCTCATGTCTCTTCCACCATGCAAAGCTTCAATTCTTACTTAATGAACCTTCCAGTTTACTTACATAGTATCACATGACTACAGTCAAGTCTCAGAAAGGCATTTGCGAGACTGCAGGTTAAATTTGAATAAAATCTGGTACACAGAGTTATCTGATTGCACATTAACGTAATAATTTGAATCCCCCGGACTAAGTGTTGCTATGCCCAGTGATTCGGGCAAGCTTTGGCATGGCAACCACCATCCCCAGAATGGACTGCTTCCTTTGTACCCTTCTTATCCATTGAGAACAGTGTATTGTTGCGGGGCGTCTCTGCACTTACATATGAAGGGAACTGCGGGACAGAGAGAAACACCCGCCTTTGTGTTGGTCATTGTTATAATGGTATCACAGGAATTATTTTCAGATATCTTGGGGGATGTGTTAAGTGACAGTAGTCCGGAGTGTGTGTTGGGATTGGACTTGGGGGGTTACCTCTGTCCCATTTCGTGCCTGGTATGTCCAATTAATGCTTGCCCCGAATCACAAGGTATAGCAAGAGTGTTTTTAGTACGGAAAAGTCAAATTATAATGTTCACGTGAATTTAAAGAACCCAGTGTACCAAAATTTATTCAAATTTCACTCGCAAAAGGCTTATGATGTCTTGGCTCAGTCACAAAGTTATTTGCAATTCCAAGCACATGTACAGGGCGGGTTACATGTACTTTGTTAAATGGCTTTAGACTTGAGTTGATTTGTTAACATGATGAACTGGGGGACTTATGAGGACAATTGAAGGAATCGACCATAGCCTTCCCTCTGTGCAACAGCAAAATGTACGAAAATATCCCTGGCCGCGCATAATTACACCCATATTTGCTGGTCTGTAGACGGTATAATGCATATATTTTATGTTAAAAAGCCACCAAATTCACAAAGAACATCCCTCACCTTTTCAAGACACACAAATAAACCAAAATCACAAAAACAAAATCAAACAACCAACCAAGCAAAACGAATCACTACAAAATACCCAAACCGTCCACCTCCACCAGTAGTAAACAGAATGACCCACATTTCTTGACATTTTCTGGCCCTGTTTTGCAGTTGACAGCAAAAGTAGATTCCAGCAGACTAGGCGGCGAATGAACTGTACTGAAAAAGGGATGTGGTAAATGTTGCGTGACGAAAACGTAAATTATTGCTTGATTACCGGTCCGGTTACTGGTCCATTATGCTAGTTGGTATCCACGACAACCCAACAAAAGATGCAAACAAATTGAAACTGCACGACAGCGTCTGTTTACGATTACAAGAAATGATCTACGGTCCGTTGGCATTAGTAGTGACAAAGACCGTAATCCACTGAAGCATCGGTATCATGAGCAGTCTGGTGCTGGTCCTAAACACAACATTTGTGGCGGTTGAGGATGTGATGCCTTCTCTTTTGAAATGACGACAATTGCTCACGGGCAAATGGAAGTAGGCTTCCCATTTAACACCTGGAGGTGGATCCAGAACCAAATTTTCAGCGGTCATTTTTTTTTTGGGGGGGAAGCAGTGTTGGAACTTTCCCCTTGTAACCTTTATCGTCTTTAGGAAGGGGGGATACGACATTGTCCTAAGAAGTCTTTTGCCATAATTGTCCATTGTATGGGAGCGGGTAGCCCTAGTTGGCACCTGTATGCTCCAATGCTAAACCCTGCCATTTTCATGCAGTTGCACACACGGAATCAATACCAGTGTGGCCTGCCTGAATTTAGAGGTCTCTGCAAAGAACGTAAAAGGCCTCCCCCCCGTAATGCATGTATACGGAACCACGGTCCGTGATGGAACATAGTATGTGTGGATGTAGCATTGCACACGCGGAAGCTTGAACCACAAAAATAGTCTCGTTCTATGGCATTGACATGTATAGTTATTGACAAACCCCGAGATCATGGTAACGCTGTCAGAGATCTTTGTGATGCCTCTGCCAATGGTAGTAAATGTTGTGATAAGAACTGTACGTACGTAGCCAGTGCTTTCTGCCATGCATTAAACTTAAACGGGCGTGCGTAGGATTTGCAATTATCTCAAAAACGCGACTGTCGAATTATCTTGAAAATATCTTACTGTAAAGTAAGTACATAAATGTGTCAGACAATCTGTGAAATCTAACCGCCAGAAATGCTGCCATTTTGGAAAAACAGAAATTTTATATTTTTTTTTCAAAAGACCGTCCGTGTGTTTTCCAAAGATCGTCCGTCCGAACAGTCTTTGGAAAATACAATTCGTTCAAATTTCGCAACCGTTTAATGGGCGCAGCGAAACCGTGTGTAAAGCATTGAGCTTTTGGAAGAGTCTATGCGAACGGGTAAGATATGTATATAAACAGTCAATACGCCTTCAGTAAGCCTAAACTCATTGCTAATTAACTAAAGAAATAGATACATAACCATAACTAACACGCAAAAGGAGAATTTGGACTTGTTTTAAATAAAAGTTTCTTTATGAAACTATGGAAGTTTACCTCACGTAAATATATCATCTACCTATCACCCCTCAAGATAAATAATGGGGAGTCCAATGGCTGTTCCTTCGAAGCTCCGTACTGAAGCCGCGCGAAAAACAAAATCTCCAATTTCGAGACATATAGCTTTCTGTTTTCCAATAACAGTAAACTTTCATGCCCAAAATGCAAGGATATTTTTTAATTATGAAGTGTTTATGATGGGCCGGGCACTGACGGTGTGTGGACGGTTTTAACGACGTACGTACGTGTAGAGAGCAAGCAATGGTTGTGTGGTCGATCATGTACATGTACTGTATATGTGGTCGCGCAGTGACTGTCGAGTGCAGTCACTTCACGGTCCGATGAAACATTGGTCATAAATTCTCAGCGTTGCATTGTTGAAGAGGAAACACAAACTTGAAGGTAAATTTGCCAACAACTAATACTACGCGAAGCCTTGGAAAATTGCATTTTTGAGGGCCATAATCGGTCTGCAGATCGACCTCGCTGCGCACTGTACAGGCACTCAGGAACGTCCTGTGACCCATGGATATTTGCGAGGCAAGTTACACGAGCAGCGCTTTCAGAGATAAAAATAAACGGTGTTTTCCTCGATTTTTCTCCAAGCAGTGTTCTCCAAAAAGGGATCAAATTTGGGGAATGACAGACAAAGTAAACCACAAACCCCAAAATAGGCCAAATATGCCAAATTGCAGTAAATGCAAATCCTATACACTACCTTTAAAAGGAGGCCACTGGGAATACGCAGTAAACTGTTGCTGGATTGTTCGTAGGCCTACCCAACTAACAACACAGTCTCGCAACACCTAGTAGCAGCTTCAGAACAATAGGCTTTGCTCTCAACTTACCCGGATTTATTCTTATAGCCGAGAATCCAAGCCCCCGTCCATTCCTCAGGACTTGCAGGGAGAGAGAGGCACAAGTACCAACAAATAGGATTGTAGCCGTCCCTTCTCACGGTGAAGTCCAACATGATAGCGGGTTCATGGCTACCGGTGACCTAGATTCTTATGGTTGCTATGGTAAACGTCGCATAAGAAATGGATATTTAATTGAGATGCAAATGAACCCTATTATATACTGTGAACCCTGAAGGTCTCCATCAGAATACATCCGAGCGAGTCAGAGTGGTCTATATGCTGCATTAGCATTTTATTATTTGGTACTAAAAACGGTTCCACTGGTAAAAAAAAAATCATTGTTCATGTAGGCCTATACGTAACGTAGGAATAGTTTAAACCTACGACCTTCCAGAGCTGTATATTTAAAAGTTATAATTTTACTGTAAAAAAGGCAGCAATGATTCCATCCGTCCCTTCATATTTCTTGAATCTTTGAAGCCTTTTCCAGTTTAGTCCGTCTTCCTTACTATTTACTTCTGGCCAACATTTTCTTCTCTGGGAGTTTCTTCCCAGACATCTGACAAAACCCTGGGCAGAAGCATGAGATATGGAGTATTACACACATGGCAAAAGTCCAACATTCATTGTCAAAAAGGCTTTAGGGTGACAAATACTTCATAAGTGATAAATGCAGAAGTGGCACGAGCTCGCAGGTGTACAGTTAATGCATGGCAGGTGAAACGAACAATGACTCCACCGGTGTGGCCTTTCACCATGTCTGATGGAAATGGCACTCGTTTGTCATTACACTGTACATTACAATGCGTGAGAATCAAATGGTGTGAAGTCATTATAATTTCAATTCCCTCATGCTCATTAATCTCTAAACATAACTGCCGCAGGCCTACAACTCATTCGCTGCTGCCATTATGGGTACTTCTCGTCAATTCATCAATTGATTGTTGGAGATCCAAGGAAATATGCCTCCAAAATGATAGCTGAAGTGGTTCGAAATAATCTCGCTATCTTGTAAAGTGTGGGGTTTTGGTATAACGACAAATGCATGAGGGATGAAAGTGCTTTAGCCCACTGACTGTGATTAAAAAATTATGTAGATTGTGAAGAAGTTTTCGGACTCTTCAACAACCCAAAATGTATTTAACCGCACTTAAAAAGGGAAAATAAAAGAAGCCTTAAATGTGCCGTTCTGATGTAAGATTCCGCTGGAATGTAGTACACATTACAAATGGATATCTACATCATGAACATTAACCCTATATAATGCCATTTGGGGTCACTATCCCCCATCTTTTCAAATTTCCATGGCTGGGCAAGTCCCCTTATCACACACGTGCACACAGAGTACCCCATCCCCTATTTCCAGCACAAATATTAAGCTTAGCCACTGGCACACGTGCACAATTTAATCCAGTGAGTTTGTATGTGCATTAATTTTCTTCTCGGCAGTGTACATGTATATGCCGATGGAACATAAGCTGGACAAGGGCTGATCTTGTTAGTCTGGCCTTGGGGAGTCCGTTTGGTACTAAAGGGTGCAGACCACTAATTCAAGTGAGAATTTCTGACCAGCTCATTAGCATTAAAAGTGCCCCCACAGTATCTTTTGAAAAAGGAGATTGTTTGGCCCCCAAAATGGTGAGATTGTGTAGATCGTTGCCAGGATCAACTCCCTGGGTCTTTGAGCTTTCATATGAGGGCAGAAGGGCTGAAAACTACGGTTGAAAAATGGTCCTAAGTGCCCGAGAAAGTTGAGGGTTGCCACTTGAAAAATGGCTGCAACCAGACTTCGGAAAAATCACTTTTTAGGGGGTGATTTTGTTTTGTGGGAATAATTAAAAATGTAATTGGTTAACCCACAAAAAATTGAAAAGAAATTGAAAGATAAGTGACCAGACAAGAATTTCATTTGTGTTTCAGAAATCTCAGGGATGTTGGCGTGCATGCTATTGGGCCCTGAACGGTGCTGATTTTACACTGTTTTCAATGGGGCTTGAATTAGTGGACTGGACCCTGAAGCAGTGTTCTTCCCCTTCAACTTTGTGACCCGGGTTCGAATTTCATCTAGGTCGGTGGGTGGCTAAGGTTTTCAGCCCCTGAATGACTAATTGACTTGTACACGACTTGAACAGAAGGATACCATGTGCCTTGCTTCAATAGCATTAATATTTACTGCGAAATCAATAAACGAAGAAAAAACGAATATTCATTGGAACTCTTGTTTCTCTTCAGTGTTAAGACTCTTTTTATTGGCTTTATTCACAAACTTAAAAACAGGCAAGGCCTTTATCCCAACCAGCCAGCGTCACATTTTATTATTAATTCATCTCACGCTTTAACAAACTCGCATAAGCAAAACCTACCAACTGGTTTTCTGCCAATGACATTGTTTTGAAGACACTTCAATAATTTAAACTTTGTTAAACGACAAACCAAGAAACTCGCTACTGCAAGATTTCGCAGTTTAAATGACAAGGTGTTGAACGCACACATTTTAAAAATAATATATACAACGACTGAAAAACAGCATGCACTTTTTAAAAACAATTTACAGAAGCTTCCCGGTGAATGAATACAAGAACGAACATCATGTACATAATGATTTATTTTTAAAAAAATGGAGATAAATTATTGGCAACTTTATCCACCCATCCGACCCCGAAACAGCTTAATTCACCGATACTGACGTTGACTACGATTTCAAATTTGTAACAGACAATGCTTAGCGCAGTGTAAATATTTCCAAGTAGGCGGAAAAATAAAAAAGGTTTATTAAAGTGATCAAATACAATGGGACTCACGAGTGGAAATCGTAGAAATTCATGATAACCGTTTATATTACAATGTCATTGAGATAAAACTTGTATGTACAAGGACAGTGCAATCAGCCGCAGTCGTTACTTCGAAATTGTATCTTGTCATGCGCTCTTTCCAAAATAACACTCAAAGAAACGACCTACAACCACGTACAGAATAGCACAAGGGAGCGCAACTGTACCTCACTGGCGCCCCTCACATTTTGGACTCGTTGGGGGAGGTGGGTTGTACAAAACTGCGTTTTTACTAGGAAATCTCTGGAACCTCCCTTTAGTTTTCTCTCAGTGGGATTTCATCCGGGTCCTGACGAGCGCCGACCTTGCTCTTCCCGCTGCATTTTACCACCACCAGCGCAATGACGACTACGACGATGACGGCGGCGACCACCGCGCCCACCGCGATGCCGACTATCGCTCCGGTGCTCAGGCCCGTGCTTGCCACGGCTGTCGGCGTGACGGCAGATTCAGTGACTAAGCTTACACCAACTTCTGGAGTTGTGATAACTGTTACCCAGTACAAAAAAAAAACAGAGTCAGACTCCCTTTTGTGCAGTTTTTTTTTGTGCAAAAACTCATGAATTGTAAGGGGATGACTTGAAACATATAATGCTCCTCAGGAGTAATATAATGCACAAGAGGCAGTTTTTGGTGAAGGCATGTAGTACATGTATTTGTAAAAGTGACGATTATAACTTCTCTTACCTGTGCCGCAGTCACTTCCTGAGTAGCCTGTTGCACACCTATTAATGCAAAAAAGTCAGGAATTTTTAAGAAACAGCACTCAACAAATTACTGTCCCTGTAATCAACAAAAAATACCAATTCTGACAGTCCTATAGGCTGTAGTTACGCTGCGTACATTGGACTCAATTATTGTCACTTGGCTGGGATTTTCAAGCTTTTTTCAAGACTTAAAAGTAAGCTGTGAAACCCCCCCCCAAAAAATATCATTACAGCCAAGGCTTTGACTCCTGTCAGACTGATGACCTTATAAGCGATTTGTGTGAAAATCGTAATGTGCCCAATGGCAGCCAGACGTGTAGTCATATTGTTTGTTTGCCCGAAACAAACTGAACTCTAGTATACGAGTTTTAAATTTGGTTGGAGACACTGGAAAATATAGCCCCAATAATCTTTTATTGCATTCCGATTTCGAATTCCCAGCCGGTTGCACTAGGCAATTCTACACACGTTTCGGCTATTGTTAATTTATAGAGTATGAAAATGAAAATTGAATTCAGTCAAGCCACGACGTCTACAGTAATCTATGAAGTAAACCATAAGTGACAAGAACTCATTGTGACTTACGTGCATTCGATCTGGTTCATTGCGTTGACAGCACAGGTGGCGCCATTTAAGCAGGAACTCAATTCGCAGAAAGCGGAGACGTCTGAAATTGAAAGACAATGATCAGCTATTACAATTCCTGCTTAACTTTAAACTTTGCGAGATTACTGAATGCGTAGCTACACCAAATTTTCTACATTTGCCGTTCAAAAAATAGCAAAATATTATTCTTGTGGGATCAGAGATTTTAAGTATGTAAGTACATGTACATAAGTCTACTAATGAGACTGACATTGACCGAGTGCGTGTGTACAATCGTATTTATGCTACTGCATCGAAATATATACGTACATGTGTAAAAGAGAAATGTTCAACATTACACCTTCACACAAACACATGCAGCTATTTTTTCTGTAGCCAAAAACCCCGTTCCAAGTGCTTCTCCAACAAAGAGGCACCCCAAACAGCAATAAAAATGTGGGAAACGATTGTGTTGCGTTTTCATCTCATACATCAGAGCTGCTGTCTACTACTTGTATTAAACAACACTCAAAACAACCATAATCTACATCAGTTGTGGGGACTGCGCACCTTATAGCTATGACGACGAAATCTGTTGACATGCGGACACGCAAAAGTCCCTACATTCCGGGTGCAAAATTAACTAATTTCAAATCCCATTTTGCCGTGCTGGCCCACGGCACTCTGGGGACACAGCACCAGGTGAGCAATAAATTCGGAACTCACCGACTAAAGAAACCGATTGTGCATCAAAAGAAAGAGAAACCGTGAAACTGGCGGCAGAGACGATGGCGCTGGACAAGTCAGTGCTGTTCGTGTTCTGGACCTCGGGGAACTGCAAGATGTATTCGACGATGATGCTACCGTTGCTGAACCCCAGGATCTGGCAGTTGGTGGAGCTGGTTGCTGCCGTCAAAAACTGAAAAAAAATACAAAGGAAGGAAGAATCACTTTGGTGTTGGTGGAAAAAAAGGGGGAATTCGGAATTTCAGTGCCTCGATCCCTTGGGAGAATATTAGAGTTTGGAATATTTAAATCGGTTTTGTTGATGTCTGCGCCGGTTGACGGTAGAATGCACGATCATACAAAATGTGCAAAGCATTACATGTATATATTTCATTGGAACTTCATCCTTTTTTATTAAAAAACAAAACTTAACGATGGAGGAAAATTCAGAAAGCTTTTGCGACGAAGTATTTTTCAGGGAGAACGCAAGTTTTGCCTTATCCTAAAAATATCGGGCAGTGTTGGTTAACAGTACGAACACCTTCTACGACGCACAAGTGAATTACTGGGCTGTGTAGATGCAAAAAGCCACACCCAATTAAAAACACATCAAGAAAACAGTTTGTTTCGCGTTGTCGAAAAACTTACAGTGCACATGTCATTCGCCAAGGCTATGAAGGCTGGTGATGAGCTATTTGAGAGGTCTTCCGTGTACTCCGCAACCGAACCGCCGAACTCCTCAAGTTTGGCAGTTCCTTCGAACTTCTTCAGTCCTACAAAAACAAACACGAAACCGTTGGTCAAAATCCGTTTAAAAGATGGCTCTTTTCCCCCAATATTCATTTGGAGGACCAAAGCAGTTTTTCTGTCTTGAAGAAGGGTTTGGAATTAGAAATAAAATGGAAGTCTGCAGATGAGCATAAAATGGGAAATAAGCCGTTAAATACTTTTTAAATAGGTAGAAAAATCTTGAAAATGTCTTACGCTCGCACTGGTCTCCCACCATAGTCCATCCTCCTAAGCAGTTCTCACAATGCGACTGACCTGGTCCGTCGTGCACACAATCTACAAAGCCTAAGTCGTTACAGGCTTGAACCACGCTGCTGTTCTGACAAGGGAAGATCTCTAACAAATGGAAGCATATATAGACAGGCATACGTTAAAAACTGATCATTTAAGTGATTAAGGTTACTGTTTGACTGGACGAAAGTATCCTCATTTAAAAATTTAAAAGTATTTAAAGCGAATTTTGCAATACATTGAGCGCTGGAGGTTTGGAAAAGAACGGCATTATACAATACGAAGTGCTCCCAAGTTGTAGCCTCAGTTTGCTGAGAAATGTGGTAATCACGCACGTGTACCCAACTTAAAAAAATTCCTTCCGAATTTCCTTAGAGTCAAACACTTCTTGTAAAAACAAGTCCACCACGTTCTGAAAACATGTGCCATATGCCAAAATGTCAATGCTACGGTCGGTTTTGTTTTCAGCACCTTGTGTGCTGCAGAATAACTAAAGGGAGAAGGGCAGTATTTATCATACCTGTGCAAGCCTCGCCAGCAACAGAGGGCGTCGCATAACCCGTCAGACATGTCATGCAACTGAAGGCGTTGTTACCATCGAAGACGCACTGGTCGTAGTTCAGAGCATAGCAGTTATCGGTACCTTCCTCACATGGGTTTATATCTGGAGAAAAATCAATGCGGAGAATGGCTTACAAACCCACAGATTAGAACTCTCCCGCCGTCTGCGACTTTTTAGTCGTCGAGCATAATGAGAATTCATTGTAAAAAGCAACGTTTTCCGTCAATGTCGATCGGTCATCTTTGAGGCGCTAAGCTGCGCAGCGTTCAATGCGAGTATTGTTGCCTGCAGCTATTGCTGTTCATTTAGAAGCATCAGTGACAAATACTTAAGCCGTAGCCATAAATGTCTCTTTGGACACGGTCCAACATCATGGAGTACAGCAAAGAGGATTGTGGGAGATAAGGCATGTAATGATTCAGATCATTGTGAAATGTAGACAGACACTTTAGGAATGCTACATCCAAGTCAAGAGTTCTCCTAACCAGCTGCAAAATGAGGCTCTGGTTTTTGTCTAGCCATTGTACATTTCCTTTGAAACATTACCTGGCACGGTTACCGAGGGCGTGGATCCAGTCTTGATCAAGCTGTTCGGGGCAACGGTGTTATTCTCGGCACCTGTCAGCCCATCTACAAACGCTTGCGACACTTGGGCCTCCGTCAGAACAGTTGACGAGAGGAGATCAACACCGAAGGTCACCGACGTTCCGTTTGTGACGTTGGACATAGCGGTGACAGCCACTCCCAGCAGGTCAAGACGAATGATCGCTGAGGAATTCAGTTGCGTAAACACCTGCAATTGGGTAACAAATTAATTCATTACTTTATGTCTTATGACTTGATGCTTCTGATCAATGCATCATCTTTCAATTTGCTAATGACAACAAACGCTTGTTGATCCTGGAAAGGTACATGCATGTTGGATTTAATGAACAGGACAGACCCTTGTGGCTATTTTCAACGGTTGGTTTTAATTTTTCATTTTGTAAGATAAGCTGATATAAGACTTAAAGGTTTTCATGGTGAAAGAAACTAGATCTATAGTAAAGATTGCGGTAACACCATGTATTTATCTCTTCTTTGAGTATGTGTGGTTCTGAGAAGAACCGGGGAATAACTCGACGTTTCGAACTTCTCTACACATATAAGCTCCACTCCCAGTTAGAATCCTGCAGTCTCCTGAAGACGGAAAGAGTACACTGTTCGAAACGTCGAGTTATTCCCCGGTTCTTCTCAGAACCACACATACTTAAAGAAGAGATAAATACATGGTGTTACCGCAATCTTTACTATAGATAAGATAAGCTGACTTTTATATGCTTTTGTAGAGAGGAATTAAGATATAGTGTCCGAAAGGGGGGGTGTCAAATGTAAAGTGCCATGCACAAATTCATATTTTCAAAGTCTTCCTAATCAGCTTTTGTATTTTGGTTGCTACTCACATCGCCTGCCAGTGCTTCGCGGTTAGCTGTAGTGTCCACGGTCGCCAGATTATCGACGGCTGACGTGCCCCGGATCTGGGCGAAGACCACCACAAGATTGCGAGATGCAGATGCTGAAACAAAAAAGACGGATAAAATGCTGAGGCGCGATAAGGCTTCCCCATGTGCAGGCGGTATTTAGGGGGTTGGTGCTCTTGAGACTCAACAGAGTTTCAGACGGTCACCGAACAAAGTTCCTTCCTTTTGTGGAAGGCGTGGTGGGAGCGCACCTGCGTGGCCAATCCTCTTGTTAAAAGTCACTGAAACGGTAGATGCGTTGAAAATGAGTTTATCACGAGTCCGGTCGCTAGTTACTTACAAAGCAGATTCCTATTCCCTTTGCAGTAATTGACAGGGGATGAACTGCTAGGGTGTATGCTCATATTGACCACAGTTTATTTGAATAGCTCTTTAATTCGCTCGCAACTCGATAGCTTAGAACGGCTTCTTGTAAGGACGTACAAGTGATTCAAGTATTAAGCACTGAAAGCGATATCGTGAAATGATAGCGAGATACGTCCGGGAAGGAGGGGGTGATAGAGTGTAAGACAAAAGCATACATTAAATTAAATGGCAATACCTGTGCATACTCCACTGACACGGAAGTAGTTAGTTCGGCAGTCGCAAGAGAATCCACCGACGGTGTTGACGCATTTCTCAGTGTCCGAGCAGTTGTCAGACTTGACGAAACACTCGTCAATATCTGCCGAGATTTGTAATGAACAAACAATTCTCAATGCACGCATTAAAGTGGTAACCGAATAGAACACATTGAGGTGATGTGAGGACAGACATGGAACATTTACTGAGACGTTAACTGACAATGAACGCAAAATTGAAGTTTTTCCCTTTGATCAACTCACCTATGCAAGTATTTCCGTCTCCTGTGTAGCCCGCATTGCAACTACACGTGTACGACCCTGCGGTATCTGTGCAGAGGGCATTGGCGTCACACGAATCGGTACCAGCAGTGCATTCATCAACATCTATGCAACGGTCAGAGAAAGGCAACGTAAGACTTTCGTCGACGCCATATCAAATTACACCTTACACTGGTCGGAGTTTGAAATAAAAATGTAGGCAGGGATATTATGCCGTTCAAGTAATTTTGAGTGGAATATCCTTACTTTTACTAGTCCTGCCGTTGAAAATTAAGCATAGGGTCAATTTTTACGTTTTATGTTTTTGCTTTGACAAGTGTTAACGTCCTTCTATGCAATACAGGAAAACAAGTCAACCCAGAAGTTTCACCAAGAGAATAGACAACAATTTCTTGTTTGGATGGAATAACCACCAAAATCCTTACTCTGGCACTGGCCGTCCATTCCGTTGCCTTGGTAACCAGTGTTGCAGCTGCACGTATAGGAACCGTCATTGTTCGAGCACGTTGCCAGGGCGTCGCAGCTGTGTCTGTACTCCAGCTGGAAAGTGGTGCATTCGTTGATATCTGCGAGTAGCAAATGAGTGAAGGTGATATCTCACAAAAAAGATCGAAGTTGCCGAAGAGAAGGTAACAAGCGGTCTCCAATGCAAGTGTAACAAATACTACGTGCAGGCAACTCTGGTCTTTTTGGACTGAATTTGGTGCTTTCAAAAGCGGACATTCAGCAGTACAGTACAGTATACTGGAACCCGATTGTGCGAGAGACGAAAGGGGTTCTTCATGCCCCCAAAACTCAAGAACATTTGCAAGGAAGGTTTTCTTGCTGCTGTTTTTCCTGTTGGAAAGAGGGTGAGTACAGATCGTAGAGCTGATGATGCCAAGGTCAAACCAACCTGTGCATGATGTCACTCCATCTCCGTAGTATCCAGTCTGACACTGGCACCCGTAGCTGCCAGCCGTGTTGCTACACACCCCATTGGCGTGACACAGAGTTGGGTTCTCGGTGCATTCGTCGATGTCCGTGCACGACACCTTGGCGTCGCCGCGGTAGCCGGCGTCACACTCGCAGTAGTAGGCCCCATCGGTGTTGGTACACTGGCTGAAGTTGGCACAGCTCGACATGGTGTCGCACTCGTTCACGTCTGCCCAAAAAAGGAACCGGGATAGAATCAAGCGGCTGGACAGAGGGCACCTGTACTTCGTGCGCCGAAAAGCAAAAATTGGTTTTCAATATGGCAGACGGGTTCGCCAAGTCACTACCATGGAAACCCAAGGTCCTGAAATTGAAGGCTTCCGATAATACCGAGGTATAGCACTGTTCCTCACCTGAACAGTTCTGTCCGTCGCCTGTGTAGCCCGAATTGCAAACGCATTCATAGGAGCCCACCGTGTTGATGCACTCGGCCTCAGCATGACACTGACCAGGTGTACTGCATTCGTTTATATCTGGAAGAGTTTTGAAATACGTTAAAGCAGAGTTGTCGTGATCTAAGTCACTGAGGTCACATTTCCGTTTTAGAGATCATTTGGAAACGTATTATTTAGAGTTGTAAACATAATATGTACCACGATTGTGAGTGGTTTTGTGAGTCATTAATCACACAAAATGCTGGTTTTGAAACTTCCCTTATTTTCGTAAACAGCTTACACTATATTTCAGTGATTTGGACAGTAAACGTTTCAAACAAAATATTATCGGTGGTACAGCTCTGAGATCTCGACCGTCAGCTCATACGGTACCAACCAGTCCCACATAAGACGCACACATTTGGCTTACCGAAGCAATCTACACCGTTCCCAGCAAATCCTGCTACACAGGTACAGGTAAATGAACCCGCAGTGTCCGCACAGGTTGCATTCGCTGAACAGTCATCCGTATTCAAGCTGCATTCATCGATATCTAACAAAATAAGCAATAACTGATTAATGCTGTCAATAAACCTAAAACATAATAATTCATTAACTTGCGCGATCTACTATGGGAGTCGATGGATCGCGACCCAACTCACTGCAATAGAAAAGTCACGTGTACACAAAGCGTGACGTCATTATGTTACATAAAAAAATTGACGACTTGTGCCGAGATAAAACCTCTTTTATAATCCAGACTGAATTCTTCAATGGGCGATTCTAAATTATTCAATATGCTGACGGCAACAAATTTTCCATTCACCAACAGCCGGTCACATTGTATCATTTTGCAACATTCTACTCTTTGAAAGACGTTTTCTTCAGCAATCGTTTTCTACTTTTAGTGTGCATTTTGTGTTTAATTCTCTTACTCGTGCAGGATGTTCCATTTCCTTCGTAGCCTCCGTTACAGGTGCAATTGAAGCCACCGTTGGTGTTGGTACACATTGCATTGCTGTCGCAATTGTCCGTGTTCAGCAAGCATTCATCAACATCTACGGCGACGGAAAGAAGAGTGCATTTACGCATACAATCAAATTTTTTTACGAACAACTTGTGAGAGTACATATACATGTGTGTAACAAAACAAAACCAGACTCAGACTACAACACGTGTTTACATGTTTATTCTGTCTTTTTTTTACACAGAGAATTCCAAAGGGATTGAAAAATTGGCACAAGCACCCCTTTCTCCTCTTGTTAATAATCTGTCGACGAGCATCTCAGATCTTAAAGTCATCCAGTTCAACTTTTTTTGAAAGGAGCGTGATATACAATAGCAAATATGTGACTTTTGCACTTGGTCGTTACAACGTTTGAAAGTTTTCTGAAACTGCAAACTTGATATTCGAAGGTCAGTCTGTTGGCTTCAATTATCAGGAGGGCCCAGTCAATCGAGAAAATAGAATTATATCTATTTACCAAGACAATTTCTCAGATCGCTTGCCAGCTGGTACCCAGATGCACACGAACAGTTATATCCGCCATCGGTGTTGATACACATGCCGTTGGTGTCGTCACAAGCATCGGTAGAATTACACTCGTCAATATCTAAGAAAACCAAGGGACAATCCGCTCACAACTAATAACCCTCAGTTGTCTCAAATTATTCTGATTAAATGGTAAGACTACAGTGATTTGTCACGTGGTGGATGGTGTCACTATAACAGACTGACGTCCTTTTTTTTAGACGTTGATTTTTACATATACAATCGTCATCAAACCACTGTTTCGGAATACTTGTGTTGCCTTTGTTATTATTAACACGAGGCCCCAAGAGGCCACTCTTGACGGGAAACAGAGAGAGAAAAACTTCGTGTTTTGCGATCCCAGCTTGGAGAAGGCAGAACATTGTTAAAGTGTTTGAAACTCTGATCAAACCCAAGATTGCTCTTTTAGAAAAAGGAGGTCTCCGGACACCCCTAAAACGATGTTTGTAATGATTACTCTTTGAGAAAAAGGAAGTCTCTGGACACCCTTGAAACGAGAATCGATGTTTGCACCGATTGCTCTTACAAGTCAGTGTGTCGATTCTTCATGTAACTTTCTGCATCCGTCTGTTACTTTCAACACCCATAACCTTTAAAGGACTGGTAACGTACCTTCACAATGGGTGGCATTGATTGCTGCAAATCCCTGGTTGCATCTGCACGTGTCATTGAAGAAAGTGGTATTCCCAGACGTTGTTTCATTGACGAAGCAAACAGCATTTGGCCCACAGAAATTAGCGTCCGTGCAGTTAGCAGAAGCTAGAGAGCGAAAGAGGAATATATCAGTGAGAAATCCTAGTGAAAAGAGGATTTAGAAGTTACACATTCAATACTTCCAAGTCAACAGAGCTAGGCACGGTGTCAAATAGTAAACGGGACTGGAATTTGCAAGAATACCATCATATTAATATTTGATAATGGCTCTGGAAGCAAAGTCCAGCTTCTCCAAATTTACTTAACCGTAGCCACTTACATGTACCTTCCCAACATGCCCTTCTCCCTCCCTCTTTATTTTACGTTCAGAGAAGAGTTTCTGCTTACATTCACAGCTAACCATGTCCACTGCCAGGGTGAATCCAGAATCACAGCTGCAGCTAAAGCTCCCCACAGTGTTAGCGCAATTCTGGGAACAGTCGTCGACAGACAGCGCACATTCGTCAATATCTACATAACAACAGATCACATTTTGTAAAATACAAGCATTTGAAAGTCGCCGTAACCAAATACCGATACGTACATAAACTGTGTAAGACAAACTTACACAATAAAATTTACATGAACGATCAAGTCAAAGTCATAGGTGAACAGTTTCAAAAATAACATGATTTGAATTCGAAGTTTTCAAACTCACCAGAGCATAGGTTTCCGTTCACAGTGAAACCAGAATTGCAAGTACAGGTGAACGATCCGATGGTGTTGGTGCATGTGGAGTTATCCGGGCAGCTTGCCGCGTCGTTGCATTCATTCATATCTATATGGAAAATGTTGAAAGGTACCCTAAGCTCTCAGACTGTGTACCCAAAAGCTAAAAAGTCGTCAGGTAACAGAGAAGCATTTTTTTATTTGAATGTTGTCTTCAGTACAAAGTCATCAATTTCAAATGTTCAAAAAGGTGACAGAAGTTTGTCGCAGAATGGCCTTACCAACACATGCGCCTGTGTTATTCTTCTCGTAACCTCCATTGCAGTCGCACCGGTAGCCGCCGACAGTATTGACGCAATGTGAGAGCGATGGGCAGGAAGCTTCACCAGTAGAACATTCATCGACGTCTGCAACGAATTAACAGAATCGTGGAATATTTTTCGACGGGCATTTTAAGCTTGTTTCTCTGATGAACCCGAAAATAACTTTTCTGTCAGCAGACATCACATTTTCTACCACTTTTTTTTATATTCAAAACCGTGTTCGACACGAATAACACTCTGACACTAAAACTATCACAGACCACATTAATTTCAGTGAGCTTGCAGGGTTAAAATAAAAAAGGTTTCTAGTTACTTATAATTGGACAAGTCCGACTTGTTAATACTAATGACTATACTTACAAAATCTGAGAGACAAATTACCTGACCGCGAGGTTGTTCAGGTAAAAAAAATGAAAACATTCAATTTCAAGTTCAATTCATGAGATTTAATCACCCATGGAGTTCGAGAAAACATGATTTCACCGAGGTAGCTTACCTACACACAGGACACCGTTGCCCTGAAATCCTGAGGTGCAAGCACAGGTGTAGCTGCCAACGTTGTTTGTGCAGGTGGCATTCACGTGGCACGTGTCCGTCATCGTAGTGCATTCGTCGATGTCCACGCACGTCTCGTTGGAGGAACCGTAGCCAGCGTCGCAGGTGCAGTTGTAGGACCCGTCGATGTTGTTGCACGTGCTGTCCGGAGGGCAGGTGAACAGGCTCGGGTTATCACATTCGTTCACATCTGTACAAAAACGTTAGCCAAAAGGGGATGTTTATAAGGAAAGGGGATCAAGAGAGATATGACTCCCTAGGCTACAGAGATATGTGCTGTACCCCTCCCCCGATTCTGAAACCTTACACCGCCGCTGATTTAAACTCACCATAGAGGAAGGACACAGAAGGAGTTGCGACTCAGACATTTCAAAGTGTACAATAATGGTCGCCGCGGAGTCGACGAATAATAGAGAACAATCCAAAAATGCCTGATTACCGCCTGCATCTTAGCCGGACAAGCGGGGCCAGTAATATCCTAGCAATACTTGTAGTTTTTTGCTTGCAATTAAATACAAATTATCGATGTGACCAGGAAATAGAGAGAGAGAAACATTCCTGATATTAGACCTACTTTTGCCATCGTAAATAAACTTTTAAAATTTTGATACACTGTTCCACTATCCATGCAAAGTTTTCGCAATTCAGTTTTAAAGACTTGGTACAGATTTGGCTAAGACTGGTCAACAAAATGTTCACTACAACCTAATAGCTAATAGCTCCTTAGGAACAAAATGAGCTATTTCATTACACGGAGTGATCGTGAAATCTCATAAAATACGCTTTTGTACAAATGCCATAATAAAAATGATTCAAACAAAGCACAAAATCTTGTAAACAACGGGGCTATTTATTCCCAAAATAACTCCAGAAGAACTAGTTCATTAAGGGCAAAGATTGCACATACAGATACCAAGCACCAACAAAGGCATGAACGTTCAATTTCCTATACCTCAGTACATGAAGTTTTGAGGATGCATATTACCATCGACAAAATGCAGCGGCGATCATAACTAGGGTACAAAGGGGTTTCATGGTTGTGAAACAGATGGTACGTAGCAAGCGGTCGCTGTGCTCTGGCGATGAACATACCAGGCATGCCAGAAAGCGGTAATTGACCATTTGTTATAACCCAGGCAGGTCAAACTCCTTTCGTGTCCTTCCTCTATGAGCTCACATACATCATAGCACTGTGACATTGGAATAATGTATCGCGGTTAGTCATTTGTTGTCCGACATCGCCTCTGGTCTCAGGGGTTTGCTCAAAAGTTCTCCACCATACATGAAGTAAATACCTCACCTGTGCATGTTGCGCCGTCTCCGAAGAATCCACCTTGGCAGGTGCAAAGGTAGGAGCCAACAACATTGGTGCAGTTGGCATGCTCATTGCAGGGACTGTTGGAACACTCATCAATATCTAGAATACATGTACGTGTAGTTAATTTTAATCAAAAGGGTATCCAATGTAGTGATTAACTGTGTTGCTGGTAATTTGACATAATAGCCCCTCTTTATCTTCGGAACAAAGAGCAATGGTAGAAATTAACTAGATGAAAGCAAGGAGTGATGGTAAAAAAAACTATTAAAATCATAGCAGGCCTAATGCGTGAACAAAGAAGCACACCGAAATCACGTCTGTGCGGTTGGTGGGTTCATTTAAAAATGCCAGTGACAATTATGCTCGCCTGAACGACAAAGGTATCCCACATCCGAACACCTAAATGGACTCACCCTGGCAAAATGTTTCATTAAGTGCCTCGTAACCAGTAACGCAGGAGCACGTGTATGATGTTGGAGTGTCGACGCACGTGGTGTATGGGCCGCACTCATCTAAACCAGCTGTACACTCGTCTATGACTGTAGAACGAACGGCAGATTTAGCATGTTAAAACAGAGACAAAATAGGAACAATGAAAACAGACGACACAAGCATCGATTATGTCGTAAGTGTATTCTCTATCCAATTAGCATTTTATTAGAGTCTTTATCGCCTGCTATGTACATAAAGGGCAGCCGCAATCAATCTGTTTCAAAATGCACTTTTGTGTTTCAGATAACTTTCAAATCTTATTTCACTATTTCAAAGGGTACTTTACTGCATTTTTGTTTGCACAAACTGCATTTAAGAATAGTTAATTAACAGTACCTGTATTTAAAATCTAAACGGGCTAGCTTCTGTTTTTTCAACGGGCGAACATAACCTGTCGCCATACACCTGTCCATGTGCGTTCAAAACTATTGCTTTTTGGTGTGTTTACTGAGATGTTATATGACCTATGTACATTTACCAAGTTTGAATTATTTCCCTCCGCAAAATTCAAGGTTTCGAACTTACGTTTCGCCATGTTGTTGGAAAATTGGGCTAAACTCGATTAACTTGAGGCAATGGCTAGTAAATGTTTGGCTTACGTTGTGGAGTTGTTGACTGAGGTGTTGTCGTCGTTTCGATATCACTCGAGGCTGTAGAATTCGCAGCAACGGCCACTACTTCTGTTGCAAAAAGTTACAAAATTCATTAAAAGTGTTCAAATATGAACACAGATGACAGAATGTACAGTCATTACACAATGATAGTAAGTTTAAAGTTGCTATCATTCGATTCGCTCGAATCAATTGCAATTATTGTGATACCCCCATGCGACATCCGAAGGGTAATCTAGAAGCTTATGCTATACACTGCACTAGTTTTACCTGTTGCTGCACCAGGTGAAGGTTCATCGGTAGCATTTGCCATCGCCGAGTTGGAGTCCATCGTAACCAAGTTGGTTACCGCGTTGGAATCAGCCGACGTCACTGCCGCCGAGTCTGAAGATGTTGTTGACTCAACATTTGCCGAGCTGGTTACCGCATTGGAATCAGCCGACGTCACTGCCCCCGAGTCCAATGATGTTGTCACCTCATCGTTCGCCGAGTTGGTTACTGCATTGGAATCAGCCGACGTCACTGCCGCCGAGTCTGACGATGTTGTTGACTCAAGATTTGCCGAGTTGGTTACCGCATTGGAATCAGCCGACGTCACTGCCGCCGAGTCTGAAGATGTTGTTGAATCGACATTTACCGAGTTGGTTACCGCATTGGAATCAGCCGACGTCACTGCTGCCGAGTCTGAAGATGTTGTTGACTCAAGATTTGCCGAGTTAGTTACCGCATTGGAATCAGCCGATGTCACTGCCGCTGAGTCTGAAGATGTTGTTGACTCAAGATTTGCCGAGTTGGTTACCGCATTGGAATCAGCCGATGTCACTGCCGCTGAGTCTGAAGATGTTGTTGACTCAAGATTTGCCGAGTTGGTTACCGCATTGGAATCAGCCGACGTCACTTCTGCTGAGCCTGAAGATGTTGTTGACTCAAGATTTGCCGAGTTGGTCACCGCATTGGAATCAGCCGACGTCACTTCTGCTGAGCCTGAAGATGTTGTTGACTCAAGATTTGCCGAGTTGGTCACCACATTGGAATCGGCTGTTGTCACTGCTGAGACAGTTGTAGATTCAGCATTTGCTGCACCGGTTGTCGAGTCTGCTGCTGAGTTAGTCGCTTCTATCGTAGTCGATGCAGTCGTTGCCTGGTCCACTATCACAGTCGATGATTCGGCATTTGCCGCATTGGTGGCCATTGCAACAGTCTCGGCTATCGTAGTTGATGCTATTGTTGTCACTGCGTCCATTGTAGCTGAGATGGTCGTCTCATAAATTTCTGTCACCGGCTCCATTGTCTCAGTTGGTGACTCACTGGTTTGGCCATGAACTGTTGAGTAAACAGGGACAGCGTATTTAAAAAAAAAATAAAGATTTCTGCTTAAGTTTTTGACTTAGAAAACCCCATCAACGTGTTTTTGTAACTAGGACCATATAATCCAGTACGTGTACTTCAAACTGGTCGATTGGTTTGGGTATTATGTGGCCCTTTTTTGGTCATGTTAAACCGAGGCAAACTCTGTCCCTTTTAAAAGTTTTTTTTAAAGCTAAAAGCACTTATGAAACTTACCAAGAAAAACGCTTGTGCACATCAGGATCAGAAATCTGAGATCCATGGTGACAGTAGGAAAGGGCTGTAGAGGAAAAAGCAAAGGAATTGTTTAAAAAAACATACACGATACAGGTCCGCTCAGCGATTGCATGTTGTACGTTTTCGTCTGCAAAAAATGTAGTGTTAACCTAGCGTCCTTAACTACCACGCGTATCGCGCCCAGTGATGTTCTATACACGTTTATCAATATGACACCTATTTAACACCGCAAGTGAGTTTGTGTAGTGATCTCTTTTTCTGAGATAATTAGCAGCAACTGACCTTTAAGAGTGACTCGGTGCAAATTTACACGCGAGTGCTGTTTACCGAATACAACCGTTGTAACTCAGAGAGTATCCACCAAATTGAATGCAAGGCCAACAAATACCTGTTTTATCAATCAGAGTGAACATATTAAATGCTTTAACGGAGGTTGTTATGTACGGACAGAGCAATTTTGTTCAGGTAATTACTTCTGAGCATCTGCTTAATAATTGTGGCCGGTGCAATCAGTTTAATACAGGTACAAAGGTGCACGGGGACCATCGGCGTAAGAAGTGCTAAATGTCCAGTACTGTTCCTTTCAGATTTGCTATGTGGATGGAGAGGCGATCCCTTCTTGTAAAAAACAAAAACAAAACAAAACAACCCCCCAAAAAGGGGTAAAAAAAAACAGAATAAAAGGATCGATTTTTTTCTGACCGCTCACTCATGAGAGGCATACCCGTGCCTCTTGTTACAAAACAGATTGTTCGAAGAACAGAAATTCTGTGAACACAGACACCATCACTTGGCATTTTTGTTTTTGAATGCCACTCATCACTACTATGTAACTCAACGACTGCTGATCGTTGCAATTTGGCTATAAACCCCCGATGTCGAATTTTCGTTCATAATTTTCAAATTGTGGTACTGAAATTGGATACTTTGTTCAAGTAAACGATGTGCACGACTGATAAATTGGCATCAGAATACCGCTTTCCTCAATTCTGGCCAGTGATTCAGCTTTTTCATTCCAAAAGTAGCTGCTCGTAGCTTTATATGCATTCAGTGTACATGTACATTGGCTGTAAGTAATGCATTCAGGTGCACATGCATCATTGTGCAAAGTGCTTACCGTGTGGTCGAGGGAATATTCTTTATGGCTGATGCAGCAGTGAAATACATTCATGCACAATGTAGCTTACCCGAAAAAGTAACCTCCTGTATGCACAATGCTAGCCAGTCCTGTTCCCTTTCTTTTTATCACCATGACTAGTGTGCCTATAGCATGGGATGGTCACAGTTACATGGCGTTTACGTGCTAACGCCCAGACATCCTGTGGTAATCGTTCAAGTGTGAAAGGGCCAGTGTATGGAGCGAATGCCCCGCTGGAAACAAAGGGGGCATGTCAATCACAGCAGATTGTTGAGGGCGGGGCAGGGCTCATTTCTGAATCCAACTAACGGAAATTCAGAACTAAGCTGGGAGAGGAATTTAGTGACTAATCACAAACTGAGGTGATTTTTTTTAATTTTGCTCTCAGCATGGAGGACGGAAAACAAACTCCATGCTGTGAGGTCTCGTTCTTTCGTAACTGTCCATCTCAACCTAATATAGCAATTAATGAAAGTCAACTCTAATTTGTTACATCAACAAAATTACTTGGAATAATTATCCAAAATGATTTAAAATGGAATCAGCAGGTTACGAGTGTTGTTACCAATGCATCTAGACGGCTCTTTATTTAAAAGTTGGCTCAAGAAAAATGGTGTCAGTGTTGACGATTTAATTACAATTTATGAAATGTATATTCTCCCAACCTTAGAGTATGGAGCAGTCATCTGGTCTTCTGGCATATCAAGATATCAATCTCAACGCCTTGAAAGAATACAGAAGCGAGCACTTCGTATTACTGTATACCCCAGTTTGCTGTCCTATACTGAATTGTTGTGTAAGTTTAATATGCAGGAGCTTTCTGTTAGACGTATACAACTGGTCGCGAAATTTGCTAAATCGTTGTTATTGTCTTCTAGGCATCGCCATTTTTTACCATCAACTCGGCAAATACTCAGGAATCCCCAACATCTGCATATACCATACTGCCGAACACAAAGATACCAACAAAGTCCAATTATATACCTGTCAAAAGTGTTAAATTATAAATTCCATATCCCTTCATAATTAATTCCCCTCTGTGGCATGTTTTAAACCTACTTGTTTATATATGGTGTATTTTATTAGTGTTTTTAGTGTAATGTATTTATTGTAATTTAATTTATCCTTTAAACTGTTTCGTACTCAATTTTTGTAAATCAAACACTTTTAGTCGTGTGACTTTTGTTTCATGTTTTCTTTCAAATAAACCGTAATGAATGAATGGGAAAAAATAGCCTCTCGGAGAGCCATCAACTTGCACAAGTCTACACGAGGAGAGAGTTAATTAGTGTCATTTGCACGAGTCACAATAGCGTCTTCTTGTTTCCATGCCGTGAAGCCGTCAAGAGTGTTTTACGTCAGATTACTACTGTCCCTGTGGCTTCACTGGGAAGTTGTGTTCATTTCTTTTGATCCCCTACTTCTAGCATGGACAGTAACCAACAATTTCTTGCGTACGGAAGGGCGGCGACCTAGATTTAAAATCATTGGCTTTGCAGGCATATTACATTCTTGACATGACTCGTCTGCCTCATTTTTTTCACCACATTGTACCGTATATCGTCGTGTGCCCGGCAGACTTACGCCCTTCTGCCGGGCACCCGACGATGTGCTTTATTGATTTTGAGCAATAAAATTTCCAGTTAGCAATCCCAGTAAAGGTTGTGCCAAGGCACCGACACATAACCACAAAATGAGCTTTTGCATTTTAGTGGTCATGTCGTCCATGGCAACCGTCAGACGCTACCTTGGCATTTGAATGCTGCTCCATACGTAATGCACCAAACTATCCTGTTCAAGTCCAACCAATTAACTGTCTTTCAACCACGCGGAGTCGATAGCCACAAAATTGGCCTTAGAAATACGTGGTTTCTTTCTTTTTTTTGCCTTTGTCCTTTGGTACTGCACGTTGCCACAAAGATAGGGACACCAAAAGGGTACGGGGCGACGCAGAATACCACCCGTAAAGGGCCAATTTAATGGCTATTATTAAGAAGAATAAAAGACATTCTGCTCCGATGAATCTCTTTATTGTATTCGTGAGCAAGGAAACACCAGTCGTCGGGCTAAACATCAAGACGACGCTTTGCATGCGGCCGTTCCCACATGGCAACTTGAGAATGGTTGCCCTAACAACAGGCCACAAACACGGCAGATGAAACTGTGAAAAGGTTTCTGATTTTCCCATTGCTATTTCTTTTCAGCAGTATCCTCAAGCATCACGAAATGGGCCTCATCTACGTGTTGGTTAATTCTTAAAACTCGTACAAGAAGACTGTCTTGTCAATGCCTTCCCTAAAATTCACTGAATGTTGAGGATAAGGCGTCCCGGAGTTGTCACGCACACCGCACATTGGTGCCTGTAGAGTTTATATGCCACTGACTCACAAGCTCGTACAATGTATTTCCTTAACTACGACAGTTTGAGAGAGACACCCTTGCGTGTTCAAGCACTTGTATTTCGATTAAAAACTAGAGCTGATCTTAAGAAGTCTACATGTATAACCAGCATTACTTAACGGTGTGCGTAAATGTGTAATTTTTGTCTGAATGCCCTTGTACCTATATGAAAATACATGTTGTAAGACATTTTCTCTCCTTGAATAAAAAACGCTTACTAGTTGTTAGTTAGTTAGTTAGTTAGTTAGGAATACCCTTTTAATTTTTATTCTATGTCGTTGCAACAGAAGAGATACCGCTTACTTACTCAGAGGAAATTAAAGCGGCCTAAAGTAATTCAATTCAACTCAAATTCAAGTAGATTTGATCGAGAGGGCAGAAGAATCACAAATAAAATAATCTGGTTTCTTTTCCCGCTGAGCTTTTAGATAAATCAGTAGGAAATTCTCAAATGAAGCTGTTGTCTGTTCTAACATCAACGAGTGCAAATTACTAAGGCCAATTTCTGGGGGAAGTAGGCACCCGCGTGTGTATCTCTGTTACGATCACTTTCCACATGAGTAGACCACTTTCTTCATATTCCGAAGAGGCAAGGTGAAGATACGTTGTAAAGGAACGCGTTGCCAAGCGACGCTAGAGAGAGGACATCAGCTCCATTTGACCGGTACTCAGTAATGAAATACCTCGACGAAACTTTGTAAATAAATTTGACCAAAAAACATTAACTTACCACAAGTGTCTCCGAACTTATGTGCCTGTCTGTCTCCTTTTCCCGTAAGTATCCGCACGTGTGATGATTCTAGCCGGGAGTAATTGATAGAGGCGGACGGTATGCGTGTCTGTAACACACTGGACTTGCGTGCTGCAATCTCGGAGAATGGCGGCTTACGTACGGTGTATACGTACACAGACTACGTAACCAAGGGCGTCGACATGGAAACGGTAAATAAGAAGACAGGCCAACCACGAGTTAGAAAAAAACTCCTTCAGGCCTTATTATACACTCTAGCAGCTCGACTCCAAATGACTTGACCAGTCCCCATTCAAGCCTTCCACTCCCGTGGTCGTGTTGATCACGCGCTTTTGTGTCAATCCTCTTTGTTCGACCAACTGACGGGGTAGTTTGTGGGTCTTCCAATTGTGCTGGATAACTTTTTTGGCCCTGCAGAACATTTAGGGAGAAGCTTCTATAGCCGCAACGGTGCTATTTCAGACCTTGGAAGCAAAGAAAGCTGAACGGCGCTGACACCCACTGCTTCGCTTAAAATAAGGCCAGAAACACGCGCTTCCCTTACATTATTTGGTTGGGTTGTTGCTACTGGGACATTGTATTGACTTCCTCATTTATGAGTCCCTTTGCAGTGAAAAATGGCCATTTCTGTCACAATTGCTTCATTGCCCAGGCTGTGAGGAAGTTTCTCTTGTAGGAAGATGCATGACGGTAACTCTTTTTCTTAATTTCAAATGGAACCCAAAGGATACAGATGTATTTCACTCAGTCAACTAAACATTAATAAAAGTCCTAAAAAGGCCGGAACCTACTGTTAGCACAAATTTAAAAGTCAATCGAAGAACAAAAGGTTCTCTGTACATTAAGCTAAAGTCTGAAGAAGCTAGACGTGAGGTCTTTGTTTGTTAGGCTTATTTGAAAAAGGAATATGGACATCGTAAATAAATTTAATTATTTCATGGTATGGTATTTTTCTGTCAACAGCCTTTTGTTTTACACGCTGTCGTTTTGTTTTCTCTAACTGAAAGTTCCTCAATAAAGTTAAACTCTTCCAGCTTATCAAAATGTGATTTTTATGGCGAGTGACTCTGTGGACGTTCTTTTGTGTTGGTGCGCTCTGGTGTCTACGGTTGAGTGGAAGAAGTGTGAAGAAATGATAATAGCTGTTGCTATAAAGGCGATGTTTGTTTGGGACGATGGTGGGTTTGTTATGGCTACACGAAACCTTTGAAATGTCTTGCAAGTACTTGTTTTCCTTAACAGTCATGCCGTTTGTTGATAGCAACTGTTAACAATGTTATGTGCGAAATCTTGAGCAGTTTACTTTCGTCTCCCTGCAGCGTACTGCGTGAAATATGTAGATACTCAGTCCCACGTGTGAGGAGGTCACACTTTTATGCCTACAAATTCTGCTTCTTTGGAAAGCAAATTCGAGAAACATCAATGCCATTTTCTACACGACTGCCGTTTTGTTTGAATGTCGTATTACATTGATACATCAAAAGTAAAAAGTGGACTGGCTGTGGTATGACTGTTTATTGGCTTGATATGTGTTCCCTCACACAAGCAAAAACTGCGCTTTTATGGCATTGCCTAAAGTCAATACGGGCACGATGCGCGTTTAGAAAGTGTCACAGATTTTGCACACTGTGATTTGTCAACGTGTTGCAAATTCTTGAAGGCGCACCATTGGGAATCGACGTTTAAGCTATGAAATGAGAAAGACTTTAATTTAATGGTGGACACGTAATGAAAAAAAGCAAAGTGGAAATGATCCGCATTCTAAATTTACCGCGACCATCCAACAACTCTTTTCACGTCACTAATCCTTTCCAATCTTATCCGGATCATCGCTCCATTCAACAAGTTCAACAGTCCTTTCACATCTTGTCTTTGGCTTTCTGTTTGGCATTGACCAATATCGATCACTCTCTTTTCAAAAGCCTGGTATTTTCCACATCCTGTCGCATTTGAAAAATCCACCCACAGTCATGTCTTGCACACTATAGGCCCTACTTGCTCATGCACCTGTGCAAGCATTTCGAAGTTACCAGCATGTCGCACTCTCTTCACCTGGCGTTGGCCTCATAGAGATGGCGAGATTAGCATGACAAAAGCTCGTGCCTTCTCGGTCTGGAACTGGTACCGTGCACAAGGGAAAGTCATGCACGCCATTTCCTCAATGGTACGACTCAGTAGAGGCATGATAAACAACATGTCTATCTAATAAAAAAAAATTAAGGGGTATCTTTTATGACCTCAGCGACTGGGAATGAACCCCAAATTTTGACAAAACTAACGAAAACACACAGTTAAGTCTTAAAAAGTCTATCATTTTTCAAGAATAAATTTAAATGTTGAAACCCTCATCCATACGTTTTGTGTTCTAAGGGTGTATCTGTTGGGTGCTTCATGAACTTAAGTCTGCAACATGCCCGGAAAATATTTTTTCCCTACTAACTTTATCTCTACTCTGCCAACGAGGGAGACGATCACCAATAGCTGTTTATCGTCCTCCTGCTCGCTAAGGTTTTTGCAATTGACGATAGGCCCAACATCTTCCTCCCCGATTGTAGGCCTACTGTGCATGATTAAGTGTACCAATGTGACCTTGGTTCTTCAGAGCGGGGTTGGACGTAACACAAGCTCGCGTGTGAAGCTGATTTCATACATGGTGCACATACCACATGCCCGTTACGTAGATCCTTTTGAAACTACGGTTTCAAACTTACAGCTGTTTGCTAGCTCAAGGCAACTTTATTTAATCGGCGGTTGTTGTGGCAGTTAATTGTTATGGATACCAAACTATGGGTGGTGTTCCTTTGCTTTGCCGTAGGTTGACGGCAGACTACAGAGGAGATAAAAAGGTTTACAAAAATAGTGTATGCATCGAATAGCACGGACCAGTTGGAGCATGTAACGCGTTCACTGGATATTAAAGAAGCCGGAAAATTATTCAGATACGGTCTCCGGCACACAGAGTGAAAACATTGTGCCAACTTCCATTTAGAAAAAAAAAACAAAACATCATGAGGCAGTTATTATATACAAATATTGATAGAGTTCTCCTGGGCCGCCAATAGTAAGTAACCTATACGTAAAACTCCCATATCGTGCTCGATCTGGTCCATCGAGGGGTTACCAGCGCGGCCGCGGGTTTCATGTATGAAAGGCTTACGCCTGCAGACGCACCGTGACTATTTTTCACCGCTTTTTTAGTATTAAAGTGGCCCCACTTTTGTTTTTAAGAACAACTTCTGGCACAATTTTCCACACTGAGAAATAGCAAAGTCTTATAACAAGCACCAATGAAATAATGTGGACACAAAGTTTGCGTTGACAGTATTTTGACGGGGATACTTTGAAAGAAAGCAGTCTAAATTCTTCTTTATAAAATGCACGGTTAGAGACGACAAAAACATGGTCTGTAAGGAAGGCTGCGAAACACTGGCAATGAAAATCGGCCGACGGGGAAATTTACTTGTTCTAAATAACTTCATTTGCTGTTACACAAAGACTATTTTGGCAATAACAACGGGCCAACATAAAAAATTGTTAGAACAAACAACATAGGCCTACATACACAGAAAGTAGAAAACAAATCAGGAGTATTAAGAAAGAAATTATTCGTAGTTCATGAAACTTAACTGACACTCGACGTAAAAATATATAAAGCTATGTCAGTCCTGGTGTTCGTCATAGGTAAACGGGATTTTAACAAAGCGGACACTAGCAATATTCATGCCCTTTACTCTAAATAGGACAATTAACGCGAACAGGTATACAAGTTATTTCAGTCTTTACGTTCGTGAAGCTACATCCCTAAACTTGCAATTGCAATTTGTGCTGCCCGGATCGACACTGCAGGTAGTTTGTAATTAATAGCTTGTTTTTATAATGAATCAAAAACCAAAACAGAAAAGAGACATACTGTTCATCAGTTAATTTCACTTAATTAAATTGTAGTCCTGCTGGGGCTTATATGCAGTCAAGTCGTGTTTATCTTAGCTTCTTTTAAAATTGCGAAGTTTATGCGTTTTGTTGTTCATAACAAGATTACACAATACCAAGATTACACAATACTCCATGGAAACATATTAAAAAACATTCTGTAGTTAGCAGCTTAAATAAGTACTTGTAGCAGAATGCTGATATCGTTGGAACACATTTACGTTATTTTGAAACATTTCAATTTATATCTGACTGAATTGTGCAGGCGTACATGAGTGTTGTATTTACGAAAACAAAAAGAAGACAACACAATTTCATTCAGTTTTTTGGTCGACATGGTGTTTTCCCGGAATTCACCTTTTCAAAAGTCAACGATTCCATAGCCAATTTCCAAGACATTGTGACGACACTGAAGCAGTGTTAAGGTTTATGGCCGACAACGCAACTTCAGTGGTTGTCTGTTTGACAAGAATGCCAATTGCGGGAAGTTTGTGTAGCAGAGAGGCGGTGGTAGCTTAGATTTCCTGGTAGCAACAGTGCAGCTCTGAGTCTGCTTGATCGAATGAGCGTGATAAAGTGAGTAAAGTCAGCCTGCCAACCTTTGTCAGATGATCAGATGATGATTCTATTATACATATAATCTGGTCAAACTGAGGAATATTGACGCGGATGACTTGAGTAAAGGTTTTATTTGACGTATTACTTTTGTGTCGGGGATATTATAATAATATCTTGTCCAACGAACCAGTTGTTTATTGTTGTCTGTCGAATTTGTCAACAACTGTTTTATTTGCTTCTCAGTAAATCTGTAAAATAGTGGGCAGTAAAGGTAACTAATTTAAAGCTACTTAATATACTACAGGAGTTAAAACCCTCATCTGACGAGTCAATGCATATAAAACCCATCACAGTGCCCAGTATTAAAATAAATCAGATATAAAGAGATGTCCAAATACATGTGTATCGACTGCAGTTTTTGTTTTTTGTTTTGTTTTTTTTGGGTACCAGAGAGTTCGTAATTATATTTCAGAATGTCCAAGTTCCTTTGGGGAAAAAGACTGTGTATTTGACATGATTAAGTTACGAATTTTCATATCATCTGGTTTCTGCGAGGGTGTCCGCTGTTTATTCCTCCAAAAAAGCTGAAGGATTTAGGTAATGATCTTTTTCGCCGAAAATCTAGACAAAGAAGCCAAAAGGCGGACAAACACTTTTCAACCTATTTTTTCCCCTTGAAAATTTAAGGTTTTTACATCTATTATCTCTTGGTATCACCTAAACTATCGAGCCAGCCGGGGCATCATCGATGTAAACGTCTCTCCGACCCGTTGCTACTTTCAGGCCTTTGTATCTACGGTAGTCACGGAGTTCCACGTAGATGACACCTGCGACCACCACAATTGCCGCCAGCGAGCAGCATAGTACGATGGCCGCTACTGCACCTCCCCCTAGATATCCCCTGTCTTCGGTTCCATTTGAAGAAACGGCTGTAGCGGCGGATACCAAAGACAGATTGTATATGAAAAAAAGACAGAATGTGACTCAAAATCATCCACTGGGTGTTTCAAAATTAAAGTCTGTCACGAGCCAATTTTGCCCTCCTAGCCGGTTTTTATCTCCGGTTTCAGTCCGATGAAAAGAGTGAGAACATTGCAAGTTGTTACTCAGCAATTGCAGGTAACTCGTTTATACTCCTTGGTGGAGAATGCAAGGTTTAATAGGTGACTTGTCCAAGGACAAAACATATTAGCAGCTAAAATTCGACCCCGCCCCTCTTATCATGAGTTATGAGCTCCATAAGTATCAGTTGAATTTGTGCACATGCTGTTTGTACTTTCCGTAAACCCAAACGACATGCTGAGAAAGAAAGCACTTACCACCTGCATCTTTGGGAGGTTGTTTATCTGTTCCAGTTCCTGTATGAAAGGCAAGGCGACTGTAAGTATGATGCCACAAAATTTAATCTTTGTCATTATCTGTTGTGTAAATTATATTGCTTAAAACTCAGGCTCTTGAGTCTACCCTTTAGCCAGTTTGTATCTCAGGTTTTAATTACCAAAATACCAACCAATTCTAAGAAAAAAGCACATTTGAACTGGTCTGGTTTTGATGGAGGATTTTCCCTCAAAAGTTTAATTAATTATAGCTATTGAGGACGCAGTTTGATTTTTTAGTGCGAAATTGCCCTTTTTGAGGCATGAATGATTGTCATTAAAACAAGATGTTTTGCTCCTCTCATCGAGGGAGAAGTTAAATTTTACGACGTGACACATTAGGAACCCTAGTTTGTTCTGGTCTTGTAACTCACTTGTGACTTGGAAGGAGTGCGTGTCCACGCCCAGTCGAAGGAGAACGGAGTTTTCCGAGTTAGTGAAGGCTTCTACTAGCTTCGACCGTATATCGGCGGCAGTGATCACGCTGTCACCTTTGAATGTGACCGTGTAGTTGGCGATGATGCTCCCTCGTTGGAAGGATATCACGAAGCAATCCCCAAGGTCGTCGGGGTAGGTGTCGTACAGGGCCTTCAGAACCTACCATTGAAAATTAACGAGAAGGCTTCAAATTAACCTTGAAACCTTTGAAATGCATCGATATGTACATGTACAGTTGGCATCTTTTTTGACGAGGCGAATATGCCCTTATAGTTAACTTAGATGTCCTTCATTTACAATTTTCCCCAGTCTCAAGGCAAGATGCTATTTTCAAGATGGATGCTATGAATTGCTCCCTCCCGTGAACACGCCACAAAATCCTGGCTAAGACCGACCTGCAAAGAACCGTAAAGTAAAGACGAAAAGCAGACAGGGAAAAGACTGTTCCAACGATAAAAAATGAACAGAACCGAAATTAAAAACAAGCATGTCAAGAAACAAATCCGTTTAAATAGAGAAGATGATCTGTTGGCATTAGGCTCAAAGTGACACATTAGCACATTTTACCTGCAAAGGATGCAAATGCAACTGCATGTGCACCACTACACGTGCGGGTGTGAAGAGCAACCTTAACCCTAACAGTCCTCAATCCTCCAACAGGTGAAGGATTGAGGACTGTTAGGGTTAATGGTGCCTATTCGATGATCACGGTTTTGAAACAAGTCATTTTATGAGTCTTGGAAACAAAAACTTTCAGAGATTCTGTACAAAAAAGGAACCGACTCCCTTAACTACTTAGGAGTATTCATGCAGTGTTGCAGCCAACAATCTAATCATGGGATTTAAAATATTGCCGAATCCTGACGTAATCTCCATTTTGTGCCGTTACATAAAACACATCAGGTGACTGTGGTCCTAAATTTACGTATAGGACATTTTGTATGATTTTCTTAAAGTTTTGTAGTCAGAAAACGCGGTGGTTTACTTGGGATTGCCTTTTAATTTGTAAAATTTGCTAGCAGTTTTACTCACCCCTGAACAAACCATGCCTGCATATGATTTGAACTTCTCCGTGTTTGGCTTCTCCAAATCCGACGTGTATTCCACTTCCTCTCCGTCAATAGTGAGAATTCGGAAACGACCAGAAAAGTGCTGGGCCACCGTGTAGTTAGGTCTAGTCTCGGTTTGCCTTGGTGTCTGATGAACTGATGACTCGGTAATGGTGCTAACCGGGACTGGAGTTCTTGACCTGCTAAGAGTCGGTACTGCATTCGAACGAGGGCTGTTCTGTGTTGTCAATGCTGCCCCGGAGGTAATTACCCCCTCGAGGACACCCAAAACCGTCTTGGTCGGAGACTGAGTCCCGCGGATGTCTTGAATGATCGAGTCTTTGAGTTTTCGAATCGTTACAGATGTTCCATCGACTTGTAACCCAGCCACCGCTCGATCACCGACAGTGAAAGCTGCCGCCAGATAAGAACGGATTTCATCTGCATCCACGGAGAGAACGCCCTCTATTCGTATCTCGAACATGGCGACGACACTCCCCGACCGAAATCCAGTTACTCGACAGTTGCTGGGATTGTCTACATACACTTGACTGAGAATCTCGACGACCTATCAAGAAAGGCAAAACTGAATTATGTTAATTTTGGTCCAAAAACGGACCCCTGCCAAGGATCAATTTCAGTCACTAAAATGGCAGTTGACTTGTGGTTAGGAAACTTGAAGAAGATCGAACATGAAGCTTTCAATGATGTGAGATTGTTTTATTTCTAGGCCAATGGAAACTTCACATTTGTAGCTTCCAAGTCGTTGGGTAGCAGGGCAGGTCCCATGTCATGTGAGACAAGGTGAACATTATAGTTGATGATCCGTGCATAAACATTAAATGGCACAAATTTGACTAATGAAATATGATGAGGTTCTACCCAAGAGTAGATAGGGCCAAACCATTCTCAATGTTACTCATTTCCAACTTTGCAAAGTAGTTAAAACAATTTACCTGATTGACGTCTGGAAATGAATGCATTCAAACGCGAAGGTTACAGTGCAGGCCGGTCCCATGGATAGGCAAACGGAGGAAACTCATATCAGAACTTGGATTTATTTGGCAAAGAGAAAACAACACGGTGGATTACTCACCGCACTGCAAACTGCATCGCTGTACTTCTTGTACAAAGTAGAGCTCCTGTCTTCAAGTAGGCTTGAGAAGGTGGCTCCTCTGCTGTCAATGGCCAAAATAGTCAATTGGCCTTCAAAGCGCTGGGGCTTATGCCCTGCAACTATCAATGAATGATTTGAGTATATTAACATTAATTCATCAGCGAGCCGTTCAATTTCACTTAAAGCAAATACTCACTTCTAGTATACAAATAGACAATACGGGCGATTCACAATAGTGCACCTCCAAGAGTTTGTAACGCGTTGGCCTATCACAATGCGCGAAATCTGTCGACTCAATGCGTGTTTGGAAAGGGTCGACAGATTTTGCTCTTTGTGATTGGCCAACGCGTTGCAAACTCTTGGGGGCGCACTATTGTGAAAGGGCTGTATTGAACAAAATCTGGACGGCAATTTTCGACTTATTTATTGGCTATTAGTTTTAATTCATTGAAACCACAATAGGCTTAGTATTGGATTGTAATTCGGATCTGTTTATTCACTGATATCAGGAAAATGTGTTCGCTTGTGTTTGTGCTTGTGTTGATTTCATTTTTTAAAATAAATGAACGTTCTCCGTTCTACCTTTTCCTCCCCATCCTCGTTCCATTATTAAACATTAGATGAGTCACATCTCTGACTCTTAAATTACTTACCTGTTCCAAGCACCACACTTTCCAACGTGTAGCCTTCTACACCTGCGGTTAATGGGTGACCTGACATGGTAGGCTTTCCTCTGGGTTCATGACTGGGCTCTGGTTCGGCACGGGGCAGAACAGAATCGATTACTTCTCCCGTGGTAGGTATGGACAATGACTGGATGGTTACTGTCGTTTGTTGAGTTCTTTGCTTCACGTAATCAGATAAAGCAACGTTCGATAGAGAATTTAGTGTTGTCTGGAGCACTTCACTGACGGTCAACTGTGGTTTTGACGATGTATCAAGTAGGTTGTCGATAACGGACGGCTTATCCTGCGTCAGTTCTGGTTCAGGCTCGGCTTCAGATGCCATGGAAGTTGCCTGTGGGTCGTTCATCAGGATACTATCTGTAAGATTCACCGTATATGATTGAGTCTGCGCATTGCTTTCAGGTATACTCACTGTGAGATCTGGTGACGCACTAGACTGGGATTCCAACTTTCGCATCGTGGACTGATACAGCGTGACCTCATCTGGTGAAGTCATGGCTATGGTGGTGTGCCCTGAGAATGCTCCCGCTGGGGTACCAGACACGACAGGATAAAGATTTCCGATGTCCGCGCCCTCCATATCTGCAATATGTGTGGCCTGAAAATCACCCTGAACTCTTGGCGTAGACTGAGTTAACGATGGAGGAGGATTAGTTCCTGTATCTACTGTTGGTTCCAGGTCCTGCTCTAACAGACGAGCATGGTAGTTGATTGAACTGTTGCCCCCTGTTGTAACTTCTGAAACCATTGCCGATTTCCGTGTCGTAGTCGCTGGAGACAAAGGCTGTCCATTAATCGTTCCTGGGTCATGTTGATTGTGGGTTTTGAATGTTGGTTCTGGTTCAGGTGTCAGAGAAAATGGTTCCCTTTGTGGACGTTCTGTCGTTAGGGTGTTTTTTCCATTCCTTGGGCCGGCTGCAATTTCTTCATTTGTTTGATATTGGGTGTGCGTTGGAGTAATCTTCAAAGACAGTGTCTGGGGTGTGGGTTCTGGTTCCAATTCTAAATCAGACTTATGTTCTAAGTTAGTCAAATTATGGGAGGTTGGACCAAAATTCAACTCTGATTTGCGACTGAGACCGGGTTCTACCATGCTCGACAAAGTCATGGATGATGAGGTCATTTCTACTTCCAGCTTAGGGTCAGGTTTGGGTTCTTCTACTTTCATAATCAATGCACTAGAAGAGTTCAGTTCGAAGTTTTGGTTTGTTTGGGGCTTGGTTATACTTAAAGTGGTCACAGTTGACGAATTCAAACTCAATAAGGTAAATTCTGACTTGGAGGCTGGCTTGGAGGCTGTCTCGATCTCTGCTTTCAGTTCAGAAGTAATCAAAGAACTTTTGTTCTGTTCAGGTTTTGGGTCTTTCTCAGGTTTAGCTGTGTTTGACATAGTCGCTACCGATGGTGTTGATTCCGGTTCGGGCTTTGGCTCTGGTTTGTGCTTGAACTCCCCGTCAAGTTTAGTCACAAAAATGAAGGTCTTTTCGTTCGCTGTCGGCTTCGGCGCTGCATCTGATTCTTTTACGCTCGGCAAAGTCACACCAGGCGAAGTCAACTCCGGCTTGGCCTCTGGTTTAGTTAAAGCCTCTAATTTAGTTATAGTGAAGGAACTTTTGTGTGTTGTGGCTTTAGTGTGTGTTTTAGACATGGTTTCAGTTGACACTGCCACAACCCGCGTAGTGAATTCGGACTTGAATTCGGGTTCTGGTTCTGGTACGATCTCGGTTAAAACTGAGGAGCTTGCGTTCCATCGGGGCTCCGCCATATTGGGTGGCGTCGAGTCGGAGGAATTCACATCATGAACCGAGTCAGAGTTTGTGACAAGTTTGGGCGTGGTCACGACTGGCATTTCCGGTTGCTCGTCTAAAAATGTGCGTGACGTGGTCTTGGGTTTTGGCTTTGTGACACTGAAAGTTATGACTGACGATGCAGTCTGCGATTCATGGACATATGCCCCTTTGTCTTGCATTGAAATTGGGGTAGGAGGTTGAGTAGGTGTCCAGACTTCTTCGTAAATTTCGGTTGTTTCCGACGTGGTCACCGCAAGCATGGATGTCGGCGGTAACTTTGCTTCATACTTCGAAGTTTGACTTGGTTGCGTCTCAGCCAGGTTTTTAGCATCCTTCGCCACGGCCGTAACTACCGCCGATTGCATGGCCTCAGACACAATGTCTATCCTTACTGTAGCTGGGTTACTGGGATAATCCAGTGCATGGTCTACGTCGATATCCTCAAGATGAGGAATGTTTGAGATTGATTCAAAAGGGAGTTGAGTTGTGGTGTCACAAGGGGGTTGCGTCGTGGGCGTAAGTTCCATGACGTCTTGTTCTTTGAACAATGAAACGTCTTCAAAATGTTCATTGTTCCCGCTGAAATGCTGGGTATTTTGTGTTATCTGATATTCAACGTTTTTTGCTGCTGTTTCTTTAGTTTCCATGGAAGCAGTGGATGAATGCATGTCAGGTGGGGAGATTGTGTGTTCTTCAACAAAATCAACCTCCCAACGAACCAAATGAGGCCATGAGATGTTAGGCTTTGGCTTGAAAGTAGATGGTATTGCTTTGTCCTCTGGTGTTGCATGTGTATTCGTGTCTTCAGTTTCTAAATCCAGTCTGGCTTTGACTGATGATTCGTGGTTCATCAATCCATGACTGCTACCAACAAAGGTTGATTCTGGAACATTTGAGGGTCGCGCTGGTTGAGGCAAAGGTGTGTTGTCTTCTTGGAAAAGACGATGATGCGTACGATTTGCCACGTTTCCGTTTACCCTGTGCGTTTTATCTCCTGGGGATGTCCTAAGAGGAGTCACGGAAGGGATTGCGTAGTCTGGTTTCGAAGACGAATGGTTACGGAGGTGATGATGGTGCTTTATTTGTAGCTCAATTTTGGTCTTCATTTCGGCCGTCAGTGAAGAACTATCATTCAGTCTGGGCTTTAGCTTGCTGTTGGATTCCGCTGCATTTGACGGGGTCGCATTGGGGGAGGTCTTTTCCGATGTGGACTCTGGCTTCGTTTTGGGATCCATCACAGTTTCTAATGTGATCATACTTGAGGAACCTTCAGAGTGGGGGTGAGTGGGTGAAGTTACACTTGCCATCATCGCACTCGACATGGGTAACTTCGGTTTGGGCTCTGGCTCAGCGTCTGGTTCGTGTACAGTCATAATTGAAGAACTTCCGTTCACTATCAGCTTATGATCTACTGCGGGTTCACTGACGGTATTCTCTGTTTCCGAGGAATATGGAGATGCAGTCATCGTATGAGTTTTAGACGAAGTGATATCATTAGGTCTTCGAGATGAATTGTTCTGGTGGTGATGACGATGATGATGATGCGTATGATTTGCTATGTTTCCGTTATCCCTGTGTGTCTTGTCTCCGTTGGACTTTGTTGCTATGAAATTAGGGGATGTTGTCAGAGGATGGGTCAAGGAAGGTGGTTTAGAAGATGAGTTACTTAGAGGATGTTGACTGTAGTGATGCTTAGGTTGCTTGGTTTTGGGCTCTGTTTTGATCTCTACCTCTGACACCAGTGAGGAAGTATTTGTTGTTCCATCCGAAGAGAAAATTCTTACATTGGAAGATTCGATCACTTCCACTGGGTTGGATGTCGCTGGAGAGGCAAGAGCGTTTAGAGCAATTGTCTCTTCGTGTTCCTCTGCAAGATCCATGTCAGAGAAAATAAGCTGTGGATCGGAGTCATTATTGACCAGTGTGGCCTTCTTGGTTGTTGCAATGCGATCAAGTTCCGCTTGGGGATTATGTGTTATCTGATATTCAACCTTTTTTGCTGCTGTTTCTTTAGTTTCCATGGAAGCAGTGGATGAATGCATGTCAGGTGGGGAGATTGTGTGTTCTTCAACAAAATCAACCTCCCAACGAACCAAATGAGGCCATGAGATGTTAGGCTTTGGCTTGAAAGTAGATGGTATTGCTTTGTCCTCTGGTGTTGCATCTGTATTCGTGTCTTCAGTTTCTAAATCCAGTCTGGCTTTGATTGATGATTCGTGGTTCATCAATCTATGACTGCTACCAACAAAGGTTGATTCTGGAGCATTTGAGGGTCGCGCTGGTTGAGGCAAAGGTGTGTTGTCTTCTTGGAAAAGACGATGATGCGTACGATTTGCCACGTTTCCGTTTACCCTGTGCGTTTTATCTCCTGGGGATGTCCTAAGAGGAGTCACGGAAGGGATTGCGTAGTCTGGTTTCGAAGACGAATGGTTACGGAGGTGATGATGGTGCTTTATTTGTAGCTCAATTTTGGTCTTCATTTCGGCCGTCAGTGAAGAACTATCATTCAGTCTGGGCTTTAGCTTGCTGTTGGATTTCGCTGCATTTGACGGGGTCGCATTGGGGGAGGTCTTTTCCGATGTTGACTCTGGCTTCGTTTTGGGATCCATCACAGTTTCTAATGTGATCATACTTGAGGAACCTTCAGAGTGGGGGTGAGTGGGTGAAGTTACACTTGCCATCATCGCACTCGACATGGGTAACTTTGGTTTGGGCTCTGGCTCAGCGTCTGGTTCGTGTACGGTCATAATTGAAGAACTTCCGTTCACTATCAGCTTATGATCTACTGCAGGTTCACTGACGGCATTCTCTGTTTCCGAGGAATATGGAGATGCAGTCATCGTATGAGTTTTAGATGAAGTGATATCATTAGGTCTTCGAGATGAATTGTTCTGGTGGTGATGACGATGATGATGATGCGTATGATTTGCTATGTTTCCGTTATCCCTGTGTGTCTTGTCTCCGTTGGACTTTGTTGCTATGAAATTAGGGGATGTTGTCAGAGGATGGGTCAAGGAAGGTGGTTTAGAAGATGAGTTACTTAGAGGATGTTGACTGTAGTGATGCTTAGGTTGCTTGGTTTTGGGCTCTGTTTTGATCTCTACCTCTGACACTAGTGAGGAACTATTTGTTGTTCCATCCGAAGAGAAAATTCTTACATTGGAAGATTCGATCACTTCCACTGGGTTGGATGTCGCTGGAGAGGCAAGAGCGTTTAGAGCAATTGTCTCTTCGTGTTCCTCTGCAAGATCCATGTCAGAGAAAATAAGCTGTGGATCGGAGTCATTATTGACCAGTGTGGCCTTCTTGGTTGTTGCAATGCGATCAAGTTCCGCTTGTGTCACAAATTTACCCAGGGTAGTTTTGGCTTGACTCTTGACGGTAGAATGGCGCTGTGTTGGCGAAGCCCTCGAGGAGCTGACAGGCTTAAGGTGCTCACTGAGCAGCATCGAGGAGTCGGTGTTGCTCGGGACTGTTTGAAATAATTGTGGAGGGACTGTTCGAGTAGACTTTGCCACGGTGTTCTTAATGAAAGGCAGTTGTGTGGTCGGTTCTTTGATAGTAGGAAGATCGTGCCTAGTATTTCCCTCAAATGAAGGAGCACTAGAGGTCGTTGATATTTTGTCATTTGGCATTTCTATATGGTCCCATCCACTTAACGACTTCCTGGGGAAAGTCCTGTCTTCCCCGCGTGTCTTGTCAACGTTGAACTCGACTGCTACAGGATTGGCGGGTGTTGTCATAGAATGTTGCTGGTAGAGATTGGTGGATTCTAATTTTGAAGTTGCATTTATATTGGGACGGACGTGATGATCATGGTGCTCATATTTCGGCTTTCCATCTGTTGCATTTTCTTTGCCATTGATGGTTTCTGTTGCCAAGGATTCAAGGGACGTCGATGGTTTGGCATGATCTGGTCTCGAAGACGAATTGTGGGAGAGATTGTGATGATGATGGTGGTGAATATGCTTTTGTTTTGTTTCCTCAGTACTCCTATGAATTTTGTCATCTTTGGCTTCTGATGTTATGGAATCAGAGGAGGCTGTTGGATACACTTGAGTGGACGTGACAACCGTGGATACGTCTTTATCAGGTTGTTGCCATGGCAGCATTATACTCTTTATCTTAACCAGAATATCTACTGCTCCTTGAAAGGAAAGAACTTGGCTCGTTTTTGTATTTGGAGTGTCGGGGTTGCTAGTTGAGAAATTATTAATTGCTTGATGGGTCTCGTCTTCGGTATGAAGAGCCTCCCAGCCTTGAGAGGAGGAATCTCTGGAGTCTGGATGCTTCGTGGTAGCTGATGGAACAAAGGGCTGCTCGTGAAGCAGAGTCCCAAGCGTAGTGGGCCATGCCCGTCGGGGTTCGTTCTCGACTGCCTGGAGGTTGGCTGTGGTTTTCTGCATTCCGTGTTCTTGCATTGTTTCTGTCTTACCATCATCCATTTCCTGATGGTCATGAGTGCCACCTGAACCATCCATTGTTACATGTGGGGGCGAGAGCTTGGGGGCACGGACAAGAGGGAGATGTACAGCATGGTCGGATCTTACAGAGGGATCACCTGTTGGGAAATTATGTCTGAGCTCTTCCTCTGCCTTCTTTTTGACATCTTTTTGGGTGGGTTTATCCTCCGTTGCTGTTTTGTCAGAGGATACGTTTGCCAGATGATTCCTAGAGGTGATGCTGTCATCAGCTCTGGGAGACACGTCACTGGCTAGATGCAGTTGGGGATGCCGATATCCCGAATTTGATTCGTTTTTATTTAGATGACTCTCTCGAAAGATTTCCGTGTCATTCTCTGGTGCTTCAACACCCACTTGAGGATGCTGGCGAGGATGATGATGATGGCTACGATGCTCATCTCCTGTTTTGTTTCCAGCTCCCAAGCCTGTTTCAGGACTTTCTGAATCTTGTATGCCATCGTTGTTTATTGGGGCGGCCTCCATTGCCATGAACTCCGGCAGTGCTGCCCTCTGTTGTTGGTCAGAGTGGAGAAATTCGTGGCTGCTTGCAGAAGACAACGTCCTCGGGATGTGGTGTGTGTGATTCCGATGATGGTGAATGTGAGTTCCGGGTCCTGATGACGACACACCTGTAGGGATGAAATATACCATTCCAGGAGACTAATGAAATTCCCTTAGAGTAGATTCATGTCTTCAGACAAAATATCGATGTAGCCTATGTCATTGCCCATTTATGCGTGCCATCTTAGTCTATGAACTACATTTCATTTTTAATTAACTGAACCAGCTGAAGAACTTCCGGTTGTCACTGTAATATTCCCAAGCAAACATTGAAGAATTACACGTTCAAATCGGTTCAGTATATTTTCTAGTAATACGTACATAATTCAGGTTGCGTAAATGAAGATGTGATGGATGCAAGTACGCCCTCAATTTGACGGGCACATTATTTTTTCCCGCGCGCTTCAGCAATCTCGCAGGACAAAACAGTGAAATCGTCAATTCTTTCAAGGAAGAAGTTAATCCTTATTTTATCCAGCATAATTGATAGTTTTGTGAAACAGCCTACAAAGTTCAAGTTAGTGTAATCATCCAGGACTGGGTGAGTCTAGTTAACAAATCATAAGTTTTGGATTTTATATGATCTTTTTGGTGAAAAGCTTGGCTCTGTTTGGTTAGGATTCAGATCACGAGTAATGCTGTACACAATGTGCATTAAGTGCACGCAAGCACAGTAAACATTGCATTCACGTGCGTTATTTGGATATGTGCCCTGCTCTCGTGTATGTTATGCATGAACTATTTCTGTGGGCATGAGAAGTATATTTTGGACTTCTTGTATTCATTATGCAAGGTGTTTATTTATGGTTATACTGACGCATAAATGACTTGATTTCCGTTGCTGGTATAAGTTTTGTCCTTGACTGAGTCACTGCTGAAAGTCTGTCGCCTAGCTTCAAGCTCCAGGAAACCCTTAGGCTGCGCAAGTAGGTACCATCACATCCATCTCATTAATGGGTTGAAATATTGATGTAGAGGTTGGAGAAATCGCACAATTGAATTAAAACACATTCTGAATTGCGTTGCCTTTCTTCCGAAGATTTGAATTTTCGCTAAAAATGCAGGAGTTCTATGCAGTTTTGCGTTCCTCTTGTTCACATTGCAACGGACACTCCTACGAAAATGTGGAAGTAGGTATGGGGCGTCACAATAAAAATCAATCGTTGCACAGGGATGTTCAGAAAATGACGCATCTGAAGGCAATAGATTTTCTGTTACCCTGTTGTTTTGGGCCATTACGTAGACTTTTACTTGAAGTACAAAACATACAATTTTCAATTTTTGTATAGAAATCGAGTTAAAGGGGAAAGAAGTAAATGGTTAGAATTATGGCTGTTGCTGGGTCGTAGTTTTATGGCAGGGTTGATTCAGTAAGTGTTACGGTTAGATGAGGGTATTAAAGGGTTAACCATGTACATGAACATCACACTGCAGAAATTCAATAGTGGTATAACGGTACAACAGGTGTTGCACCTGAGGAAACCTAGCTACTTCCTTTAAGAAACGATAGAGTACCTGGCTGCTTGCAATACGTTTTAGCCCTTTTGGGCAAGCCATGTCATTCTTATATACATTTCTCTATCCACCCAGAAGTATAAATCGGTTTTGACATTAGCTAGGGAGCAACCTGTGATGGACCGGCATCTCATCTAGGGGTGAACAAATTTTCAATCGTTTCATGTCCAGAAAATCCGAGAATACTAATCTAATGAACCACGGACTAATTTTATGTCAATAAATTAAAAACTCAGAAGAGAAACGCAGGATTTCAGCAGAGGCCTTGAAATCTGTGGACTACAACAGACCATACTCATCACATGGCAAATAAAGCTAAGTAATTCTAAGATCTCCCCAAAATACCCTATTTTGAACCATGTTTGGGGCAGGTCTTGGCACCTCGTCGGTAATAAACAATGGCAACAAATGGATGTCTTTGCATAAAAGCCAGTTGCATTTCCTGATCACTTACGAGTGACATTCATATCAGAGCGTGCAGAAAATATGTGACAACTGGGTGAAAAAGGCCACATCTGACATCTTGTCCGGTTTAGATCAAAATGATGGATGATGCTGAAGTGCTCACGTGAGGGTCTATTGTCCCTTCGCAATGGGAATTCCAGGCCACTTACATTTTCACCTGATAAATCACCCGAAGTATTAGTTATACTAATCGTCTAGACATCAGTGACATTGCTGTAACCTCTACACCGGCCTACATATAAAGCCATTTCTAAAACTTCCTGGTCTCGTGTCGACATCGACTTTGGGCTCTATCTTAGTTCAGAGAAGAAACCTTAACTTCAGCTATTTCAAAACAAAAGGCTGCGGGAATTGCTCCTTCATTTAATGATTTATTGCTGTCAAAAGTACATGGCAGTACAACGCAGAGGCCTGTATTGTAATGGCGAAAGTACTTCACCTACGGGAATGTGTACAGAATAGCTGGCTTTTGGCTGTTCTCAGCGATCCCTTCATTGCTTGGTGTTATTACGAGCAACTTCCAATGACCACATGCCAAAATTCATCTGTTAGTGAATCACAACTTTTGCTTCGTGTGAGAAATTCTTTTACAGTGGTCTTCCACAAAGAACACCCGAGACAAAAACCTTATGGCTTGGGGAAGTCTGGTTCTCAGACCTGAAAATTCCCCGTGATGTATATAAACGGTTGGTCCAATGGTCATTAGAGACCAACTAAAATAGAGCATGACCCATGCAAGACGTGTGACGCCGAAATGTAAATGCAGCTCGCGCTTGTCCGTCAATTTTTAAAAATCACCGCTATGCAAAAGTAGCAACAAGTATTCCAAAAGCATATATACAGGAAAAACATAGTTGTCAGAACTTTGTGACTTGTGAGGAAAATCAGAAATAAATGTGCACATTTACACACATTAATTAGAGACTACTAAAAATAAAGTAGAATGGATTAAGAAAAATTCTAATAATTGTGGAAACAGTGGGGAAGAGTCGTGATTAGTTACAAGCAGGGTTTTAACATCATCGCTGCTTGACACTTACTGGTGCTAATACTGTGGACTGTAGTACTTACAAGTGGCAATTATAAATCATAAGTTTGCTAAACAACACAGTGTGGTGTAATTCTCAAAACTTTGTCAAATTATACAGTACCCAGACCAAACAAGGAAAGTTATGACATACAAACTTACTAAATGTGCACTGTCATATGTTATTTAAACCGTCTTTTGCTGACAGTGTAGGCCTACAACAATAGAGGTTCCACAATAAATTCTGGCAGATACTCCTCCGTCGTGTAGTGAAGATACATATATCACTTTAGCAATGAAGCAGAGTCGTCACGTACACTGAAGGCAGGTATTAACCTCGAGCTCATGAGTGGAACGTACAATAATGGAAATCTTTTGTTTGAAGATGTTTTTTGTCACTAGAAAATATCCCGGATATATTTCACATGGCAAAAACACCTGCATTCAATGAGAGCTGTGTAACCCACTTACACGGTGAAACATTTGGATCGACATTAAAGATAATGAGGTTGGTTAACTTATGAATTTCTCAATGATTACTTGAAGTGTTGCCGTAAAGACCACTCTCATTTTGCGTACAACGTGTATGAGCATCCAAAGTTTGAAGAAATGTCATGTTTCGCTTGTTTGTCGATTATACCTCAAATTCGTTTAAAATGGAAATTAATGTTATCTCATTTAGGCCTATTTAAAATGAGGTTGCATTTCATTTAGGAATACTCGTTTTATTATGTGGTGTTCTAAAAGCTGCGTGAAATTTTTAACACTTTGTGAATGATTCTTTTACTTTTTACCGACGGTCAACCATAGTTCAATCAGCCATTTGTAGAAAACAAACGGCTGTGACGTCAGATGAGCAGAGCATGCCAACCAGCAGACGATGAAGTACCACTCGCCTAGATTTTAAAGGTTTAAGAGAGCTCACTGACCGAATCAAATCAAAGTCAGATATTAGGCGGTGCAGACAGTTGGAAAGGGAAATGTAAGTGGGGATCTGTAATACAGAGCACTAGCTGAGGAATGTTGAAGTAAACACTCAGCCTCCGAGGAAAGGTTTCTTGTCTTGAGTGTTAGACATAGTCGTTTAAACAATGCGTATAAGTCCCTAACAAATTCTGATGTGATCTCATGTGGTTGTTGGATGTGATCAGGATAAGTTGAGGTCATTTATTCAGAATTAACGGGCCCGCTGTGTGAATTTTGCCCCCCTTTCCCGATGAGTAGCCACCTCCACATGGCCCAAGGTAAACAGCAGCATTTGGTTTGTGTTACTGCACACGTCAACATTATAAGTACGATGCGATCCACGTTTATCTTGGGCAACCCAGAAAATCAAGACTTGGGTGAAATATAATGGGGTATCCTTCACGAACCTTTAAACTGTATCACACATTTCATACAATGTTTAGAGTTTCAAAAACAATTTCCTGATCATTAAATTATAGAAAAATACTGCAATCAAAATTTTTGGTCTTCAGGGTAAAACTTACCGTCGCTTGTCATCAGCAAACAGGATACCAAGACTACGATGACAGCGGTAGGTGCATCCATAGCCGATGATGGGCCGGTAGTCGCTTGGAGCACTCACCGTAGATCTTAACAAATCCAGACTATCATGAACAACCCCGGCCTGGAGTGAACTCCTAAGCAAATTCAAGCAACTTCTCCTATATATACACCAGGTAAACTAGGTGAAACTGTCTGGCGGTCATCCGACATGCACTGCTAGTCACGGGAACAAAACGTGAAAAGTCAATGCCACTGGCTTACCTTGTCAGCAATCAACAAGGATCATTTCAAGCGCAGGTACCCTTGCACTTGTAGCCGTTTTAAGAAAAAAATCTCGGCAATTAGGCTAGGGATCAAAACAATGAGCTGACCTAATCCATCAATCTTAGTCCCCCCCCCAAAAAAAAATTTAAGCCACCGCCGGAATATCACAGGGGTAAGGTTGAAGCCCTTAACAGTTTGAAGGGATTAAAACCACATTTAGGAGAGCCAGACCGTATTTTACGTCGCAATACTTCCAGTGCTATCAAATGCAGAAATAGGTTTGAGATGTATTATACCACTGGAAGAAAAATAAACAACCACGGGCGGAAGCAAGGTAAAATCGGTTCATCCACCTAAACCATAACAATTGACAGCTTATAATTTGTTTTCTAAGTTAAGTCTAATATCGGAAAGCCTATGGAAAATATTCAAAATGAGGACTGCCAAAATTAACCAAACTTGAAACATTCAATAGAAGAGAATATCCTAAACCAGTTACTAGCACTCATTGAACTCTTTTTCAGACTTCTGTAGTTCCCATTGGTACTGTGAATGACATTTCAGAAAACAGCCCTTCGGTAAAATCTTTTTAACTACGTATAGATGTTACTTCGCCCAGTCACTTGTGATAAACTAACTTAGACTTCAATGGATGATTTCTTATCTGGAAAATATTCCTACATTGCTCCTTTCCTTTCCACCCTCAACTAAAATTTGAAAATAAAAAACACCACACCAACAGGACCTAATTCCGTTCAAAGAACGCAGGTTCGATTCCATTCCCATCGAGTTTTTTTATTCAAGTCTTCTGTTTGTTTTTACATTCAGAAACGGCCCAAAAGAGACTACGTGGGCCTAAAATGCTCCACTCTTAATGCATATTGTTGCCGGTGCACTACACGGTTGTCAGTAAACACTGAAGGGTTAAGGCTTTCGCCTTGTACTGTTAGTTTTTCCTTCTATAAAATGTGCACAAGATTAGGTCCAAAACATTGCTACAGTTTTTAGATTGGCCATAGTTTGAGGACTTCATTTAGGGATGATCACTTTAAATAGATTCATTTCCAAAGCTTACCCCGAACGCTACGGTTACGCACTAAAACGTTAGTTGAAAATGCAAGTAGAGTGAATGAGCTTTATTTGATGTCTGTCTCACGGGCCCATAGGAGAGTTTTTCGAAGTGACGATGTTTATCATTATTATAGCTGTTGGTGACAGCGTATTTGCTGGGCTGCAACCGTCTGCCTCCTCAGATGAAATTATTCCCCCAGGCCCTGAAGCGGGTCAACCGACACGTTTGAACGACGCTGAAGTTCGAGTCACGGTGACATGATCAAGCACCAGACAGAATCACATCCGCTGGGCTGCGCTCTTTTAACAGAGAACAGCTCCCTCTCTTTGAATAGGACATAATAGCCAGCATCAATCAAGTCACAGTGTCTGGTGTCGAGTGTCGCTTGCTTTTGTAACTTGACATCTCCGAAGACTGTGTTAGTTCCCTGCATGATCGATGCACTTATATATAGACAGCATCAATAGATTGTAACTGGTTGAATGAAAACAGTTTCCTTCTTCACTTTCCAGGGTCTAATCCAGTTTAAAATTAGGTTCACGGACAGAGTCAGTGGTAACCGTGGCTCCTCTCGGTCAGGCTTTTACGAGTGCAATAGTGCACGGCTTTTCCCTTTGAAGTAGTTTTGTTTTCATCTAAATGAGGAAAATCACAAGGATGGTCTGACGGTACTGACTGGAGTAGATCTTGTGTGGCCACGTGGCTTCTGTGAGTCCTGTGCGCAAAAATAACATACATGTAATATCCCTTAAGCTGGAAACTCTTTCTACGAACTGCAAATCATACTATTTGACCTATGACCCATGTCAGGAGATTTATTTATCTATTTAATCAGTTTTCACCTTCAACGGATAACTTTCATTCATCGTATTTGTTTTTTTGACACATATAAACAGAAAAGAAGCTGGGCTTTTAATAACCATTATTCGTGTGTTTTTTTTTAAATTAAAGTTTATTTCACTTTGCAATCCGTAGTTCAAAAGTGAAGTTGCAGCAACAGAGAACACTTTAAGAGTAAATAATGGCATAAAACTTACTTAATTCGCAAATGTTAATTATACAAATATTGAATGGAAAATCAGTTACAGAACCACACCATACAGTCATGCAGACGAGCAATGACAGAGGTACTTAATTCCAAACCCAACACCTGAGGATTTCTTCACTCAACTTAAAAATAAAATTGTCACAGGGTCACAACAATGATGACTGACGAAATAGATCTATATTAACGGGTTGAAAACTGGAAATAGCCACGGAGATCAGAAATTTACAAGGTTTATCTTCAACGGATTAGAGGTGCGCGTTTACAGAAAGGAACCAGGTATACCCTCTGACGTAAAAGACGGACACCCGGGGACCCTCATAGGATACGACCCCCTAATAAAACAAAAGCGGCAAAAAATCAGTCAACAATCCGCGCACATCCTTGCACATAAGTTTAAGCTATTCTTAGGAATAAGATTAAACACACACATTAACATATCAGCTAAATAAACACCGCAAATCATAACAAATTCAGACTCACTATTTACAACTCTTACTCAACTGCAAAATGACGCTGTCTGATGGAGATAGGGGTTTCTTTCAAACACACACACAAACACGTACATTTATATTAAGTTTTGCTCAGGCAATTTTGAAGATGCAGCACCCCATTTCGTGGTTTCATTTTCAACTCCAGGTTTTCTCTGTGTTACTGCTTTGCCTATTATTTTAATAACTGAATTGTTTTCTCAGCGAAAAGTCACATTTTTGTCGACTTGACTCCAGTCCCAACGGGTGAATGACTCGACCTAAGTCACTACAAGCAACTGACTTAACTCGACTCCAGACCCTCCTCAGAGGAATCGACTTGACCGAAAGCCAATAAGACCTCGAGTCTCGAAAATAAAAGCACCGGTACCGATGTCTTATGTTCATGTCACGTTGTAGGGGTACCTTATACCTCGTATATCTCACGGCTCTGTATCGTGTGATGCTAATCCAGAACTGGACTGATCTGTATATAATTTATTTTTGATCAGTGGTTTCAGCATTGCTTTAGGCTATTTTTTGTCAAGCAATGGCTGGAAGGCCGGCTAAATTTATACCCTGATTTCCCGAAACATTACTCAAACATAAATGAACAAAGGCCAGTATTTTAAATAAATAGAAATAGCTTTGTATAATGAAATTAGTTTAGAATTATTTGACGTTCTTGACAAGCAGCAAAAAAAAAAACAAACAAGACAAGACCCGAGGCAGAATCAGATCTAAGACCAAAGCCTCACTTTCTGACAAGAGCCAGCTTGGCTGCTCTCCGTCCTGGAGACTATGCAGGGAACGAGAATCCGTCTTCTGTTTATTTGCTGTATCACGTTTAAATATTTTTGATTCGAATCGACTTTAACTAAGCATTTGATTTGACTCGTTTCAATTTGTTTACATTACGACTCGACACGAGTCACCAAATGACTTGGCTCGATGACTCGACTCGGATCACAACGTTAAACTGACTCAACTCTAGTCAAAAAATGCAGTGCAAGAAATCCCGGCTGACATAGATACCGAAGTTGAACCTTAGTTAACGGCATTGCGCTTTGAGCCTTGGCATACAAGTGGACTTGAAGCAGATGAGCTTGTTTCGAGTCATTTTCTGGTTAGTCTGTGGCCTTGACTTTCCCTGTAATGCTTTTCTTTAACAACGTTTCACTATTTCAGAATTTTCTGCTAAAGGATATAAGCTAAGCATATACCCTAGCAGTGACCCTGCCCTTCTTTCCAGGCTGATCAGGTTCAGGGACCATCGTAGTGTGAAACTTAAACCCTATATGAAATTCGAAATCGTTGGTTGAATTGGGTGTGCCTCGTTGGGCCAAAATTAAAATAATTGAGTGCAGACAATAGACGGTTTGTAGTAAATGAGACAGATTTCAACGGTGACCGCATTTCCTGGGACACCGCCCCTGCCGACCTCGACAACGCGGTGATTAAGGTGCAGCAGCCACCGCAGACCCTGCAGCTATGCACTTCACGACGACAACGCCAATGACCACGGCCACGAGGATCACAAAGGCTGCCACGCCGATCACGATGCCTGCGATCGCTCCCGCAGACAAGGGGATGGGCCCCTGGGATGGTGGTGTTGCTGCGAGAAGAGAAAAAAACCCGATCGCGACTAGTCACTAGTTAACCCCGAAATGTGTTTTGCACTAGCTGTATCGTAGGTCTCTTCTTTTGAATACCATCCCTACGTAGTTTCAAATTCACACTGCACAAGCTGAACAAGCAGTTTCGGAGAATGTTTGACTTGATCATGAATCCTTCTGCGGGGGGGGGTTAAGGAACGGGTAACATGAACCCCAAAGAAGGGTTCTCGGCTTGTTTTCTGTTTGTATATAATAATTTGAGAAAGAAAAAATGTACTATTGTTTTTAAGCGGGGGATGTCTAATTTCTGTACCTCACCAAAGCGTGTAAAGAGTCTCATAATTTAGCCCCTCCCCTTAGAATAACCCAAAAATAACTTTGTGAAAAATTGGTTCCCGATACATCATATGGCAAAATCCCCCGGAAAAGCTCCTTGAAAACACATCTGTTTTATTTCCATTATTATTCACATTTTGTTATAGGAAAAACCTCTGCTGGTTTTGTCTTCTACTTACCAATTGCTGTGTGCTCCGGCTCTGGAGGTAAAGGGAAAAGACAATTAAAGTCAATAAAACAGAAGCTGAAAATACTACAACAATTCAGTGAAAACATCTTGGAATTATATCCTTAATTGGTGAAACAAGGTAGTGACACTTTGGAAACTCAACAAAGCATTTCTAAGGTTCTGGGCGATTGCTTTCCATGTATTATTGTGAAACCATGGCTGGGAGTAAGCAAATTGACTTTTCTTCCCTTTTGTTCTACTGCAGGAGGGGTGGAACGGATATTTCGATCTGGCATGTGCGTAGCTGGCAATTTTTCCCCGAAAGACTTTGACAGTGGTTCTACACTCAGGCCAATCTTCACTCCCTCATCCAGTACTCGACTGCGTGGTGAACTGTAAGTGTGTTCGAATGACCAACTAATTACTAACTGTCAAAAGTCATTCTAATTTTTATTATAGTTTAGGCGTCTTCTGTGGCATAACTGGACTTTCGTGATACTGACTCTCAGTGATTGCGACAAACAATAAGTCCAGGGAAACCTGATGAAATTATGAACATGGGAGGGCGGGGGCAATCCAGCAGCCACCTCGGGACAGGTCTATTCCTGCCAGAGACGTGAAGTGAAGCCCATGCCCCCTCACTTATTTTCAGTGGTGTAAATCTGTGCTGGAAATTGGGGAGGGGGACGGGGAAAGGTAAAGGTGGGGGATGACTTGCCTGACCATGGAAATTTGAAGGGGGGCTGGCGACACCGTATACACTATATAGAGGGCGATGTTTATGATATGGATGAATATCTGTAACGTGCATCAAATTCATGCAGACTTGCATCAGAATGGGATATTTATGGCCTTATAAAGTTGTTTTCCCTTTTAGGGATATTATAAACAATTTAGTCGTTGGAAAGTTAAAAAAATTCTCCACAATCCACTTTTAATTGTTTTTCTCATCACCTGGGATTTACGCCCATGCTTATTTTCTTTGAATCGCCACTCACCTGTGACTGTTGTCGATGGATCTGCTGCATTTGTCGATGCATCTGCTACAAAAGCTGTCGATAAATCTGTTGCATTGGCCGTCGATTCGTTTGTTGCAGTGGTTGTCGATACATCTGTTGCAGTGGCTCTCGATAAATCTGTTGCAGTGGTTGTCGATACATCTGTTGCAGTGGTTGTCGATAAATCTGTTGCGGTGGTTGTCGATACATCTGTTGCAGTGGCTGTCGATAACTCTGCTGCATTGGTCGTCGATAAGATTACCGTCGTCACATCTTCAGCGGATGTCGTACCATCGGGGGAATCGGTTGTGGGTGGGTTACCTCCCGCAACAGTGTCCGAAACTAAGGTGGTGGCATCATTCGGCGCACCTGCGGTGGTCGTGGTGTCTTTGGTCGTGACATCTCCGGTTGGTTCACTGGCGGTCGTGGCACTGTTGGCTGTGACATCTCCATCCGTGGTTGTGATTATTCCGTCTGGACTGGATGCTGTATTTGTTGCCGTGTTGACTGAGTCTGAAGTCGTGTCAGTCGGTGCTGATGTCGATACGACTGACACTTCTGTTGAAGCACTGCCAGGCACAAACATAGGTGGCGGCTGTGCAATGATTTCTAAACACGGAACAAAGTCATTTGTCATTTATCTGCAATAAGTTTAAGCTTTGGGGAATTGTTACAGTGAAGTCTAATGGTGTGCAGGCCTAGAAGTAGCTTAGCCAGGTTTATTATAGTACGGGGGTGAGTGGGGAGCAAGATTTTCTGGGGGCTGCAGGGCCCATTTTCTTACAATTTACTATTATAATTGTCTTTACTTTCAAATTTCCAGGGAAGCTGATGGGGCTATGATTTTTTTTCATGGGGGAGGGGCAGAACCCTCGAGACAATCGTGCCCAGCTCTTTGCAGAAGGTTTGTGCATTTTTTCAACCATGGTCAGGCAGTATTTGTCCTAGGTGGTAGCCTAAGTGTCCGTGGTTATTCTCTTGGACCGTGTTGAATTGTAATAAATTGTTGGTGTAACAAACTGAACACGACTCTGTGTGTATATATGCTCTTGCATGGTATACAGTACATGTCTTTGTGTACATGTGCGTAGGATAATACATCCTTGGTTGGTTACTTTGATCGGTTACAAAATGGGAATAACTTAACTACAAAACTTGAAGTCTTCGAAGCACATGTCAAATTTGTAGGAAGACAGTCAAGCTATAAACAGATATGCAGACGATCAAAGTCCTGACTTTAAAGAGTGGTCATTCTTTATTATTTCCCCAGGGGAAAGGTCCTACCCGGGAGATTCCGATCTCCTTTCAATTATGTCCCCTCACCTGGCACGAGAAGTACTAGAACAGCGATAAGTTGGAGGGCGCTCTTTCCCATTGTGAAGCCAGCTTGGACCTTTGCTCGCCTTCTTGTAGAAAGACCTTGGAAACAGAGATGACATGACTATGGTGATTCCAAACAAACATGAATATTTCCACAAAAAGTTTTAAATCAAGATTTGTGCCCCTGTGGATTGGGAGAACAGTTTGTTTGAAGGAAAATTTGGATACAAAGTAATGTATAAATTATGCGATGTGCACATAAGGGTGAGAGAAAAATGTTTTTGCACCGCGTATGAGGGCGCTACGACCGAAATACGCATTACCCGTTGACAATGAGTTCCGGTTACTTGCCTGTTGGGAATGCCATAGGGTGAACACTCAGTTTGAACGCTGACGGGGTAGTGGAGCACGATATGACCTAATACACTGATGTAAGCGTACCGCTGAGCAATAGTCAGGCGAGTCGCAAAGGGTAAGGCAAGCCCCCATAAAAAAGAAAGAAAATGAAAAACAAAAATACTAGAAAAAAAGACAATATGGAAAAAAAGGGATGAAAGTGAATGAAAATCAGCAATTGCCTTTCATGTACCACCGTCATTTCTTCATCAGTTTACTGCTGATAAGTGCTGAACTCCTCCCCCGAAAAAAAATTCCTGTTGATACCTACAGTCCCGGCTTCCTTGGAGTATAACTCGCATAATATGGCTGACATTTACAGTGGCAAATACACTTCTATTTAATTAAACACCAGCTTGTGCACCCATCAGCAGTCCAGTGAACGAAAATTACATCTCTTGTTTCCCGTGAGTGACCATTCAAGATGAAATGTTTGGTTTATTGTATCTGGGACTGCGTGAGTGGTGACCGAACTGGATGACCACACAGCGACTGATGGATGGAACATCAAAGCCGTGGACTAGCTCACGCAGTTGATATGTCATCGAAACAGCCGCCATACCAAAGGTGTGAGCCTGTCCACAAGTTAAGTGCCTGAAATTGCGTCCCAGACGGGATGCGTGATCGGTCGTTCAGACTCTTTGATTGTTGTTCAGAGATTTGTCTCCCCTGCTGCACCTGTTGGTAAGGGTTCTACATCCGCCATTTTGCATTTTGCCACGATGTCTCGCCTCTTGGGTCTCGCATTTCATATCCTGCCTCGTGGATCTCGCGTGCGCATTAACTCATATTAAATGTGATACACCGTATCAAACATAGATTATTTATCAGAATTATTGTTTAAATCTTTCGCCTATGGAAATTATATGTAAATAATTGTTTGTCAGTTAACATTATGCCAATACGTGAACTCGTAAATTAGGAGCAAAACTGAATCATATAATACACAAAATAAGTATATGAAGATTAAACGATACGCACGTTTAATCTAGTTTATGGCGCGCAATCGCCGAAGTTTGTCCGGGCCTTCCCTTCGCTGTGGTCAAATTGTAAAAGTAAACAACACACAAGACGGTCCCTTAACATGCGTGAGACACCTGGAGGCGGAAAGCTTTCACTGGCTACAACAATTCTGTCACGCGTCGAAAGGCACGCGATTGGCCGAAAGTTGTTATAGTAACAACATGCGGTTTTTCTCCATCTAGCGGTGCCTTGCTGGCACGTACGTACATGGTCACACTGCAAATCAGCGGACTTTTGCCTGCAGTCTGTCGAAGAAAAACCTTTTCCCTCCACCTCCTCTTGCAACCGCCAAGTAAGGACTTGCTGGTTCTGTCTGTTGAGTTCAGGATTTCTTCCGGGAGGGGGCGTATCAGCCCCACAGAAACGAGGCTACAAATTTGAACAATCGAGTCATTTATGTCATTTTGGGGTCAGCATGCGTGAGTTCTCAGTGATGTTATGGGTTAAAACATTTAAGCTGTCGTGCTACATGGTCGTTGCTGATCTTATGTTTCGTTATTAATGACAGTTTGAGATAAATAATGTAATAGTTACATTAAAGATGAAAGTGCAGCGCCCCAAAAGGTTCTTGACGAACAAGAGATTAATCAGTTAATGTTATCAATGTCTAGCCAGTTTACTTAATAGATCTTTGGGAACAATTAATACATTATGTAATATGTAAAAGTAGAAAAAGATTTGTCGTTCAGAATTGTTCCAAGACTTTGAGAACAACGAAGTTAAAGATTTTATTATAAAAAAAGTTTAAACAACAGAATAAAACAGGACTCCTGAACCCCTGATACAGCTTCCCTCTTGGCAGATTTCCTTTCTGGTTTTCGGTTATTGCTGTGCCATAAAAAATAATTCTTTTAAGCCACTTATTTACACTTGGTGCCTCAAAGCTTGTAAGTAAATCAATATGATAGAGCGTGAGTGAAATTTTAGTATTTCATGGGTAACATTTTGAGCAAATTTTACAAAGTTACAAAATGAACGCCGAAAATCTCTCCCAGAAGTAACGCAGTTTGACTCATGTAATTAATGGAATGCACTACTATGACATCTAGAAAAGTGCAAGTTGTTACTCCGTCCTCAACTTTTTGGGGGGTGTTTGTCAACAAATTCCGCGGGTTCCTTTTTTAAAGTGTGTTAGGTGAGAGCTGCTTTTAAACAGCAAAATCGAATCTCACAAATCTGACGTCATACTCCAGCAAACTGCAGGGGTCTAATGCCAGGGTTTGGGGAATGGACAAAATGGCCATACACTGTTATTGTCCAGACCTATAGATGGGTCATTGGGGGAGGCAGTCACCAATAGAAGAGTACAGTGCTTTACATTCAAGAGAAATAATACGATTTCACTAGACCATCGCGTATGATGAGTAAGCACTTCTACTGCTAGCCAAAGGTGTTACTTTAGCGTGTACGAATACATGTTACGTGTCTTTGAAAGGGCCTTTATGAAGACACTTTAAAGTTAATGATCAACCCATAACTGTGACCCCCAACAACGAATCTATACGAACTTATCAACAATCACTGACAATACGTCTGTGAAGAGCCTGATAGAAGCTGAAATTACTTTTGGGCAAACACGTTTTTTACCTGTTGCTTTTTCAACTCAGAAACCATTCACGTCAAGGGGAATCGATCTGGGAGCAGGAGAAAAGAATTTTTTTACAGCTTCTGAGTATCTGCGATCCCTGCATGAGCTCCCTGATCACCTTTATTCAGAAGGTCGTCACGGCCAGCATGTCAATTGCTCACAACAATTATGATGGCTTTCGAAGGACCCCGAGTAGGACAAAAATTCACAACTTGGCCCCAAATAGTGTGTTTGGCGTCCATCTGTTTGCATTAAAATTCCACTTCTCGCTCTTCGGTCAAAAGTAATCATTCACATCAATAATTCGTGCAAAAACATCACATCTTGATGGTATTGCTATCGGCGCTATTTTCCCAGGCTAGTATAGGTATACTTGGAGAGATGTGTACATTACATGTTCGCATGAGTCTGATACACATCCGTAAAAAGAGATGGATCACTCCTCAGAAAATAAAACTTGCTGCGAAAAAAATCATGACAAAACCTTCTTTTGCGGCTTAGGGCGAGTGGTGACATTTTTACGCCACTGACGTCAATATTCATGGTTTTGACTTAGAAGGAATTAGTTCTAAAGATTCTCAGTGTCCCCTCAAAGCTACCATGGACAATAGGACTGAAAACGGAACCTCAGCTCAATATAAATTTTCCTGGAATGGTCTTGGATGAATGTTGCACAAAAAAACCACTAATGTATGTGTTAGTGTGATTACTGTAGTTGACGTTGGTTGAATGTTGTTATTCCATTATTGCGCAAGTTTTGAATTATGTTTGCCAGGAACATTATTCATCGCCACGTACTGCACTGACTGACACACAAAGGAAGTTTGGTTCACTTGAGGTTCAATTCAGACAATGGACAGGTGCGTGTGTTAAACGCGAACTAATTGAAATCAAAAGGTGATGTTGTGGCCAAAACATTGTCACCAAGTACCGGTTTCCACGTCAACATGACAACAAACTATACCAACGTAGGGTTCACCAAGAAACTGTACTGTGCATTCCCTCCTCTCCTTCCTGCTTGTTTGAAGCGGGCCACCGTCCCCGAAAGGCTTAAAAAGGTAGGATAATGATCCAGAACAGTTCTCAATATAATTATAGTAGCCCTCCAACTATATAGTCACCCTTCAAAATTCGTTTCACTGGGTAACCTTTCCTCTCGGCCTTTACATATTTTGAATTTTTTTCAGAACGAAACATTCGAAAGAAATGTTGGAAGCAAGTATTTTGAGGAGATATTTTGTACAAACATGATATATGCTACGACAAGCTCAGAGAATGTCAACACTTGAGCAAACAATGGCAGAACTCTTCTTTTGGGAAGGGAAGCTTATAGTCACACACAAGCAACACAAACTTCTTACTCTGAGGGTATTCTGTATTGTCGGAGCAGAAAACATGCATTCTCTTCTCGGTTTTATTTTCACTGTTTCGATTTTTTTTAGGCCCTACATGAAGAATTAGCGCGAGCCCATATAATTTGAGCATTAAAAAACGATTTTGAATGAGGCCAACCACTTTCATTTTATTGTCTATATATAGTCTCATCCCGGAACACCATCTCTCTCTTCCTTGGCGTTCCTATAAGACAAATGGGTTGCCAAAATAGCAGGCGAGTGTAATACCTCCCTTGCCGAAAAATGGAAAAGACTAGCGATCTTTTATGGGACAACGCGTGCTATTTCCCCGTCATTCAGGTTCATTAGAGTTGCAAACGGTCCAATCAAATTAGGTTTACACCGATGTTTACAATCACACTGTATTCTCAACTGCGGCGCAAGAGTTGGGAAAAATCACAAGCTTGCTCGTCTGGGAGTCGAACCCCTGACTTCTTATTTTCTTACTGCATACGTCTTCAGAATGACGAGATATATTCCGGCCCATTATAAACCTTATCTGCATTACGCTGTTGGTTTGGTGTATCAGAAAATCAAAGCTGGGCGCTTTTCTCAATCTGCAACACAGCAGCTTTACTGAAGCAAAGGGTAGGGGAAATCCTTAACATGATGTAATCGGGACATTATCACATCAATACAAATTCCGTTTGCTGGTGTCCACAATAAACAAGCAATCAGCAACCATAATATTACTGAGTTGCTGTAACAACTATTGTACTGGCCGTGGTCAGTTGCCATTAAGTCTTAATCTTAACTGCAAAAAAAAGTCAAACTTGCCTCGAATACAGGTTATGAGCGTCCCAAAAATTCCTTACAAAATGTGCTCGAGAAATAAATTCATTGCACGAAAAAAAATCAAGGAATAGCCAACCTATTACCTCTCGGTGGGACCGTAACGTCACACAGTTTTCAAAATACAGGTCAATATCATAGTGAGAATTACTTCAAAATTAAAGAATACGACAACGCATGAGAGTTGTAGGTCGAGATTATAAAAATTAATGACAGTAGTCATTAAAATAACTTGTCAGAAACGAAAATGGCAGCTGTTCCCCGCCGCGGTGGCTTTAAATGGTCTTAGACGCGAACTCGAAACTAACCCTCACTGGATGCAGCCAGACGCTTATCGGCTGAAAACTTGGTATCACACTTTGTTCACAAGAACCGGGATGAACTGTATTCCGTTTGCGTGCTTCCGGATACATAGCCGCCCATTTTCCTCCACGTCATGTCCAGTTTGCCAGCCCTGACACTCACATCGTTAAATTTGGATGTTTTTGCGAAACATCGAATTTTTGAAAGCAGTGTACCATGCAGCGTTCAACTCTTCTCTCTGCTCGATGCAGTGTGAAAAAATCATTACTGCAAAACGGCATATCTCGTTAGGCTTAAACTTTGTCGACATCAAAACACGGATGTCTAAAAATATATACATTCATGTACTAAGCTTATGGTCAATTTCATGGCAGTACCAAGCGACATTATTTTTCAACCCAACGTGGAAATCAGAGCTCTTCTGTCTCATGTTATTGTCGTGCGATTAGTATTCACATCATAACACTTTATCTCATTTACTTCTTCTAAATTGCAGAAACTCTCAGAATTTATTGATAATTAATTTTGTTACCTGTGACACAACATGAGGTGAGAAACGTTTGTTTATGACGGCCGTTTTCCAGTTATTTAGATCGATGAAAGTGGCCCAATTTGGTGGGCAGTTGTGCAGGTGGTTGATTTCCTAGTGTAGAAGTTAATCAAATATTGCAAATCCAGAATTTTTTTTTTCAAAGCATTACTATCGCCTCAGCTGTTGGAGTAAACTGTTCAAGGCAACATTCGGACAAAGAAACGTTTTTGAAAAAGGAGTTAGGCTTGATGAAATGTCATCAAACGGGAAAGTGCTGACTTTTCCTGTTAAAATTCCTCCATTCCGTCAACTTCCTTCATTTGTATATTGCTTCGAAAGTTGAGCATGGAAACATTAGTGTTTTCAAAAGCTCAAATGCGTGTGATGGTATTGATGAGGGCTGCAACAGGTAAGATGTTAAAATGATGAGATGGCGACAGCTGATATGGAAGCTAATTATGATCGACAAGGATGAGTTTCTCAGCTGAAGCATTGGGGATATTTATCCAAGATGAATGTTCGAAGAGAAAGATCGGAGAAAATTTCGAGAAGAGCTCTTCAAACTTTCTTCAGAAAAGCTTTCCCGAACTAAAACTCTCGAATAAGAGAGCAGAGAGATGTGATGGTGAGTTGAAAACAATTCAGCTGAAGTATTTAGCTTAGGGTCGTACTTACTAGAACTCCTGTAGCGGGGTAAATTCTCTTCCAGCAATGCTTTTAGATTTGCCGCTCCAGGAAGGTTTCAGGTCTTGCCACTCCTCCGACGTTATCATCAATGTTCACCAAAAGTCTCCAACTAAGTCGTGTTTCACGTTAGTTTTGTTTTTGCAACCAAAAAATAATGCGGGTTTTAATCATCCCGTAAACCGTCGCAGGCTCTGGCTTCTGTCGCAGGCAAAAATGCCTCAATCTGTGATACACAAAGGCTTGGCTCTGATCCAGATACCATCTCCAGCAAAAGATCTACAGTATGTTTAGCGAAGTCATTTTATTTTCCTTTACTACATTGTTAATCAAAATAAAAAGGGCATGAACTTTTATTGAAAGTCTTATTTTGTATAATCCAGTCCCCACGATCACGACAAACATCCCCTCCAACCGAGATATTACTGCTAGCTATACTGTCCAATCCAGTGCGTCAATCCATATTTGACCAGTTAGCTCCGTTCTGATTGCTGTCGTGTTATACATATTCATAGAGTGCAAAATACATTATTAACACTATTCGCACCTGTTTGAAAGCGGTGATCCAACAAGTCAGCTCCTGCTAATGATGCAGTCAATGCGGAATGGATTTCTCGTTCAGAAAATGCAATAGCTCACAATCTGAGCAGAATGCTAGATTACGAAGATTGGTTTCTAGCAGATTCCTTATTCCTAAGATTTCAGAGGCTCTAGTGCCCACATGCAGAGGATAGGTTTGCCAATTCACTTAACAAGTTGCCCGGCTTTGATTCCAGATTGTGGAATCCTGGGTTAGAAAGGGTAGATGCGTTTACTTGTTGCTGGTCTGACAAGAATAACTGGATAGTTCCGCCTATTTCCCTCACAGCAAAAATCATTTTGCATATCAAAGCAAATAAGGCATTTGGGCACCTTAATGGTACCTAATTGGTCATCAGCACCCTTTTGGCCATTGCTCATCAAGTCATAGATTTTACCACAAGTCATAGATTACGGACATTTTCCTGCATCATCGGATTCTTTTTTGGTGGGACACAACAATTGTCCGCTGTTCAAAGAAAACGAACCCTATTTTTGCATGATTGCACTGCGACTCTCAATCAAGCAATAATGAAAAAATTCCACGTACCACTTACAACCATAGATTGCTGGATTTTTATGTGGCTTACAGATCCTTAGGAATTAGGTGGAAAATGTATTGTATGAGGTTACAGAGCCATGAGAAGTGAATAATTAAAGCGTCGGGGTAAAAAAATCTCCTTAGGCCCCACAATGTTGTATAGTGAGTGCAGACCAATGAGAATGCAGATTATGTTGTGAATTTTGGCTGCAGAGCCTTGATAACGCTGTAGTTATTACGTCACGGCTACATAGCCAGGTGAAGACTAAACTTATTTGTGTATGGCTGCAGAGACTGAAGGCTTTTTGAGATATGTACATCACATTTATTAACTTTGCAGATAATTACATCACGGCTGTAGAGCCATGAGAACCCTGGAGAGATTATCTGTTTTGTTTTCAAGGTTGAAGAGCCTTGATAACACTGGAGATCACGGTTGCAGAGACATAAGAATACTGGACTGCGGACACGGACGTGTATAATAAAGTCTGGACTCGCAATGCCCTCAATCAGCTTATAGAGTCATTGAATCCACTCGCAGCCATTTTACCGAGCCGAATACAAAGCTTTCCTGGCAATGCCCGCCTTTGTTCTTCCTGACGTCAATAGTAGGGAGCCAACCCACGCCTTTGTATTCGGCTCGGTAAAATGGCCGCTGATTGGCTTCTTTTTCATACAAAGGCGTTCCAAGTCCAGGTTTTTTTTATATACGTCCGTGACTGCGGAGCACAAACCATACCATATTCTGAATCAATTATGGCTGTTGAGCAAGATAACACGGGAGAATACAACCTTACAGATTTTGAATCCAATATGAATTCGACATAGTAAAATGGTTAAAAGTATGAAAAGGGGCAACGAAGGTTGACTAAATAAAGCTATATATAGTGCGATGAGCGAAATAATTATACATTTTTTTCTCAGGTGCCTTTGCAGGATATGTCTCAATCAATTACCGACCCAGTAAATAAAGATCTCCTCAGCAGGCTTCCCCAGGTGGTGATGATGGACAGAGCAGACTCCTCGGTCCATCAATAATGTCATGGATTTTCAACGCTGGAAATCTTGGGCCGCGGCTAGAACACGACCAGTTTCAGTTCTTCCAGCCTCATCACTCGATGTTGCCTTGCACCTTCTCGGCATCATGCAGTCGGCAAACTCTGCTGTACCAGTTTCTACAGCCTTCCATAGCATCGCATGGGCACACAGGTTAACCTCCCTGCATGCCTCAACAGATCACATGTTGCCCAAATCTGTCCTTGAAGCGGCCAAAAGAACTTTATCCATAGCGAATCTCAGGAAAGAGTATCTCTCTATGGTAATGATTCAACAGCCCTGCCAAAAATTCCCTGTGTTGTCGACAGACCTGTGTCGGACCCTGTATAATTTGGGAAAATTACTGTCTTTTTAGGTCCGACAAAAAATGTTTTTTTTTTTTAGTTTTGACAGAGGATGCTAGGTTTGGACTTTCCCACGGCAGCTTGAAGCATACTTCCTTCCGGCGGCAAAGTCTTGCCCGGATACAAGCCGTAGGATATCCAGGTGTTGGGTTTCTCTCCCGGAAACCGCGATCACGCTGGTCAACGTGGCCCAAGGAGGGGACCAGATTGGTCAACTCCGAGGTGTCCACGTCTCCCCGTGGAATGTCGTCCACCATGGCACTTTTGAATTGGCTAGTTCCAAATTACCTCATTTGTCTTAATTTTTGGGCCAATCGCAAGAGCTACTAGCACCTGTGCGAACGCGTGATTCGGTAGGACTATTTAACCCCCCTCTCGTGGCTGTGTCTTCAGAGCGTACTAAGACCTAGGTGCGAGTTCTATCCGAAAGTGCCCCCTGCACTTTTGCCGTCCAGTTAGGAAGGAGAGCCGACTCCCCAAAAGCGACTTTCCGTCACGTTCCTAACGTTCTCGCATCATTTTGCCGCGTGCTCTGTCGATACAGGTAAGCCGATACTTTCTTATTTTTGTATGAACCATGTAGCTCTCTTTTTATATGATATGATTGTGTGACGGCATTGAGATTTGTCTTGCCCACTGATGATAATGTTATACTTCCCACACTCCACGAACATGGATCAAAATTCTGTCCGTAGATGACCTTGAGCAATCTGCACACACATGTACACTGCCAGCGTGTCTAAAATACCCAGTGCATGTCCGCACGACACAGTAGCCACACGATGTAGATAATAATCTTTTAATCCAACGTTTAACCTGCTCTGTAGATAGTCGTATAGTTCACGTAGGCTGTATGGATAAGTGTTACTGGACGTTTCCACATGCATTTACATGTAACTGAAAGTCATGACCACTTGCGGTACTGCTCCCACATGCCATTCGAATGAATTAGCAAGTGTACACTTTTACTGTTTGGCCCAGATCACGTTTCGTGTTCTGCAGACAAACATGAGTTTATGCATGTATATGAACTTTGCACCGTTTAGTTTCCCCATTCCGATATTTCAAGTGCAAAATGTTCTTGGTGGACATCCAAAACTTCTTATCGCCATTGTTGTTGATATTTTTTATGCGAACCCAGTTAGTTTAGATGCTATGTCTGATTGTGTTTAGATTTAATAAGATACATATGTCAGTTGGTCCTACAAATATTTGAGAGCGTACTAAGACCTAGGTGCGAGTTCTATCCGAAAGTGCCCCCTGCACTTTTGCCGTCCAGTTAGGAAGGAGAGCCGACTCCCCAAAAGCGACTTTCCGTCACGTTCCTAACGTTCTCGCATCATTTTGCCGCGTGCTCTGTCGATACAGAGTACGAAGTCCCCAGGTCACGCTTCGGAGAGCCGACCCGGTTCGCCTCTCCACCCGGCCCGCTTTTCACCCCCTTTTCCTGTTTGGGAACGCCCTTGGGAACGCCACGTCACCTACCCGGACTTGCGGAGACTCGCCCCGGCACTGCGGACATTGGCCACCCAAGCAAGATCAAGTCCTGGAAAGAAGAACCAGCTAAGCCCTTCCTTTTGTTTGACATTGTATAATTTATTATACCTTGTAAATCACACATGACTGTACTTGATATTTTTTTTTGTTCCTTGTGTACATACTCCAGTGAGTTCCGCCGTATAGTTTTTCCACCCAAAATCTTTCAGACTCTTTCCCAAGTTTGCCAGCAATTGTTGCAGATCCCTTTGTTCACTTATTTTTTTCCTCTCAGTTGAGACTCTTTTTTTCGGCGCCGTTTCTCTTGTGTGTGCTGGTCCAAATTTGCCCGTTCTTCATATCTCTTTTCACTGGAGTATTACGCATTGAATGTTGACATGAATTCTGTAACTGTTTTGCTTGATATCCTTGCATATGAATCACATAAGGTGTGCAAATAACAATACTTGTGCCCAGAATGAGGACCAACTGAACTCCTGCTATCTGCGTGATTTTTTTCCTTGTGAGCAAATTTCCGACTTTTTATCGAACCGGCATAGGCCCTCAGACAATACTTGAGGTAAACCTGTGACAAAATTGGAGGCACCACCCGGATTTGCTCTTTTCAGCGCTATCTCCCCTGCCATTGGTTACCTGTTTGTTGTACGCTCACATGTTTGTTTTGGGCAATTTTGATTTTTTCTTGAAAGGGAAGCAGAACAAAAAATTTTTTCGCAGAAGCATTTCCTTCAGTTGATCCTATTTAATTCTTTCTTGTTGGTGGTTCATTGCTGAATGATTATTGTATGATGACAACCTTGTTGACGTATCCACATTTTTTTGCCTTTGATTTCAATGTGCCATTCACTGTGTTCCTGTATTCAAGTTGTTTTCGTGTTTATTATTATTGATGATTCATTGCTGATAGCCGGTGAATAATTGTTCCTCCTATGTCTGCACCTTGATTTTCTATTGACTCAACTTCTCAGAATTGTTCACTGGTGATAATTTTGGTTGAACCACACCGCTTCTTTTTGCCAATTGTGTATTTTCCCCACCACTTTTTCTCGTGGATACTCTCTAGAGGTTGCATTTTTTGTACCGTAATTTATTGTAACACCGTATCGACAGAGCACGATGGAGTTTTCCGAGGCCCTTAAGGAATTTTTGTCTGGCCATGGGAAGACCATGGAAGATCTCAAATCTCTCACGCTGGGCTCTGAGGAGTCAGATACTAAGGAAGAAAATGTTTCTCCTAAAGCTAGCCAAGTTGTCCATGTCATTGACAAGGTTGCCAGTAGGTCGTATCGCCGTCTGAGATTGTTTTCCGGCAAGACACCAGTTCCTTCTGGTGAGCTTGACTTTGAGAACTGGCGACGCTTGGCACGCCAACTCTTGAAAGACCAAAGCATCCCCGACTCTGAAAAAAGGAGCAGAATAACTGAGTCGTTAGTTCCTCCGGCTCTGAATGTCGTCTGGGCTGTGAGTGACGGGAGCCCAGCGCAAGAATACCTGACGTGCCTGTCCCGGGCATACGGCTCTACATCAGATGGCGACGAGTTGTTGACAAATTTTCGGTGCTCCTACCAGAAGGAGGAAGAGAAGGCTTCTGATTATTTTCTCCGTCTTCACACGCTCCTCACCCAAGTCGTCGAGATGGATGGTATCGATTCCCAGGATGCCGACAAGACGTTGTCCAGTCAGTTTCCGCGAGGGTGCCTGTATAACGAGCCACTGTTGAATGTGCTCCAGCTCCGAGCTAAGAAGGACAACCCTCCTAACATGCTTACTCTTCTTCGAGAAGTGCGAGCAGCCGAGGCCTTGCTGGAAGAGAAAGCAGATCGCAGAAAGAATGACAGCAGGCTAACAAAGAAAGTTGCTACCATGGTCCATACCGTCTCAGCTGACAGTCGAGATGCCAAGGCGACCCCTAGCCCAGCCCGAGATAGCGACGGAGAAGTGGCAGAATTGCGGCAGACTGTGGACCGTTTGCACCGCCGGCTGGATGGGTTTTTCAAGAGCCAAACTACTACGCCCCAGCGGCCGTCTCCTTCGACCCCTGCCTCTGGCCGCGCACCCAGAGCCATTTTCTGTTACAATTGCGGTGAGGACGGCCACCGTATGAATGCATGCTCCAAGCCGAAGAATGCTGCCCTTGTGCAGGAGAAGATGATGCTTCGTCTGAGCAAACCCAGGGATGACCAGAGTTCGGGAAACGACAGCGGGCAGCTGTAAATGCCCGAACAGCCGCCCCGAACCAGACCAAGGGCCCAATGAGTCGTTCACCTTCGTCGATGCGGTGTCAAGGAGATTCTGCTTCAGATGTTCCCCCAGGTGTTGTTGGTGATCAGGCAGTCACCCCTGTCTTCATCGATGGACAACCAACCCACTGTCTCCTTGACACCGGATCACAAGTCACGTGTATAACTGCCAGATACCACACCCGTTATCTCCCGCATCGACCGCTACAGCCCCTTTCACATCTTGCGGTGATAGGCGCCGCTGGACAGCCTGTCCCTTACGAGGGATACATCGAGTTAAATTTGAAGTTTCCCGCCAACTCTGCTGGAATGCAGAAGGAGGTCACGACCCTTGCACTTGTCTGCCCCGACCGCCAGAGGGCTGACGATGTTCCTCTTCTCGTCGGAACTAACACTAGTGTAGTCCGTGAAATGGTGCGAGCCTGTGAGCAGAAAGGTGGCAAGGATTTCCTCCGAAAACTTCAAGTTGATAGTGCATGGGCACAAGCTTACCAACTGTCACATGACGTACGGCCTACCGGCCCAGCTTGGGCCAGTGAAGTCCTTGAGGGCCACAACACTTAGACCCGGGCAACAGGTGGAAGTGACAACGCGGATTAACAATCCCTCCCGTGCCAAAATTGAAGTTCTTGTTGAAAAGGAGAACACATCCCAGCTCCCCGAAGGCGTTGAGCTAAAGAATTGCCTGGTGGAATTACCCGCCCACAGAGTGGCAAAGACGAAAGTAGTCATCGCCAACAAATCCTGAAGAAGTGTGGTGGTCCCTGCACGATGTTTCCTTGCCTCAGCGTTTGCAATTGAAGAGAAGTCGCCTCACCACCCTCAAGACGCCTGTGTGATGTCTCCATCTCCCTCCAAGGATGAGGATGGTGATTTTGATTTTGAGGGTTCTCCTCTTCCTACAGATGACATGACGCGAGTTGTTGGGATGCTGCGAAGCCGTGCTGATGTATTTTCCAGAGATGACTTAGACATTGGCTGCACCACTGCCGTGAGACATACCATTAACTTGTCCGACGAAACGCCATTTCGCGAAGGTTGTCGGCGCATACCCCCTGCAGATTACGCAGATGCTCGCAAGCATATCCAGGAACTCCAGGAGAAAGGTGTCATTCGCGAATCCGCAAGTCAGTTTGCCTCGCCCATAGTATTGGTTAGGAAAAAGAATGGAGACCTCCGCCTCTGTATCGACTATAGAAAGCTGAATAGCCGTACCATACGAGACCAGTATTCCATACCAAGAATTGAAGATACTCTACACGCCATGAATGGCGCCCAGTGGTTTTCGTGTCTGGACTTGAAGTCGGGCTACTACCAGATTGAGATGGCGGAGAAGGACAAACACAAGACCGCTTTCTGGTGCCCTCTGGGGTTCTACGAATTTAATCGCATGCCTCAGGGCATAACCAACGCCCCTGCGACCTTTCAGCGCTTGATGGAGAAGTGTATGGGCGGACTCCTGCATGATGGCGTGTTTGTGTACCTGGATGACATCATAGTTTATGCCAAGACGGCCGAAGAGCACGAGGCCAAGTTGCTCCAGGTTCTGGACTGCCTACATCAGTTCGGGCTGAAGCTTAGCCCTGCTAAGTGCAGATTCTTTCAGTCGTCGGTTAAATGCCTTGGTCATGTCATTTCGGCTGATGAAGTGAGCACCGACCCCAGCAAGATTGAGGCGGCCAAGTCCTGGCCCGTCCCGAAGACAGCACGGGAGTTGAAATCATTTCTGGGGTTTACCGGATACTATAGGCGCTTTGTCGAGGGGTACTCTTCGACAGCAAAACCCCTGAACGAGTTAGCTGCTTGTTATGACCTAACGAAACGGCATTTCGGCAAGCAAAAGAAGAAGAGACTACCATCAAAACTTCGCAGCCCGTCCGAGCCTTTTGGTGAGCAATGGAGTCCAGCGTGTCAGAGCGCATTTGACACAATCATACAAAGCTGACCCCGGCCCCCGTATTGGGCTATGTTGATTACAGCCGGCCATTTATACTCCATACTGACGCGAGCGGGACTGGTCTTGGCGCCGCACTTTATCAGGAAGATGACAATGGCCGACCACATGTGATTGCCTATGCAAGTCGCAGACTTTCCAAGTCCGAATTGAACTACCCCGCCTACAAGTAGGAGTTTCTGGCATTTAAGTGGGCAGTCACCGAGAAATTTCATGACTACTTGTACGGGGGACAGTTTACTGTCCTCACCGACAATAACCCGCTAACGTACGTCTTAAGCACGGCAAAACTAGACGCTACAGGACACCGCTGGCTCGCCGCCTTGGCGAATTACAACTTTGTCATAAAATACCGCCCTGGTAGCAGAAACGCAGATGCTGACGGTTTGTCCAGGAGGCCCCAGCCAGTCCCACAGGCAGATTACGAGTCCCTCACCAATGAAGAGAAACTGCGTCGACTCCGGCGACGAATTGAAGATGGCCAGGATGCCGTATGCTCAAAGGAGGTATTCAGGGCTGTTTGTCAATGCCATAACGTCGGCGGGACCGTTGATGATGAGCGGACTCTGGTAGAGAGCATCGCTGATACTGAGCACGCTGTGCCAGGGGAGTTCGACAGAGCGACTGGTCAGACGCCCCTCCCAGCCATGGATGTCGGTGATTGGCGCTGACTCCAGCAAGATGATGATGCCATCGGCGAGGTGACACGGCATGTGCAGAGTGGACAGTGCCCAACTGCAGAGCAGCGATCGTCTCTGTCTGAAGAGGCTCGGATACTTCTTCGTCAGTGGGACAAACTGTCCCTTGTAGACGGCATCTTGTATCGGAAGTCTACTGCCAATGACAAGTCAAATATTTTGCAATTATTCCTCCCCAAGGGCCACCGATCCAAGGCCCTACAAGCCCTGCATGACGATGTCGGCCATCTTGGGTACGAGAGGACCCTTGATCTTGTCCGTTCCCGCTTCTACTGGCCAAAGATGGCGGCTGATGTAGAGGGAAAATGTCAGATGTGCCAACGATGTATGAGACGCAAAAACGGCCCCAGAAGTCAGCGCCCTTGGTCTCCATCAAAACCTCAACTCCAATGGAGTTAGTCTGCATCGATTTCCTTTGTTTGGAGCCGGACGACAGTAAAACCAAGAACATCTTAGTCGTCACCGACCACTACACCCGGTACGCACAAGCCTTCCCAACTAAGGACCAAAAGGCACGCACCGTGGCTAAAGTACTGTGGGAGTCGTATTTCATACACTATGGGTTCCCTGAACGGCTTCATTCCGACCAGGGTAGAGATTTCGAGGCACAACTTATTAAGGAGTTATGCGACATGTCAGGGATTAAGAAGAGCCGGACCACACCCTACCACCCCCAAGGGAACGGCCAGTGTGAGAGGTTTAATCAAACACTCCTCAACATGCTTGGCACACTGGACGAAGAGCAGAAGAAGAAATGGAGGATGCATGTGGGCCCTCTTGTTCACGCGTACAACTGTACGAAGCACGCATCAACCGGGATGTCTCCTTATTTTTTGATGTTCGGCCGAGAGCCCCGACTACCCATTGATGTCTTGTTTGGGTTACCATCGCAATCAGGTGCTAAAGGACAGGGTCAATACGCGGCCAACCTGCAAGAGCGGCTGAAGCGAGCTCACGAGCTGGCATCCGCCACGATGGAGCGGACAGCCCAGAGAAACAAATCTCGTTACGACGAGAAAGTACGGGAGAATATGCTGGAGGAGGGTGACAGAGTCCTTGTCCGAAATGTCGGTCTAAAGGGGCCAAACAAACTTGCCGACCGCTGGAGCAAGACTGTGTACAAGGTGCACCGGAAGATTAGCCCCGACATGCCGGTGTACATCGTGAGCCCAATTGGTGGCGAGGGTCCCGATAAGACACTACATCGGAATATGCTCCTCCCCTGTGGCTTCCTCCCTCCCAACGGCAGCGTACCTGATGAACCCAAGCGGCCTAAGCCCAAGCCTCGTCGCAGACGTGCCATTAGGTGACAGCTACCTGAGCACATGGACGATATGGATGATGCACTGGACTCTGACCTGTCGGACGACCAATTCTACGCACTTCGCCCGACGCCGGCGCCCAGGCGTACCACCTGTCTCAACCCGAATGCTCCAGTTTTCCATCCTGAAGTCAACCCCCCAGTGCCAACGCCCAACGATGACGACTCTCGATCGCATGAGAATGATGTTATGGTTGACAGCGACCCTACCCCAAAATCGCATCATCCCAACTCAGACGAGACCATGTTGACCGCCAGCAGCATCGGTGGAAGTTCTCCTTCAGGCCTTTCCACTTCGGATGAGCCCAGTGGTGAGGAGGAAAGGAACTCCGGTGCTCAAACCCCTGCCAGTTTGCATAGCGCTGACTCTAGTTCCACCTTAGACTCAATTGCCGCAGATGAACAAGCTGAAGCCAAAGATGAGGACGAGTCGGGTCCCGCCATTCCGGAGATTACCAGCGAGGCATCCACTGACCAGGATGCCGGTGTACCAAACATCGCCTCTCGACCTCTGCGAAATAGGAGGCCCCCCAAATACTACGGTTTTGAAGGGATGGAGGTCAGACTCCTTGAGCAACATCTCAAGACGCAGCAGCGAGCTTTGGAAGTCACCAATAACCTTGTCAATGTCATGTGTCAACGGTAAACTTCCTGTCTTTAATTTCTATGTCGTGGACGCCATGGTTTTAGAAGGGGAGAATGTCGGACCCTGTATAATGTGGGAAAATTACTGTCTTTTTAGGTCCGACAAAAATGTTTTTTTTTTAGGTTTGACAGAGGATGCTAGGTTTGGACTTTCCCACGGCAGCTTGAAGCACACTTCCTTCCGGCGGCAAAGTCTTGCCCGGATACAAGCCGTAGGATGTCCGGGTGTCGGGTTTCTCTCCCGGAAACCGCGATCACGCTGGTCAACGTGGCCCAAGGAGGGGACCAGATTGGTCAACTCCGAGGTGTCCACGTCTCCCCGTGGAATGTCGTCCACCATGGCACTTTTGAATTGGCTAGTTCCAAATTACCTCATTTGTCTTAATTTTTGGGCCAATCGCAAGAGCTACTAGCACCTGTGCGAACGCGTGATTCGGTAGGACTATTTAACCCCCCTCTCGTGGCTGTGTCTTCAGAGCGTACTAAGACCTAGGTGCGAGTTCTATCCGAAAGTGCCCCCTGCACTTTTGCCGTCCAGTTAGGAAGGAGAGCCGACTCCCCAAAAGCGACTTTCCGTCACGTTCCTAACGTTCTCGCATCATTTTGCCGCGTGCTCTGTCGATACAGGTAAGCCGATACTTTCTTATTTTTGTATGAACCATGTAGCTCTCTTTTTATATGATATGATTGTGTGACGGCATTGAGATTTGTCTTGCCCACTGATGATAATGTTATACTTCCCACACTCCACGAACATGGATCAAAATTCTGTCCGTAGATGACCTTGAGCAATCTGCACACACATGTACACTGCCAGCGTGTCTAAAATACCCAGTGCATGTCCGCACGACACAGTAGCCACACGATGTAGATAATAATCTTTTAATCCAACGTTTAACCTGCTCTGTAGATAGTCGTGTAGTTCACGTAGGCTGTATGGATAAGTGTTACTGGACGTTTCCACATGCATTTACATGTAACTGAAAGTCATGACCACTTGCGGTACTGCTCCCACATGCCATTCGAATGAATTAGCAAGTGTACACTTTTACTGTTTGGCCCAGATCACGTTTCGTGTTCTGCAGACAAACATGAGTTTATGCATGTATATGAACTTTGCACCGTTTAGTTTCCCCATTCCGATATTTCAAGTGTAAAATGTTCTTGGTGGACATCCAAAACTTCTTATCGCCATTGTTGTTGATATTTTTTATGCGAACCCAGTTAGTTTAGATGCTATGTCTGATTGTGTTTAGATTTAATAAGATACATATGTCAGTTGGTCCTACAAATATTTGAGAGCGTACTAAGACCTAGGTGCGAGTTCTATCCGAAAGTGCCCCCTGCACTTTTGCCGTCCAGTTAGGAAGGAGAGCCGACTCCCCAAAAGCGACTTTCCGTCACGTTCCTAACGTTCTCGCATCATTTTGCCGCGTGCTCTGTCGATACAGAGTACGAAGTCCCCAGGTCACGCTTCGGAGAGCCGACCCGGTTCGCCTCTCCACCCGACCCGCTTTTCACCCCCTTTTCCTGTTTGGGAACGCCCTTGGGAACGCCACGTCACCTACCCGGACTCGCGGAGACTCGCCCCGGCACTGCGGACATTGGCCACCCAAGCAAGATCAAGTCCTGGAAAGAAGAACCAGCTAAGCCCTTCCTTTTGTTTGACATTGTATAATTTATTATACCTTGTAAATCACACATGACTGTACTTGATATTTTTTTTTGTTCCTTGTGTACATACTCCAGTGAGTTCCGCCGTATAGTTTTTCCACCCGAAATCTTTCAGACTCTTTCCCAAGTTTGCCAGCAATTGTTGCAGATCCCTTTGTTCACTTATTTTTTTCCTCTCAGTTGAGACTCTTTTTTTCGGCGCCGTTTCTCTTGTGTGTGCTGGTCCAAATTTGCCCGTTCTTCATATCTCTTTTCACTGGAGTATTACGCATTGAATGTTGACATGAATTCTGTAACTGTTTTGCTTGATATCCTTGCATATGAATCACATAAGGTGTGCAAATAACAATACTTGTGCCCAGAATGAGGACCAACTGAACTCCTGCTATCTGCGTGATTTTTTTCCTTGTGAGCAAATTTCCGACTTTTTATCGAACCGGCATAGGCCCTCAGACAATACTTGAGGTAAACCTGTGACACCTGTATAAAACGAGATCGCTGGCCATCATTGTACAATGTAGTTGGTTTCGCCGGTTTCTTCAGGTTTAACGAGCTGGTACATCTCAAACGATCGGATGTGATTTTCTTAAATTCATACGCCCTTATATTTGTTGACAGAGCAAAACAGGCAAATACAGAGATGGCTCGGTGATAATCAGCCGCTCAGAATACAATACGTGCCCAATATCGATACTGGAGAGCTACCTTTCAGTAGCATAGATCGCAGACTCTTCAGACTTGTATACCTTTCCTACGTCAACGGGAAAGAAGGCTGGAAACTACGCAAGGTCAGTTCCCCAATTTCGTACACGAGGACTCGCGAGTTATTCCTTGAAATGCTGAAGGAGGTGGTTCCAGATACAAGTAAATTCGGTTCACATAGTTTGCGCTCCGGAGCCTACCTTTGCAGCTGAAAGTGGCATGCTGGGTAGGTAAATGGGTTTCAGATGTGGCAGAAGATTACATCAAAGAGGCTACAGATGAAAAGATTAAAGTACTGAAATCTTTGAGTTATTCCTTGAAATGCTGAAGGAGGTGGTTCCAGATACAAGTAAATTCGGTTCACATAGTTTGCGCTCCGGAGCCTACCTTTGCAGCTGAAAGTGGCATGCTGGGTATGTAAATGGGTTTCAGATGTGGCAGAAGATTACATCAAAGAGGCTACACATGAAAAGATTATAGTACTGAAATCTTTGGGTAGGTAACTTATATTAGTCCTTTAGAGTGAAACAAGTTTTTTTTTTCTATAAGTCCTTATAGAAGTTGGCTCACAGCAATTATTGAATTTAGTATTTGTTTTTGATTCCGTATAGACTGATTCATAAAGATTCAGTAAGCATCTTATTCTAATATATTTGTACACAGGTGACATTGAAATCACAAATATATAGAGCTGCTCCCTACTCTGCAGTGGTTGGGGTCTGGCCAATGGGAGTCTACAGGCTTGTGGTGTGTGCCTAGCGTGAGGATTACATGGAATCTTTGCCAAGTTGGCCTAATGGATAAAAGTTATGATCGTATTTGGTGATATGTGGAGACTTCCATCACTGTGTGGTTGACACCTGGGTATAATTATTAATTAATAAGGCTGTTTGTTGAAAACAGTTGTCTTATTGCCTCTGTAATTTGCCATAGGATTGTTTTCAAGTAGTGCACGTTATTGTCCGCACTAACCATCACAGCCATTTTACTGTGGCGTCGTGGTGCAGCTACACTTTTGAGTCACCTCGTAGGCGGGTCTCGCTGTTTCTTTACAGATGACAAGCTACTATGCTCTTATGCGCTCTCCAACGTTTTATTATCAGTTGCCAGGAGTGCCAATGACACATGACGAAAGACCTGGCCTGAGAAATTACAGTGAGTGGGAATAGAACTTGTAGGCTACTCAACTGGTCTCTGAGAACCCTTTGAGTTTATGTATAGAATTCAATGTTTCTTGAAAAGAGATAATCAGGCTGAAAAGACTCGATAAACGCTCAGTAGTGGACGGTCAATCAACCTCTCGCGAGTACCGGCACCATTCCAAACTGACTAACGCGCACGCACCCTGTGCTATCATTTGGTGCTAACTGCATGACAATACAAAACTTTGCCAAACGTACGGTGAGCCAAAGAGACCACACTAGCTGTATAAAATAACAGGAATCCCTAAGTTACAATCCAAGAAAGAGCAGAAACACTGTGATCCTGGTTTGGTATAAGCCCACACAATACAGCCGCGGCAGATTCCACACTCACGGAACTGTGGAGTTCTACCTTTGAGTTTGGCTCCACCTGCAAGACTTTTTTTTCAGAGACCACTGACTTACCTTTGACTACAAAAGAACTTTCAACAACCTCAAAGGGCCTTGACAAGAGGCTCAGTTGAAGTTTGGAAACCCTAACTATCGTATAATTCAATTCGTTGGCGGTAAATTCCAACGCGTCGTCAAAGGCCATGCGGTAATGCGCAATAACACTGCCGCTCCTGGGCCCACAACCCACTCACTTGACAATCTCTCTGTAGGCATCTTTCAGGTCAGAATATTTCAGGGTCACTTGGAGCTGAGGAGTTAAAATGAAAGTGGTCGTTTGACTTAGGTAGGTGAATGATCAAGTTCATCAAGCTAAGTAGAAATGATTAAGCTCGTCAGGCTAGGTGGCTTGGAGCTCAAACACACAATCCCCGACCTTCCTCCCATGGGCGTGTCAAGCGGCGGAGTTGCTCCAGGAGGCGGACATGGTGCTATTTTTTAAGGAACAGAAAACGTCAACACTTAAGAAACGGCTATGTGCATCTTCCTATCTTTGCACATTTAAAAAAAGATAAGGTCATTCGAAGGGAAAGCATACATGGCCCTGCGTGGCTTCGCTGAAAGGGCAGACCTTGCTGACACGTATTATTACTATCCACGAATGACCCAAGTTGTGTTGGGGGGGTGCGCTGTTGAAATACCAGACTCTCTCATTCATGTAGTGGCTCACTGGAGTAAGGGGCCCTTGTGGAAAGTGTTAGCACCCATGGAGGCTACTAGCTACCAGCTGGAGTCTTTCCCCGTAGAAGTGTGTTATCAGCCATGGCTTCAGGACACATTGATAAAACCTGCATCCAATACAGTCCACCATGTTTCATTCATTTGTGCATTAGGTTCCTTTGAGGCGACAAATTACACCAAATCTAAAGAAGGGTGCCTGAGAACAAACCTGACGCAGTTTCAGCTCGGTGAATTTTGCATAATTATTCTCAGGCTGCGAAAAACGATAGTTTGATTACAGATCAAAAGTTGCTGGGTCATGTTTTGAATTGCGCCTGAATTCAGCGTCTGGGACTTACGTTCAATTGAATGCAGCTCTGCGATGTCACGCGCTGGACCGACAAAGCATATATGCTGCATGCCTGTGAACATAATTGTGTCAACGCCCGCCAGCGCTTCTCATGGCCAATTTTCCAAAATGAGTCTTTAGACGCATCATCCGAAAACAACCACTTCAAAATTATAATGCTTTCTTCAAAATGACAGTTTACCAGAAAAGAATAATTTTACAGGGCGTTTAGGCCAATCATTATTAGACCAAACATGCTTTTCAGCAATAATTTTCTCAGTTACTGTTTTGATCTATTTAAATTATAGACTGTAGCTTTTACCTGCGCCTTGAAAACATTCAATTTTAAATCTAGATCCCTTTTCTCAGAAAATGCAGTGTTTACTGAGCTGAAACTTCATCACGTTAGTTGTTTGGAACCCATCTTTAGATTTTGAGCACTTATGTTGCTACAAAGGAGGATATTGCACAAATGACAAATAGTGGACTTTAACCTTTCTATGCGCATCGCACACACACTTTGAATTGTTAATTTGCTGAGTACCGTGTCAAAAAGGTGTCATCAAATTGTAGATAACTTACTGCGTCACAGACATTTTTACCAGCACTCATTGAACGCTGTTTTAGATTTCTGTAAGGCAAAAAAAAATAAATAAATAACTCGGTGTCTGGTCAGACTATTGTTCCAGAATCCATGCGGCGAAGGGAGGGGAAATGGGGTTGGCCTTTTAAGACTGGCATTGGACACGGAAATGAGTGGCATATTTAATCAAAGAGCAAAGGCTAGTAGTAGCACGTCGCGCGTCATGCCGCCATTGTTGTTGATCAGCTGGCTGCAACTTTGTAACCTACCCGTGGTCTACTGTTTGTGTTCGACATCAACATTACGCAGTCGTAATGGATCAAGAACTACCCACCAATTAGTCTGGTTCCTTGAAAAAAAAACTTGCCCTTCTGCCTTGTGGAGCTATGTGAACTTGCGGCCGGGAATCAGTCTACTCGCAAACATTCAGGCAAAGCGAAACTAGAGGGCGCTGTTTTGAACATTTTGAAAAAGAAAATGGGAAAAAAATTGACGCGCACGTTCAAAATCGATGCACGCGCTGACCAGAGACCGACTATTTTTTTGGCCTAATTCACATTGGTAATGAATGACGTTTCAGTAAAAAAAATGCGCTTCGATAATATCCTTTTAACTAGATGCTACTTGGCCCAGTCACTTGTTATAAACTAACTTACTCGGACTTAAGTGGACGATATATCTGGAAAATATTCCTGCGTTGCTCCTTCCCTGCCCATCCCTGAAATTTGAAAACAAAAATGCGCCTCTCCAACAAGGCATAACTCCATTCAAAGAACGCAAGTTGTTTTCTTGATACAAGTCTCCTGTTTGTCTCTACATTCAGAATGGCCTCCATAACGATGAAGAAATGTTCAGTTTAGATGTGGGAGGAAAACCCCGGATAAATGTTTCGGGGAAACCCACAGATCCCAATAGGGACTGAAAACCTAATCCACACGTGGACCAAGCCAGATTGCAACCCGGCACCCAGAGGTGGAAGGCAAGGAAAGAAACACTACGCCAACCCGACTCCTCTTTCAGAATTCCTCTAGGGATGATCACTTTAGATGGATTCATTCCCAAAGCTTATCCCAAAAGCTGCGGTTTATGCATCAAAACTTTTACTGAAAATGCAAGTTGAGTGAATCGGCTTAATTTGAAGTGCGTCTTATAGGTCCATGGGAGAGTTTATTCTTCTGATTTTTGAAGTGACGGTATTTATTACAGTTGTCAGTGGTGTCGTATTGAATGATCTGCATCCGTCTGCCTGCTCAGGTGAGATAATTCCCCCAGGGCCTTGAAACGGATTGATCGACACGCTTGAATGAGGCTGAAGTTCGCGTCACGGCGATCACGCACCAGACAGAATCATATCAGCTGGGCCGCGCTCATAACAGAGAACAGCTTCCTCTCTTTGAAAATGACGTAATAGCCAGCATCAATCAAATCGCAGAATCTGGTGTGTCGAGGGTTGCTTTCTACTGTAACTTCACATCTCCGAGGACAGTGCTAGCTCCCTGCACGATTGTTGCGCTTATGTAAAGGTGGCATCCAGTGACTGGAACTGGTTGAATGACAACAGTTTCCATCTTCACTTTTCAGCTAGGGTCTAACCCAGTTTAAAATCAGGTTCATGGACAGAATCAGTCACTGGCTCCTCTCTGCCAGGCTATTACGAGTGCAATATCCCTCAGGCTGAAAGCTCCTCCTACAAACTGTAAATCATACTATTTAAAACTCCCTTTGACCCATGTCAGAAGATTTATCTTTCTATTAAATTGGTTTTCACCTTCAACGGACAATTATTGGTATTATTCATCGTATTTGTTTCCTTGACATATTTAAACAAAAAAGCTGGGTTCGTTTAATCATCACGATTCATGTTTTTATTACATTTTTTTCACTTAACAATCCATAGTTCAAAACTGAAGTTGCAGCAACAGAGAACACTTTAAGAGTAAATAAAGGCGCTTATTTTACAAATCCTAATTTGCTCTGATATGCAAATGTGAATGGAAATCAATAGCAAAACCACCCATGCAGCCACGAATAATAACAGAGTTACTAAATTCAAAACCGAACAGCTGAGGATTTCTTCACTTAACTTAAACAAACAATCTGTCGCAATTCACAACAATGATGACTGACGAAATTGATACGGTTGAAAACTGGAAATAGCCACGGAGATCGGATATTTACAAGTTTTATCTTCCATGGATTAGAGGTGTGCGTATACAGAAGGGAAACAGATATACCCTTTGACGTGAAAGACAGACACCCGGAACCCCGTGGATAAAATTGAACCCCTAACAGAAAAGCGGTAAAAGGATCAGCCAACAATCCTCCAACAATTTCTAAGCTATTCTTTGGAATGAGATCAAGCATACACATTAACATATCAGCTAAATGAACACTGTGAGTCACAACAAACTCGGACAAGATATTTATCAATCAATATTACAGTCCATACCCAACTGCAAAATGACGCCAGAAGGCTGTCTGATGGAGATAGAGTTTTTTCAATACAAACACACACCTACACCCATATTAAGTTTTGCTGAGGAAATACCTAAGATGCAACAACCTATTATTTCAGTTTCGTTTTCAACTCCCTGTGTTACAGCTTTGCCCATGACGTTTATAACTGCCAAAAGGAATCCAACGGGTAAATGACTCGATCTGAGTCACTGCAAGCAACTGACTCGGCTTGACTCAACACTAGACCCTCCTCAGAAATATCGACTTGACCGAAAGCTAAAAAGACCTCGATTCTCAAAATAAAAGTATCGTACCGATCCATCATGTTCGTGTCACGTTGTCTGGGTACACAGTGCCTCGTATACCTTATGGCTCTGTGTCATGTGAAGCTACTTCGGAAAAATATTCAAACAGAAAAAAACAAAGGCTGATATCTAATTAATTAATCAGAAATAGATTTGTACAATGTAATTAGAATTTGACGTAGTCAGCGAGCAGCGCAAAAAGGTCCAAATCTGAGGCCGAATCTAAGATCTAAGATCAGTTTTACTTCCTGTTATCTGCGAGCCAGCTTGGCTGTAAAATTCCCTGTCATGGTTTTTGCAACTACACTTCTCTATTCCAGACGTTTCTGCTGTAGGATATAAGCTACGTATACACCATAGCAATGCCCCTGCCCTTCTTTCCAGGTTGACGGGTTTAGGGACCATCGTAGTGTGAAATTTAAACCCCATGAAATTCAAAATCATTGGTGGTATTGCGTATGCCTCGTTGGACAAAAATTAAAATAATCGAATGCAGATAAATTAGAGTGTTTGAGACCATGTGTAGTAAATGAGACAGATTTCAACGGTGTCCACAGTTCCTGCGACACCGCCCCCTGCCGACCTCGACAACGCGGTGATTAAGGTGCAGCAGCCACCGCGGACCCTGCAGCTTTGCACTTCACGACGACAACGCCAATGACCACGCCCCCGAGGATCACAAAGGCTGCTGCGCCGACAGCGATACCTGCAATTGCTCCCGGGGACAGGATGGTGGGCTCCACAGGTTGTGGTGTTGCTAAAAGACGAGAAAAAAACCGAACGTGCCTTGTCACTTGTGAACCCTGAAATGTGTTTTGAACAGGGGAACATTTGTATCATTGGTCTCTTCGTTTGGATGTCATCCCTACGTAGTTTCAAATTCAGACAGCACAAGTTGTACACGCAGTTTCAGAGAATGTTTGACTTGATCGTGAAATCCCCCAGGTGGGGCAGGTGCCATGAACCCCAAAGAATGGTTTTGGGTTTTTTTCTGTTGATTAGAACAAGAGAAAGAAAACTGTATTGTTGTTTTTAGGCGGATTTCTAATTTCCGTACCTCCACAAAGCGTGTAAAGAGCCCCATAAATTAGCTCTTCACCTTAACCAAAAATTGACTCCGAAAAAGTGGTTCCCGATTCAACGTAGGGAAATTCTGAGTCAAAGCAGCATACGAAAAACTCCGTGAAAAAAACACACCTGTTATTATCATTATTATTATTATTCACATCATCTTGTTATAGGAAAAACATCAACTGGTTTTGTTTTCCACTTACCAGTTGCTGTCTGCTCGGGCTCTGGAGACAAAGGGAAAGACAATTCAAGACAATAAAACAGATGCTGAAAATATAACAACTATTCAGTACAATGCTGAGAGAAACAATCACCTCAGGACAGGTCTATTCCTGTCGGAGATGTGTAGGGAAGCCGCCGGACACCTCATTTATTGTGGCGCAAATATGTGCTGGAAATTGGAGGGGATGGGGAAAGGTGATTGCCTGACCATGGAAATTTGAAAGGGGGGGATTGCGACACCATATGCGCTATATTGGGGGCGATGTTTATGATATTAAATTCATACATTAAATTCATGTAAAAACTTACATGAGAACGGCATATTTATAGTCCTTTAATTGTTTTCCCCTTTTTTATTGATATTGCAAGGGGAGTAAAATCAAATCCTTCACAATCCACCTTAGTTGTTTTTTTTTTCATCACTAAAAAAGTGAGGGATAACTCAATAGCCCATCCCCCCCACCTCAAAGGTGGGGGATATATGCCCCCATCGACGCTGATTATTTTATTGGAATCACCACTCACCTGTGACTGTTGTAGATAAATCTGTTGCATTGGCTGTCGATACATCTGTTACAGTAGCTGTCGATAAATCTGTTCCATTGGCTGTCAGTGAATCTGTTGCACTGGCCGTCGATGAAATTACCGTCGTCACATCTTCAGTGGATGTTGTACCACTGGGGGAATCGGTTGTTGATGCGCTACCTCCCGTTGCAGTATCTGAAACTGGGGTGGTGACATATTTCGACGTGACAGTGGTGGGGGTGTGGTCGGTTGGTTCACTGACGGTCGTGGTACCACTGGCTGTGGAATCTCCACCCGTAGTAGTTGTGGTAATTCCGTCCGAGCTGGATGCTGTATCTGTTGTAGTACCGACTGAGTCTGTAGTCATGTCAGTCGGAGCTGATGTCGCAGTAACTTCCGTCGCTTCTGTTGAACTAGCCACAGTTGTTGTCTGTGCAAAGATTTCTCAACACGAAATAAAGTCATTTGTTTTTAATTTTCAGTAAGTTTAAACTTTGGGGAATTGTTACAATGAAAACTTACTGTCTTGGTTGTTGGCCAATGATGTTTTCTGAACGCCTGGTAGCGGCGTAGCCAGGGTTCTCATATAGCACTGGGGCTAGTGGGGAACAGAATTTTCAGGGGGGTGCAGGTCGCAATATTTTCTTAATACAACTATGATTTTCTTTGTTTTTCACATTTCCAGCGGGGCCATGATTTTCTCATGGGAGAGGGGCATGAGCCCTAATTGATGCCTCACTGGGCTACATCACTGACATTGGTGCCCAAGTCTTTGCAGAAGGTGTGTGCATTTGTTAACCATGGGGGAGGAAGTCCGAAGGGAACAAGGGATGCTTCCCCCGTCTTCAGTGGTCAGTCTGTATTTGTCCCAGGTGGTAAGTGTCTGTGGTTATTCTGTTTGACAGTGTTAAACAGTGGGAATGAAAATATGAAATATCCTTTCCTCATTTGGGTTGTAACAAACTGAGCACAACTGTGTTCGTGAGAGTGCTCTTCCATGGTATACAGTACATGTCATTGTGTACACGTGCATATTTATCCTCGGTTACTTTGATCGGTAAAAACTACGAACAACTTGACCACAAGAATTAGGCTAAAGCTTGCCCATGTCAACTTTGTGGGAGGACAGTCAAGCTATAAACAGATATTCAGATGAAGTCCTGTTAAAAAAATATTCATTTTTAATTCCAGAGGGAAAAGGTCCTTTCCAGGAGATACCGTTCTCCTTTCAATATGTCCCCTCACCTGGCACGAGAAATGCTACAGCAGCGATAAGTAGGAGGGCGCCCTTTCCCATTGTGAAGCCAGTCTCAGACCCTTGCCTGCCTTCTTGTAGAAAGACCTGGGAAACAGAGGTAACATGGCTAAAGTGATTTCTGAACAAACATGCAAATTCTCAGAAAAAAAGTTTTAATCAAGATTTGGGCCATATCGATAAATTGGGAGAATTAATGTATAAATTATGCGATGTGCACCTAAGGGCGCTACGACCGAAATGCGCGTTACCGTTGACACTGAGTTGCGATTACTTGCCTGTTGGGAATGCGATAGGGTGCACAGTTTAAACGCTGACGGAGCAGTGGAGCACGATATGACCTAATACACACTGGCCCGACAGTACATGTGGGAGCCTACCTCTGAGCAATAGTTGCAAGGGTTGAGGCAGATCCCCCCCCCAAAAAAAAGGAAAATAAAATACCAAAGAAAACACAAAATGAAAAAAGATATGAAAGTGAATGAAACTGCGTGAGTGATGAACTGGATGACCATAGCGATTGATGGATGGAACATCCAAGCCGTGGACTAGCTCACGCAGTTGATATGTCATCGAAACAGCCGTCATATCAAAGGTGTGAGCCTCTCCACAAGTTGAGTGCCTGAAGCTGCGTTCTGGACGGGATGGGTGGTCGGTCATTCGGGCTTCATGGTAAACCGTACTGTTAGTAGAGCGACTCCTCTTTGGTTGTTGTCAAGAGATTTGTCTCCACTGCCGCACCTATTGGTAAAGGGGTTCTGTATCCGCCATTTTGCATCTTGCCACGATATCTCGCTTCGCAGAACTCGTATGTTGTATCCTGCCTCGCGGATCTCGAATTATGCAATTTACAACTCAAATTAAATGTAATACACCAAACATAAATTGTTTATCAGAATTATTCTTTAAATATTTCGTCAATTGGAATTATATGTAAGTGATTGTTTGCCAGTTTGCAATACACAAATAGTCGGAAATCAGGAGGAAAACTGAATTACATAATAGACAAATAAACAGATATAATTCTTTTAAGCCACTTATGTTTACACTTGGTGCCTCACAGCTTTCAAATAAACCGATTTGATACAGTGTTTTACATTTAAAACGAGATTCGCGCTGCGAGATACGAGATGGCAGACAGAGAACACCATAACTGAAACCTCCAGGTTGGTGTCATTCGAGCGTTTCACAGGCAGTCAGGTGGGTAATGCACTTTCAGTTCATATTCCAGCTGTAAAGCGATGGACTTTTTTCACCTGATCATAAAGGGAGTCACGTCCATGCTGTACACAGTCTCCCATTGTCTGCAAACTACATGTAGTATTTTTAATGTTTATACGGCAAACGAAAAACTTATAATGTTGTTCGGCTTCTGCAATGAAAGTTTGGGATTTCATGGGTATTATTAGAGCAGATTTTACAATGACGCCGACATCTCTCCCGGAAGTAATGCAGTTTGAATCATGTCTTAAAATGCACTGCTTTAACATAGAGAAAAGTGCAAATTGTTACTCCGTCCTCAGCAATTTTGGGGCTTGTCGACAACTTCTTTTTTTTTCCATCTTGTTAGGTGAGAGTTGTTTCTAAACGGCAAGATCGAATCCCCGAAACATGTGCTCTTGACGTCATACTCCAGCACCCCTGACCAAGATGAAAATTGCCACTAAACTTCTGCCCAAGGTTTGGAGAATGGACAAAATGAACGTTGTTATTGCCCCGGTCCTATAGGTGCGGCTTCGTTGGGCTGGGGGGGTTCATCAATCGAAGGGCGCTATGCTTTATTATCAAGAGAATTAATACGATTTCACTAGACCATTGCGTATGATGAGGAAGCACTTCTACTTCAAACCAACGGTGCTACTTTTCCACGCAGAGTAGACGAGTATGTCTTTGAAATGACCTTTATGGAGATTTAAGTGATGATAAACTTATAACAACTCCCTCACAACGAATCTACAAATACATCAAAATCTTTAGCAATACGTCTGCCAAGAGATCGATAGGAGTTAAAATTTCCTTTTGGCAAACAAGTTTTTACCGGTTGCAATGTCAACTCCAAAACCATTCACGTCTAGGGGAATTGATCTGGGAGCAGAATAAAAACTTTTCTAAAGCTTCTGAGTATCTGCACTCTCAGAAAGAGCTCTCTGGTCGACCTTTAACGAGAAGGTCGTCACGGCTAGCATGTCAATCGCTCGCCAAAATTATGATAGTTTTCAAGGGACCCCAATAGGACAACATTCACGACTTGGCCCCCAATTAGTGCGTTTGGGCGTCCATGTTCGCACTGAAATTCCACTTCTCAGTCTTCGGTTGGAAAGTAATTATTCACATCAATATTTGAGTTAAAGAAATCACGTCTTGATGGTACTGTTATCGGTGCCTTTTTCCCAACCAGTAGAGGTACATGTATATACTGGGCTATATTCCCAATGATAATCAATATGTTCAGGCCCAACATGTGGTGCGTATGTGTACAGTATATGTTCGTATACGTCTGACACAGATCCCCAAAAGAAGAAGAATCAAATTTGCCGAGAAAAAAACTCATGACGAAACTTTTTTTGCGGCCTAGGGCAAGTAGTGAATTCTTTGTAAGCCACTGACGTCGTTGTTCATGGTTTTGACTTAATGGTGCCTTTTCGTTTTGTGCACGGAAGCAGTGCTAAAGATTTTCAGTGTCCCCTCAAAACTACCACGGACAATACAGCTGAGAACGGAGCTAAACTCAACACATTATGTTCCTGGAATGGTCTTGGATCATTAGCAAAATGTTGCACAAAAATATCACGAATGTTTGTATTAGTAAAATGCTGTATGCAGTTGACGCTAGGTGTGTGTGATTGTTCCTTTATTTCACAAGTGGTCCATTATGTTTGTCAGAACCGTTATTCATTGCCATGTGCTGACAAATACATAAATGAAGTTTGGTTTACTGCAGGTGCAATTCAATTCAAACAGTGGTGCGTGTGTTAAGCGCGAACTAATTGAAATCAAAAGCTAATGTTATGACCAAACATTATCACCAAGCACCGGTTTCTACGTCAACATGAAAACAACCAACCAACAACCAAACAGTTTTATCTTGCAGTAGAATTAGTGTGAACTGTTCTCTCCTTCCCGCTTGTTTGAAACTGGTGAGCAGGTTAATGCTCCACAACAGCGAGTTAGTGGAGTGCGCAATAAAATTTAACGCCATCCATGCTCTCTTTGTGGTCGTCCTTCGAAATTCCTTTCACTGGATAATTGTTCCTCCTGGGCTTGACCTATCTTCTAGTTTGTAAAAAAAAAGAAATTGAAAGATGGAAGCAATAAACAAATACTTAAAAGAGATTTTTTTGTACAAACATGTAATGTACTACGACAAGCTGAGTGATTGTTAACACGGCTACTTTTTCTGAGCAAACATGAAAGAAGAGTAGTCTCCATTTTTGGAGGGAAGCCTAATCCCCAACAACATATATTTCTTAACCTTAAGTTACTCGGTATTTGGATTAGAATATTTCCTTTTCTCAATTTAGTTTATCAGCTGACATTTTACTCATATGAAGAATAAGCGCAAGCTTATCTAATTTCAGTATTAAACAAGATTTTGAAATAGACAAACCACTTCCATTTCTATATTTATATAACGGGTTTTGCCTTTACCAAACGTATATATTATTATAAAGTCATCAGCTTACTCGGGTGGGTAAGGGCAAAACCCGTTATATAAATTAACATCTCCCCAACGCAAAAATACATCTTGAAGACATTTTCATTTCCTTATTTTATTGTTATTTTCCTTCCGGGACTACTATCCCCTCATCCGCGTCCTTTAGACAACCAGGTCGATAAAAATCAAGGCAAGTATAATACCTCCCTTCTGACAAAAATGTTGGAGAAAGACCAGTGATTGTCTGAAGTTTAATTTCCCTTCCATTTGGGTTTACTGTGTTAACAGTAAAACAAAGATACGGTAGCCGATTGTGTCCGCACCAGATTGCGCCCATGACATTAAAGAGCTCATTTCCCAATAGGCTTTGCCTCGGAGATGCACTTTTTTTTTTACAACTGTAGGTTTCTCCTTCACGCTTTCCAGCTGCGGTCCGAGAGTTCCAAAAACTTACAAGCCTGCTCGGGTGGGATTCGAACCCCAGGTTTTCTGCTTTCTTGCTGCAGACGTCTTCAGAGTGACCAGTGACTCTCCGCCTTTTATATGAACCTTGTCCCTGCATCACATCATTGGCTTGTGTACTGTATCAACCCGCAAACTGGCCAATCATCCATGGAAAACAAATATCAACGTTTTCTCAAACTGCAACATAGCAACTTTGCTGCAGTTTTGTGAAAAGTTAGGGAACTTATAAACTGATGTAATCGGGACATTATTACATCATACAAAGAAATCAGCAGCCATAACTTTACACCGTTGCCGTGGCAACTAATGTAGTGGCCCTGGTAAGTTAAATGTTTGTCCGAGTGCAAAGATAAGATCACTATGGTCCCCAAATCCCTGACAAAGTGTGCTACAGAAATCAAATTTTTGCATAAAAGAAAAGAAACCAACAAACATATACGTCATGAGACTTCACGGTAGGACCTAAACGTCACACGATTTTGAAAATGAAGGTCATTATCATAATTAGAATGACTTCACAATTAAGGAATATGACTATGCGTGAAAGTTATAAAGATCGAGATTATAAAGGTGGTGAGAGTGATCATCAAAAACTAATGAGTAACGAAAACTTTTGTTCGGCCCGCCGCGGCGGCTTTAAACAGTCTGAAAACTTGGTATCGAACTTTGTTTTCAAGAATGGGGTAAATCGTATTTCGTTTACATTTTTCCTATGTACAGCGACGCAGTTTCCATCACGTCACGCCCAGTTTGCCGGCTCTGATGTTCAGCTCACTGGCTCTGATGTCCAGTTCATCACATTTTGACACCCATTTCGTTAAATTAGGATGTTCTTGAAAAACGTTTAAGTTTTAAATGCAGTGTGCCACTTTTCCTTGGGGGTAACTACAGGGAAATAATCATTCTTGCGGAACAGTTTATCTGGTTAGGCTAAAACTTTATTGACACAGAGATGTCTGAAAATATACGTGTATAAGCTTTATAGCAGCACCAAAATGACGCTAGGCCTATTTTTTTTTTACCCAATGTCAAAATCAGAGCTATTCAGTCTCATTTTATTGTCGGGTAATTAGTATTCACATCGTGACATTTTAACTCATTAATTTCTTCTAAATTAAGGAAAATATCAGAATATATTGACAATTAATTTTGCAACCTGTGACAAAACATGAGGTGAGAAACGTTTATTTATGAGGGCCGTTTTCCGATTTATTTCGATCGACGAAAGTTGCTTAATTTGGGGGGGGGCAAATGTACATGCGGTTGATTTCCTGGTGTAAAAGTCAACCAAATATTGCAAATCCAGAATTTCTTTTCAAAGCATTACCCCAGAATGCAAATGTTGAAGTAAATTGGTCAAGGCAATACTTGCCAAAAGTGAATGTCTTTTGACGAAGAACTTAGGCTTGACGCAACTTCGGCGAGTGGTCAAACAGGAAAGTTTTTCCTGTTTATTTCCTCCATTGTGACCCCTCCCTTCATTTGTATATGTGCCGAAAGTCCAGCATAAAAAAAATTCGCAAAAGCTCAAATTGAGTATGATGATATTGGTGAGGGTTGCCACAGGCAGGACGTTAAAATTACGAGATGGTGACAGCTGGTATGAAGGCTAATTAAGATCATCAAGGATGAGTTTCTAAGCTGAACCATTTGGAATATTTTGGGAAATGAGTGTTCAAGTAGAAAGATCGGAGAAAATTTGTGAACGGACATTTCGAGAAGAGCTCTTTAAACTCTCTTCATCGAACAGATTTCCCGAACTAAAATTCTTGAATGAAAAGAAATTATATAAAGTTAAATAAAAAAAAGAGGCGGAAAGGAGGATAATATACAAGATTAAAAAACTTTTGGGAAGAGATATATGATGACGATAATGAAAGCAACGTCAACTGAAGTATTGAGCTCCAGGTCGTACTTACTATAGAAACTATCGGTGCACTCCTGCAAGGGGGAAATTCTCTTCTAGCAATGCTTTTAGATTCTTCAGAATCGAATGCTGCTCCTGGAAGGCTTTAGGTCTTGCCACTCCGACGTTATCACTTCTGTCGCAGGAAAAATGCTTCCACAACAAAGGCTTTGCTCTGATCCACATACCACCTCAAGTGAAAGATCTAGAGCGTATTCAGTGTATTTGTTTAGTTTTCCTTGACGACACTGTTTATCGAAAAACGGGGCATGAACTTTTGAAAGGAAGTCATATTTTGTATATAACCTAATCCAGTCTGCATAATCAAGACAAACTTTCCCCTCCTACCGCGATATTACCGCCAATTGCCATCCAATCCAGTGTGTCCATTCATATTTGACAAGTTAGCTCCGTTCTGGTTGCTGTTATGCCATGCATATTCAATTAGAGTGCAAAATACGCCATTAACACTATTCACACCTGTTTGAAAGCGGTGATCCAATGACATAATAGGTCGGCTCCTGCAGTCGATGCAAATGAATGCGAGTGCTTTTACTACAACCCGGAAGCAAGCAGGAAAAATTATGTGTGTTGTATTGATCAGTCGCGGTTTCGGCGGTACACAGCCCCGGTTGGCATATTTGGCTTGGCTGATGTTATACCATGAACAAAATTATAGTCCTATTCAGTAAGCGCATGTGAACGGAAAAAATCAGCGATTCAAGACTTCAAAGAGAGGGATGGGGAAATTTAATATTTTGGACTAAGTAATGATAATACAAAGAATGTTTTCTAAATGTACAAGAATGAGTGCAGTTGTGAAATTTCGGATTATTCGTTTCATACGTAATATGAAGCAATGGAATTTACATATAGATTGACAAATAATTTTGTAAGAAGTGGAAACGATTTTGAGAAGAAATCTTTAGTCATTTCATTGGCAATGCTCCCTTTAAAATAAACGTCTGTGGTGACCAAGAGCCAAACTACGTTAAAGATATGAAGCTTTTGTGTAAGAAAAACCCCGAACTATAAATTATAAGTCCCCAAATTCGGGATTTATAGAAATATTTCTATGATCCCTCATGATTATGGCATATCTTATTGTAAGAACACTGTGGGATCACAAAATATTAATGAGCTCGCGCACAGAAATACAACGATTTGGTGGAATGCACCCTATTAAGCACGGGGGCAGTCGGTAAGGGCGCCTGGGCGAGCCGCCATCTTGCCCGGATGGCCACCATCCTGCCGAGATCGGCCTCCCAAACCGCGCCCGTGCCACGTCTGCCCATTGGCGGCCCGGTGGCCGTATCGAATGGTCTTTGTCATTCCGCTCGTGACTTCGTCACAAAAGCGGACGCGCCACGATTGGCAGGCTCTCATTGGGCGATCGCTGAAGTTGCGCGTTAACTTCCGGTTCCATGTAAACGGTGATTACTGCGTGTAACTCAGAAAAATATGAAAGGGCTGCATGGCACTGTGATCAGAATATTTTCAAAAATATAATTTGTAATCAGTGCTCTGAATTATGTAATTGCCGAACTTTCGGTAACTGGGTAAATTCGTCAGGGCAGGCAGATTCAGTTCTGAATGAAAGTAGACAAATCCACGTTTATTCCCCCGGATGCCGCGTTCCAAGTTCGAAATTGACGCGCTGCTCTAGTTCCTTGCGCTGTACATCAGATGGCGCTTTCCGCAGGATGCAGACGCTTACGTCACAGAGAGTATGAGGCGGCACGCAAAAGTGCTGCGCAACAGTGAGACCGGGATATAGACGAAAATATAATATATAATCAGAGATGTGAACTGTAATTGCCAAGATTGCGGTAACTGGGTACTTTCGTCAGGGCAAGCAGATTCAGTTCAGCAGATTCAGACCGGGTGTTTGTTGGCGTACACTGCGCAAGTGTTCCACGAAACGGTCACCACGGCAACGCTTGGTCTCTCCGAAGTACAGTTTGCCACAGCAACAACACGTAATGCAATAAACCACATTACTAGTAATGCATGATCCCCGCGTATTCTGTAGCTGCCGCAGGGGCCGATGACCGACGGGCTGTTAACTATGTAGGGGGCAGATGTTACATCTGCGGCGCCGACAAGGGGAATTGCTGCCTGCGTGTGTTGACGGCGAGGCAGAATCTAACTGGGAACGTACATCCCCGACAGAACGATCGCGCCTAAACACGCAAATCGGGGGTTTGGTGAATCTGGAAGCTATATAGTCGCGTCATCCCCGAGTGTACGAAAAATGTTTAAGAACATTACGCACTGGGATGTTTCGAGGGTGGTATGCGAGTACTAGGGGGACACGATCACGTTGCTTGGCCCCGGTGGGTTTCAGGGCCGTTTCGCGCAGGATTGAAGATATATACGGCGTTGAAAGCACCGTCTGTGATAGCCGGAGGGCAACCGCGCTGATGAAAGAAACCTAGCATTTCCTTCCTAAGCGCAGAGAACTCAGCATCGTTGCTACAGATCCTACGCAGTCGAAGAAACTGAGAGTAAGGGATGGAGTTCTTGCACTTGAGGGGGTGAGACGATGGTACGTATTGCAGGTAGCTGTGGGAATATGTGGGTTTGTAATGCACGGTTGTGCCAAGTTTCCGCGCACAGATCTGGACGTGCACGTCGAGGAAGATAACAGAGTGCTGTGACGTATAGCGCAGTGCTGGGTGAAAAGCTAAAGCATCCGCAAACGCTAAGAAATTCTCAACGTCATCACGCGTACCGGTGATAGTACCAACTATATCATCGATGTGTCGTCGGTACATTAACGGCTGCACGCCCTAATACTGGGTCAGCATCTGCTCCTCGATGTGGCCAACAAGCAGACAGGCATAACTTGGTCCCATCCGTGTGCCCATAGCCACCCCACTGGTCTGAATGTAGTGCTCACCGTTGAACGTGAGCACCAATTCAGCCAGACAGAGCAGAGTGCTGGTGGGAGGATCCTGAGTCTTGTGGAGATCTAGATAGCGTTTGAGCGCAGCCAAACCACCCGCGTGGGGAATGGATGTGTCAAGCGATTCCACATTCATGGTAAAAAGAAAGTTGGATGAACTGGGAATTCAAATTCATCGAACAGACGTAGAGCGTGGTTAGTATCCCTGTCATAGCTGAGGAGCGTTTTGACAATGGGGGGTAAAATGGTGTCAAGGAAGTTGGATATCAATTCAGTGGGACAAACACAATGGGGTGGCCTGGATTTCCGGATTTGTGAATTTTGGGTAGCAAGTAGAAGATTGCCGTGCGTGGGTTGGTAACAACTAGTTTGGCTGCGTCGGGGGAGGTCACCAGAGTCAATGAAACTTCGGACAGTGCTAGCAACAATATCTTGATGCTTCAGCGACATACAAGTCCTTACGCCAGACCACCGTAGCGCCACCCTTGTCTGCTCTCATGATGACAATGGTATCATCGTTCGTGCTTTGCGTTCAGCCGATGAAATGTTGATTTGAAAATTCAAATTTTCGAGTTTACAATACCCTTTTTTTAACGTTTGGAAATGTAACCTACACAGACATTTTTCACCCAATTTCCTCCCAATGTCACTTATGATTAACAAGAAACATATCACAAAATGAAATCTGAAGCCTGACTCTATTTCTCTGGTATAAATTCAGCACACTTTTACACGATGCAGAAGAACAGTTTGCTGGCAGGCGTCGCCATTTCTACGAGCAACAGAAAGTGACCACGACTTTGCCAAATTTCAGCGCATGCGCACAAACTCAGTGGAAGGGGTGAACATACGTGCACTGCCACAGTGCCTGAGTACATGCCCCGCTTGGTCAGTACTAGATAATAATAATACGACAATCAACACGCAAATTTATTTTAACCCCGATTTTCACTGAGAGCTGGGTATGATTCTGGGAGGATTCTGAAGTAACGTCCAATGGATATTTTGAAAAGGGCCCACAAATTATGCCCTATTCTTCTGATCCCAGGCCTGAGTAACTGGTATCATTCCCCGATACAAGTATCGGCCAGCCACAATTTCACTTTCACCCTATGAAAATAAGAGTAATGAATATTATTACACCCTAGACGATGAACGTCAAGGTGAGCATTTATTGTAAATTATAATACAGGCAAAAATACAGGGTAATATGGAAGGGTTGTGTAGCACCGTGATCAGAATAGTGATAAGAACATAGTATAAAATCAGTGCTCTGAAACATGTATTTGCCAAAAACATGTTTCAGAGCGCTGATTTTATATTATCTTCTAGTAAAAATACAGGGTCATTGCTTGAAACGAGTATCGACGATTGATAAGGAAGACTTCAAGCTTGCAGTCGGAAACTGTTTCTAAAGTTCGGTGCCCTCTCTGCTAAAATTCTCCCCCACGTTATTGTTTAATGATACAGTTTCTAAACTGGATGCTACTTGGTCCACTTGTGATAACCTAACTTACTCACACTTAATGAGAGAATATTTTATCTGGAAAATATTCCTGCATTGCTCCTTAATTCCTTTACATCCTTAACTGAAATTTGAAAATAAAAACGCGCCAGTCCAACAAGACCTAACTCTGTTCAAAGAACGTAGGTTCGAATCCATGTCGTAGAGCTTTCCTGATTCAGGTCTCCTGTTTGTCTCTACTTTCAGGAAAGCCTCTAGGGTGGGGCAAGCGCATAGGCCTAAAATAGACGACATGGACCAAATCACGATTTGCATGCCCCTACAATCCTCTGTTATTGTTACCAGTGAACTTCATATTATTACTTCTTATTATTTATATCTATTCATCCAACAGCGCATTCAGCGCCAATTACAGGATGTTAATAAGTGAAGAAGACAATGAAGAAATGTTTAGTTATAGAGGTGGGAGGAAAACCCCGGATAGATGTTTCGGGGAAACCCACGGATTCAGGTAGCGACTGAAAACGCAATGCTCACCTAGACCAAGCGGGACTCAAACCCAGGCCCCCAGAGGTGGAATGCAAGGAAAGAAACACTATGCCATTGAACCTAATTACCCTTTAAACCGCGGCTGCACATTTACTGGGCTGCATCCGTCTGCCTGCTCAGATGAAATTATTCTCCCAGGCCCTGAAGCGGGTCAACCGACAAGCTTGAACAAGGCTAAGTTCGCGTCACGGTGACATGATCACGCACGAGACGGAATTCACATCCGCTGGGCCGCGCTCTTATAGCACCCTTTGAAAACAGTTAAACGAAAGTTGAAAACGAGGTCAACTGAGACAGAAAGGTGCCTTTTGAAGGTTAACCTGAAAACAAATTAATTGTAGCTGTTATTGAAATAAAAAGTTGCAAATTCAGATTATAGATTGAAAAAAATCCATGGATTCGACCTTGAAAATTGCCTTGGGAGTTTTGCGCTCAGAAAAAAAATAGGTGAGGGAAAAATCTAAAGGTTATGTAGTGTTGACCAAGCATTCAGGCCCACGGAGTCCTGAAATTCGCAAGGAATCGCAGTTACCGGCTTCCATATAGGACTCTTCTGGGATCTCGGGGTTCCCGGCCCACCGCACTTCCTCCCTGCCCATCCATTTAACCCCAAAAAGGGTTCTAGCGACCATGCAAGGGAGAAAACGAGTGTTCCGGACCATTATGTCCGCAGGGCCCATTATGTCCCTAAACTTTTTCAGGCCCATTATGTCCGCCCCATTGTGTCCGCAGGCCCATTATGTCCGCCCCATTGTGTCCGCAGGCCCATTATGTCCGCCCCACGTTGTTAACTCTTCATTTTTGAATGTGGAGAGCACAAATGAAGTAATAAAATGAAGTTTTATGATAAATTTCCACCCGAGTGTCTACTCTGATGAATGATTTGAAATACATGATTCAAGACATAGAATTGTACATCGCCAGATTCTGAACATTACTGAAAGGGAGGCTTGGAACGCAAGGTACGGAACTATAAAACAGTCTGGTGCCATCCTAATCGACAGTTTGCAATATATATAACAGATTTGGGGAATAAGATCAAAAATGGCCTCCACGTGAGTAGGGTCTATTATGCAATCGTACCAATGCATGTGATGTTTTGAGGGTGAGTTCGGCGCATTTGATGCTCATTTCAAGTTAGTGTAAATTCGAATCGACCAGTGCCGAAAACGGTTCGCACACTCTAACCTCCCCACACACATCAGCGGGCATACGTAAAACCAGACAATCCTGGACAAACATGTCGGGACAATTGGCAATAGCCATTGTACGCTCTCCAGCCCCCCCCCTCTTTGATCCACTCCCCCGCTCAATCTTGTCATGTCCAGCAGGAGCGCAGGCCGTGCGCATAGACCCAACGTTGTGTCTACCGTGCCGTTTGGCGTGTGTTGTCTGGCGTTGTTTGTGGAAAACAGAAATGACAGCCGAATGTTAAGTATACACAAACTTTATTTCGGGCAAATTGTACTAGCACAAGCAAGATAGTTATCCATTTTGTTTTGTGCGTGTACAGTAACAACTGTGTACGATGCGGGAGTGCATCGTACACATTGATCTGCATTACAAAGACTGGATAGGACACCGCGCATTGTTTGTGCGCAAAATGTGCGGCTGAACAGTGGCGGCGCGCTGCGTTTCAGGAAGGTAATGTGATGCTGTATGCTGTTCGTTTACCGGTACCTAGTCAAAATGGAGAGAACAATTTTCTTATGGGAGGGTGCTATGCCCCAGGCCTCTCCCTCGAATACCGGACAAAAATTCAAGAACATCATTTTCCGGAATTAACTGACCACTTTCTTCGTATTGAATAACCCACTCGCAATCCATACTACTGTTTTTGTGTATGTGTGTGTTTGTTTTTGGTCTTTATTCACTTTTCACACCTGCTGCCTACGCGGTCTTGCTTGGGAATTCTCACTTTGGGTAGGTTCAATCAAAATCTATTCATGATTTTGGTTCACTGCTTCTGCAGACTTGACAAACACAAATCGTGGCTTTCTTGGACAATTTTCCTGTGAAATCTGTGGAAAATAAAAGACAAATGAATCATCATGTTTTGAAACCACATTTGCCAATAAGTATATCAGAACTGCGACAGAGTGAAGTCTCATACACTGAGCCCGATAGGCTCGATACACTGTCATACATTTCTTACTATAACAGGCTTTACGTCTAGCATTATAAAGTACAGGGCATGTTGAAACTTTTTAAATTGAAAGTGCGGCTCACATGTCAAAAGCAGTTCCTTCTCCCAAAGTTGATTTACCGTCAATCTCCGGCAATTCGCTGCTAGTGTGCACACGTCAACCTTTACTCTTTCCAAATTTACCCTTTTCAGGTGCGGAATTCAGTTTTCCTTCGAAATCTGACGACTGAAGTACAATAACCTCGAGCAGGTTTTGAAAGACTCCGTTTGAAGTTACGCGCAAGAAAAGTCGCAACAATCGTTATTTACCCATTTAAACAGAAAAGAGGCTGGGCTTTTATAACCACTAATCTTTATTACTGTTAATTTCACTTTGCAATCCGTAGTTCAAAAGTGAAGTTGCAGCAACAGAGAACACTTTAAGAGTAAATAATGGCATAAAACTTACCAAATTAATTCACAAATCTTAATTTGCTCTGACATACAAATATTGAATGGAAAATCAACAACAGAATCACACAATACAGCCATCCAGATGAACAATAACAGAGCTACTAAATTCAAATCCGAACGCCTGAGGATTTCTTCACTCAACTGAAACTTTCACAGAGTCACTACAATGATGCCTGACGAAATAGATCGATATAAACCGAGTGAAACTGTAAATAGCCATGTACGGAGATGAGATATTTACAAGTGTTATCTTCCACTGATTAGTGGTGCGCGTTACAGAAGGAAACCAGGTATACCCTTTGACGTAAAAGACGGACACCGGGGAACCCTCATGGGAAACAATGATCAGTCAACAATCCTTGCACATCCTTATAATTTCACTTGTCACTGAATGTACGTGCCCTTTTATCAGTTCATGAGCCCCTCTTATCATACGAGCTCTATTGCCCACCTTCTCACTGTTTCACGCACATCTGGTAATTGAGTGAATGGACTGGTCCTACAAGTATATCAAGAAGTTTCCAACGCTCGTTCTTTGAAGTCCATACTATGCACACAAATAAAGGCAAGAGTTCACGCTGATGTACGCTTCAACTGTCTCTTCCCACAACTGTAATTCTATGGAACTTCAACTTGTCAAAACTCCACAGGCCTACGTACGGTATGATAAACATTTACAAAAGGTCCTTGTACAAAGGGTTACAAAGCTCCTAGTCTTACAGAGGCTTCCAAATTCTTTCCTTCAATTCCTTTCAAGAGAGAAAGATGCAGAGGTTGAAAAAACACGGTCCATTCCACTCAACTAATGAAAAAAAAAGAATGATGGCATGTGTTGACATCCCATCATTACAGCTAAAACGCCTGTGAACAATAGAGGGCGCTATCGTGCTTTGACGGAGTTGATTTTGGCACTAACACTGAATATTGATGAAACTAATTCAAACAGAAATTAATAAAGGCCAATATTTGAATAATTAGAAATAGCTTTGTACAATGAAATTAGAATTTGACGTTGTCAGCAATTCAAGCAGCGGAAAAAAGTCCAGGCCCGCGGCTGATCAAATGTAAGACCAAAGTTTCACTTCCTGTTTACGTTTCCCTGTAGTACTTTTTTTTGTAACTACATTTCTCTATTCCAGAATTTTTCTGCTATAGGATATAAACTAAGTATACAGGACACCTTGACCCAGGCCGCTGACAGACCAGTGTGGAGAAAAACTTCCGTATCGTCTGCCCTCAATTCCCCCGACAACGTAAGGGTCATGGCAATGAATGAATACTATAACCCGACAGGTTATATGGATCGACACAAGAGGATGACTTGGGACAAAGTTGTACTGTAGTTGATGTGGTTTATTCGGCTGGGTCGATGTGCGGCTCTCTGCCCAATTGCCAGAGCTCATAGGGAGTTTATACATTTGCTGGAAATTCCATTTTTCATCCATCATTCAAGTTTCCTTGCCTTATTAGGTATTAGCTACTAGTCTTTGAATATTAATACAGCGTGCATGAATATGTTTGGTTCATTTGGATTTGAGGGTAGGGTGGTCAAATTAATGAACACTGACTTTTCCTTATAAGACCGGTGGGCTGCCTCATGACCCATCCGGTCCAGCCCTGCTTTCCTCCTCATGGGCCTTGTGGTTCAACTAGTCATTCCTTAAGTGAGGCTCATTACTTGGAAAGCGGTTCTACTGTTGAAGGTCAATCCGTGCATGGAACGTAAGTAGCAATACAACATGTGCTATTGTAACATGGTGATAATTCCCTAGTGACGACCCTGCCCTTCTTTCCTTGTTGGCGGGTTTAGGGAACATCGTAGTTTGAAATTTAAACGCTGTGAAATTCGAAATCGTTGGTTGTATATATTGCGTGCACCTCGTTGGACAAAAATTAAATAATTGAGTGCAGACAAGGTAGAGTGTTTGAGACCATGTGTATAGTACATGAGACAGATTTCAACGGTGATCACATTTCCTGCGACACCCCTCCCCCTGCCGGCCTTGACACCTCAGTGATTAAGGAGCAGCATCCACCGCGGACCCTTCAGATTTACACTTCGCGACGACGACGCCAATGACCACGCCTCCGAGGATCACAAAGGCTGCCGCTCCAATCGCGATGCCTGCAATTGCTCCCGGAGACAAGGTGGTGGGCTCCCCGAGTTGTGATGTTGCTAGAAGAAGAAAAAAGAACCCGAATGCGCCTACAGCCACTTGTTAACCCTGAAATGTGTTCTGCACTAGCTGTATCGTAGGTCTCTTCTTTTTGATACCATCCCTACGTAGTTTCAAATTCACACTGCACGAGCTGAACAAGCAGTTTTGGAGAATGTTTGACTTGATCATGAATCCTTCTGCGGGGGGGTTAAGGAACGGGTACCATGAACCCCAAAGAAGGGTTCTTGGCTTGTTTTCTGTTTGTATATAATAAGAGAAAGACAATATTGTACTGTGGTTGATTGTAGGTGGGATTTCTAATTTCTGTACCTCCCCAAAGCATGTAAGGAGCCCCATAATTTAGCCTGTCGTCTTAGGATAACCAAAAAATGACTTCCCGTTAAGGTTGTTCCCGATTCACTGTAGGGAAATTCAAGCCGATCTTTACTTTCTCATCCCGTACGCGACTGCGTGGTGAACCGTGTGTTCGAATGACCAACTAATTACATACACTACCAAAAGTCACCCTAACTTTTGTTAAGGCGTCTTACTGAGGAATAACTGGACTCTCGTGATACAGACTCTCAGTGATCGTGACAAACAATAATTCCAGAGAAACTTTATGAAATTATGAGAGAGGAAGGGCAGAGGCCAATCCAGCAATCTCCCCAGGACAGGGCTGTTCCTGTCAGAGACGTTTTCCTGTCAAAACATTCTTCATAATCCACTTTAGTTCTTATCCTCATCACCAAAAAGTGTGTGTGTGGGCGGGGGGATCCAACAGCCCAACTACCCCCACCCACCTCAAAAAGTGGGGGTTATACCCCCGTTCCCCAGGAATTACCCCAATGCTTATTTTATTGGAATCACCACTCACCCGTGACTGTTACATCTGTTGCATTGGCCGTCGATAAGATGATCGTCGTCACATTTTCAGGGGATGTTGTACCACCGGGGGAATCAGTTGTTGGTGCGCTATCTACCGTTGCAATGTCTGAAACTAAGGTGGTGGCATCATTCGGCGCACCACTGGATGCTGTATTGGTTGTTGTGCCGACTGAGTCTGTAATGGTGTCAGTCGGAGCTAAAGTCGTCGGCGCAGTATCTATTTTACCATCCGTCGTTACTGTTGAGCTAGCCACAGTTGTTGTCTGTGCAATGATTTCTAAACACAGAACAAAGTCATCTGTCATTAATCTACAATAAGTTTAAGTTTGGGGGAATTGTTACATTGAAGTCCAACATGTTTGTTGGCTAATGGTGTTTTGTGCAAGTCTGGTATAGCAGCGTAACCAGGGTTCTCATAGCACGGGGTGAGTGGGGAGCTGGATTTTCAGGGGGCTGCAGGTCGCAATATCTTCTTTGGTATGTACTATTATTGTTTTTGTTTCAAATTTCCAGCGAGGCTGATGGGTGCCATGATTTTTCATGGGGGAGGGGTATGAGCTCCGGAGGCCTCGCCCGGCTACATCGCTGACAATGGTCCCCAACTGTTTGCAGACGGCGTTATGTGCAATTTTTCAACCATGGAGGAGGAAGTCCTGTGGGAACAAGAGACGTTTTTCTGTCCTTAGTGGTCAGTCTGTGTTGTCCTCGGTGGTCAGTGTCCGTGGTTATTCTGTTGGACTGTCTTAAATTATAGTAATAAAAACATGTAATATCCCTGTCTCATTTGTGGTGTAACAAACTGAACACGACTGTGCGTGTATGTATACCCTATAGATAGTACATCCTTGGTTGGTTACTTTGATCGGTTCCAAAATACAAATAACTTAAAACAATTAGACTGAAAACTTGAAGTCTTCGATGCACATGTAAAATTTGTGGGAGGACAGTCAAGCTATAAACAGATATGCAGACGAAGTCCTGACTTTTTAAGAATTATCATTCTTTAAATTCTAAAGGGAAAAGGTCCTACCCAGGAGATTGCAATCTCCTTTCAATATGTCCCCTTACCTGGCACGAGAAATAGTACAACAGCGATAAGTAGGAGGGCGCCCTTTCCCATTGTGAAGCCAGTCGCAGACTCTTGCCCGCCTTCTTGTTGAAAGACCTTGGAAACAGAGGTAACATGACTATGGTGATTCCGAACAAACATGCAAATCCCCACAAAAAGTTTTAAATCAAGATTTGGGCCCCAGTCTATAACTTGGGAGAAGAGTTCGTCCGAAGGAAAATTTGGATACAAAACGATGTATAAATTATGCGATGTGCACGTAAGGGTGAGAGCATGCCATTTTTTTTTTTATTTTTTTTTTTGGCAACGAGGGCGCTACGACTGAAATGCGCGTTACCCGTTGACAATGAGTATTCCCCTAGTGGGAATGCCATGGGGTGCACAGTTTGAACGCTGACGGGGCGGCGGAGCAGAATGTAATCTGTTAACACACAGTACATGTGTGAGCGCACCGCCGAGCAATAGTATGGCGAGTCGTAAGGGTTGAGGCTAGTTCCCCCATAAAAAAGAAAGGCAATGAAAAACAAAAAGACAAGAAAAAGACAAAATGGAAAAAGAGATGAAAGGGGGTGAAAATTACCAATTTGGTTTCAACTACCCCCGTCATTTCTTCACCAGTTTACTGCTAATCCTAGTGATACCCTCGGTTCTGGCTTCCTTGGAGTGTAACTGGCATAATATGCCTTAATATGCCTGTATTTATAGTAGCAAATACATTTTTTGTTTATACACCAGCTTATGAACTCAACAACAGGCCACTGTACGAATTGCCAAAATTACAGCTCTTGTTTCCTGTGAGTACACATTTAGGATGAAACATTTCGTCTCGGGTATCCGGGACTGCGTGAGTGACGATCTGGATGACCACACAGCGACTGATGGATGAAACATCGAAGCCGCCATACCAAAGATGTGAGCCTGTCCACAAGTTGAGTGCCTGAAGCTGCGTCTTGGACGGGATGGATGGTCGGTCGTTCAGGCTTCCTGGTGAACTGCACTTTTAGTAGAGCGACTTCTATTTGACTGTTGTCAAGACTTTTGTCTCCCCTATTGCACCTATTGGTAGGGGGCTCTATATCCGTCATTTCGCTTCTTGCCACGATGTCTCACATTACGCATTTTACAACTCAAATTAAATTGAATACACCAAATATGAATTATTTTTAAAAATTATTCTTTAAATATTTCGTCTAGGGGAATTATATGTAGGTAGGTGTTTGTCAGTTTGCATTCTGTAGGCCTAAATAATCAGAAATTAGGAGGAAAACTGAATTATTATTATTATTATATGAACAAATAACCAGAAGTAATTCACTTATATTCACACTTGGTGTCACAAAGCTGTCAAATAAACCACTTTGATACGGTGTTTCACATTTAATGCAAGATCCGCCGTGCGAGATATGAGATGGCAGACGCAGAACACCATACCGTGAACTTCCAATTTTAGTGTCATTGACGTGTCTCACAGGCAGCCAGGTGGGTATTCCACTTTCCGTTCATATTCCAGCTGTAAAGCAATGGTTTGTTTTCACTTTAGCATTAACTGAGGCACGTCCATGCTGTATCGTATCAGTCTTTGTTTCAGCTTAATCTGTTTGATAATTTTGTTAACATAGTCTCCCATTGTCCGCAAAACTACATTTAGTATTTTTTATGTTTAAGGTGAACGAAAAACGGACAATTATTTTTTGGCTCCAGCATTGAAAGTTTCATTGGTATCATTTGAGCACATTTTACAGAGTTACAAAATGACGCCGAAAATCTCTCCCGGAAATAATACAATTTGACCCGGCCATGTAATGAAATTGCACTGCGATTGCGTTGAGAAAAGTGCAAGTTGTTACTCCTCTCTCAACTTTTTTTTATAGCGGAGAGAGTTGCTTCTAAATGACAAGATCGAATCCCAGAAATCTATGCTCTTTACGTCATACTCCAGCAAGCTGTAGAGGTCTAATGCCAGGGTTTATGCGAATACCAGAGTTGTAGACTGAAGTCACTTGACTTGGACTCAACTCGGACTCGAGTTGCTATTTTTGTGACTCGCGACTTGACTTGTGACAATCAGTTGTTAACTTCTGACTTTACTTGTACTTGCACATTTTGACTTGTTACCAACACAAGTCAGAAAACTACCATTGAACCCATTACAGTTTTATACTAGGCCTATCAACTTACGCATTGCGTTCATACAATAATCATTGTAAGACTTCGTTCAGATCGCGAATTTTACTTCGGTTTTGTCGGCCCAAGGCTACGTCTGAATCACTTAGCTGTTGTGTTGTAGTCTTGCACATTTGTTCGGAAGTGCTTACGTTTTTTATTGTTTCACCAAACTTCAAGCTTCGCTTATATTTAATATTCCATATCAGTTTATGACGTCACTCAACTTAGAATTAAAAACAAAAATAGCAAATGCCTTCAAGACATGCCAATAGGTTATTTCTGCCCATAATTAGATATTTGTTGAGCATTCATCTTCTAAATTTCCATTTTTGTATTGGGAGAAATGTGCCAGATTCGCGGTAGACTTGAATCAAGTGGGACTTATGTTGCTCGTCCTCAGTCAACCATCTTTCAGCCTGTACGCACTTGACGGTCGTCGCGCTCGGCCCGGCAGCTTGCATAACCCTTATGAGGCGCCCTCATTTGATAGCCTTTATTGTACAGCGTGTGTCTGACGTCACCAGTCAGTGGTCGAGTTCGGGCGGCCTGTTCTTGACACAGGTTTCTTGTTCTCGCTCTCGAACAGCAGGAACACGAGTCAAGAACACTGTTCTCGGAACAGGATCACACATCACCTCCTCGTCAGGGTTTTACAGGAACACACGGAAAACTCGTGAGATTTTGATTTTTAAACAGCTACAAAAAGTAGAGAGATGGCTTCCAAATCCATAGACCATATAGACAATGGGAAGTTTTGCAAAATTAACATTAATTATTTTCCGGAACACAGAAATGAATGTTCCTGTTTATATAGAAAAGAATTCTGCCTATCCAAACCTTAACTCTCGAATAACGTACATGGACCCCGCCATGTTGCATGTTGCTTGTAATAACCGGTTGTTTGTTTCAGGCGCTCGAGCGGCCGACCCACGAACAACAAATCCAGCTGTTCGTGAACATAGGCGAACAAGCCGACCGAACTCAGCCAGTAAGTCCGACTTGACAGATAAGCCAATTGGACCCTCCGTCGGTGATATGTAGTTATTCATAACTGCATGTGAACGACATGACCTTGCAAAATGTATACGGAATTTCCACCAATCAAAGTAGCCAGACCTGTAGACTCGTTCATTATAATGCAGGTATGAACGACGTAAAACAAGTCCGGCACTGTGATTGGTTGCTACCACTTTTGGTAGATAAGCCCATTCGCTGTGTACAAACGGGTCGGCAGATTCGTGAAGTTGGGATTTCTGGACTGAAGTCATAGTAATAAGAGGGCGCGAAATGGCGTGCGGTCTCGATATGTATCCAAAACATAACCATAGACGTCACAGAGATCCCGACTTGAGTCAAGTCTAGATTCGCGGTACTAAAGCGAGCGGAGACATCACACATCGTGACTGTACCGTGTGCCACACGGCAAATATTGAAAATGGCTCAAATGTTTTGGTTATAAACCTATCTGCGCTCATCACAAGCTCTCGGGTACTGCCCCTGACAATTGAAGGATGCTTGTGAGTGCCGAACTCAAAGTGTCATTAGAAAAGGTCGAACATGATGTTGGCTGATGTGTCAGTTGGAAAACGTCGTTCGTGAACGTGAAGCAGACAGCTTGAAGGTTATTTGCATAGCTTTATTCTCGATCATCTCTCAAGTGATATGAATTATGCATATCTTATCATTCCTTTTAAAGCCTGTTGCCGACCCTGGTCAAACAAATATCCAATTTCCATCCGGTGTGGTTCGTGTCGCTGATTGTGAAATAACTATGGACAGTCTTGGAACCAAGACCAGGCTGTGGCTTGAAATCACACATCGTGCGACAGTGCGACTAGACGTGTATTTGGATAAAAAGACTTGAGACTTGCTTGTGCTTGGACCAACTTGATTTGTGACTTGACTTGACCTGTGATCAAATGACTTGTGACTTGACTTGTGGCTGGACAAATTAATTGTGACTTGATTTGGACTTGCAAAAGTTGAATTGTTACCACCTCTGGCGAATACCCCTGACCGACCAGAATGAGAATTGCCACTAAACCTCTGCCAAGGCTTGGGGAGTGGACAAAATGAGCATACGTGGGTATAGGTGGGTCCTATAGGTGGGTTATCGGAGGGGGGGGAGTCAAAGGTGCTTTTACACTCAAGAGAACTGATACGATTTCACTAGACCATCGGATGTGATGAGGAAGCGCCTCTGCTACTTTTCAACACAGCGTGCACGAGTACACGTCAAGTGTCTTTGAAAAGTCGGGCCTTTGTGAAGATGTAGTTAATGGTAAACCCATAACCGTGGCCCTCCCCCAAAATGAATCTTTATGAAAACTCTTCAGCAATACGTCTGTCAGGAGATCAATAGAAGCTGAAATTTCCTTTTGGCAAACAAATTTTTACCGGTTGCTTAGTCAACCTTAAGAACCATTTCTCGTCTGGGGAATCGATCAGGGAAAATAATAAAAACTTTTCTAAAGCTTCTGAGTGTCTGTGATCCCTTCAAGAGCTCCCTGGTCGACCCTCATAGAGAAGGTCACCACGGCTAGCATGTCAATTGCTCACAATAACACTACTCATCCAAGGGCGAGTAGTGGCATGTTTACTACACTGATCTCAATATTTATGGTTTTGACTGAAGGTGGTGCCTTTTCGTTCTGTACATGGAAGCAGTTCTAAAGATCCCCAGTGTCCCTTCAAAGTTACCATGGACAATACAGCTGAGAACGGAACTAAACTAACACATTATGATCCTGGAATGGTCTTGGAACTCAATGAATACGCACAAAAATACCATGAATGTTTGTGTTAGTCCGAATACCGTATGCGGTTGACGTTTGGGGCGTGCTGTTATTCCTTTATCTCACAAGTTGTACATTAACTTAGAATATTATTTATTTCCATGTACTGACAGACGCATAGAGGAAGTTTGGTTTACTGCGGGTTCAATTCAATTCAAACAATGGAGTGGTGCGTGTTTCAAACGCGAACTAATTGAAATCAAAGGGTGATGTTATCGCCCAAACATTGTCACCAAGGACTGGTTTCCATGTCAACATGACAACAAACTAACAACGCAGGGTTCACCAAGAAACAGTTACGCAGAGCCATAGAATAACGGTGCATTCCCTCCTGTCCTTCCTGCTACCTTCGCGTGAGGTAGGTTAATGATTCAGAACAGTGAGTTAGTGGAGTACACAATAAAATTGGCGCCATGTTCTCAATATTCTCGAAATTCGTTTCACTTTGTAACTTTTCCTCCCCGCCTTTACGTATTTTTATTTCATTTTATTTTTTTAACAAAACATTTGAAAAAAATGTAGGAAGCAAGTATCAACTGCATTGTGAGAGTTGCGAAAAATCACAAGCTTGCTCGAGTGGGATTCGAACCTCAGACCTCTTACTTTCTTGTTGCAGACGTCTTCAGAATGACGAGATATATTTTGACCCATTATGAACCTTATCTGCATTACACTATTGGTTTGGTGTATCAGAAAAGCAAAGATGGACGCTTTTCTCAATCTGCAACACAGCAGCTTTACTGAAGCAAAGGGAAGAGTAGGGGAAATCCTTAACATGATGTAATCAGGACATTATCACATCAATACAAATTCCGTTTGCTGGTGTCCACAATAAACAAGCAATCAGCAACCATAATATTACTGAGTTGCTGTAACAACTATTGTACTGGCCGTGGTCAGTTGCCATTAAGTCTTAATCTTAACTGCAAAGAAAGTTAAGCTTGCTTTGAATATAGGTTACGAGCGTCCCAAAAATTCCAAACAAAGTGTGCACCAGAAGTCAAATCGTTGCCCAAGAAAAAGCAAGGAATACCCAACCTATTACCTTACTGTGGGACAATTTTCAAAATGCAGGTCAATATCATAATGAGAATAACTTCACCATTATAGAATGCGACAACGTGTGAAAGTTGTAGGTCGAGATTATAAAGAATTAATGACAGTGATCATTGAAACAACTAGTCAGAAACGAAAGCAGCAGCTGTGGCTTCAAATGGTTTTAGACATGGACTCAACACCAACTCTCACTGGATGGAGGGAGCCGGGCGCTTACCGGCTGAAAACTTGGTATCACACTTTGTTCACAAGAACCGGGATAAACTGTATTCTGTTTGCGTGTTTCCGGATACATAGCCGCCCATTTTCCTCTACGTCATGTCCACTTTACTGGCTGTTTACACACGTATCGTTAAATTTGGATGTTCTAGCAAAACATCGAATTTTTGAAAGCAGTGTACCATGCAGCGTTCCACTCTTCTCCCTGAGAGAAACTACAGGCCTGCTCGATTCAAAACAGCAGTGTGAAAAAATCTCTACTGCAAAACGGTTTATCTGGTTAGGTTTAAACTTTGTCGACATCAAAACATAGATGTCTGAAAATATATACATTCATGTACTAAGCTTATGGTCAATTTCATGGTAGCACCAAGTGACGGTATTTTTTTAATTCAATATCAAAATCAGAGCTATTCGGTCTCGTTTTATTGTCGTGTAATTAGTATTCACATCGTAACATTTTATCTCGTTTATTTCTTCTAAATTGCGGAAAATCTCAGAATATATTAATAATTAAGTTTGCTACCTGTGACAAAACAAGAGGTGAGAAACGTTTTCCGATTATTTCGATCTACGAAAGTGGCTTAATTTGGGGGGCAAATGTACAGATGGTTGACTTCATGGTATAAAAGTAAATCAAATATTGCAAATGCAGAATCTTTTGTCACGGCATTACCATCGCCTCAGAATGCAGCTGTTGGAATAAACTGGTCAAGGCAAAATTTGCGAAAAGTAAATGTCTTTTGACGAAGAAGTGAGGCTTAATGCAACTTGAGCGTATAGTCAAATAGGAAAGTGCTGATTTTTCCTTTCTCCGTTCTGTCGCCTTACTTCATGTGCCCAAAGTTCAGCATGCATAACTTACTTGTGAGTTTTTTCAAAAGCTGAACCTCGATATGATGGCATTGGTGAGGGCGACAACAGGGATGACGTTAATAATTATGAAGATTGTGACGGCTGAGATAGAGGCCAATTATGATCGGTAAGGACGAGGATATCAGCTGAACCATGGGGACGTTTTCGGAAATGAGTGTTCAAAGAGAAAGATCGGGGGAAATGTTGAACGGACATTTCGAGACCTTTTTGAACTGTCTTCACAAAACGCTTTCCCGAACTAAAACTAAAACTAAAAGTAAATTTATAGAAAATGTGAATAAAATTAAAACGAGGGGAAAAGGAAAATAACAATAATAAGGTGAATATTTACAAATAGGTCATTTGGGAGACAGTTTGTGGTAACTTTTTCAGCATTGGGGAGACACTGGCTTTTAGGGAGACATTTCAGTGTCTCCCTATTTTCAAACTACCAGAAGGAGGCCGAATTTTATCGTCCAAATTTTGAGAGATGATAGATTAGGGTCTAAAATGAAAACATACAAAGTTTCCTTGCACGTTCTTGTGGGAATGTCTTCCTAATGGCCAATAAGTGGTAATTAAAAAAATGTATGAGAAAAGAGATAAGATGACGATAATTAAAACAACGTCAACAGCAGTATTTAGCTCCAGGTCACACTTACCAGAAACGGACACTTCCAGCAATGCTTTAAGATTCTCAAGGATCGACTGCCGCTCCAGGAAGGCTTTAGGTCTTACCACTCCTCCGACGTTATCATCAAGATTCACCAAAATCCTCCAAGGGATCCTCCAGCTAAGTCGTGTTTGACGTTAGTTTCGTTTTTGCAACCCAAAAATAATGCGGGTTGTAATCATCCCATAAACTGTTGCAGACTCTGAATTCTGTCTCAGGCAAAAAATGCTTCTGTGATACGCAAAGGCTCAAGTGAAAGATCTAGAGCGTGTTCAGTGTGTTGATTTTGTTTTCCTTGACATTGTTGATTAAATATGAAACAGGGCATGAACTTTGGATTGGAAATCATATTTTGTATATAACCTAATACGGTCTGCACAATCAAGACAAATAACCCCTCCTACCAATATATCACCGCTAACAGCCATCCAATCCGGTGCGTCCATCCATATTTGACCAGTTAGCTTCGTTATGATTGCTGCTGTGCCATGCATATTCATTAACAGTGCCAACTACATTTTAAACAACCATTTACTGCTGTTTGAGAGCGCTGATCCAATGCAATAACAAAATCCCGCTTAGATTAGCTTCTAATCGAAGTGAGGTTTTTAGTGATCTGTTAAAAGACTTTCAAGTCATAATTTATGTGCGCACGAGATTAAGCACTTGCCGATTAATTGGGATTTTCTGAGGGAAAAAAAATTGAACAAAGCTAGAAATCCTGAGAGACGATTATCAGAATTGCTCCCTTTACATTTTCAATGGCCCTTGCTGCCAAGGCCTTTTGTGCTCATACTGACATAATTATGAATTTATCTGAGAAAAGGTCTATTCTGCTCCTGCTGACGATAATGGAAACAATGCAAATGAATGCGAATGTTTTTATTATAACCAGGAAGCAAGCAGAAAAATTCCTGTGAGTTGTTTTGATCAGTCGTAGTCTCGGTGGTACAAAGCCGGCTAGCATATTTTGGTTTGGTTGATGTCATGCCAAGAACAAATAGTCAAATTTAGTGACAACATGTGAACAAAAAAAATCAGTTCTGCCAGACTACTTGAAGGGATTTGGGACATTTAATAATGTTGGACTATAATGATAATACGAAAAATATTTTCTAAATGTACAACTTTCAGCATAGTCGTGAATTTTATGTTTTGGATTATTTGTCTGATACGTAATATTAAGGAACAGAATTAACATGAACTGTAGACTGTTTTTTTAAGACGTGAAAACATCTTCAAAAACAAATTTTCTCTCACTTCGTTGGCAACGTTTCACTTAAAATAAAGGTTTGCTGTAATCAAAGACCAAAGTACGTTATAGATATAAAGCTGTGAAAAAAACTTTTAAAATACAGACTAATTTGACGACCAGAGATAGAAGCCAATATAATTTTTATGTGGTTTCTGTTTTCAAAAAACAAATCTACGTATTGTGCGTTGCAAGAAGTATCTGCAAAAGTACGACAGGACAACCCACCCGAATTGAAGCCCAAACTCTCCGACAAAGAAGACGCACTCTTGGAAAGTTTAACTCAGATGATGGTGAAGGGGCTGTCAGTGGGCAATAAACCAGAACTGATAACGCCTCCCTTTTTTGTACCGTAGGGTGCGCCCCAGTAACTAAGTTTCCATAGGCACTAGTGATTAATCCCTATATTTCAAAATTCATTTAGAAATACTCACAACTCTCACTCAGGTTACACACAGAAATTGTGATCAGCATCTTTCTCTCATTTTCTGTTCAATTTTGGTGGGTTGACCAATGAATTTTTGAGAAATTCTCACCAAAAGCGTTCCGCCCCTAAAAAAAAAACGATATTTCCCTCAGTGGGAAAAGTAGTCATTTTGAAAAAGCATCCTTCTGCAAAACTCCTAAATAGTGCCACTTTCGGACCCGATTGCCTCCAAATTGCTCAGAATTGGAAGCCTTGTGTCCAGGCCAGATTTTAGTTATTTTACCATAATTATTTCTTCAATTCCACAATTTCAAGGCTCTCGGGACTCTCTGATATTATAGAATATCTTGAGTCCATAAAACTTTTATAGATGAGCTTGGCGGACACATTTGTAGCCTATTTACGGGGGTGCACCCACGAGAACATCCTTGACCGTTGCGCGCACGCGTTTGGCAAATGGCGACACCCAACAGTCGAAGAGGCATTATTATAATACGAACCAGCTGTCCATGAGCGTTGTGCCACTGACTGCAGTAACGGCATTTAATTCTGGTTGTCGAATTACACGTGGTCGCAGACCAGGAAATATACTCAAAAGTGCCTGCGCCAGCCAAATCATTGTTTGCATGTGGTGTACGGAAAGAAAGGTGACAGTTACGAACAGGAATACTAGCTTGTTTCAGTGTGAGGTTAAATGAAATCAGCATTATAACATGGTGTATTCTGCAATGGAGTGTCTGTGTGATTTTTCAAACTTTCGAAGTGCTGCACGACCTCTTTAGATGGCAGTTTCCACATAAATGTAAGTTATCAGAGTACCAAATCAAAACAGAAAACAAAATACAATTCATGAACTAAACTTCTGAAGTCTGGTACAAGTACCTTTCCTACCTACCTACTTTATTCCCTTTCTTTGTTCCGTACCCTTCGGGTTGTGCTGTTCTTTACGCCATGATTTGCCTGTTTGGGACCATGGCAGCTTTTCTATGGGTTTCTTTGTTTCCTTTGAGTCCAAATCAAAGGAATGTGTGGGCGTGCTTGAACAAATACCAGTGTAGATTTTACATTATTGAAGATAAAATATTGAAGATGTTGTTTTTTGTTGAAATAAGATTACGCAAACGTTTGCATCCATGGTATACTCCTAAATGGTTGAAGAAAATTGTCTTGAGAAATTCCCTGATATACTTTGATTCATTGAGAAAAGAAACTAGCTTGGTTACTTTCCTACGAGAATTGACATTTTCAGGACCACATTTTGGCAGACTATTATCTGATAGTAGTAAATAAAATTGTGTAAATAGTTCATATCAAAGAGTGCAACCTGCATTTCATTCTTGTGTTTTGTACACCACAGTTTGGAGACTGTGACAGTACGTCCTGGTCGTTATAAGTTATTCCTTTTTAATGGTTAAGCAACAGTTATCTGTTCATGTATCACAAGGAAAAAGATCTTCCCTCTACAATTTCTTCAAGAATTTTCTTTTTAAGAGCAAACTCTTCCAGGAAAATCCAAACATCACCAAACACGGGCAGTTCTAATTCAGAGAAGTACAAAACTTGAAAAGAGTATTACATAGTTTTATTGACTGACTAAAGTGTATTTTGTTAGTTTTCAAAAACTATTTACATGGTGACTGCAAACACACTCTTTTAATAAAAAATGATATAATTTGCGTAACATTTTTTCATTTATAAATAATATCATATACAGAAAATTTGCATCAATTAGAAAGATCTCTGTAAGAATACTGGACACTTCAAGCACACATAAAACTGTTTCAATATGCTCGTCTTTTCCGACTAAATTTGCATAATGTAATTCTAATTAATGTAATTTTAGTTTCCATCTTTTGTGTATTTCAAACTTGTGAAAACGTAATGACGTCTCATCTCCAAACTTTTGCTTTTGTTGACCCGCAGTCAGGCTGCGTTCATTAATTAAACAGGCCGTTTCTCTTAATACCTACTTCATTAATACACAGTCACTCTTTGAATCACTCTGCATACAGTAACGATGTAAAAGGAAAGCTCTGAATACTGGCGTCCTTTAGTACACCAAATTTGAATTTTATTTGGAACTTTATCTATGAGAAAAGCATGGGGGTCTGCTTATCCTATTTACGACGTCTTGATAAGAACCCCTGAAATTCTTCGTGTCCTTCAGACACGGTTGGTCGGACGAGTCTCCGACCCCATAGACACGCAAGAGAAGGCAAATCTAAAATCTGTGATAAGGGCTAAAGATTATAACACACGTTTTTTATGCCATATATTTTAAAAAACACATATCTGATTTACAACGCATGTGATTCCGATAAGATGTCATTTGAGGGCAAAAGGCCAAAATGAACACACAAGCAACGATCACATACAACACACTGAAAAAAGTAATTATGTTAATGAGCTAGCAGGACGTCATTTTGCCAAGACAGTTATGTTGTCCAGTCGGCATGCATAAAGATGTGGTAATCCATTGGTCCATCTTGGCAGCATGACGTCAGATTTTTTAGCATACAGTATTCTACAAAAGTATAACCGAGTCCGAATCAATACGGTTGCGGCCAAGAATAACACGCTGCTATAGGCATCTATCATAGGGCAGCCATTTTGCTTTCCTTCTTTCAGCAATGTAACCAAACTGAGGCTGGAAGGAAAAACAGTCTATTCCCTTTTATCAATATGTGAAGTTGCATCACTGTAATCAGTGAGTCTACAGGAAACAGGACAAAGAAAGGCGCATATCAGAATAAAGGTGTATGGCGAAGTGGCTGTGGCCGCAGTGGCTCCACATGGCGCACGTGTTATTACTAGACGCAGCCGTAATTCAGTCGGTCAGCATCGATCTAGCGGCTCATGACACGGACGCCACAGAGGGCGACTTCTCCGATTTCTTGTCGGCGCTTGGCTGCAACTCGGCGTCCTCCACCGACATAACCTTGGAGTTGCCGTTGACTTTGACGACGACGCAGGCGATAAGGGCTATCACTAAGACTAAAGCGGCCACGCCACCCACTGCAATGCCGGCAATGGCACCGACTGACAGTCCTTCATCAATGGATAATGCAATGACACAAAAAAAAATCACAAAATCAGCCATAGCAACAAGACCCGATTTACAAAACTAACTCAGGAGGCCATTTACCAATGATGCATTGGTACAAAAGCCCCCATTTATTTACTGACGTTAAAGGCACGTTTCCATGATTTTGTACGTTTAAGGGTGCGTTGCGTACAGATCCGCTATTTGTACGTTTCACTTTCTCGGACATAAAAAGTTAACATTGACATAACACACGTGCATGTAGCCCAGGTTATGGCGTTTCGTCATTGGCCGTTCGTATGATTACTGCACTGTCGCGTAATCCACTGTAAGCGAGCGATCTATCCACTGCGGCCAAGCAAGTGCACAAACACCGTTTTCGCCGGTGTTTTTCGTCAAAGCTAACAGCGACCTCATGATATGCGTATCACGCTGGCCGCATAAGGTCGCTGTTTGTCATGATTTCCCCGCTGCACACATCCCGACTCTGTCCACGCACCGTACGTGCCTACGGTGTGTGCACTGTCTGGGCCAGGCCGCAGCGTTTTGTTCGCTTTACAGTGTATTATTAGGCGACTGTTCCGTCACCATACGGACGGCCAATGACGCACGCCTTGCACTAGCACTGAGCAAGGCTAACGTTCTTTGCGTTTGGCTGTCAAAATCGCACCAGGAGCGATTTTACACACACGTAACACTTGGCGTGAGTGTTTAAGCGCATATGGAAAGGCGCCTTAAAATGCAGGCGAGAAAGCTTTGGAAAATAGCCCCTATTCATCCCTCTGCTATCGTTGTTTTGGAGGACACTTATGCAAGACCTGTTTGGCTGTTTTACATCACGTATACAGATGCATTTTGTGTTCGTATTTTGTTGAGTGGATGCGAGTACTTAGATTATTGTGAATTGATCACCTTGGCTCAAAACAACAGGAGTCTGAATATATTTTTCCTATTATTCAAAAAAATAACCAGAACGGTGTTATGCGCCATGCAGGGCAGCCTATAGATTAATCAATATAACGTCAGTAAGATCTCGAAAAAACAAATCTCTGTGTGATTAAGTATTCTTTATCAGAAAAGTAAATAAAGCAGTGACGTGTCTGAACTTACCAGCTATTTTGGAAACCGCTGTGAAAACAAAGAGAAAAACAAAGAGAAATTTTCAACGTTAATTGGCAACATTTTCCAACAAGAGGGACTACTGAGGACTATTTCTATGAGAACTATTCCTATGATCATGAATACAACGTGTCACCGAAAGGCGCCAGGAATACTAGCATGTACCTAATAATTTAATTGTGCTCCAATAAGAGGAAACCTGGTCAACTTTAAGATGTTTAAATTTCAAGAGTATGTATACTTTCTACAGTAAAAATAAACGTCGGAAACCTCTTGCAAGCATTCACAAACAAAGCCTGATTAACATACGACGATAAAAAGTTTGATAGGCTGCTCGTTGAAAACGGTTGTCGTATTGCCTCTGTTATATAAGCCATAGGATTGTTTTCATGTAGCAAGTTCAGTTTAGCGCAGTTTATTGTCTGCACTAACCCATCCCAGCCATTTTACAGTCCGGGGAAGATGTGGGTAATAAGATTTAAAAGGTCTCCCATCCCGGTTTGGTTTTAAGCTCACTCAATACATCCACGGCAGATTCTACAATCACGGAACTGCAAACTCTTTTGAGTTTGGCATAACCTGGAAAACTTATTTTCTTCAAAGACCACTGACTTACCATTGACGATGAAAGAATTTTTATCAACCTGAAGGTCCTTGACGAGGCTGTCATTTGAAGTCTGGAAACCCTTAATTATCGCATCTTTCAATGTGTCAGCGGTAATCCCCAAGACGTCATCAAAGGCCATGCGGTAATCCGCGATGATACTTCCGCTCCTGAACTCTCTCACTTGACAGTTTCTGTAGGCATCTTCCACGATAGAAGATTTCAGGGTCAGTCGAAGCTGAGGAGTTAGAATGACAGTGGCCGCTTGACTAAATTAGGTAAATGATAAAGTTCATCAGGTTTAGGTGGCTTGGGGTTCGAACACATAATCCTTATCCTTCCTCCTATTGGCGTAGGCCTATCCAGCGGGGGGAGTTGCTCCAGGAGGCAAACATGGTGTCATTTTTTTTTCGGAAGAACTAAAAATTTAAAGACAAAAGAAACGGCTTTGCGCATCTTCCTATTTTTGCAATGAGATAAAATCATTCGAGGGGAAAACATGGCCCTGTGTGGCTGCGCTGATAGGGCAGACCTTGCTGGCACGCATTATTGCTATTCCCAAATGACCCTGGACGTGCTTCATGTTTTTTTTTTGGCATGCGCCGTTGAAATGCTGTAGTTTCTCATTCATGTAATCGCTCACTGGAGTAACAAGCCGTCATAAAAAGTTTCGGCTGCTCTCCGGCACCCATGGAAGTAACTAGCTGCCGGCTGGAGTCTCTCCCCGTAGAAGTGTGTTATCAGCCATGGCTTTAGGACACACTGATGAAACCCGCATCCGAGACAGTCCACACAAAAAAACAAAATGACACAAAATCTAAAAAGGGGGGCCTAAGAACTATCCTGATGAAGTTGCAGCTCAGTGAATTCTGTATATTCTTAGGGTGAGAAATAACAATATTACAGAATTTTGATTTCATATCAAAAGTTTCTGAGTCATGTTCTGAATTCAGCGTCTGGGACTAGCGTTCAGTCGAATGCAGCTACGCGATGTCACGCACTGAACCGACAAACCGTATACTGTACCGCACGCCCCTAGATTAGCCCAGGTTGCACGACGTCTACATAGGATTGCGACTCATGTCCAAGGTATAAAAGTTCTCCTACAATGCGAAATTTTTTCGACGGTGTTTTCTCACATTTTTACCTGGCGAACACAGCTCAAATGTCGTTCACAGAGTACTTTGTATCCCGAATTCCATAAATGCTGTGTTAAACTTACTAAATACACCCGCGGACAACGTATTTTGCAAGAGATTTAGCGAAATCCACGCTTTCTGTTCTTCCAGTTGCGCATGCACCAAAATGGCCTCCAAGCTCGGTCCGCATTGTCAGTTATGTTGTCTAGGTCTAGGTCTTCTGGTCTCATCTGCGACTTCCTCACGCTTGCGCCCTTCCGCGCATGCGTAGGGTGCATTTCGTGCATGTGCAAGTACTCGTACTAGACGAACGCAGACCGCGACGGAAAGCGTGGACTTCGCTAAATCTCCTGCAAAATACGTTGTCCGCGGACGTATTTAGTGGTGGGGGCGTATTTAGTACAAGGCACCTGTGAACGACATTTGAGCTGTATGTGCCAGGCAGAAATATGAGAAAGAAAACTACAAAAAAATTGCATTGTAGGAGGACTTTTATACCCTGAACGTCAGTCGCAATGTAAACGGAGACAACGTCTAACCTGGGCTAGGCCCTAGATGTACATTGTATTGTGTCAACGCCCGCCAGCACTTCTCATGGCAATTTCCAAAAGGGAGTCTTTAGACGCGTCGTTGGAAAAGACCCACTTCAAAAATATTAGGGTTTCTTCAAATTGACAGCTTGCCAGAAAAGAATAATTTTACAGGGCGTTTAGTCCCATCATTTTTAAACCAAGTTTGCTATTCAACAATAATTTCGTCGGTTACAGGTACTGTTTGGATTACTGCAAATCATGGACTGTAGCTTTTACCTGTGCCTTGAAAAACCTTCGATTCGAAATCTAGATCTCTTTTCTCGGAAAATACAGCATTCGTCAATTTCGTCAGGTTATTTTTTGGGGGGGACTCATCTTTAAATTTTAAGCACTTGTGTTGCTACAAAGGAGGATGTTGTACAACTTTACCTTTATATGCGCATCGCACACACGCTTAATTTACAGAGCAAATTGTAGATAACTTACTGCGTCGCAGACTCTTTTACTTGTGGTTTTGAACTCCGTGGTTTGGGAGTCTCCTAATGCTGCTGTGAACGTGGCATCTGCGCCGTCAATTTTGATGATTTTGAATTCACCGTCAAACTCCTTGAGGGCTGACAATGTAAAAACAAAAATGTCCTTGAATAACCTCTACACAGGATTTCTTTGGAAAGTCAGAATATTGTCTATAGACATCAACAGACGGTCATTTTTATGCCACAAGTTTGTCGTATCTACCAAACTGGATGCTGCGAAGTGACTAATACCGATAAAGCTTGGCTTGGACAAACAGGTGCTAGAAATACACTAAGAAGTAAGCTGTAACATTTGCAACGTTCTGATTTCGCACACAGAGGACTAAGTCTTACAATCTAGATAGATAGGGCTGTAAAACTGTGTAACGAACATGGCTAGCGGCGGTGATTCCTAATTTGAGATGTACGTTCCCACTTAAAGGTCAGTTCTTTCCACGCTCTGCGAAAGGTCTAAAATTGTGCACAAACGTCCGAACCCGGAATTTTGCGTTCATACTGAGAAAAGAGGTCAATAGGAAAAGTACTATATATAACTGCTTGTTTCTTTTGATTTACACGAAAGGAACTTACAAGGTTTTTCGGTTGGAATCTTTTCTGTAGGGTTTGATTTCGTTGTTCTGCCTCCATTTCCTGTCGGCTCTGTTGCCCCTGCCGGCTTTGTCTCCCCTGCCGGCTCTGTTGCCCCTGCCGGCTTTGTCTCCCCTGCCGGCTCTGTTACTGGCTTTGTTTGCCCTTCTCCTTCTGTCGACTTTGATTCTTCCGTGGTTTCTGCCGCACCTGTTGGCCCAGGTGTCTCGGTCATCCCTGCTGTCTCTGCAGCATCTGTTTCTGCTATCGGTGCTACAGTCGTCTCCGCATTGCTACGTGTTCCTGTGTCAAAAATAAAGCATATCCGTGTAACAGGGATGAGATTTCTCAGCTTTTTAGCTGATTTAAGCTTTTTTGTTTTGGATTTCAGCTTTTTTCGTCATTGGTTGTGTACAAAGGTATAGGAGATTTTCACATTTCAGCTTCTTTGTGCCTTTTTTCAGCTGTTTTCAGCTATTTTTAATCATTGGTCAATTTCACCCCTGGTGTACACGGGTACATCGACACAAGTGCATTTATATGTATCAGCATGTTGAATTGACGGTTCTCTGATTTTTTAATGTTTGCTTGACATTTTAGGACCTTTTTCTCTTTTTTATTTAAATACAAATCTCCCTAATTCCCGAGCAACACAGATTTGTGTTTCAGGGAGAAAATCGCAATGTAATGCTGGTTTGTGCGCAAGAATATTCTGAAACTTTGATATTTTGCGATGTTATGCTTGGGTTATTCGTTGTGGTGTAAGCACAGGCATGCAATTAACCAACTAGCAGCCCTCTCTCTGAAATCTTTCAAAGAAAAGAATTTCAGAATTCATAATTTGAACAGAGAAAAGGTACGAACTGAAACGTGGTTTCCTTCGATGTCGGCAAAGCAATGGCGCCCTCTGTTGTCCAGATGACCAGTACGGACATCTTTAAACACTTAAAAATTGTACTTTCAATAAACATAAACCCCGCAAGGATATCAAGTAGATTCTGTACACTGTAAAAAGAGTATGAAGTTGCACAAGAAAGTTCGTCTAAAGACAATTTGCCTGCCCCTGCTTCTCAAAAATAAAGGAAGATTTGATCTGGAGGCAAAGTGCATTTCCTTGTCAGTGCTTCTCCCAAGTCTGGAACCAAATTTTGTCTGGTTTTGCCCAAGGCTATTTTTACTGAGCTCATTACATCTAGTGATGTATTCTCTTTTGATAAAAAATAACTAAGTCAATTTTATCATTAAACCGATGGGTAAGAATGTATGTTTTCACAAAAAGAAACAAGGAAACATACCGAATGGAAAGAAACACTAGAATGGTGAAATAACTTAAGGTCACTAGAAGAAAATACTTCAAATAAAACCTTACCCATCAGGCACAGTGCCACAATGGAGGCACAAAGAATAATGGTTTTTGTATCCATGGTGAAGATGTGATCGCCAAATTGTGTCCCTGTTGAACAACAGAATAAGAGATAAGACATTTCAAGGCAAGGGTCGTACCTGTCTAACGATCAAAGGAGGATCCAGGGTGGGGGACAAAGCGGCCTTTCCCTGAAGAGGAGGGAGGTAGCAAGATTGTTTGATTTTTCCAATACAGTTGCAGAACGGCAATTTCAAGGAGAGTTCTCCGTCCCCTCTTTCCGAAAGCGTATAAAAACCCAACCTTTGCCTAAACCCTCAGAAGAGCGAATTTCACTTACAAAGTTTCATGGTTGCCACCGCCCCTTTACAATGGTTTGGAATATGCCTTTGCATGCTCAGATTAAAACCGTTAAAACAGAGGACTTTATTAAGATTATTAATAGGGGCGTATTAGTGAGATGCACTGCTAACAATACTACCGTTACATCTTCCGTAATGGTAGTCTTGTTCCAGCACGCCATTGATTGATAGCCAGTCACTAATGTCGCAGAAATCGTACATCACTGAGGGCATAATTGTTTTGTGTAAATTTAACCATTAGTGTGGGTTCCCATAGGTGGAAACTAGTAGTCGTGCGCAGCCTGAGATAAGTCCGGGGAGAAAATAAAGAAAAATTGAAACCCGTTACATGAAATTCTACAGACGCCATATTGGGAAGAAGCGTGCAGGTCTAATACGTCAGTTCAGTATTTCAAAAAGGGTCAAAAGGGCCAGGTGATAGGGCAAACCTGGCATGCATGCATGAGTGCATCGCTGTTGGAATACCACACTGGCTCGAATCGTTAGAGGGTGCACTATTCACGGTCCGTTATCAAGCACTTGTCTCTTTTGACCGACACTACAATAGCGCTAGCGGCCGTTCAAAAATACATTTTTTGTTTAAAATTATAAGTAATTCAGTGGCTTGCGATGAGGTCAATGGAGGTCATATCACCCGGAGAGAAAACAGTAGAAACAGATGAGCACCCAAGCAGCCAGTGGCGTAACTAGGGAAGGGAGTGGAAGGCATGGACCATCTCCATCTCGAGGCCTGTGCCGGGTGCCCCCCCCCCGCTAAGAAATCAGAGAAGAAAACAGTCTGGTGATGGTTCACTTCGGTCAAATATTTTAACAGTGACTGAACCCATGCATGATTGCGTACCCCCTCCAGTAAACGGAACTCCGAGTGCCCACCTGCCGTGTACCCCAGTTTAATACTCAATGCAGGTAACTACATTATAAATGGGCATCGAAATTAAATTCTGCAGAGAGGGATAAAAAAAGCCGTTAAACACGAATTAATCAGCAACTCGCTCTTTTTCCAACCTCCCACGTCAAGAATATTGCTCGTGATTTTCCTCCAAGTTTCTCTCGAAATTGTGGCTTCATTAATTCCCTGCTGGTACATATGTGAGAGCATCCCCTCTGACCCACTGGAAGATGACGTGTCTGGTAAGTTTTATCTTAAACCTGTACCCTATGAAATGTTTACATTCTTGTATGTGCACTTGATAGATAACAGTACTTATAGAGATGGTTGGGAAATTACTTGTGTGTTTAGATTGAAACTCATAATTTTATCTGCTTGTGTTGATAGAGCCTGAAAGTTGACCCCTGACGGCGCGCTTTCGGAACCCTTGGATAGGAAAAATAACGTGCAAGGATTTAGAATTTGTAATATTTTTTCGTTCTGTTACTTCTTCAAAAAAATCCAGCACGGAAAACGGGCTACCGTAGTATACCAATTAAACTGAGAAATCACCTGACCTAAAAGAGAAATATCCTACCGAAAATTGAACCATCACTTCCGATGGGAAGCACACATCCGATGGGAAAATACATGAAGAACATTGCAATGAGGCAGTCTCGTACGCAGATGGTTTGGAATTTTATGGTAGTCCGTCGTTAAAAGCAAAAATAAAAAAAGATCAAAATATTTTTCACAGTGTTACAATTTATAAGTGATAAACTTAAAGCAATATTTTACTTAAATTTCGAAAGTTTCTAATCTTTTATCTAACCTTTGCTGACAACAACAACTGCGTAACGTCAACTCAACGGATTTTGAAACCCATCGACTGCAAGTAGGTAAATCTTGTTTTCACGTTAGCACGGGCAGTGCTTACAAACAAACAAACGTGCATGAACATGGAGAACCAGGTACGATATCTCCGGATGTGAAAAGGTCGTAAATTCGTCGTAAATTTTTACCCATCTCCAGGTGACTTTTCCTACATATTTCTTGAGGAAGACAAAGGAACAATTCCAAGTGTTTCATGGGGTGGTTTCATTTACGAATTATTTGTCCAAAAATTATCGAACGTGTAGGACGGCCCAATGTAAAATCCACATAGGCGCAGCCCGCGAGGGTTCCCGAAGCACGCAGAGTGACCGTTTACTTTCAGGCTCTACTGAGAGAAGGGCTTCGCCGAAAATAGCTGCTTTACAGTATCGATTTCCTTTTTCAAAAGTCAAATATAAGAAAACCTAACTTTACTTTATAATTTATAAATGTGTTAAAAGGTTATCGTTTTTCTTCTCTTGTTCTTGATTTTTTTCAATGCAAGTTCGGCTGTGGACCTTGAGAGTTTGATTAAAACACAAAATAAAATAAAACATGCTTCAAATAAAATATAGCCCATAAGCATTAGTTTACAATGAATAGAAGCCGTCGGCGGGCAAATATTTGAGTTTTCGGAAATTTCACAAAGGCCTGCAGGGGGTTTGGCATAACAGGTACTACTACTGTGTACATAGTAACATATCGGATGGGAGTAATATTTACGTACTTCATTTAATCGTCGCTAGGGGCAAGGTTCAGGCCGTTTGTAGCCCGATTATGGAGAGAATCGAATCTACCACTTTATCTTGATAAGGGTATTCTTGAAGTTGTTTATCATAATGGTTGCTACGTAAACACTTCCAAACATAGCGACGATCACACTCTGCACGTGAGAATTTATTTTATGTTTCAGATGAGCAGGGTTTTCCAGTCATAGAAACCATCGCATAAACGTATTTTATAGACAGCCAAATATTTTAGGTCGAATTTAAGAAATACCCCTAACCATACACTAAGTTAACATTATTCATTTCGATTAAATTGACTTATAGTACAATTTTACAACACTTTCACATAGAATTAATGACCTGAAATTTGTCTTGGTACATTAGAAGCTACAAACATGGCCGAAGCAGAAATTTTTGTTGTAAAATCTAATTTTGGCACCAAGGTAATACTGAAACGGCACGGACGCGTTGACGTATGTGAGTGATTGCAACCGGAGAGTGAGTGCTCTGCAGTAATTTGGGACGGGTCTTACAATTGTAATCCCAGATCCCCTTATCCCAGTTGCCATTTTCCGAGAAGATATACATGGAACAACCGGGATATTATGCCAGCACTGGAAGGTTTCGCACCAGTTGTATAACAAAAACTAGGTTGAGGTTGGGTAGTTCAACTCCTTTATCTTTAAGGGACATCTGTTTAAGACTTTCTGATTTCAACGATACTTTTGTACTAATTTTCGACATGCTTTGTACACTACCAAGGTCATAGTGGTCGTGTCCGTAAGCAAGCGTGAGAATGAGTGGTCGTGACGGGAGCACGCGCCGAAGTCATTCTGATATTGCTCTCTTCTCTTCAGAGATCATCGCCAGATACATTTCCAAGAAATGCGCGTAGATATCCTAATTCCGGTCGTGCTTGAGAGATGAATGTTAACGTCCACGAAGTGTTTTTTAACCGTTGTTAGTAATGTTTTAATAACAGAAATCAAACTTCAAGCGCCATAAACTCAGTTAAAATTAGAATCGTGACCAGCTTTCGATTTCCACAGGTCCCAACTGCAAGAGACAGAACGAGGAAGGAAAGATGCACGGAACTGGACGGACGTGGTGTACAGTCTCATTCTTCAAGAACAAAGTACCATTGGTTATGTTGTAGTTCCTCCAGCCACCTTAGCAACAGCTTGATACAGCTTGTGCTGGGATTGTTCTTGAAATTGATTAAATTAAGCAAGGTTGATTTTAAAATGCAAGCACAAATCCCGAAGAGTTACGTGATACATGAGCAAACAAGAAGTCGGCGCATGGCCTGGCTGATAAGACAGACCTCGCCCTAGCGCACGTGCACATTTTGCTGTTCCCAAACTGACCTCTGATAAGCGTCATATTTGGAAACATTTTCTCTTGGAATACCGAACTGACTTCCTGCAAATTCATTTGTTGGAAGCTATATATTTTTATTTCTTTGCCTTTTTAAATACATGCTGTATTTTTTTAGTTCGAGGACGGAACCAAAGTTACGGCGGACTTGCTTTGCTGTCCAAAAATTTGGAAAGGCTCACACCTTGAAGCTGCCCTTATGAAGGAAGGCTTGGGATTGTAATTCCGTGTATTATTATGAACTAAACTTTAATGTCTGACATAATCCAAATATGTAGCAACCTTACAATCGCTTATTACGGACTAAAAGCTGTTGCAGTGTATTTTGTTTTTAAACGAAGCCTTCAGGAGTAACTCTATTGCAATCATTTTGACACTAATTTATGACAATCAAACATTCTATTCCAGAGCAAAACCCGATTTTCCAAGACAGGTCTGCCCAAACATGTATGTTTTCAACACGCAGGTGACCTTTAAATTCAAACAACCGTAACAAACAAAACTGTACGCCGATTTGAGTTGAACTTATCAGTTGTACAGGATGAAGTTTAAAAAAACATCGACTATGGGACAGGTAAGTTCTTGTTGACCGGCAGGGAGTAATTAAGTGCACAAAAAGCGTATCCAGCTCTCAGGTTAATGTGGAGATGATCCTTAAGAGTCGTATAACATGCAATTGATGTCTGTTTCTTATGTTCTTTTTATCGAAATTTGGTGGCTTCAGATCCATTTACAAGTACACATACTCGGAAGTACTCGGATGCGTGCACGGCCATCTTAGTACTCGGCAGTACTTGGTACTCAGGGAAAATACTCGACTGCAAGATTTAGAAGCAGTCACGAGGTGTGATATTTTTCATCAAACGCAATCACGACAAACAACTTTCACTTCTTTCAACACATCTCTCTGTGTAGTTTTCACTGCCGTCCGTATGCATCTTGGCCAGGTTACCGGTCTCGCCGGCACAAGATAAATGAAGTCAGTCGCTCAGCAAGATACAGTCTCCGATGTAGGTAACATCAAATTGGCCGCACCAGCATCTTAGACAATGAGTGATCACCATTCAAACTTTGTGTTATGCTATGACCAATCGTACTACGATGCTAAAATGTTGCGGTATACTTTTCTTTTAATACAATATTATTCCAAGTGGACGAAAAAAAGTTTGCATAAAATTAGTGTCAAAATGACCGTTAGACATCACCAACAACACTCTTCAGGACTCAGCACGACGGGGGCGAATTTGACCTCTATTCTTGGATGGTTAAATTGGACACTAATTCTCCAAAACATTTGTGGAAAATTTTTCAGTGTTTCAGCAACAACAAAAATGTACATAAAAATGAGGCCTAAATACTCACAGGAAATGGAAGGGGTGGGTTGCTCCACTGGAAAGGTCGTCCCGCCGGCTTGAACGCTGGAAAAGCAATAAATGTGTGACAGACGGAAAATCGCGGTTTATGCTCTCGTCAGCATGCTATGTTTGGCCAAATGCTCAGCAGTCACCATAGTGAACCATAGCAACTACACCCCAAGAGGTAAAATAATACAACATCTGGTGAAGTGCAACCTCATTTCATTGTCTCCCCCTATTGTCCAGTCCATAAAAATCACTTCATTATAGCTTCAAAACCCCCGTCAAAAAATTAATGATGTAATTGGTTGACAAGTACTCCTCTTGGACAGCTGACCGCCAGCGTTGCTTCTGATTGGTCTGTTCGTTTAGTGTGGAGGCACCGATCACACACCCATTTGGGTCACAATGGCTGTTGATCGTCCTCGTTGGCAATCTCTCCAGTTGACAGCAGCGCCAATCATTTTTATATATAACCTGTCTCCAACGTTGAACTTGTAACAGTGAGCAAAGAGAAATTTGTTTCCTAATTCTGTTGTGGTAGACCATCATCGTTGAAATAAAACGGCCAATATTCTGCACAGAAAGCACGGCATTTTCAACGCGATCCGTTTCTTACTAGATCAGACGTTTGACCCCCAAGGCAGGAAAAGTGGTTAGCTCAACGTAACTTCAGTATGGGGAGCAAAAAGAAAGCATGTAACCAGCCAGTATCAGAGAAAGCGCACGAATGTTGCCAAAATGTACAGGTCTATTCCAGGCCCCTTTAATAGCAAAACATAAGTATGGGAGTGTGATTAATTAAAAAACCAATTTTAAGAAGAGTAACTCTGCATTGTAAACGCCATACAATTCATCGATGAGGCGTACACATCAGCAGTGCTCCTAAAAACAATCTTACCACAGCTTGTAATAATTCCATACAACATTTTGACACATTTGGCCCATGCCCTTCAATCTTGAGAGTATTTGACCTAACCCTTAAAGCAGGTAAATGTTTTTATACGGCATGGGTATCTTATCTAATTCCATGCTGTCAATCATACTCAGTCTAACTACGAATCGGGGAAAGACTGAAAATAGGATGATCCCTTTGTTAAAAACTAAAGAAAGAAGCCATTCATAACTTCATATTCGTTTGTCTTATTCAGCGGTGTTGCAGTAGAGCCGTTTTTCGAAATCCTCATGTTTACACATATACGAGGGGGTAACTACGTTTATTGGATGATCCTCGCCAAATCTGCGGTGACCGAATTGCTCGAAAGAGTAGGAATGTGAATGTTGTTTGCACCCACAATGTCCGTTTTCAAAATGGATGCTATACTGCCACTTGTAATTTAAATACAAATCAAATCAAAGGGGTGAGTTTGCTCTTTTGACATCTAAACGAAAACATTTTAAAACACCGACAATAACGTCATGGATATTCTCTTTGAAGGATCCAGTGGCATACTTGCCAAAGGAATTCGAAAGCTAGTTGCTCGGGCTTAATTTCAGCATACCTGACACACTCGCAACAAAGGGGACTCGGCAATAACACTGGATCAGAATATTTCAATCAGACCTTGCGGCATGCAATGTATTGATAACTCCCGGTCCAGTGTCATCGAAGAAAAGAGTTCTGTATAATCAATGATGTAATTCTGGCAGCGCCAAACAGGTTGAAAATCTATTATACAACAATCGTCACTACAAAATCTACCTAAAAAACAGACACGTTTATGTCAGAAATGGGTAAGTATGCCATGCAAAATACCGTAGGATACTTAAATATACCTCACATTTTACTGCCTTTGGGGTTTGTGGAATAATTTTCTAATGTTGGTGCTATGCCAGAAAAATAACATATCAGCGTTATATTTATATTTACAAAATATGTTTGGCTTAAGCAAAGTCTTCATATGCAAATAAGATATAAACTTGTAGAACATACCATACTCAAAATCAAAACTTTATACATAGCTACATGCAATTTCAACTCTTTTACTTCAGCGAAAGATACACAAATAATGCGCACTGACTGTCCACCAAAAGTGCATTCGTGACCTTTAAAACTTCGTGAAGTCAGTTCAGCACGGTCCAAAGGTAGCTCTTTACAAAAGACTCATTTCAAGTTTTAGTGTATGCCTCCCCAAACGGTCCGGAAAGGTTTCAGGTGGTGCTGATTTCTACGTTGAAAAAGTTAGTGCTTTGCTTCCAGCACAGACAATAAATAAATAAACTCTGTCTCCTCGGTGATTCCCGCCAACAGCTGCTCATGTGACTCTAGATATCGGGCCAAAATCGACGAGACAAAGATTTTTGGTGAGTAGCCAAAACAAAAATCCCTCACCTCGGCTTTTCTTGTACATGTACATATTTACCAAATAATTTTGCATAGTCTCAATAACACGTCAACTGCAACTTGAAACTTAATGACATGTTTAAATCGATGGTAAAAGGCCAAACTATCCTTGCACAATGACTTTAGTGCCGATTTATGACAGTATTTTACGAACCCCAGGTTAGCGTCCCTGCACCTCCATCGGTTATCAATGTGACGACACCTAGGCAGACGAGTTGGAGTTCTGGTCCGCCTGCTTGCTCTGGCGGGAAGTGGGCCTCAGCTCCTCTTCATCGAGAGACCCGACTTTGGCGGACTCCCTCTTTGATTTCACGGCAAACACGACGACGATTACGACCACTACCGCAACGGCGGCGACACTGCCCACGACGATGCCCGCGATGGCTCCAGGAGATAGACCTTCTGGATCGGGATTTGGTGCAACTGTGTGATAAACAGTGCATGGAAAACCTGCCTTGCTTACAGTCTATCATGACTAGCCAGACGACTTCTTTTAAATCTTATCTTATCCAAGCGAGACTGGTTGGTTTTCAGCATTAAAAGCGCTCCTGTAGCATTATTTTACGGCCTTTCTGAGGGTTGAGGTTACATTTTGGTGCTTTTTTACAAGCAAGCAAGCAAGGCAAATGGACGAAAAATCTTTCTCTCGTTTTTCCTAAACAATTTTTGGAGGGGGGGATTGCCCAAGCCCCCTGGATCTGACCTTGATTCTTTACAACATTTAGGATTACACTTGTAACTCCTGCTCACACGAGGCAAACAAAGTTCATCGCTCCTATTCCCGTTTGCTTTCGCGCAACTCATGAAACCCACCTAAACTACACAGATGCATCTGCTAGAGTGTTCCTTGCAGGTGGACTACAAAACGTTGCAAAACTAATCTCTCTTTTTGCAACTTTTTTTTTTAAGTTACGCGCTACCACACTGAACACCTCAGCAGCATGTAATCCAAAATTAAAAAGAAAAGAGAGTCTTCAACTTACCTGTGGTCTTGGAGACTTCTGAAAACAAAACAAACAAAAATACAATTGAACAGTAACACAAGAAGCAAATGATGACCGCTAAATGTCAGGCAAAGCTAAACTGAAATCGCGTTTAGACCTTGCGCAATATACTTAAACCAAAATGACACTTTTTTTACACGTGCATTCCTACGGAGGCTCGATGGATCGCGTCTTACCTCACTACGTAAGCTGCACATGTTAATTAACAAAGCGTGACATCATTATGTTATGGGTCTATTGCTTCCCTTGATTTCACCTATAGGGGCTTGATGTGGTATAGCCATCTTGCGGGGCAATCTTTTGCTGCACAAAGAAGCCTTGTTTGTGCATAACCCTTTGGAAAAAAGAACCCTTCTCCAAGACGGGTACCACGCAAAGTCCCCATACTCCAGGACGGGTACCACGAAAAGCCCCCATACTCCAAAACGGGTACCACGAAAAGCCCCCATACAAGTTGATCTTTTCCTACACTTACACTTTCAAGCTGCTTTGTGACAACAAAGTCCACTTGAGCTCAGTAAGCAACGTGTTAGAATAAAAGGCAGCACAACTGATACGCACTCCAAAATGGGTACACGCCCATATTGGTGACCTCCGGGCTGCACTCTGTATTTTGCGAATGGCTCATTTGTCGATTTTTAATGGATTTGATTTTCATATTTTTTATTGATTGCCTTATTAATTCACTGACGGATCGATTGCAGAGAAGGCTGAAACAGTTTTGCATCAATAAAAGTCTTTGCCATTACCTTTTAGTGTGATAGATGATGTATCAACCTTAAACAAATTTATCCTTGGGTCTGTAGAGTTGGTGAAGGCTCCTTGTAAAACCTCTATTAAATCCTTGGAGATGTCTCCCGTTCCAACAGGAAATCCAAGCTCAAATGTTGCTACGATGCTCCCTGATGCAAACTTGGTGACTTTACAATTTTCCAAATTTTTTCCTGTGTTGGAGTCTTTGACGGCAGTTTCAACCTGGCGAAAAAAACATAGCAAGCAAATGTCCTGTAATGAAAAACTGTCGAAAACATGCCGCTGGTCGTTCGTAGTCACCGCACAGTATCATTAATGCAACACAGTTTCCAATTCATCACCATCAAGTATCAAAGTAGCACTGCTCAGTATTAATTTGACACCACAAAATGTCAATCATACACCACATTTATAGGCAAGTCCCAGGCGTTTGGCTGTGTATGCAAAATTGTTGCGGTTATTAACATCATGGTCGCTCTTTTCGCGGGCTCCAGAAGATGTGTCCTTATAAAACCACAACTCTGAGAAAATTTTAACATTACCTGGAAACAGAATGTCCCGTCAAGAGTTTGTGAACAATTGTAATAGGCTCAATACTTACGGCAGTGCACACATCCTCGCTCAACTCCTTGTAGTCCTGAGAGTTTGAGTTTCCGTAATCGCCAGCGTTGAAGTCCGCTTTTGTCCCATTAATTTCTTCGATTTTCATTTCCCCCTCAAAATCCTTGCGGGCTGAAAGAATAATTGGCAAATGTTTCCTCAGGTCCCATAGTGAGAAAGCGATGAAGGCAGGGAAAATTTTTGCTGGGTTGAAATACATTCTTTACCTTGAACAAATCAAACACACACCCACACAAACAGCCAACAATCAAAGCAATAAACACTGAGGCAGAAGTTTTTATACTCACGGGTTTCAGTCGTAACTTTCGCAGTGGGTCGTGGTGTTGTTTCTCCTGGGATGCTCCCTTCTGTATACGTTTACGGTAAGACAGGGTTAACGTAAAATAGAATTATTACCCGCAATATTTGTCTTTCTGTCCATTGCACTTTTAAGGTCTACTTTTGTAATTTTTTTCTCTTTGCCTAAACTTCAAGCTGCCTTGTGGCATTTTCCAACACAACTGACTTTATGAGGTAAAATCTGACTCCCCTCAAGAAAGGTCTGACGAGCAATTTCTCTTTCCGATTGGGAATACGTTCATGTTAATCATGCTGATTACACACTTCTATTAACTTCTTTACAATATCCATCCTTGTTATCTGTGTGGATTTATTTCGATAGGTTACCTGAAAACTTAATGGATGACGTATCAACCTCGAGGATATTTATTCTTGGGTCTGTGGAAGTGGTGAAAGCATCCTTTAAAATCTGGGTGAGCTCCGCAGAGATGTCTCCAGTTTCCCCAAGAAATCCTAGCCGGAATGTGGCCACGATACTTCCTTTTGTAAACTTGGTCACTGAACAGTTCACCAAACTCCCCCCTTTGATAGAGTCGTTGACAGCAGCTTCAACCTGGCGGGGAAATTACAGCAAAGAGATACACCTCAAGGCAAAAACTGGAGTGTAGAATTGACACCATAAGGAGTTTTTTCTACACCGGTACGTGTCAGTGCCGCAACACAGTTATTACAGTGCACGGTGTGAATCCGAAAAGGTAGACTCTTAGAAACCATTAAAATAACATAGGACCAAGTTTGAAAATCTGGTTGTATAACCCGTGGTGGAGGGTGTAGTTCTGCTTTGATTGATGACAGTTCACATAATTTTTACGCTTCGATGAAGAGCGAAAGGTTGAATTTTGGAAAATGAAAGTCTATTACGCACGGGTGTGTGAGGGTTAAAATGAGATTTGTCAGATTGAATAAAAAATTTAAAAAAGGTGTTTTCCTTGCACAAATAAAATTTGAAAAAAAATAATAAACCCTTTACATTTCTCGATGAATTTGATCCATCACATACACCCGTGCGCAAGAGACTTTAATTAAAATTCAAAGTTCAAACTTCCCATGCTCATTGAAGCGTAAAATGTGAACCACGAAATTAGCATCAATCCAAGCAGAACTACCCCTTCAACAACGGGTACAACCAGATTTTTGAAACTTGCCCTCCGTCATTTTCATGGTAGTTTTTCTGAGAGTCTATACACCCTGTAGTGACAAAGTCATGAAAGCATTCAGTGTGACTTGAATTCAGCAACCCTAATATTAGTCCAATTGATTATGCTGGCAGAAGTAATGACATCACTCTTTACCAAGACTCAAGGGAAGCGTTCTCAGGGAGTGAGAACTCCTTGTCAGAAAACTTAAATTTTGGCTGAACGGGAAGCAAATTATGAAAACAAGTTTTATGGATGACGGTTCCGTGTCACTGCTTTCTAGGAATAGCCAACTTACAGCGTTGCAGAGTTTTCCACTCAAATCCATGTATTCCATCGAGTTCGGGTCTTCATAATTACCAGCGCTGAAGTCCGCCTCTGTTCCATTAATTGTTAGGATCCTTATTTCACCCTCAAACTCCTTGCGAGCTGAAATAATCAATTTCAGGTGAGTTTTCTCAGATGTTTTCCCCAAGAGAGAAACGATATTACGTTAGAGAGTAATAGGTGAGTCGGGTGTGGAAAAAATCAACCCAATGGATACAGTTTTACTTTGTTACCGGCTGTAACAGGAAAATGAGAGCGGTCTATCATGCACTCACGCGGGGGTTTAGTTGTAGTCGCTGGTGTGGTCGGGACCCCGGTAGGTCGCGTTGAGGATGCGTCTGATGTAGCCCTTCCTCCTGTAGTTTGCACTGCATCTGACGTAGCCTTTCTCTCTGTAGATGAAGTTGAGGGAGCGTCTGATATGACCCCTCCCGTTGTAGCTTGAGTTGATACGCCGTCTGTTGAGCCTATCCCGGGAGACGTTACTGGTGTGGTCATCAGTTCGGTACCTGCATCGGTGGTCCCTTCTGTAAAACTCATCATTGATGTTGCGGTAGTATCATCTGATGTCAACGTCACTGTGCTTGCTGTCTGCGCATGGGTAGGGATTCCTAAATAATTAATTAATATGTGAAAATGTCAATGAAAAGATAGGCTGTTTGAATCCAAACCATTTTTATAATCGGAAACCCCAAGAAGATAATTCACATAAAGCATAAGGAACAAAAGGACTATATTCAGTGGGAAACACAAAGACTTTGCCGAAGAGATGCTTTGATTGCTCTGTTAATATTTGCAGTGAATGAAAATTGGAGTTCAACAAGCTGCTCATTTGCACCATGATAAATGAACATATATCGGCAATCACGTATCTGCCTAAGGTTGCAAATGGGGAGATCAGCACAAGGATATTAGACCCAGGAGCAATTTTCATTTGTAGAACAGCACTAAGATCATCCTGATTATCCTATTTAACTAAGTCTCTGCCACGGAAAGATTGTTTATGATCGGATTCCGTATCAGAGTTGTGACGAGTCATTAATATTTGTGACTCGAGTCGAATTGATTCATTAATTAAGCAAAACAAAAGTTGATCAGAGTCGTGTATTTTTCCCGAGTCAGTTTGAGTCTAAATATTTGGGCTCAATGTGATATATGACACAACTTTGACTAGAGTCGGTCTCCAGTGAAGTCATTGATTCGAATCATTGTACTAACTATAACTTACCCATGACACACACCACGATAAGAAATACACAAACCGGAGACTTGAAGGTGTCCATTGCAAGATGTTGAGACGATAAAGCTAGAAAGGGAAGGGAAAGCCGACCTTTTCGTGGTAAGTGAAACAAATTTAGTACTTTGTGTTTGTTAACTTTTAGAAACTTTACGATCGTGTACTGTTTATCATTATTCAATGTTTTCATTAGTGGTCTTACAAAATGGAGACAGCAGACGTACCAGACTTTATTAGGAACTCAACATTCTTCAACTTCTTTATCGTAATTGTGGACTGTTGACCTTCTCCCCCAAAAAGAAAATAATAGCACTGCCAGCTTTTTTCAATTCTGTTTTTTTGGGGGGGGGGTTTCGTTGCCAACGCCAGTGGATGGGTTACACTGAACTTTTTCAGAGTCGCAAGTACCTGTTTTTTACGTTTGTGAAACCGTGTTGAAGACTTCCTGAGGTAACCTTTTAACCTACAGTTCCTTCGTCCAACAAATTTTATTTTTGTGTCTTTGAATACAGGAAACATCAACGATTGCTGGGAATTAAAAACAAACGAACGACGATCCTGGTGCAACATTAGAGTAAACCGTTTCTCCTTCCTTTTTTATCACAAAAACCTGGACGCTGAACATTTTCACTTGTCTTTTCAATATTTCCTAGACCGACCTTTTATCTTACCATAGTCTTCAAAGACCCATTTACAGTCGAAAACTTTGTATTTTGCAGCTGTTACCACCGGGCTTCGCCCTTGCTCAGTATTCCGTCATTCAGTAAGTCTATGGTCAGAGCAAACTATTTTAGAAATTCGTTGCTACAACAAAACCTTATTGTAGATACTTGTCACGACAACGCAACCTACACGTGCATACAATTGAAGAGCCGTTATCCTCTGCATATCATTTATCATCCTTTACACATTTGATCCCATTATTGAATAGGTTCTAAAGTCCTTCGTTTCCAAATTAGGCTCGGGAGCAGTGCAAACCCCTTTTGTGACCCAGAGTTCCATCGTTTTGATCACGAATTACCACTCCTTTTCGTGATTACGAGTTTGTCTGTCGCTGGAGTCGCCGGGCAACGATAGAAAACTTGGCAAATATCACACTAAATGCGCACGTAGTCATCAATTGAGTGTTGAAAAAAGTCATGCTAAGCACTCGAACTGTCTTTTCTCTACATATCCCTGGCGGTATTCTTGCAACCTTTTCTTTATTCCAATTATCCTTTTTCAAGGAGGTATTTCTAGGTATAATGCTACGTTTTCTTCGGTGCGAAGACGCGGTTTTAAATTTCAGGTTCAATAAAGTTTTAAGGAAATAAACTACAGAGAAAAACTGACTATCATTATTAATGATTATTGACTATTATTGATTATCAGTAGTTTGCATTTATCCTATTAGTCGGCGATTTGCTTTGAAGCCTCTGCTGATCCCACAAACGAACACGTGCTCACTCTGCTCCATATTATTTCGTTCTAAAGGTTCGCAGGTGAATTTCAATCTATTTTTGAAATCATCCCCTTGTTTTCGAAAGAAACCTGTTGAACAACAGGAGACTACTTGTACCTGAAGACTAATAGGCGTCCATATACAACGGGTAAAATGCTTGGTTTTCAAACCATGCGCTAAATTTTGTCATCATTAGAAGTTTCAGGATACGTTAGGATCAGCGATCGAAGGAAATGCCATAGCCCACATTTACATGTACTTACTGCACAGTATGTATGCTACATGTATGTTTGTAAGAAGCAGTCTCGTTGATAGAATTTGGTGAAGCCACAAGTTAAAAGTGAACAAACTGTTTTGTACATTAATAGCTCCTATCAGAGCAAGCTGAATTATTTCCATTTGTTAAAAACGTTATCACTGTACATGAATTGGCTTTTGTTTAAAATCTAGCTCCTTGATCAATTGGGTAATGACTCAGGCTTGATTAAACCCCAAGATACCACGGATATTTCGTTACTGGTTTTTGTTTCACAGCATAGTGACCAGAATTTCTAATCCGAATAAAATGAAGGGGAAACAGTCGATTAGGCCAGTGCAATTTTTTAATCCAGAGGCTGAGCTGGATTTGTAGTTACAAATGTGCACCAATTATTCTTAAAAATACTTTAGGCACTGAGGTGTTCTCGTATTTGAAATGTTATTTAGAATGTCAAAGAAATGGGCAAAATCTAAATCAGTTGAAAACAAATGAAAATATGAAAATTTTTGGCCATTGCCAATTGTTTTCAATTTTGACTAAAACAACTTTTTTTAATTATTTGAATTTAAGCAGGCAAACCAGGAAGCCGTTCAAAATGATTGGGACCGTGTACTCCTAACCAGCATTACAACTCACTCGGAAACTTTTCAGAGAATGACAGAGACGAGTTTAGACAGGTTTTTAAGAGGAAATTGTAATCGCCATTCATTATGATGTCTTTTCTAAAAAAGAGTTATTTTTACCAAGAGTTGACAATTAATTCATAATTTATGATTTGTGACCAATTTATGATTGCAGGACTGCAAATCTTTCCCTCGAAGGTACAGTTTTTGTATTACAAAGACATTACCAGGAAAACTCACTGTACTCCGATTCAGTCAGAAATTCAATAAATTACAAACGTTGCTAACCATAAAATAATTTATCGATAAATAAAGTAAGGCCAGGCGTCGACTTACGGTTTCTGGAGTTGGTCTAGCCAAGTGCCTCTGAAAGCTCTAACTGTCCTCTTGAAATCAGTCCTGATATCCGAAACCAACCAAAGACCACAAGGTTTGCTGTTGTGACGAGAAGTGTTGGTCGCTTATAACGTTTCAATGATTGACGTTGCTATTAGCGCAAAATTATTTGCTCTTGCTATAAATTACCTTCCTATTGGCTATCTACGTTTCAAGTGGTTGGTGAGTCCGCACGTGACAAGGAGCAATGCTTTCCATTGGACGTTATCCTGCGTGCTGTAGAGTTGCACTGGAACTGCGCGCTAAAGGGAATTTACATTGGAATAACTTTTCACTTCAAAGGTTTTCTGCGATAAGCCTCGAAAATAAGATATTTTTTCTTCTTTTCGAATTTATGTTTGAGTAGCTGAAAAGTGTATATATTTCCACGACGGAAGACCTACTCCCCGGGCACTCCAACTACCATCGTATATTACTTGTTTTTTCTATGTTAAACGCTATAGTTTAACAATTGTGTGTATCGGGTCAGGGTTACAGAGCCATAACACACTTCTTTCGCCATCGTTACACGTCATGGCTCTCGCAGATCGGACAGGACGGACGCACTGTTCGTGTTATCACACTTTGACCGCCTAAGATCAAATAGGCCGTGTTTCGGAGCCTTACAAGAGCCCTGCGATGCATCAAGTATATATTTTCAAAAGTGAAGTACTTTTTTCGAAGTTTGATTTCGCACTTTTTCCGACTCCGTTTTTATGAGATCTATTTTTCCAAAGTTTGTTTGTTCGAGACACACGTTCTCTAGTTTCTTCTGCAATTTATGACTTTATGACTAAAATTTTCTTGTACAGCTTTAAACGAAAGCTATCATTATCATAAAAAGACAAGGACATTTTCAGGAGAACTCATTTCACTCTGATTCAGCCAGAAGTTCACAAAAACACAAATATCGTTTGCGATAAATTAGTTTATAGATTGATGAAGAAAGGCCAGGCGTCGACTTACAGTTTTTGGAGCTCGTCTTGCCGAGTGCTTCTCAACGGGCTAACCTTCTTCTTGAAAGCAGTCCTGATATCTAAAACCACTCAAAGACCAACAAGGTTTACTGTTGTGGCAAGCAGTGATGTTCATTTGTGACGTTTCTGTGACAGACTTTGCTATTAGTGAATGCTATTGCTAACTAATTACAGATGTACTTTCCTGTTGGCAGTCTACGTTTCAGGGAATGATGAGTCCGCAGGTGACAAGGTGCGTCCTTCCCATTGCAAGGTACATACATTATTCTGTATCCTGCGTGATGTAATGTTGCACCGGAACTGCGAGATTACGGGCATTTATATTCGGAAAACTTTGTGACACCTCCAAAAATATGCTCTTTTTACTGTTTATTCTATTAGTTGCTGGGATTTACAAATTTCCACGATAAAAGACTTACTCATGCGGACATTGGCACTATCATGTAATGTTTTAGGGTTCTCTTTGTGTTTAACCCGTTATGTCATACCCACATACAAACGAATATCTCACACTTAACACTCTTCTGAGTATAAGCGCTCTTGCGCTCACAGATAAGACAGAATAAACGCATTGTACGTGTAAAGTAGCGCGGTCCATCTCAGATGAAACACAGCGTATTTCAGTGCCTGAGCTATCACGGACACAGGAATTGACTTGTGTGATATAATAGGTCAGCCCATGTGTTAAAAGACTGAGATTCTTTTTAAATCACAACATAGCCAAAGGCATATCCCGCAGGGGATGGGAACCGAAACATGCTGCCCCACACATACCTGTTTTACAAAGAAAGTGTGGACTTTCCTTTGTTCTCCTGTGGCTAAGGAAACTTGAGGAAAATGCTCCTTTTTCTCTAACTAGGATAACTCCTTCAAGCTGGATTTTTTATGGTGATTCCCTGGACTGTTCCTCTTCATTTTGCCACGGATAACCTTAACCCCAAACTGCCTCTGAAAAGGTCTTTTTTTCAGAGCCGGAGAACGTTGTGTCGACGTGTACGAGTCCACACTACGTCATCGCACCCTACATTATGTGGACTTCTTTTGTGCAGAGGTCCGCACTGTGTATGGCACGCCTGCACAAAGTTGTATGTGTGCGTTTGTTTGTTTATTTGCTTTCTAGAAAATTGAATGCGGCAGCATTTTAGCGATTTAATTATTTGTATAATTAATTTGTTCTTCAAAGGGAAGGATTAAAACATTGGACAATCTTGAATAGGCTGATCAAGAATGTAATGTAATCAATCAGAAATCATATTCAATCAACAATTATATACATGTACAATATAACTCTTTATGTTAAAACAATGAGCTTGAGAATATCTTTAGCATACAGTTCCTGATTCCCACTTTTATATAAACCATATCGGATTTTCCAAGCAAGAAAAGCCAAAACAAAAAACAAACCAAAAAAAGAACAAGAAATGAGATTTTAATGTCTTTATACAAAATACAATTACGAAAATACAGACTCTGATCGCTCTATGTGTGCCTCATTGGTATCTTTCGTACTACTATATCCTACCGCCAGACTCGTAAAAATCACTTACAGGAGCCAAACATGAGTTTTGGGTAAAATACTTTATTAACTTATATGTCACAGGTGTTACTCTAAGACAGTATACGATTTTCAACACCAATCAATTCTTGAATCATCTATGAAGAGTGCAAAAGGCATCGAAAGACATTGGTATTTTGGTTTTCCTCTGTTTATCTTATCAATGTTGTACGGAATTATAAATTGCCCGTTTTTACTCGATAATTTGTTGCGATATTCAATGATAAACGTCGACACACGGAGTTCATCCAGCCAGGTGTAAGGTAGAGCCCTGCAGCTACCACCTGAGGTCGTCAGCAATGGTGGACATGCCATCCCTCTGCTACTGAGCCCTCTCACCTGCGGCACATTTGTCACTGTTGGACTGGTTTCTCACTGAATTTCATGTTTCTAAGAAATAACATCATTAAAGTTTTGTTTCCAAAACTGATTATTGCGCAGTTTCCGTGCTTCCCAGATGACCACGAACTCTGTGTCACTGAAATACTTTATCTTTGAATTTCCTGTTTCTGAGAAAAATGATGAAATTTTAGTACCAATAACGTGGAAAAACAGATGACAAATCCAGCGTACATACGTCTGTAAAACTGCATCAAAACTGTGGATGAATTTACACATTTTGGAATGCTGCATCACACACAAAACAAGCAACACTTTGGGTTTCGAGGGAAAAGGAAATGGCTTTAAGGAAAGCTGCATTATTCCAAAGGTATTCCTAAATATCTTTCATATCAAAATACTTCTCATAGATAAAGACTCTGTTTATATTTGCAACATCTTTCACCTATCTAATTAGATAAACATAATATTATTTACAAAGTAGTATCCCGGGCGAATCCAGAACAACCTTCTTGGGGTCCAAATTGTTTTCGGGGGCCATTTGTTAAATGTAATCTTTCATGGCTTTTCTAAATGATGAGACTTTTTTACAACCTTCTAGAAGGAAGAAAAATGAACATACCGACATATTGCAATTTTTTTCAATTAACTCTTAACAAAAAGGGAGCTCTTTTTAGGGGAGGGGCAGAACCCCTGTTGCCCCTAACCCGATTGTCCATTGAATTTGCGTGGCATTACAATGTATATACAAACGAAACTAGCTTTAATTTAGAGCATTATGACAACATCCCTTTTTATGTAAATTAATGAAAATATTTTCTAGACCGATTTCATTTTCCTCAACGGAATTCTCTTGAAGTAGATTCCAGGGTATTCTAGTTGCATTTTTGACTCACAATGTACATGTACGGTAGCCCATGAAAGACAACAGACATCGCATTTCACAGGGATCCTTATGTTATGTGTCAAACGTTTCTAAGCATGCCCATCCACACTTATGAACATCCCAAAAAAATCAATGTTTTGCTCATCAAAAAGTCTCTGGGTTTCCATGAATGACTTTTTTCACGCAAAGTAGCTCATTATGAAGTTTGTAATAAAAATCAGGGTTGTTTCGGTGATTTAATTGACCGATGAAATCGAACTTCATATTATGATTTCATCTTTCAAATTTTTATATTCGTAAAAGTTAATTTATGATACTTTTTCCAAATACATGTATGTTGTGCTATGCTACCATACAACTGTTTTAAAATAGCCACAGTAATAAAGTTTCAAACTCAAAAACCAACAGCGGACTTGAATGTATGTACACAAAAATAGTTTCAAATGAAATGTTGTAAAGGGAAAGGCACTATAACTTTTTATGCGGTGTTGTACATGTTCAATGTGCACGCTGGTCTAAACAGGGATTACTTCTAATAAGTGCACAAGCTCAAATCAAGGATATGAAGTGTGTGCATTCGTTTTTAATTCCAACAGCCATAAATGATCAATGCCTCTTTGCGCCTGCCCTCGGTTCTTGGTCCTAACACCGGTTCGATCTGGTGTTGTCCTTCCCCATCCACCCCTATCCACCCCAACTTGCCTCATACAGTTGTCACAACAAAACAGTCTCGATTCTGAACAAACTCATCTTTGGACGGAATCCCCATCTGCAATATGATTAGGCAAGGCAGCCATAAGGCTACATGGATAGATAGGTTGTTAATTTACTTGGAATTAAGGGTATACGGAATGCTAGTTGCAAGGGGACGCCAATCTGAAGAAAAGAAGTGAATACTTTTGCAGAACCAGAGAGAAAATGTTGCAGAAGTCTACATTTTCAATAAGCAGCTGACTCCTGACCCGTTATGCTCATGATATGAGCGCATAATTACGAATTTATTAGCGAAAAGATCCATTACTTGCTGAATGTCATTAGCATAATGATTTGAAAACAGAATGTTTTTTTCATTGTGTGTGAATGAACAGTAGGCCTACCCCGGCAGCGCATATCACATTGCCACCTTTTGTCGTCGCTCTTCCGTGTAAACAGGCCCTAGGCACGAATCTCTATATTATTGGGACAAGTTCATCCACCGCTATATATAGGCACGCTGAAATCTGCCATTGTTGCTACTCGTGGTGACTGGCTGGCTGGGGATTGGTGTCCTCGCTGGCCACTTTGGCTCCGCTGCCTTTCATCTTCATCACGACGAAGACCACGACTACCATGAGGATTAGTGCCAATAGGACCGCACCCACCACGATACCAGCGATAGCCCCCGGGGAGAGTCCGTCCATAGACGCAGGCTGACCTTCTGCGGAGGCATGTACAACAAAATAACCGTTGTGAATCAATGTGAAACACCTCTCTCTCGTTCCCGCCGCCCTTGGGCCTTACGGAGTGCTGGAATGGGCAAATCCCTTTCACAACTTCATGCCGTGGTCACGGCTATGAGTCATAGCACTGTGGCTGCTTTGCTGCTCTTACATGTAAATTCAGGAAGCTGGCACGGATGTTGACGTCATTGGTTTCGGGGTGTAAAATACAAATTGACCAACTCAAAGAAATGCGAGGGCCTATCCAAATGGCATCCAATGAGGGGGATCCAAGAAATGATATCCCGAAAGGATTAGCCCGTTCCAGTGCTGTTTAAGGGCGGCAGGGGTAGGCGAAGTGGAACACTTGTTGACAGTTGCAGACGGTTGAACCGTCTACAGTATGTAATCTATTTGAAGAACTGAAAAGGGTTGACTGTGTAAGGATGTGGTACAAGCTTGGGGACTAGCTGAAATGGGGCAAAGTTGCCTGTCACCTTCTTCGTTCCTTATTATTTCTTATTCTTTAAAGGATGGTTGAAGAAAAGAACCTTTATTATCAGTGAAAGGTCACCCACAGAGAAGATTACGGCATCGCAACAAAGATATGAAAATAAGTATGGTAGTTCCCATCTTTTTGTGCTGTTGGTATAGTTTTTCACGTTGGGCGAAAAGTCAGACGCGTCAAATTAATTTTCACATTTACCGAACTTACTTGATGGTGTTACAGTGCCGGCACCGGTAGTTATAACAGGGGCTTGGGTAGTCGGTAGAATTTCTAGAGTGTTTGGGAAGAAAGATTGACTGACTTGAACATAAACAGCTGAGCTGAAATGATAGAAAATGCAGTCAATTTAAAGATACTTCATTTTACACTTGGGTGGATTTGACACACCATGCAGCGTAGTGCTAATGTCTTTGCCGCCCCCAGATTAGAGCTGAGAAAAAGTTTTAGAATAATCATGGGTTTATCCAGTAGGGGGCACAGACCAAGGCAGGTGGAGGGACACCATATTTGTGACCTCTGTGAAAAGTGTCACAAGTCTCTTGAGCTACTTTTGAATTTTAATTTGTATTAGATCGGGGATTTTGAGCTCTTTCTTTTGATGCGTCACTCAGTTTGGTACAATGAAAATGGACGTTGTGTAGGTGTTAAATGTTGAGGATTCCTTTACTTAAACACTGTGTAAGATTCTTTCAAAGTGGCTCTGACATGTGACTCATTTTCACAGAGCGGGTCGCATTTTAGGGATTGAGAGCTCCATTAGTTGAGAAAACTGTACTACATCTTTCTTTCGGGTGGGGGATAGTCAGGGAGGATTATTCCCCCAGCCCCAACCTTAGACCTGGATACGCAACTAAAAGCATTACTAGTTCATTAGCAAGCCCTACACCCACAAAATGAGCCCCTTGGTTATCTGGCCAACTTGATTCTATGAGCCGCGTCTTGTGTGAAAAAATTACGATTTTGAGTTTGCATTTCGGGATATAGAACCCATGTCACCTATTTCCAACGAGGAATAGTTTGGTACGAGTCGACACGTACGACTCACCTACGGCCATGATCGACTCTAGGTCCACCCCAAACTGCTTGATGAGTGGGTCGGTCGAGTTAGCAAACGCTTCTTTTATCTTCTCAAGCAGTACAGTCGAAGTCACACTCGACTCTGGCGGGAATTCTAGTTGGTAGACCGCCACCACGCTGCCGCTCTTAAACTCAGTTACTGTGCAACCTGTTACCGCAAGACTTGACTCGTTTGTAGCAGCTGTGACCTAGATGGGGGAATGTTGAAGGCTGGCTCTTTCAAAATCATTCTACCATGGGTGCACGCGCGGTGTGGTTATTGTTTCAATATTTTGTTTTTAAATCTGGGACTTGCATGTGGGCTGGGTTTGTATTTAGTGTGTAACTTATTTTGATTTTGCATGAATTTTAAATCTGTGGTTACACAGCTGGCATGCAAATTTTCCATTTTATTGGACAACAAAGATACAAAAAATGACTGACTTAAGTTGGATCCGTCATTTTAGAGTCAGGTAGAAATGAAAATAGACACTCTTTTAATAGGTAGCAGCTTTAAGAAATTGAGATCGAGTTTGATTTCGGGGGAAAAAATGCACTTTGGAGGAAGCTAAACGGTTGCTCGATTTGTAATCACTTTTTAGCACGGCAAACGTTTGGGGTGCAGACGGACCTGGATACAGCAAACAGCTGAATGCATTTATTGGGGCTTTCTGGGAAAAAAATTGCTAGCTAAAGTATCCCCTTCCTCATGGGGTGTGCAGTGATAGCAACTCCAGATGGGTCCGGGGTACAGGTTGGAGCATAATGAGGTTAAAGCGCCCGACGCTAATCCGGAAGGTTGTGCAGTGTCAATATACACACAAATGCAAAATCGGATGGAACTCACTGCAGTGCACACTTTCTCGCTCAGTTCTTTGAATGCGGCGGAGGATGAGTTTGCCAAGTCTTCTGTGAAATTAGCTTGCCCGTTGCCGATCTCGGTAATTCTCATGTTGCACTCAAATGTCTTCGGAACTGGGAAAGAAACATTTTGCAATGAATGAGCATACGTGAATGTGTAGATAGCCTTGAAAAAGCAAAAGATGGTCGGATGGTTTAAACTGTCCACCGCTTAAACAGTTGATAAATAACTCGGGCCCATTCTCCATGTTGGTAATGTGCAGTTTTAGGTTTGTTCTTAGTCGCAAAACGATTATTCATATTCATTCACGAAACCAATTTTGTAGGGACTTTTTATACAAAATTCACCCCAGTTTTTCCTCAGATATAGTAATCAACCTGAGCATACAAGAACGTTTGCCTGGGGGTACAGTGCTGAGTGTTAAATTCCTGAGCCAAATCTCATTACTTGTATGGAAGGAGAAAAGTCACTGCATGGGATGAGCGTTTGTTGGTGTGTTCTTAAACTCACGAGGAGCTGCAGTTGTGACATGTTTTGTGGTGTGTGATGGTGTTGTCCCTCCAGACGTCGAGGCAACAGCTGCCGCTGAGGTTGCATCAGTAGTAGTTGATGAAATCCCCCCAGTAACGGCCACCGTAGTCTTCTCATCGGCAGCTGCTGTGGTGGTTACCTCAGCACCTGTTGCTGCAGTCCCCGTGGCCAGTGTCTCAGTTGCTGCAGCCGTCGGCTGAGCACCTGTTGCTGCAGTCCCCATGGCCAGTGTCTCAGTTGCTGCAGCCGTCGGCTGAGCACCTGTTGCTGTAGTCCCCGTTGCTTCTGCCTCAGTCGCTCCCTCGGTTGCTGCAACCGTTGCCTCATCACCTTTTGTCGTAGCTGCGGTGTTGGCTCCCGCAGTATTTGCCTGTGTGGCTGCTGTTGTCGCGCCTGTTCCCTCACCAACGTTAGCTGCCGTGGTTCCAACTTCCCCAGTTGGTCCATCCGTTGCTGTGGTCGCAGCAGCAGCAGTCCCCGAAGTTTCTGTTCCGCCAGCCGCTGTAGTTTTCCCACCGCCAGCAACTGTTGCGGTCTGAGCGTCCGTTCCTCCACTGTGAGAAATTGCTGTTGTATCGCGCGACGTTGTTGCATGGATAGTTGACCCTGCACCAGGCGTGCCTGTTACTGTATTTGTTGCACTGTTCGCTTCTGTTGTCGCCGTACCTCCTTCGGGGGTAGTTGAACCTGTAGCATGGTTGAAAAAGTAAGTGTTATAGTTGCACGGGATAATTTTTCAGTGCAGGTTTGGGGAAAATCACCGCATAAATGAACTCGGTAGCGCTTACCCGCGTATAGTCTAGATTTGTTGAGAGAAAAGCAAGACTGATTAGTAAGAGCATGTAAACTCTCGAACATGGAATGGTATGCACAAGCATACATCTACCGGGGTAGTAGCCGGAACCGAAGCTGAGTATAAGTTACATTAGCTTCCTTACCTGTTGGTAAGGTTGCTGCCTCTGTTGCTAATGTTGCATCTGTTGTGGCTGCTGTGACAGCTGTTGTGTCTTCTCCTACTGTAGTCGACGTGGTGGCCTCTGCAGGTGTGGTAGCCGTTGTCTGGTCTGTTGTTTGGGCATACGTTTCTTAGAGATGAGCCATGAAAGACAAAGTGCAGAGAAATTAGCTTAAACTTTCCAAGTTTAATGAACAAGAGAGAAATTAAAATGACAAGGAGAGACTTCTACCGTAGTTGCAAAATGGGGTGAACACACTATATAAAAAGTGTCGAGTGTACTATCATCAATACAGATAGAATGACAGCAATCAGAGACCAGTTCACACGTTATCAGTCTCCTCGATGCTTTCATTGTGTCACAATGCAGCTTAGTCATGACTTTGGCAAAAACTCCTGGAAGCCTAGATGTATGTAGCAGTTATTTCAATTTAAATAGTCTAACTCTAAGTTAACCATGAGAGCCGGTGGCGGAGTCCACCCCCCCCCCTGACATATTCTCGGGTATTGTTGCAGTTCCTTTCTCCGCAGTTTGACACCAGATTTGTGGAAATCTCAATGGGACGTTTGTTTTACGGAGACAAGTTCTCCAAAAGACCAACCTTTCCACTAACGTTCTCAATGGGGGCAGGGCCGACAAGCGTGAGGCAATGCACTCGGAATAACCCATGTTGTCAATTGAAACTTCACAGATGTACTTCTTGAGGTCAATACACGTATTTTATGTTTCAAAAATATCAAGTGTAAGACAGCCGAATTGGATCAATCATTTTACATAGTTCAAAGGTCTTGTTGAAAGGAAACTACCCTATAATGTAACGTGTGAAATATGTGACTGGGATTACCACTTGCCCATCATGCACTTGATTCTCAGGAGTCGAAATTTGACTTTCAAATGTCTTTCTCGACAGTCACACTAAAAACCGCACATTTTGTGTGTTTTTTTCTTTTTTTAGTGTATTAACAATAATTCTACTTTTTACTGATCTTCCAAAATATTATCATTTCCCCGGGGAACATGTTTTATAACACAAAAGGACACAATCCGGGACGATGAAATGAGTGAACTGTGAAATGTTTGAGCTGAAGTGACATCAGGTGTTTTATTCTTGAATGATTGTCTGCTTGAAAAACCACAATGGCTTAATGGTGTGTATCTCTGGTGCTCCAAGCTATATTACATTATCTCACCAATTACAATATCGGTGAGCTAACGTAAGCAATGGCACAATCATTTCTGGAATATGCCGTTCCATGTTCAAATTTGGCCATTGTAGGTGTAATTCGTCTGAGCTGTTCCTTCCCTGTCGAATTCAGGGACTGAACTCAGATTTCATTTCATTAAATGTGCATTTAATGCTTCTGCTATATCAAAAAGTTCTTTGCTTTTGCATTTCGTTGTGTCCTCAAGCAATATTCAACACAGTCATGAAGTTGACCAGAAGCTCTTGAAAGCCAATAGACATATGTAACAAGCAGTTAATTTCAATTTTAAAATTAAAAATTTAATTTTAAGTTAATTTGCAACATTAAATTTATGACGGAAACCATAAAAATTGGCAAGCACAGCATAATTTTCTTCTGAGTAAAAACAATGATAAAATAGAGACGAAAATGTATCGGAAAAACTTGAATAACCCTTTCACGTTTCCTTTGGTGTGGTTTTATGTGCCAAGAACGAGCCTCACGTTTGTTTTTTACGAAACATAAAAGTGAAATGAATAACTAATGTATCTATGAATACCAAGCAAAGGAGAGAGCGGTGTTCGTAGGATGTCACAATGAGGTTTTGCAATTATGACAAACATGTGTTATGTGATAAAAAATGTTTTCTGCCTAAACAAGACAAAATCGAAAGCCCCTTGCTGGAAATTTGTGCTCCAGGTTTGAAATCAATTGTAAAACAACTGAAAATGTTTAACAGATGGCGACTTTTATTGATTCCTCGGGACGAATTATACAATGGAAATATGTGAATTTGCATATTTAAAAAAAAATCCTGTAAACCTGTGTACATAGGGGTCTTTAAAACAAAGCTTATACTCACCTGTAAAACACGCTATTACAGCAAGGAGAGAAAGCATTGTTTTTGCATCCATGGTGATTATCCGTTCCGATGAAAACCTAGTATAAGAAAGACACGAAGACTCTTTTTTTATACTCAGTTAGAAGGGCTATTCGAAATTCCCCCCAATTGATACAATAATTTTATACAGTCATCAGAGTAAGACGATTTCATTTCAGGAGAAAAACCTTCATTGATCTTTACACTAGTGAAATGAGTGTCAGTCTTTTGTTACATTTAAGCAATGGTTGTGTTAAAAGGAATATACAATGATCGGTGTTGGTCTCTGAAAAGGAATAATAGAAATGCCATTAAGACGTTTCGTGACTAAAAATGTTGTGAGTTAATGAGTATGATGTACAGTAACTTGCATCATGTTCGTGCCCCTCACTTAGTTGTGCGCATGCGCACTGAATCCACTATAGCGACAGAAGCTGGTGAAATGGCTCTTGACTCGGGCAGGTTGACCCCAAAAGTAATCGATCAACATCAAGCTCAGATAAAGTTGTTTGCCCCTTTTTTCCACACCGATTAGAATTTAAACACTTAAAGTCCCTTTTGATAACTGGCACACTATAAAAATCCATTTGTGTCAAATTTTTGCCCGTTTTTGTCACTTACCTCCAAAGTAACAGAGTCAGAAGTTGAAAGTGAAGCCAACATTTCAGAGGTTTTTTCAGTTTTGCCGAAATGAGTCTCTGACATTTCTCTACTTGTGAATGGTGAAGGATATCATAAACACTAATGAGAAAGTATCATGCAAGAAGGAAACCGTATGGATGAGAACGGAAAGTTTGGTTTGTGACTTTTAGTCGGGCAATTTGACGTGTATTCATGGTATTCGTGCAATGAAATAGGTCAACTCGTACCCAAACGCACTCATATCCAGGTATGTGTACGTGTGCGCCATGTCCATAATCCAGACATTTTGACCGCTGCCAAACTCAGAGCGGAAATTGGGCACTAAGTAAGGTGAAAAACACGGAAAATGACGAAAATCAGTCCCAATGAAAACCATTTCAAAAATGGTTTTCTTCCTAGACATAATAACCTTTTTTGTACTAGTCTTTCATGTGGCATCAAAGTTATTTGAAGGTAAACTCGACAAAATTGTAAAAATTATACACAAACTTAGGTTAAAAAAAATAATTTTTCATAATTATACTTGTCGTAAAATTGACATTTTCCAATTTCCTTTACTACCCTCCGGCGATCTTTCTTACTAGAAGGTATTAAATATCACCATTTGATAGATTCCTGGCAATTTATTTACACACGAGGTCTTCAAGGGAAAGGGCAGGACAAATCCCTCACATGGGTCACCACCGATGCGCGTCGTATGCTAGAATAATTTTTCAGGCCGACGACCATTATGTCACTATTGCACATGCGCAGATACACAAACTAAATGCATGCACAGTCTATGGGGACAGAACATACGTGATCAAACGACAGTCTACGGTATATATCAAATAAATTGCCATGTGAATTTCGAGCAATTTAGATGAAAGACGTGTTTTAATATTCTTCCGTAAAGTGATAGTTGGCCACCATTAATCTGGCCGCACATTTGGGTGACCCCCTGTGCCACTGGCACAGTGCCAAGTGCCATTACCGCCATTTGGGCTGTTGCCGTAGCAACGCTTTGTTTATACTCCCCTCATTAGCTACTGGCAAGTTGTCCTTCAAAGACAATTGGAGAAATAATGGATGAGATTGCTCAAGTAATTTGTTTGGGCATTTGGATAAAGGCAGGTGATACATGCTTTCGGCACAAGGAATCGGGTTCCTTTTAGAACAAAGGATACACCTGCAGCTATCAATTGTCGTTTAGAGTAACACAAAGAGATTTTAAAGTTCTCTTGGCCTTACAGGTTAAGTTAATGGAGACAACCCTGTCCGTTCTATTGATTTCAACCAAAGGAAATTAAAATCTTTCGCAATTTTGTGTAATGACTGTACATCGTCTCTAGAACATCGCCAAGGAGTGGATCCAAGAAACCTTCCGGGGGAGGGCAGGTTCAGACCTTAAGCATGATGACAATCAATTCACGGTCCGCCTAAAGTAAAGCAGTTTTCCTAGAGGCAGAGAGACGCAGTGTCATCTAGTCCTTGTGTGGGTTCGTACGACCCACAAAACACATTTTTGATCGTGTTCCCTGAATCTATTTCAGAAATGCAAATTTACCAGACTAGTTTATGATTAGCATGCCTTCCAGGCCTCCCATTCATTTTGTTTATATAAAATCTGACCTGAAACACTAATAGATATTTAATCTCAAATTTGAATTTTTCATCACAGTAAATTAGATTCCATCATATTTATTTTGTTGCTTTGATTTTTCCCCAATGAAAGTTAACCTCGTTTTTTTCCTCGGGCCACTTGGAATGTAACCATAAGACTGCTTCCGAATCACTTGGCTGCAGCTTCCAATTACACCCGGGAACCGGCAACAGCTATAACCATAGACTCTTGTGTATTTTCTAGCCGCAGCCACGTAATTTGGACACAGCCTAAGAATTAATTGAAACAAAGTACCACAGCCTTCAACGCATGTAAACGCTCGTCGCATTTGATAGAAGGAAGATATTGCTTTAAATTATAAGATATCAGTAGTAACTGACTTCCAAGGGTCAGTTTAGAAAACATTTACAGTTTGCCTCCGAGTTCCCTGGTTTGAAAACCTGAAAGGTCCTAGTCCCCTGCTTGCCGGTTGAAAGATCGTCACGTAATTAGACTGGTAGGCTCAGATGTTCATTTTAGTGTTCTGCAACGGATAAAACTGTTATTTGCTGTCTTGTCAAAAAGACGCAGTTTACAAAGCGCCATTTACGACGCAGGAAGTATGGCAGGACCGACGTAGAGCCGCGCCAGTCGACAACGTTTTCTGCTGTAAGTCACCTCGAGGAAGTAATTGATCTTCATACAATATTAAATGAGAGAGTTTCAGCGTGAAAAATTGATGAGAGAGGTAATTCACACTCAAAACAGCCAGGGTTGTGATAATTTTTGTTACTTTTTTTTCACAATGTCGGTGGAAAAATCATATTTACCGTCCCCGCATCTTTCCTACTCAGAGACCACCAGGATTTTTCTTTAACCGCAGGCAAAAATGGCTCGGAAAGGCAAAATTTTTAAGTAATCCACCGGCAAATAAACTATTATTCTGTGGGTCACATCACGCAGTCGATGATATATATCTCCAAACATGTCCGCCTCCAAATACTTGGCTTTGGTCTTAAATTCCTCTAAATCTTTGTAAACTATTTAAGCCTACGTGGACCGTAATATTTGCCCCATATTATGCCTCTTTCACTTGTGTGCAATATTACACATCGTCATCGATTTAATTATTCGATCTCGTTATTGGTCGGAGTAGTCACTACATTGACGCCCTTTATGTTTGTCTCCTATGGATTGTATAAGTTTTAATAACCCCGAACCAGTTGCCGGTTCCGTTTGTAAAGTTTGGAAATACACAGAGGTCCACGTCCTTGAATAGTTTGATGGGAAAGCCTTCAAAGACCTAAAAACGTAATGACATCACACTTTGACACCTGTGCTGTCTATGGGGGCTTGAAATACCGTGTCCCACTTCACTGCCGTCGGGAAATGTATATATGAAAACAAAGCTATAGACGCCACTATGTTATAGGTCTATTCAAGAGGTATCGAAGGACTTGTGCAATAGGGCTACTGGAGTTTGTGAAATGGTGGTCGAATTTCCCCCTCAAAAAAAAATTACTTTCAAAAAGATTACCGGTCGTCATTTTATTGCCTGAGGTCTTGTTTTCACTATTGTTAGGGATACCTGGCTTGCACTAAAGCATAGAAAAGCTATAATTAAGCTTGTCTACATTTTATCACTATCAACCCAGTTTAACCTGCGTTCCCATGACTGGACTTTGAAACACGATTCTGGAAACAGGGAAGAAATCAGATCCAAGATACACCTCCCTTGGAAAATCCAGACAAGCAATGATTGATGATACGAAAACACATCTGTATTATTGGAGTTACCAAGCTGATATTCATGACAGCTATAGGAAAAAGTAGTAATGTAAGTGGCATGTCCAGACATTTCTGAGACTAGGGGAAGTGGATTCTTATTATCACCGTTCCAGTTGCTTGCTATTGCGGTTTTCGGAGGGGAATGAGTAAGGAGTGGGGTACATTGGGCGGCACAAGGTCTGGCATATACTTTCCTGAATCAGTTATCTATTTAGCACAATTCTTGCCTAGTATTCCACCATTAACTGCAAATGCCACATTGGCCCTTCATTTCTAAATGCCTATATTATCTCCGTCTGTTTATACGAAAAAAGTCATTGCGAGAGAGTTAAAGCCTTTTCAAGTAACGAATCGAACTCACACGTAAGCCCTATGATCTGACGATTTATGTCTCCTGCAAAATGGTGCTACACAGGTTTCAAGGAAACACTGTCCAACTTGATCATTAAGCCTAACGAAATGTGCATTTCATTTTTCCAGTTTGATTTGAGATGCCCACAGCGGTTGCACTTAACATGCTGAGGAGCAACTCTGCTATACTTAACATTAGCATAAGTTCAATAGACTTTATTCACAAGAAAGCCATTTTCAAGTTGATTATGTTTCCTGAATTTATTTCTTGCGATCTGTCAAAAGGGATGGTATCAGAGTATTTTAGGGTCCATGCTTCACTTTCATTTTTTTTCAGTGCTACTTAAAACATTAGATGCAATAAGTCACAATGTATAAATTATTCATCATCTTAAATTAAATTAATACTGTGGACTTTTCCAGTGCTGTCATTTTTTATTCTTAGGTTCCCAAACCTCGTTTTTTTATTGAATAATGGCCGACTCGTGAACGAGGTCAATTTTGGTGCTTGTGTTTACTAGGCCACATCTCTAGCTCGCCCAAAGCAAATAAATGAAAATAAAGAGCATCAGCAAGCTAAAACTGTTTTTTGTAAAACCAAGGAAGTTAAAAAATACTGCAGTTGACATTTTCTTATTATAATGGATTGCACTTGCTTGCACCATTTTTAGGGAACACGCCGTATACACTGGCTGTCATGGGGATCGGAAATTTCGTTATGTGGACAAACGTAAGATTTCCTATTGATTTGCATTGTACAAGGTTCTTATAAGGGCTTATTAACTCAAAAATGGCTCGAGAGACCCATGACTCATTTCGTTAGGTTAAGTCACATTTTACAACTGCTGGTCGATTTACCATGGTACCAAGGTCATTTGTTCTGCATGAGCTCCAATTGAAAATCTACCAGTGGTCGCCATTTTGTCGCATAACTCTGCGTGCGTTATTTCTAGCGACAACCACGGACCTTATTTTCAAAAGTATACATATTTTACAAGTCACCACAACCGTGCTGCAGACCAAACTACACAGTAAGCGCGCCTGTATTGCTGATAGAGCCCATATAACGGACACCGAGAAGCAAATTCCATTAATGTCATTTCATGTTCTCAAAATTATTTGTGTGTATGCTTAAAACCAGACAAGCTATGCGCTCATTTTTCGTTGTCGTTAAATTGTCAGCGCGATCAAAGTTGTTCAAAGTGGAGAGCAGTACCGGTAGATCAAGGTATTCGAAAAAATAAATGGACTCATTTAGAATTGGGATGCATTTACGGGGCAATCTTCAAAGAAAAACATTTAATAAGACGACCAATTTTAGCAAACATTGAGAAGTGCGCCGAAACATTGACATAATAGGTCTGCAGAATTTCGGATTCCTCTAATATTTGTCACGTGACCATAGCGGCCACTTTAAATCTCTCAAATTAAGGGCAGATCCAGAACCAAATGTAAGGGGCAGACTTCATTAAGAGACCTAAACAAATCGGATTTTTTTTCATTCAACTTTTTCATGGCATTTCTAGGATGAAGCTTCATTTTGGGGGTTTTAAACGTTTTGGAAGGAAGAAAATGAAATAGAATAAAAATTTCTTTTACAAAATGTGGCTCCTTTGTCTTCGAGGGATCCGCTCTGGAGTGTTCTTCATAATGTATCACCGAATGAATCATGACCCTCACAGCTTGTGGTAGCAATTCGGTCAACGTGCACGGTTTTCCCCGAGCCAGACAATTAATTTTGATGTATTAGAAAAAAATCATCTCGTTCTCTTCGGTAAATCAAGCACGCATGACGGACCATTGGGAATGCAGGAGATGTTTACGTTCTCACCGAAATGATTTGATGTGGATATCTAGGGTTGGCGAATTAACCACACGACGTGGTTCGTTGGCATTATAATTCGATTTGGTGTGCGCATAATTTATTTTGGTGCCTGTTGAAGAACATGCCCCATAATATACCACGATGAGTGTTACCATTCGACTTACCGGTATTTCAAAAAAGAAATTCAAGTTAATCATAAACAAGAGCTTGAATAGAGGATTATTGCGCAAATAGGGAATTGTGCTTTAAAGTTTCCTAGCCATTGCTGTGCTGAATAAATTATGGCACCAGCCTGGAAATAAGAACACATCGTGTCTGGTTCGCAAATATACCCGTATGTATACGGTATAATAATCTCTGGCACAGTGATTACAAAAATCCACTTGAAATGGATCAAAGATGTCCAATTAACCACGGTAGGGAGCTTTCGTTTTCAATACGGTTAAAAACGGAAGCTACCTACTTTGCATTATTTGCCACAACAACTCCAGGTGAACACGGGGATACATTTATTTCAATGTGTATTAAAGGCACAGAGACAACATTCATGTGGTTATATTATCTATGAACTGGTTCGTAAAGCAGTTTTGAAAATCGACGTCTTTTTTAAAGCATTACCACAGCAGTTCGACCGCTATAAAGGCTATAAATGGAACTCAATGCAATTATGTACCTGCGGCCATGATACGGGATGTGGTATGCAGGGCGGGTTAGTGGGAGATGACTGCATAATATAAAGGCCTAATGCTTATAAGAAGGCGTAATCTCTTCAATCTTAAGGCCAAAGGTATAGCGTGGGACCTCTTCAGACTGAATCAGAAAATGGCTAATTTTACGGTTAAAGTGGTAGGCAAACCGACTGTGGCATCGAACCCGAAGAGCGTTTAAGCCATGGCCTTGTTTCCCACGTATACAGCTTGCCGATATGAAGCGCGCTTATGCATAGAACAGTTGATTGGTGCCGATCTCAAGAATTATGTGAATTTCGCTGATTAGATGCAGGTACAGGCACAGTTCTGGCATAAGCTGCAGATCGTGGACTAAAAGCTTGATAAAAAAAATGTTCGCTACTAGGATAAGAATGCCAACTATTCTGATATGAGGGAAGACGCTTTCAAACCCGAAGGAACCGATATAGGTTTCACAGCTACATGCGCAAGTACATGTATTTTTTTAATGGACGAAGGAACATGTTACAGCATCACAAACGAAAGCAAAAGACAAAAATATGGTTTCGCTCACTATTACTTACCAGGTCAAATGAAATCAGATCACAGTCCTCTAGTAGACAGTAACTTCCTCTTTTCGAGTATAATCCCGCAATAACAAATAATGAGCGACAAACCGGGCACTATTTAATACCGATCTCTCCAGAGTTTGTTAATGATGCAGCGGTTGCTATGAAAATGGGGGTAGTATCCCGCGTGCTGCGCTTGGCTGGGACAGTCAGCAGTAATTTCACCATTCCACACGCCTATATTTTATATAACAATCGATCGCCTTGGGCCAATCAGGACAGGGGGATGTGCGTTGCTTGGATACGTGATTCTTATGTAGCCGATTATCATAACGATTTTCTTCACCAGGTGGTAATATTTCGACAGTTTTTTGGAGCATAAAAAGCGTATGCTATTGCTGGTTTCGCATCAGGCAAACGAAGAGTTGGGCAAAGATATCAACTGCCGAGACTTCACACATTGCATTAATGGTGGCATGCGTCGTTGCTTACAATGAAATTTGCTATGCGATTGTTTCGTGTGACATGCTCTTGTAACAAGATGTGGCAAGACACTGATTTTGCTCTCTGTACTGTAAAAGATTAACAGTCACTGATTAACTGTGATTGGCATCCGTAGAGTGGAACTGTCATATACTTTATATGTATCATATTGAACCGGATCTTGCTATCTACCTAGAGTGTATAGCGATTTTCCAGATTTTTGCAAACTTTCCAAAGGGGGATCGAAGCCACTGTTTTTTTTCTCTCTCTTAGCGACAGATTCCCTTGACGCCACCACAGGTGCGAGGTACTCGGAGCGGGCAAAAAGTGGGGTTGCATCAACATAGACCTGGGGTGATGGATATGGATATTAGTTTGCAGTCATGTACTCTGTCTTTGCCTGTATATTGACTATGAGGTCAAGATTCTTTGTTGTTGCTATGGTCCTGTTTATTTGTTCCCGATTCTGATGTAGTAGAGAATGTTATTATGTTACTGATTAAACCAAAGGCTATTCCAGAAACGTACGTTGCAATTAAGAGTCACTTGTTTACATGATTTCCAATCTTCCTGTCAACGGTTAGACATGCCCAACTCACGGGCTGGGTAACCAACAAGCACTTTTGAGCCAGTTAAGCACACACTTTCATGGGGAATTCTTTCAAGCCTGCAAAAATGAATTGAATGAGTGATTACGTAATGGATGGTCATTATTCAGGAACATAGGATGTGCCGTTGATGGCCCTAAAATAACGGCGTTACGTTTTGTTTACATGTGCACTTTTCCTGCGACGGTTCGATGTTTTTACAACGTGATAGACATGTTATGCCTAAAAGCTTTCATAATATTCGACAACAATGTTATGGCGACATGGTCTTGGAAACGTTTTAATGACGTTTGTATGACTTTTAAGGAAACGTTGGTTGAATGTCTTTGCAATGATTAATTAGCATTATGTTAATGAAATACCTCTAAGATCTTCCCGATTATGGCACCTCGTGTTGTAAAATCGTGTCGGAAATCTAGCGATTTAGCGATGCACCGCTATGGATTGTGTGCACGGTTGTCAAGTCGTACGCAGAGGTTATAGCTTGAACGTACTGCTTACAACTAGTGGGTGAGCCTAACAAATCATACGTACGAGATTATACAAAAGTGATGTAGGGTGCCCCCCCCCCCAAATTTTGAAATGGACATTTACGTCCATTTATGGAGGTAGGCGTTTAGACAGGCACCTAGTTCAGTTATTTTCAGAGCTCTCTGAAAAAAATTGTGCACCCCCAGGTGCCCCCTCAGCTGTAGCACCCTAGTTACGCCACTGATACGCACACGGACCGGCGCGCAACGGTCGCTAAGTGTACAGTAATGTACATCAGTTTGATTCATCAGAAGTCGATACTTCAACTAGGCCGAACAAATAGTGACATTGTCTAATTGTGACCTCACAGAACTCGGTTAGTTTTGCTACGTCAATGCCAAGGTTAAGCTTCAGGCCTAATTGCCGCGCCAGGAACCACAAACCAGAGGGAGGGGTGGGTGGACCCCCCATCCGCTCTGATATAAAAAATAAATAAATAAATGAAATGTAAAAAATTAATTCGAAATTATAGAAATAAAAAATAGGTCAGTGCATCTGTATGTGTCCGCCTGCAAGCAACAATCAGACGGGCCTGCTCCCTGGAAAAAATCCTAGATGCGCCCCGCTTAAGGCCTGAAATGGAATTTGATGTCACTGAAATCAATCAGTTACAAGGGTCTAGCATCCCACCAAGCTATTAAGTGAAGTCGGTAATTTGCAAGAACCGTTGACAACAAAGAAGGTCTTTTTTCTTCTTTTTATGGACTTGCGAATTTGCATTTTAGTAACATGTTTTCCAACAAATTAACGGTCTTAGTATACGAACAAGGCGCCCCGCTAATAGCATATCTGATCAGGGACAGACAGACAGACAGACGCGGGCTAGTCAGCGGCACTCCGTTTGGCATATTTCCATATGGCCGCGTTGCAGTTTGCGTCTTGATTGCGTTGCTCTCTGCGTTTCTTACGTCGATATGGAAACCAGGCTTTATAACGTGCGCTTTCCTACTGCAGAGGTGGGACCCCAGCAAACACATAATGCTGTGACAACTTTTTTGAAGGTCGCGCCAATGTTGTGACAAAAACATTTTGAAATGACATTTTAATTACAGCATAGAAACAATATGTAAAGCACAGAAACATTGTAATGAAATTATGCAAATGTACCCAATGTGATGTTTTATCTGACATTAATTTTGAGAAATATTTGAAACAGGTTTTAAAGCGAAAAACAAATATTGCTAATATTTTATGACATTATTAAGAAGTTATAAAATTTGTTCGCCTGTGTTTTGAGAATGTTACCTGCACGTGTATTTATAGCAGTTCTTAAGATGTTGAACAGCTGTTATTATGACGTGTGATGTGTGATAATAACATTCTTAAAACAATTCATAAATCTTTAAATAGACGAAAGCATCACCAACGCTTCTTTGAAAAGGGATAGTTTTTAAAATGTGTTGAGTTGATGTGATATTTTCTCAACATCATTATTGTAGACGGAATCACCGCCGATATGCTGAAGGCCTCCTTGGACACAGTGGCACCCCGGCTGACCAACCTCTATGGTAGAATATGGGAATCAGAGACTGTCCCACCTGAATGGAGGGAAGGAATTATAGTATCCCTCTGTAAGAACACGGAACAAGGAGACGTCAGGAGTCTGGCTAATTATCGTCTTATCACACTCCTCTCCACTCCCTCATATGTAGTCACCTCCCTAATCCTTCAGCGAATTATGGCCTCTCCTTCTATCCAGACAGAGGCCCCAGCAAGCAGGGTTCACCCCGTGTAGATCCTCTACTGACAGCGTCCTAGCCCTGGAGTCTGACAGAACAAGGAAGGGAATTTCAGCTAGCGTCCCCTTCTAGCAGCCTACATAGATCTGAAAGTTGCGTTGTAAAAATATCATTACAATGTTGCTGTGACCTCATTTTCATATTGACCCTAAGAGGTCGTGGTTATCGAGTGTTGTTGCAATTCTGTCATTTTTGTAACAAACATTTTCAGTTTTACTTTTTATTAGTAGTATGTCAAATATCTCCGTAAAAACATTGTACTAGTGGATGCAATGCCTCGGATTCATTTGTTGCAGGAACAAGTGGAAGATTGCCTTGGGGATTCATTCGTTGCAGGAACAATTGGAAGATGAAAATTGCAATGAAACTTGCACGTTGATTGGAAGGCAAATAAAACGTTCAGCAGATTGCTAATGTCAAAGCGTCATGAAACGTTATTTTGATTTTGTTTAGTAGTAGGTCAATATATCTCCGTAAAAGCATTGCTCATACGTTTCGTAAAAAAGTCATAAAGATGTCATAAAAATGTTTGCTAGACCATGTCGCTATAACATCATTTACAAAAATGACAATATTGCAAAGAACATATCAGTTTGATGTTTCAAGTTACTACTCAGAAGTGAGACGGTAATATTTGTCGCAATTTTCCTGATACAGTTAAGTAGAATCCCCCGCAAATTTGCATGTAGGATTCATGCCTCCCCCACTTGTGCTAAATGGTTGCGCTCCAAATACGCGCCCTTAGAAATCAGTACAATTTCGGACAGAAATAGCGGCGCCTGGTGAATCAAGAACAACCTGTCCTATCGTTTGTTTAAGACTATGGCCACAAATCCAGTTTTCCTTTAAATTTCAAAGTTGAAATTTAAAAGAGTTGGAGGTCCGACTAGTCCCAAATTTGTGATTTAAGAGGCGTGGGTATGGCCATCAGTGTCATTTGTACCATCAAGTTTTAACTCGAACCACATAAAAACTGGGTAGGGCCTTTGTCGTTCATAGAGTTATATTCATAAGGCGAACTTGCGGTCCATGAGAGTCGTACGTATGGGTTGCACGTCGTACGTACAACCTAATCATAACCCATAACTCACTTGTATAAACAGCCATAGCTCGTATACGTGTGGGTCATGCCGGTTCCCCTGAGAAATTTCAGTCTACAAGCCAAGATAATGATCACATAAAAGGAATAGACTCAAATGCAAAGTAAATATGTTTATTATTCCCGCTTACGTTATATGCGTATCCATTTTCACATCTCCTGACAATCATCAATGCCCTTGGTTTTCAAGCAGCTAATAAAATCTCATTCATTAATTCTTAATTTTAATTCTTAATTTTGAGCCCCTTTGTTGTATGCAAAGCAGGACCGCTACTTGGCAACTTTAACTGCTCGCAGCCCGACATTATGGACAATGCGGATTGTCCAATTAGATACCACAGCTCTAATATCGCCGAGACTCGGTCTAAATTTGACAACGGAAACTATTTAGCTTGATGGCATCGGTAAACACGAACTCTGCCCTGCCGTTTGTCAGCCCGATCCCGTGATTGTCACATCTCATTATATTTCCAGGGGGAAGGAAGTGACAACCATCGCGCATGGACCCTTTCGCCGTGCACGGGGTACCGGTATCCATGATAATGAACCGTCAGCTACCGTGACAACTGACGGCGGCCGCGACAGCAGTGCAAACAACCAAAGGAGAATAGATAATGCGTACTGTACGTGGGTTGATGCAGCAATATTCTTGGTTGAACCGCGTCAAGTGGGAAGCAACCACACTTCCTTAAGTCTTTCAAGTTCGTTTCGAATTATTTCGCAGGCGCTAGCCGTCATTATTGGCGGCATTTGATCGTTCTGTAATTAGGGTCATTCGGCGAGTTGTCAACGACGGGGGTTGAAAAGCAGCCATGAAGAGATTTGAAGAATAACCATGTATAGATGAAAATCACTCAAGATTGGCACTGACGATTCTTTCAGTCCAAGGATACTTGTGATGATGATTTGCTGTCTGTTCGTTTTATTTCAAAGGTGGAACGAAGTAAAAAAAAATTGAACAGGGCTGAAGATTTTTTTAAGTGACCAGTCACAGTCAATAATTCAAGGAGTTGTCCATCAAAACAACTGTAGGCCCTCGCGATAATAAATTGTCTTTTTTTCAAAAATGGCGAAATGAGAAAAAAGTTACATGCAATCAGCTGCCAGCAAATTCGATTCACTTTTATCATGAATTATATAAACTGCATGTGTGATTTGCATCGTTCAGGGCTAAGCTATACATAGATCCAGGATCAGGCTGTACATGAAAAAATGAACTGATTTGGGTTTTCATGTGATGAATTCTATCGAAATCAAATAGGTACAAAGATGAAAATGGCCTAGTGGCGAACCCCCGCTTTGCCTGAGCCCAGCCCCTCACATTTTTTTGAAACGAAGATAAAATATACACCTATACTACTAGCTCGGATATATCTGGTCACCAGAGGCGCAACCAGGGGGGTGAGCTTTTTTAGGTGTAAATTCCGGACTGAGCCCCACCACCACCACTAACAAAAATCATATTATGAATGCGCCACTTAAATAGCTTTGGCTGAGTTGAACCCTCAGCCTCTAGGACATCATTTACAACCACTCTACCAACGAAGCTATAGTTGTATACATGCCGTTCTGTTACGTTGGTTTCTCTCGTTTGTCGATATTTTTTGTTCAGGGGACGCTGGTCTACAGGCATCAATTTCCGAAAACTTTATTCATAGGTCGGCCATAGTGACATTGAAAGCAAGGTTAACTTCATTTTTGAAAGCTGGGAGTAGAAATGTAAGCAATGAAATGTGGATTCATAGCTACTTATTACCTGACTAATCTAATGAATAATGTCAAATTTGTAATTAAGCATACAAAATGTACAAAAATGTTTTAAGCCAGATTTAGGGAAAATATTAAACTAGAGCCTTTGAACACGCAAAGGTCACAAACATTTTTGTAACGCCCTAGCGGACAATTATATTACAAGTCACAATCTATTGACAATTTATAAACAGATGGAGAAAATATAAAAGATCTAAAATGGCTTCCACTAACTAAAGGTCAATGTGGTTTCCTTTTGCAATACATCCATGCAGTTCAGACAATTATGCCCATTGCACTTTTACATTTATCGCAATTTAAGTTCAAGGTCGGCAAAACGACCAAAGTGATTCTACTTGCAGCCCCAAGCACATAATCACGATGTTTATTAATGACATCATTTACAATATGTTCAATTTACTTTTTGTTCTTGCATAATCTGCATATCTGCAGATCAAAATTGTAATCAATAGACTGTCAAAGTGGGCCTCAAAATCGCTTGGTGAACATGATTACTCCCTTTTGACATCTTCGAGGACTGATGAAAAAATTACCCCGTCTGTCAGACATTCCCGGGGAATAGTCAGAAATACCACAATGTCACAGACAAGCCAACGGTACCATACAACGCCGTGATGTAGCTTGAACTCCTTGATTACTATTTTTTTCATCGTAAATCATTAACTCGAGAAGAAATCTTTTACGGCTTGCTAGTAGCTAATCTGGTTCCGGGACCAAAAGATTCCGGTTATTTTCAACGCTAGTGTCACTACGTCAAGTGACGATTTCCTCTGGTTCTAAAAATTTCCAAGGTTGTCTAGAACATTCCGAACCTATTTCGTTGATGTTTGGTCATTGCTTTTTACGGTCAGAAACGTCTTCATTTATATGTCGCCTCCCCCAGCGATTCACTTTCATTCAATTTTCTTACTGTACTGGAAGCAACACTAGAGTCTTGTTGCCACTTTTGCACGTACGTCGAAGATAAGTTTTCAAAACACGAACGGACACGCGTCAGTCTGGCCTGGCAACCCAGAATTACGACATGCGTTGTTTTTAACCGCGACAGTACCTGACCTAAATTACGTTGGGGAACTGTACAGCATGGAACCGGACTCCCGGTAGCGACCCAGAACACCGGTCATTTTTAATGGGTGCAGACCACTAATTCAAGTGAGAATTTCTGGCCACCTCATTAGCATTGAAAGTGCCCCCCCCCACCGTATCTTTTGAAAAAGGAGATTGTTTGGCCCCCAAAATGGCGACATTGTATAAATCGTTGCCAGGACCAAGGGTCCTTGAGCTTTCATTTCAGAGCAGAATGGCTAAAGCTTCGGTTGAAAAATGCTCCTTATAAGTGCCCGAGAAAGTTGAGGGTTGCCACTTGAGAAATGGCTGCAATCAGACTTCGGAAAATTACTGCACTTTTCGGGGGGGTGATTTTGTTTCGTGGGAATAACTGAAAATGTAATTGGTTAACCTACAAAAAAAAATTAAAAAGAAATTGAAAGATTGGGGACCAGACAATAATTTAATTTGTGTCAGAAATCTCAGGGATGTTGGTATGTATCTTATTGGGCCCTGAACAGAGCCGATTTTACACTGTTTTCAATGGGGCTTGAATTAGTGGAGTGTACCCTTATACCCAACATTTGTCCATCTTGCCGATTGTTGTCCCTCTGCTGACGTGTTTGGACGGCACTTGCTCCAAACACAAAAACCGGCGTGCGTAGTCTCCCGATCCCGCTGATGTAGAAATCACACCTGTTTGTGGCGTGTTGCTAGGGTAAACAGTTTTTGTTTATCTGCCGTCGCCTGGCAACGGGACAACATCACGAGTAATCAATGGCCAGTGTTATAGCGCTCACGTGGATTACTACAAATATTGATAGATGATTATTTTGTTTGCTGTCATGAAAAGGAGATAAGGAACAAAATGTATCGCAAATTTTACTTCCAATCAGATCTAGACATATAAGTTTCGTGTTTCATTTAATTCAGGTTTCCACAATTTATTGTTCAGTTTCAGCACTAACATTATTTAAAATGGCTGACATCCCCAAAGAAATTCTTCAAATTTTGGAATTGGTTATAAACACAAGTTTTAAAAGTGCTTGGTGTCAGGCCTAAGGAACTGAATCGACCTCCGTATCCCTTCTTTAAAAATTTGAAGTAATACCCTTCCCCCCTGATTTCTGAAATTCAGCTTTTAAATTATTGGCCTCTACCTCAGGTCTTGTCTGGAAAATTTAGTCAAAAGGAACAAGATCTGAATACAATCAACCCATTCATTTTCTCGGAAAAGCGAGATTCCTCAACGTTTGGGGAAAACTACAAAAGGGTTTTCCCATTAATAAAAGGCAGCTCTTTTGTGTCATTTTGTGAATTTTCTAATAAATTACCGTCAATCTACAGCCCAAACCCACGAAATATGCAGAAGAATTGTTGGTCATCATAATTAAATAAAATGAGTGTAGACACAACAGGCCGAGACTGAGCCAGCTAATTACATCGATATTGGGAACAAATGCGTTTTCGGCGCTGCGCCGCTCTACGTACAGGCGCCGATTGGCCCGGACATGTTGGAAAGGCTGCCTGTTGTGTTAACACTCGAGTTTCACTTTGACTGATAATTACGAGGCAAACCGCGGTTATTTTTTCTCCTCGAACGGACAAACACAATCGTTGTCAATGAAGACAGTTGTAAGTAAAGTTCACGAATCACAGCATGAGGGTCTGACTGAAATGACGATTCGTAGTTGAAGTGGCAACACGGACCCAACGTGTAATGATGAAAAGACATTAACGGCGTTACCTGTAGTAAACATATATACCGCATAGCCGTTAACAACACACCTTCATGACTTGTAGTGTCCTCTAGCGGCTATAGTGGTTAGTGGTATCAAGTAAAAGTCCCCGTTGTAGGGATAGAGCTGAATTATTTGTGGACTCAGTATAAAGATTGTGCGGCCCTGTGAACAATGTATGATCTATCAAAGCAAAACAAAACAAAACACAAAACAAAACAAAGAAAGAAAAAAACAGTGTGCCAAACACAAGGTTTTAAACAGTCTTATTTCTCTTGTTGACTTAAATAGCTTGTAATTTATAATTAAGTTGTGTACTTTGTGGAGCTTTCCATCAGCATGAAATGCAAGGTTCCAACGCTCAGGCCTACTAGCATTAAGAAATTTGTGCTGGTATATACCTTGAACCAATAAGGGCCTACCAAGCACTGGTGCCAAAGGCCTGGGGAGTAGTTCATCTGGCCCTGTTTAGGAATATAACATTAATAATTGAACACTGAAAAAAAGTCTCAAAACGAGCGTCCAAATTCCGTAGGCGCCTGCATTATTAAATCAGACAATTAAAATGACAATTATAATAATGCACAAATATCAATATCATTTATCATTACTGTCTATCGCACCTTTCCCGCCGGGGTCATTTGCGAGGTAAAAGCTGAAATACTGGACGACTGGTTCAGTCGCCAGTTCTCAAGAAAAATAATAAGCTAAGCTTTGCAGTGGAGGGACTTCGTTTGCTCATATTCCATTAATTAAGTCCGCAGCCACACATCGCCGGTTGCGTATATCGCTCCTTGTGCTTTGAAAATGAATGAACTAATGTGTCAAGCTGGTGTCCGTATATGCAAATAAACCTGAAACAGGTGTCCAGATCGACCTTGTGTGTTTGCTTTCACTTTCGTGGCATAATATTGATCGGGTCGTACAGAAGTATATTGAAAAATTTGCAAATTTATCATTTTTTGTGGGAAGCCTTTTTCAACAGCAGAGCGTGAATGCTACAGACACCGGGGCAGTAGACTGGTTCCGAATTTGAGTGCACTCGTATCAGTATTTAACATTGAAATCACTTCCTCGTCTTTTACCATAGGTCAAAACAACAACAACAAACAGACAAAAAAACAAAACAAAACAAAACACTTTAATGAATCGGCAATGTTATACAAAGCCGTGATTTTAGGGAAACACGCTGTGGGATTAACTGAATGCTTGTTTTATTTGAAGAATTAATATTTTTCATCGTAGCACTAAATGCCATGTGCTATAATGGCGACGTGCATACTCGAGATCGTAACGGTCATTGTGAGAATTATAACAGCTATCTCCACCTGTTAGGGTTTGCACCGTCGATCGTTGGCAAGACAATTTATCGAGCTCTATATTGTTCGGAACCACTATCCATATTCTTGTTGCCAATCCAACGATTTCCATTGTGCTTTTTTCACAACTAACTAACTATTAACGTATATCCGTTTCTGCACATGAGCAAAGGGAATATCATTTTTAAATTAAACATGACATCTAACCCTTCTCCGACACCATTCCTGTTTGCATGGGGTGTTTGAATTTCAAGCAAGTTTATTAAACATATTTTGTGTGGAAATACATTTCGCACAATAGGCGGCTAATTCCATCCCCTATCCGATATAATTGTATCTCAGCTAGGTTAATTGTAACATTTTTTTTACCTTCAGATAAGCAAAAGACATTTCCGCCTCGCGGGCCCATATGTGCAACATTTTAATTCCAGTCAAACGAAGCAGATTATAAATACTATCGTTCGTATTTCACACTTCTAACCGTGAACCAAGATTAGTTTCCGCATGGATGGTAAAAAAAAAGTATTATAGGGTACTCATTAATTGGGTCTGCCACTTCAGTTGGCTGAATGTACAGTTGAAGTGTACTTCAACCTCGAGAACATGTGTTGGCTGCTGCTTGTTTGTGTTCCCTGGATTACATAATTATGTATCATGTTTCAGCGTCCGTGGACATGATCCAATGCCCGAAATAAGGCGGTGTAACTGCAAACATATTAGGCCTATTTCCAGTTTATAATGGCGTTCTTTCAACTTTCATATAGCAACACAAGTACATTCGTTTGTACTGACTAATATTTGCATTTAAGACTGGGAACAGGTATATACATGAGTCATTTCATCTAAAAGCTGTTTCAGATTTACAGTCCCTTGGAAGTCCTCCGAGTCGGCCGATCTGGATTTTTAATGCTGGAGTGTAGCGACTTGGATCTCCTCAACGGGAAAGTTGACGCAGCTGGCACGCGCGTGTTTAAAAACCAAGCAAACGTTCAAACGATATTTGTTTGAACACAGTGTTTGCTTTGCGCACAAGAAAAGACAAACGGGAGCTGCAGGCGTTACTGCGGACGCTTTACTAGACCTGGTGACAAGTTGGTTATTGGTTTAGTAAAAACGCTTATCCAAGCGCAATACCGTTGCCATCTAAATGCAATTTACACGTTATCATTTTTTTTTACCTTTGCACGGATGATCAACCATCCAATTAAATCGGAACTTAGCCAATAATGTTACTAATCTGACTAGAGTTGCACCAATGGAGTTCGACTGAAGCTCACTGACAAAAACCGACTATCTAGCAATTTGTTTTCAATTTTAACGCTTTGCACAAGTAATAAACCGCTCGCGCCCAAGATGTGGATGCTGACCTCTCAGCTGTGTCTTGATTGAAATATCATTGCTAAAGGAGAAATGACTCCCAAGAAACTTATTACAGCGAGGAAGCAGATATTTACCACAAACAAACGCTTCAGGGCGCTAACGTGACTAGGACCTGCTCGTTGATCCCACTGGCATTTTAAAAATTCCACATAATTTGATTAATTATTTGAGAAAGACAGAACAAAAGGGAATTCGACAGGTGATCTTTCCAAGCTGACAGCTTGGATGAAGAAATAAGTCAGACTGATTTACTGCAAGACTTATTACTGAAAAAGCTCTAGGCTGTCATTTTCAACACCCCCCGGATTCTTCCTTTTTTTCGAAGATGTATTATACAAAGCTGTGTTCAAGACATGATGCATTTTTTCTCCTGCTTGAGCTAACTGGAATCATACGAGTAATAAATCGAACTTACGAGTGAAAGTTGTTTTTTTTTTAAAAAAAGAAACTATGTCCCCAATACAGCCTCGTCGATTAGAAACCATAATTGCGATGGCACCGCACTCATACGCACATTCTTATGCTTTACGTGCGCGTGCACTTGAGACGCATGTAACGCACGCGCGCGTACCACCTGTCCACGGGCGTTGTGCCACCGCAGTAATTGCTTGTAATCCTGGTTGTCGAATTATACTATAGGAATCAATCTCGCAGAATTTGCTTAGCACACAGCTTTTCTTAGCTAAGCAAATGCCGACTTCGCAGACCAGCCAAAATTCCATGAAACAAATACTGCTGACTGATTCCCCGCCAAGTTTAACTTATGTTGCTGAGAAAAAACTTCTACTCGCTAGCCCGTCCCCTCCCACTAAATGGACCCTAATGCTTTGCCCCACGTAGAAGGCGGGGGTGATTGCCTTTCTGTTCGTAATTGCTTTATCTTCTATTATTTTTTTACAGGTTTTCCACACCCTCTTACCCTTGATTTGAAGAGAATGTTTCAAACGTGTGTCCTAAAAGTTATTAAAAATCAAAAGGGCATGTGCTTCTTTTCCCCCCAAAAATTAAAAATTCAAAGAAAATAATAAAAATATAGTCGATCACGTACCTCAGATAAAAAAAGAACTGCAGGTGCAAAACTAAACAACACAGAATAAGCACCGGTGAGTTGTCAGTTTCAACAACTTGGTCGTGTTCATGACAATTGTTTCAACCATCGTCCTCGTGCGTTCACGGATGGAACCGAAACCTCCCGCTGACGCGTGTACGCGACCGCTTGACAGTGAAGGACCGTCTCCTGTATATTTCTAACCGACAGAATAAGGCTGAAATTAAAAAGAAAAACTGCCAAAAGGCCTGATCCTGGGCCAATTGTTTTGGCAAACCATTTTTTCTCGTTGTTCTTTTATCAATTTTGTTAAGGAGCAGGGCTAAATGTGTGTGTGTAGGGGGAGGTCTTCAAGCCCTGAGGTAGAAAGAGAAATGAAATTATTTCCAGTATCTTAAAAACTAATGTCCCGTTGGGGATTGATCAAACGTTACCCCAGTTTGGGCCAAACTGATACACCCCCTCAGCATTTGTGCACTTAAGGTTTAAGAGCGCAGCATTACACTACCATACACTGGGAGGGCAGCTTTGCACAGGCCTAAACACATTTATTTGCACACCATCTTGATAAAACTTTGAGCTCACTAGTACTTTCGATAAACCTCTTTGTAACAAATATAATCTATGAAGTACAGCATCAACGATAAATACCTTTTAAAAACCTGTGGGACAAAAAATCCTACATGCAAATAACTCTTAAATGTTAGTTAATGTAAGATTTTCTAGTCGTCTACATAACACAGTTTCCAAAAATAGAAGTATCTCGGTAGCTAAATTGTTTTTTCCTGTTGATTGACAAACAACTTCTGGTAAATGGCCATATTTCAGGCTCTCATTTCTAATAAGTTAGTACGGAATCTTCTAAATTCCCTATATACATGTGTAACTAAAAACCGACTCTACACTCCAGAACAAATAACCGAAGGCCAACAAACGAAAGACGCCAACTACAGGAGATAGAAATGACTAAACATGTACATCTGCAGTGCTCTATGTTGTTACGGCAAGATGCACTCAATATAACAGCACCAGCATGGCAAATTTTAGATGACACTGTAATGGAGCCTCAACGCAAATTCTGTTACAGCTTAAAAATGATTATCAGGTACCATTCACCAGATACCAACTACATGTACTTGTACACAGGACATTATCGCCGGGTCAAACAGACACAGTTTTTTACTGGACAGCACCCCTTATGATAATTAACATGGTACTGTACAACACAAACTGTGACCCTGGGCCTAAGGGGGAAGGCACAGGTGTAAAGCACTAGAAGTTCTTACATGCTTCAGAGATACACTTAGAGGTGAACGGCTACAGAAATTTACATTTTCTCATTCGATTTGCTTCACACAGCAACTGTAATTGTTCTGGTAATGATGAATGTGTATGACTTTCACATTTCAGCTCTGAATCCAGCATATAATGGTATTGCTCTTAGCCAATTCCTTTTGATCTTACCGACATTCAGCAATCTATCCAGGGAGAAGTTAATTAGTTGACATCCTTTCAGAACTGTTTAGGATTAATCAGTGACTGGATATTTTAACACTGCACCATTCTTAATGGATTCTGGAGTTTCACGTCATTTAATGCCTCACATTTGGATAGATGCAATACATAATTTTTTTAAAGACAAACTCTTATATGACTGGGTTATTACGACACTGATGAAACACTTTGCTTGTTGATCTCAGAAATGTAACAAAATGAAAATTAACATTTTTTCAGTAGACAACCATCATAAAATACTTTTGTACGAATTGTTTTTGAAGTTGCTCAATTTCACAAGTCATGATCGTACACTGAATCTAATCTAATAACTGACAAAAAAGGTGGGATTTGAAACTGTGTAAGTAAACCACTTGTGTCTTCCAAGTGTGGATGCATGCATCCAAACTTGCCACTTTCAACTTCAACAGAACATAAATGCATGTACATATAAAGGGGAAAACCGTGTTGACAAAAAGTAATTGTTTTGTGCAATAATAAATATTTAATTTACAATTGGTCAAGTTATAAGTTCTCATTGTACTTGGAATGCATTACTAAAACTTTTGCTACGTGTAGTTTGAAGGCTGCGTACATGTGAGCTCATATACACTAAACCATTGAAAAGGAATCTGTCACATTTTGACGTTTGCATAAATACATGCAGTTGGCATGTCAAGCTGACTTGTTATTAGCCTTCCATTCAGTAGACAGCGGAGATACTAGGTGAAAGGCATAGTTACTTTTGCTACTTAATTTCCCCTGTGTACAACCACCAATGAATATTCCATGGGGGAGGAACCTAATTCAAGTCCAGAGGGATTACAGTCGATCTGTCCCTTCATTGTCCCGGTGGGAAGGGATTGCTGTCGTCGGGTTTGAGGTCGCTCAGAAAGTGGTTGACCTTCCTGTGATGGGCTTCGTCAGCGCGGATGGCTAAAATCATATCCCGCATGTTGGCATCGGGCTACCAGAAATAGAAACATTATCACATAAATTACATGATCCTTTTTCAACAGAGACATCAACACTCAAGAGTGTTTCACAGGGATTTTTCCCATTTTCGAGGTGTTGAAGTTGTGAGGAAGATTTAGATTACTGTTGTTCATCAAAAAACAGCAAAAACACTGTTCCGCTCCCAGAAAAAAATTGTGTAGTTCATCTTTGTCAGCGAATCCACTGATGTTGGACACCTTTACATAATAAACAGACTGGGTACATGAAATGAAGTCACTGCTGGACATGACCACTTGTAACATTTCAAAGTATCCTTCAAGCTCTGTTGGATATTGAATCTGTAAAAAAAGCAATAAGGCTCAACCAACATCTCTTTTCACGTTTTCCCACTGAAGGGACAGGAAAAGACAGTCCGAGACAAACTACTAGTGCAATTACCTCCGCATCAAAAGACATTTTCCCCCAATATTTCTAAGGCTCTGCACGACTGAAACACTTACTTTTTGGAGGAATAAAACTATGACTCTTTGATCATAAAAATCAGACTTTAACAAAAGTTGCAATGAGAGCTTCAATACCGCAAGTGATTTGCACAGCCAGAAACCTGATGGGATAGGTTCGCTTCATAACTGACCTTCAGTTTCCAGTATCTGATGGCAAGATCCGGAGCGGCCATGTTCCCCCAGACCAAAAGCTTTTTATTATCCAAGTCCTAGAACAAAAGAAGCCAGTGTCAATCTAGGAAAGGATCAAATGTATGTGGTGATGTGGTCTAGCCCTTGTTATAACCAGAGGCACAGACAAGGGAAAATGTGGCCTCATCAAGTCTCTGATGACCTTTTTCCGCAACTTAGCTTTGTCTCCATTTTCAGCTTTGGACTTTGGCTCCATAGAGTTAGTCCCAAGATGAGTTGAGGCTCTTAAGCTCGCTGCATTCAGCTCCATTTACTTCACAATTGCATTCTAAAGCATTATATCTTAAAGATACTATTTAAAGGCAGCTTAATGCATGTGACCAGCAATAAATAAGGCCAAAGTTTCCAGTTTTAAATTTTTGCATTTTATAAAATATGTGTATTCTGTTTCTGCTTTTGTAGGAATTTGGAACGATTAAATCTTATAATATTTAATCAATTGGAAGGTTGCAAATTCAAATATTCAATTATTCCATTCATACAGCCTTACAAACAAAAGCTCGTTCACCAGCAGGCTGAAGTTTGGAGTATTTTGATTCCAAACTGATTGTGGCCTCCAGGGTAAAACCAACGATGGCATGGGGTACAAAAAAATGAGATAAATGCCCCTGACTCCAGCATGCATTGTACTTTTTGAGGATTTAACAGGAGCAAGACTGATGTCCAGGCTTAAGCTAGTGAGTCCAGACCATACAAAGACCAAAAAATGGCACGAGACCTTCACAAACAACTACATGTAGATGGAGTCCACAAACAAGTCTTTATAGTCTGTCTTTCCGTTTTCAGGTTCAGGTAAACTTGGCTATTTTAGCTGAGCTCTGATGAGCTCCCCAAACGAATATAACCCAACCACGACAGTGAGAGACATGAGATAGGCACTTCTACACAATTGCAAGTGACAAGATTGTGCACATTCAAATGAAAACTGCCCTTGCACATTCGCGCGAACTGGGTTGGAGAATTGAGTCTCATGCATGCTGACGTCCATGAATAGGCAACACAGTGCCATCTCCCCCTCCTACAAGGAGCCTGGGGGGAATTCTCTGTCTGTACAGCTGGGAAGGTATGCCAGAGAGAACTCTGGTTACCTGGATGAGTTTGGTGTACGTGATGACGGCTTCTTCCTCTAGGTAGCCCACGAACCGATGGCAGAAACGAGGACTACACAGGTAGGCCAAGAAGAACATGTTCACAAAGATTCCTGCATGAAAATACAAACACAAACCTGACATTATACTCGAAAGGGAGCAAAACATTGTAGATTTCTAAAGTTGCGACAGGACCTGGCAATGGTCTCTAGACACACAGCCTGCAATCAGTCAGTGTTAAATTGGCTTGACATTTGACTTGAACCGGAGCAGTGGTTAACTACGAGGAAGGGGGCATATGTTCCCCCAGCAGAAGTCCCTTCCCCCTCACAACCCCTATCAGAAATGTATTTAACCTAAATGCATGTACAAGAAACATTTCACTTGTTTTCAATGCCCCCTTAAAGAAATGGGTGCATCAATGGATACCCCCTCGGGAATTTCACCTGACACCACTGACCACGAGGAATGTTTGGAGGAGATGGAAATTGCCCGTTTACAACCAGTGACCAGTGCACATTCTTTTGAGCAAGTGCAGCAGGCTCCCCCTGGCCCTCCCAAGACGAAAAGGAAGGCATTGATCTAATTTTTGATCTGGTCGTGTGGTTACATGTACTCTGATTTGAGAAACGTACACTGGGCCCTTGACATTGCAGAAGCAAAGTTCGCGCACAACAGTGAATGCTTCTTCACTGAATGCA